>NC_138982.1:29615100-30266356 GCF_964341445.2 Mesoplodon mirus | reverse complement strand
CTGTCTATAAGTCATGAAGAGAGCTCTCACCAGAAACCAACCCTGCTCGCAACATGATCTTAGACTTCTGGTCCCTAGACCAGTGAAAAAATAAATCTCTGTTGTTTAAGCCACACAGACTGGAATACTTTGTTATGGCAGCCCAAGCAGAATAATATGATAGTAGGAAACTCTACAGGACAAGCAACCTGGTTTCTTCAACAAATGTCTGCAACAAGAAGAGAGAGAGAGAGAGAAAGAAAGGGCACACACTAGGTGGAGGTGAACTCTAAAATTCAAGAAATTTAAAAGACACCAATCATTTGCATGGGCCTTATTTGGATACATATTCAAACAAAATGGAAAGAAGAAAAAGATAACTTTAACTACAGTATCTCTCAAATTTCACCATCTCCTTATAAATGAGGTATTAACATCATTTTTCAAATGAGAAAATAGAGGCTCGTTGAGGCTAAACAATTTTGCCTAAGATCACTGTAGGAAATAAACTTGTAAAGTGCTTAGAACAGTACCAATAGTCTAGGAAACACTCAACAAATGTTAGCAGATAGCAAAAAAGAAAAAAAAAAAGAAGAGGAAGAGGAAAAAGAGATGTTTACATTATTTATGACATTTATGGGACAATTGGAAATTTGAACACTGGATATTTTATTATATTAAGGAATTTTTATTGTTACTTTTAAGCGTGGTCAAGGTATTGTGGTTATCGGTTTTTTTGTAAAAAAAAAAAAGGGTATCCAGATACATGCTGAAATATTTACAGATGAAATGAAATGATGTCTGGGATTTGCTTCAAAATAATATGGGGGATAGCATGTGATAAAATAAATGAAACAAGACTGGCTATGAGTTGATAGTTGTTGAAGCTGGTGATGGATTTGCATGGGTTCATTATACTATTTTCTCTGTTTTTTGTGTATGTTTGAAATTGTCAAGAACTCAGGTACTTTTTGTCTATAACCAACATATCTTTATACTTGTCTATCTCCACCCTCCCCCTTTGCAAGCAAGGAAGAAAGAAAGAAAGAAAAAGAGAGAGAGGAAGGAAGGAAGGAAGGGAAGGAGGGAAAACAGCATAAAGGTATTACCAGTAACCAGGAAAAAAAAAATTAGTCATGGCAGGTTAACCTTCCTCAAAAAACAGAAACTTTTCCTGTAAAAAATACATTTAACGACTTCAAAAACAGACTTTTTATAAAATAGGAAGAAGGAAAGAAAAAATGGCAAAAAAAAAATTGAGTTGTGGTTTTATGTGAAACTGCCACTCCTTCCAGACAAAATCACCTGCTCATCTTCCTTGTCAATCTCCATTGTCACCCCGATCATTTCCAGGAGCTGCCACTGGTCTGTTCCTCTGGGAGTGGAAGATCCAGTAAAATTCGTTATTTTCTTGATCACCGCCAAGGCTCCAGGACTTATGGGACAGGCAGAATTGGTGGGATCTTCTGTCTGGTGTGTGCTTGACCTGGCAGATAAAATCAGCAAGGAAGATATGCATATGCCCAAACAATCAGTCCCCACAATGGGTTCTCACTTTGTGCTTAGTATGTGCTGGCTTTGTATGGGATGTAGTTGTGATTTTATTCCTAGCCTCAAGGAACCCACGATCTAGTAGGATGGTGTGGTGAATACACACAGAATTAATGCCTTAGCCCATAGAATAGGGCTTTTGAGCTTACCAAGTGTTTTCACAGATACGGTTTCATTTGATCCTTACAACAGGTCCTGAAAGCAGCACAGAGTGACTATAGCAAAGTCAATTCCAAACTTGGAGTTATAAAATGACCTTGTGATAAACTTGAAGGAAATCCCCCTGAGTTTTTTTTTATTGAAGTATAGTTGATTTACAATGTTGTGTTAGTTTCTGGTGTACAGAAAAGTGATTCAGATATATATATATTCTTTTTCAGATTATTTTCCATTATAGGTTATTACACGATATTGAATATAGTTCCCTGTGCTCTATAGTAGGTCCTTGTTTTTATCTATTTTATATACAGTAGTGTGTATCTGGTAATCCCAAGCCCTTTATTTATCCCTCCCCCCCACCCCCTTTCCCCATTGGCAACCATAAGTTTCTTTTCTATGTCTGTGGGTCTGTTTTTGTTTCATAAATAAGTTCATTTGTATCACTTTTATAGATTCCACATATAAGTGATATCATATTATATTTATCTTTCTCTGACTTACTTCACTTAATGCGATCATCTCTAGGTGCACCCATGTTGCTGCAAATGGCATTGTTTCATTCTTCTTTATGGCTGAGTACTATTCCACTGTATGTATGTACCACATCTCCCTGACTTACAATCATTCATTGGGTGCTAAGAGGTGGGTGTCTATCTGGGGTAGGCAAGAAAGGATTCTGACTACACTTAAGAGAGCTTAAATCCAACCAGTTACACAAGACATGATATGAAAAAAAATGTTTCTAAAATATGTTTTTTTAACTGACTCCCACTTAATATATGCTGTTTTCTCTGTAAGACATACTGATCTCACTAAATACTTCTGGCTGGCAGTCTTTTACACCTACCGATTATGTTGTAGGCTTTCCTAGAGTCAGTTAGTTGGGTTTGTTCCCAAACCTGTTTATGCCAGTTGTGTTATTTCATAATTATGCAGTTAAAAAGAATATTATGTTAACCCATGAAATAATGAGTACAAAAAATAATGGTTTTTTTTAATGAAAATTAATTGGTGCCATGGGAGAACTTGACAAAAGTATTTTTATTAAATAAAGTTGCTATTGAATAATATGTAAAGGAGACAACTTTGTGATGAAAATTGTAAAAATCTAGATGGATTCTGCTCTCAGATTGCTTTGTAGCTGTCTTTATGTTGTTGCTCTACTTTAAAAAAAACTAAACTGGAAATTGTAGATGATACCTTATGAGTGGGCTTTACGCAAGGGAAAGGAGGTCGATTTTAAAGAAAAGGTCTTTGTCCTGTAGCAAAAAATTGGCACACAGGGTCCAGTGGTTAGGACACTGAGCTTCCACCACAGGTGGCCCAGGTTCCATCCCTGGTCAGGGGACTAAGATCCCACAAGCCACGTGGCTCAGCCAAGAAAAAAAATTGGCACACATTTCAATGTTTTAGAATAAATGCTAAATGCATTCCTTTTTATAATTTCCTCAGTTTTTTCAATGAATTTGGTGTTTTTAAAATTTATTTATTTTATTTATTTTATCTTTGGCTGCGTTGGGTCTTCGTTGCTGCGTGCGGGCTTTCTCTAGTTGCGGCAAGTGGGCTACTCTTCGTTGCGGCGCGCAGGCTTCTCATTGCGGTGGCTTCTCTCTTTGTTGTGGAGCACAGGCTCTGGGCTTCAGTAGTTGTGGCTCGTGGACTCTACAGCGCAGGCTCAGTAGTTGTGGCGCACAGGCTTTGTTGCTCTGTGGCATGTGGGATCTTCCTGGACCAGGGCTTGAACCCGTGTTCCCTGCATTGGCAGGCAGATTCTTAACCATTGTGCCACCAGGGAAGCCCCAGTGAGCTTGTTTTCAATTTACTCTTTAAACATATTCTCCTAACAAACTACCTTTCTCAATTTGGTTAGATAAGAGGGCTTGTACTGAACTACACCTGCATGGAGCCTAAACAAAGAAGAGTCAGGGAGAGTCAAGGAGAATGAAAAGTTGATGACGTTCTCCAGGGCTGTCCACGCGAGATAGGAGCAGACTCATATAACTACTCCTTGGAGCTCTCTCCGAGTGGAGGGCATGGGTGGTTGAGCTCATCTACATTGATGTCATTGGCCACTGGGGTTGTTTAACATCCCCCTTGTTCTGATTTCCTCTTCACCAAGAAATCATCTGTCTACGATCTGGCCATCCATGTACATTTCCTCCTAGAAGAGAATGTGCTGATGAGAGAAGACTTGAGTCCTGATTCCTGAAGCTGTTAACATTTTTCATTGTAAATTAGCGAAGTATTACAATGATGTATAATTTATAGGAGACAGTACTGCCTCTTATACTTCTAGTGAAAACATACCTTGAAGCAGGTGGAAGTCATCCAACAGTGTTAATATATCTGCCAATTTAAAAATATTGCCAACAGATTCAAAATGTTTCAATACCCCCTGTGACCTAAATGAAACTGCCAGTTTGCAATCCATGCTCCAGAATCCATGATGCAGAAGAAGGAGACATTCTTTTTGTGGTTGTTGTTTTGCTATTCAACTTAGAGTCTGGGTCTCTTTGCATCAGCAAATGTATTTATTTGCCATGGATTGAGGACCTACTATGCATAAGACACTGTTCCAGGTGACTTACATACATTCAAATAATCCTCATAATCTGGCAAAATTTTGATTTTATAGATGAAGAAGCAGATAGAGAAGTTAGTTAACTTTCCCTAGCATGCACAGCTAAATAGAGCTAATATTAGAGGTCACGTTTCTCTTGCTTCAGCATTCTTCTTTTTCACTAAAAAATATCAATATTAAATTCATCAGTGTTCCCTTTTTCTGCAATTAAAAAATTTCTGTCACTCTAACTGTGAATCTTTTTTTTTTTTTTTTGCTTCATTTGCTAAACAATTACCACAAGTTAAGACTTCCAGGAGAAATAAATACTCCATATTATCAGGAGACATTCTGAAAGAAGCTAAGGTCAGCCCTTGGCTAAATAAATGGGCAGCGTCAATGGGTTCTGTGCTTGTGTGACCCCCCGCAATGCAGAGGTGCTAACATCGGGTTACACAGCAGACAGTTGCCCCAAGGAGAGTTAAACTTGTGACATTTCAACAGCCAACACAACGAAATTTATTATTAGCTGTTTACCACGTGCCAGGTACTGTGCTAAGAATTTGGAATGTCTTTAATTCTTACAGCAAACCTATGAAGAAATTGAGGTGCAGAAATGTGAGGTAACTTGCCCAAGGTCACATAATAGTAAATTGAAGAGACCAGATTCAAGTTCAGGTTTAGTCTGGCTCCAGAGTCCATGCCATTAATCACCTTGAGAGTCTATCTTCCAGTTATATTAACCGTTTGTTGGATGAACATTTCGTGCCTGGCACTGTGCTCATGATAGACACCCATAGTTTTTCATGACTTAACTTCTCTTTTCCTTTAATTTTTTGGGTGGCATAAGCAGGCAGTTTATGTTATATAGTCTGGCCCCTCCTTGAAGATGCTCAAATAACTTATTTTTTGAGGAATCTAGCAACTGTTATGCTAAAGAGAGTAAATTAAGGACTACAGGGTACTATGATGATGATAATTACAGTTTACTGAGTGCTTACTCTGTGCCAGGCATCTTACTAAGCACTTTATACGTAATATCCTATTTTATTACTTTGCACCAATGCTATGAGGCAGATACAAAGTAACCAAATATCTCCAAGAACCCTTAGCCAAGGTAAGGATAAAGGCATGACTTCCCTACACTGATTGAGACACAGTTGGAAATAAGCTATAGAAGGGAGGGATTTTGAGAAGTGAAACCAATGGAACAGAATAGATCCCAGAAAACATCCTCATGCACGAGTGGAAACTTTATCTACAACAGAGCTGGCATTGCAGATCATTGGAGAAATTAGAGACCATTCTATAGTTGGTGTAAGGGAAATCAGATGTACATGTGGAAAAAGAATTGGATACCTACATCACACAATATACAACAACCAATGAAGTATGCAAAGAAAAGCTTCAAAACCTTTAGTAGAAAATATAGGAGAATATTGGTGTGATCTCAATGTAGGAAAGAATATTTTAAACGAAGAACAAAAGTGCAAGTCATGAAGGAAAGTTTTGTCAAACTCAGTGCCATTAAAATTAAGAAATTCTGTTTATCAAAAGGTGACAGAACGAATGTGAAAGACAAGTTACAATCTGGGAAAAGAAATTTGCAAAACATATAACCAACAAAAAAATTTATCCAGAAAGTATGTTTTATAATATATATATTGTATATGTAAAACACATATATGCACTTATAGCAAACATATCTATAACACACATCTTAGAAATTAATTTTTAGAAAGGCAAAATCTAACAGAAAGGCATTTGACAGAAGAGAAACCATGAATGTCCAATAAACACATGCAACCATGCTCAATCTCATTTATAATTAGGAAAATGGAATTAGACCTGAATGAGATACCATTTTATAGCATCCAAACTGATAAAACATTTTAAAAACATGTTGGTGAGGCAACTGTGGAATAACATAGATTCTTACATACTGTTGGTGGGAATGTAAATTATTCCAACCACTTTGAAAATAATTTGGCATTATTTTGTGAAGTTGAACATACACATAAAATGTTCCGTTACCCAGCAATCCCAGGGATGTGTACGCACACACACACACACACACACTTACCCCAGATCAACTCTTACACGTGTGCAACACAAGGCATGTACAAATATGTCCATAATAGCATTTTCTTTGTAGTAGCAAAACAATAAGAAACAGTTTAATTGGCTACCAAGAGAAGAATGGATCATTTCTGCCATACTTACACAATACCTTACTGCAATGAAAATGAATGAACTTTAGCTATTATGTATCAATATAAATGCATATTTCAAACAAAATGCCAAGTGAAAAAATCACATTGCAGGAGATTATATGCAATATGATAACATTTATATAAAGTGCAGAAACAGGCAAAACTGAACTGTATATTGCTAAGGCATGCGTGGAAGTCTATTTTTTTTTGAGTGATGGAATCATATACCCAAACTTTAGAGCTGTGCTTACTTTGGGAGAAGGAGGGTCAGGAGAATGGCATGATGGTAGGGCACAGAGGGGATTTCAACAGAACTGGGAACGTTCTCTTTCATGAGCAGAGTGGTAAATCCATGAGGGTTCATGTTATTATTATTATTATTAAATTCCTTATACATTTTTGAAAGCTTGAAATAAGGTAGAATGGAGATAAGAGATGAGAAGATGACTGGAATCATTGGCTACATATTTAATAACCCAAGGAAATAATATCTTTTAGAGATACCAACCCAATATTCTCTTTTATCTTCTCTATCAACCTTCGCCATCCCTCTTACCTCCTCCAGCCAAAAAAGAAAACAAAAACTAAACAAATAGTGAATGAATAACCCATAATTTGAGTGAAACCAGTTATTTATTTTAGTTTTTTGAAATAACACATGGAAATACAATAGTTTGGTACAGTGCCTGGTACAAGGTAACTGATCAGTAAATGTTATTTTTTTATTATTAAATTTATTTATTTTTGGCTGCGTTGGGTCCTCATTGCTGCGTGTGGGCTTTCTCTAGTTGGGGCGAGCAGGGTCTACTCTTTGTTGCGGTGCACGGGCTTATTGCAGTGGCTTCTCTTGTTGTGGAGCACAGGCTCTAGGCACACGGGCTTCAGTAGCTGTGTCACGCAGGCTCAGTAGTTGTAGCTCATGGGCTCTAGAGTGCAGCCTCAGTAGTTGTGGCACACAGGCTTAGTTGCTCCGCAGCATGTGGGATCTTCCTGGACCAGGGCTCTAACCCATGTCCCCTGCATTGGCAGGGGATTTTTAACCACTGTGCAACCAGGGAAGTTCTAAACCAATTATTTAAAAAGCAACCCAATAAAAAACTGATTGGTGAAATGAAGATACCAAAGATATTCTCATAAAGGCTGAGGGACAGGAATTCCCTGGTGGTCCAGTGGTTAGGACTCTGTGCTTCCACTGCAGGGGGCACAGTTTTCATCCCTGGTTGGAGAATTAAACCCCTCATAATGCGCAGCCAAAAAAAAAAAAAAAAAAAAGGCTGAGGGAGGTGTTCTGTCATGATATTTGGTCTTCAGACTTTTTATTTTTTTTCTGTGAACTTTAAAAAAATTTTTTAAACTATGTACAGCTCATAATTTTTATGTTTACATCTAAAACTTTTCATAAGTTTAAGAAGTAAAGGCAATTCCCTATTTATTAGTAATACTGACATCTTAAAACAAGCTTTGTATAATTTTAAAAATGTTTCCAGTGAAATCTATGTACTATAGTAATTTGATATATAATCATCCATTTAAAATATACAAGAACAAGCTCTTCTTAAAATATTGACATTTAAAACAAGACTTTAATATAATTTTTTAAAATGCTTCCAATGGAATCTATGTACCATAGTGATTTGATATCATTATCCATTTAGAAATGGTAGAATAAGCTCTTCTAAATGTTGCACCATTCTTTCTTCTCTTTGATTCATATTTTCATTCCTTTACCTTATAGAACTTTACCCTTATGAAACATACTTTGTGTCATATTTTTCTACAACAAAAAGGTGTGTATAAACTTAGAGTCCTTAAGTATCTAAGTACTAAAAAGTTTCTTCTGGATTGAGTCATACAATGGTTAATAGTATACAGTGGATAAAAACACAAATATACGTTTTGTTAGTTATTATTATTAAACACAATTTTTATTGGAAATTTTTCTCTTCATGAGATGGATCAATTTTTTTCTTTTTAAAAAAATACTTATTTATTTATTTAGCTGCATTGTGTCTTACTCGCGGCATGCAGGATCTTTTGTTGCGGTGCATGGGCTTCTCTCTAGTTGTGGCATGCGGGCTCAGTAGTTGTGGCACGCGGGCTTAGTTGCCCCGCGGCAGGTGGGATCCTAGTTCCCCAACCAGGGGTTGAACCCACGTCCCCTGCCTCGAAAGGTGGATTTTTTACCACTGGACCACCAAGGAAGTCCCCAGTTTTTTTTTCTTTCCTTTTTTCTACTCTTAAAGACAATAAGATAATATATCCATGTTGACAATTACTTGATGCTAAAGTGGAATAGGATTCAGCAGTGTCGAACAATACTCTGCAAAGAATAATCTGTGGTCTTAAGATTTGCAATTGAGGATACACAGATTCTGGTTAAACCAAAAGAGTGTTCCAAGGGAGAGTGTCAGGGGCTTATAAAGGCAAAAGCCGCAAGGTTGTTAGCTGTCTGGCAGGAATTACGATCGACTATGATGTAGGAGAGGAAATATTTGTCCTTAAGGGATAGGCTGTCATGAGTTATTTTAAGGTAAGGGTCCAATAAGTAGCTTGAGTTTCTGGATCATTGGGCAGGTGTTCTGGATGCCTGCATTAAGAAAATAAGTGGTCAAAGTTCAGATTCTATCAGTACTAAGATGTGCGTAAGTAAGTCCCACTTCCTCACTCCTAGCTCCATTTTAGAGAGCTCTCTTAGCAATACCAACTCCATTTTGATTTTCCTTTCACAGAATCAATAATCACCTTATTTTTTCCTTTTTTAATAGATGTAAACGCTGAGAAATTTTGTTCCTGTTTAAGCAGTGAGATTGGAAGTTTTGTTATAGAAACGTCATTTAATTCTTTGAATTCTTTTTGCATAAATGCTAAAAATCACTTAGTGGTTTTTTCCTCAAAATTATTTTAAAATAACTATCAGTGGATAATTCACATCTCCTTTAACTTTGTTGGGAGCAATGAATCAACAACATTTGACTTGTGAAAATATTTGTAACCAGTTATTAGAGTTAGTCACTCTCCCAACAATAACACCAATATTTCAAATTGTTTCTTTTCTTGGGCATGGGGTGGTTTTTGCACCCTGCAGCAATGCACCATTGTAAGATTTGAGATGGAAGAGAGGAGAGAAGAAAAGTAGAAAGAAGTCTATGGTAAATGGGAGCATATAGCTTTGGTCTGACTCTTTCTTAGACAGATTTTAGGAAACAGTGAAAATGGGTATTGAAGATCTGGAAATTGATTCCTTTAAAACTTCTCAAGACTCTACGTGGAAAGTTTTCCAGACTACTCTTGGAGTATAGTCTCTGTACAAGCAACATTGGCATGGCTGGGAGCTGGTTAGAAATGCAGAATCTCAGCCCCACTCCAGACCTAAAGAAACAGAATCTGCATTTAACAGAAATCTCAGGGTGATTCATTAACACATTAAAGTTTGAGAAGCACTGGACTAGACCATTACCACTCCCCCGTCCCCCAGACCTCATAGTTCATGCATTGACTCTTGTGTGGGTTCCTTCAAAGTGTAGGCAGGGACTTCCCTGGTGGCACAGTGGTTAAGAATCCGCCTGCCAATGCAGGGGACACGGGTTCAAGCCCTGGTCCGGGAAGATCCCACATGCTGCAGAGCAACTAAGCCCATGCGCCACAACTACTGAGCCTGCGCTCTAGAGCCCGCACGCCACAACTACTGAGCCCACATGCCACAACTACTGAAGCCTGCGTGTCTAGAACCCGTGTTCCGCAACAAAAGAAGCCGCTTCAATGATAAGACCTGCAACGAAGAGTAGCCCCCGCTCGCCCCAACTAGAGAAAGCCCGCGCGCAGCAATGAAGACCCAATGCAGCCAAAAAAAAAAAAAAAAAAAGTGTGGGCAATCCTTTAAATCCCTCTCCAGCATCTGCTGCTCATGATTCTGCCTTTAGTTCTCCAAGAAGTCCCCTGGTTCAGTTTCCAGCCACCTCTGAGACTGAGCTGGGCTTCCTGACTACAAATAATTTAAAGACTGCTTATGAAAAACCAGATGGTCCCTGAGGGATCCCTGGTGATAAGTGGCAGCTGCTGGTTCTCACTTCCTTCTCACTAATGATCAGATTTGGGAAAGAGATTCGTTTTCCTCTCTGAGTGTCACTTGGGCCTGTGATTTTGAATTACGGGATGTTAAGATTGGCAAGACCCGCCTGTGTCACAGAGAGGTTTCCTCCTATCACCCCTGTGAACATTGTGACCTTGTCATTAGGAGAGCTACAAATAGTTGCTCTTTTTTTAAGGAAAATAAAAGCCTATTCAAATAGAGGGTCAAAAGCTACTGGCTCTAGCAAGGAGAAAATGGCAGTGATTGTATCGTTGAAATGTCTTTGCCTTTCCCTGTAGTATTTCTGCTGTGTTGGCAGTTGTGCCATCCAAGCTTGGCCTGGCCCTCCACCCGCCCCTGGGCTCTGCGTTCACTTTTCATGTGTGTGAGATTCCAGATCTATAAACAAAGGGGCCCGGTGCCAAGGTCTCCCTCTTGGGCGCCAACACCCAAGTGTCAGTGGTGTTTGGAAGCAGACAAGCCGTCCGTGGGAGGAAGCATTTCCCTGGCATCATTCTCGCTTTGCCCCTGCAGCGGGAAAGCCTGTGTTACGCTGGACAGAGCAAGAACGGCTCAGAGTTCAAACCCTGCTCCATCACTTATTGGCTGGGTGATGTGGGCAAGTGACCTAAACTTTCTGAACTGCTGAGTCTCTATCTTGAAAATGGCATCAACTCAAATGGTTTCAGGAGAATTAAATGAGACTTAGAACACAAAGTACGTAAGTGGATGCTCTATAAAAGTGACTTTTCTCCTCCCCAAACAAATGGATGGTGTTGCTTAAAACCATTGCTTCATAAAGTCATGGGATCTTAGGCTGGAGCAATTCTTAAAAATATCTTATTTGCTCTTGAAGAAACTGGAGGGAAAAATAATCTGCGTGGATGAGCCAAGATTCAGATTTTACAAAAGGGCTAATTGTGCTAATGATAATTTAAGATGACGGTGGCCGAGAAGGGACACATTTCTCTACAGCTGATTGGCCACAGAGCTGTGCTGTAGGTTACGAGAACTAAGTCAGAATGCAAATAGAAAAGAAGAGAGAGGAGACAGGAGAGCAGAAGGAACACAGCCCTGAGAGTCCTCCAATGCACTGTATTTGCTGCTTTGAACAGCATTTCGAGTAGTGAAAGTAGATGTTAATATCAGTGGTTCTCAAAGCTTGGTCCCTAATCAGCAGCATCAGCATCTCCTGGGAACTTGTTAGAAATACAAATTCTCTGGCCCCAGCCCAGACCTACTGAATCAGAAACCCTGGTGGTGGGCCCAGCAGTGTTTTAGCAAACCTGACATGTGATTCAGCTGTATTATACACTAGAGGTTGGGAATTACTGGTTTACATTATAGCACATTATCATCTTTTCTAAAGCAAAGTAAAATGACATCATAAATGTCTTAGCATTTGAAATTCCTCACCTCCTTGACATATGCTGTGAAAATTCCCAGATATTATTGTCTGCTGATTCTTGCACAGTCACCAGATATAACTTCCTCCACTGCCTTGGGTGGGATTTGTTTAATCAGGAAACAGTAAAAAAAACAAAAAACAAAAAAACACAATGATTTTGAAAATTAAGCAAATGAATCTGATCTCGCTTCTATTCTCTAGAAATACCTTTCCTCTGCTGTTACAATATATTTATAACTTTATTGCAAATTATACAAATCACCCAGTTTTCATTTCCACACCGTAACAATCTCATCTCTAGAAGCAGTCACGATGAAGCCCTGTGTCGTCTGGAACATGGCGATATCTGTGATGATGTTGTGGTGACCCACAGGCAGAGCCTGGGCCCTTCCGAGGGGCATCATCACTCGTTCGCACCTTCTGCTTATTCAGAATTTCCTGTTTGGTGGTTAATAGTCGAGGAGAAAGCCAGAAGTTAAAGGCTGTAACACATTCTGCCTCTTTTCATATTCTGTCATCATCGGCTGTTTACCGATGTGTCTCTTATCATGTGTTTGCCTCAATCCCCCAGGTGGGGGCTCCTCAAGGGGAAGTCATCTTCTAATCCCCTTCTACAGGGCAGGCGTGAAACAGATGTTCATGAACGTGACTGAAACAGATGCCCAGCGAGGTCAGGAGGCTCTCCTAAGGCTTGGGACTCTTCTGAGCGCCCACGGCTATTCCCTATGGCTCCCTTTGTTACCCCACCTCTATTTATTCTGTGGGTGTTTATTACTTGCTTTATTTCCACGTGGCATTCTCTAGAGACTTTGTAAATGATTGACTGCATTCATCCCCCCAGTTCTGCAGAGATCAGGCTCTGTAAATACATTGGAAGCCGGTGATTCACAGCTAAAAGCTTTCTAATGAGGACAACTCCAACATGTTATTTTCAACATTCAACTCCCCAGTTTGAATAATTCATGGGGGAAAAAAAAATCTGTTGAACTAGAAGTGACTGGGCTATTTTAATGATAGTCGAGATTCGGAATGTTTTAGAGCTGGAGATTCTAAGAGGAGACTGAAGGCGGGAAGTGATTGCCGTGCACCCAGTGAACTGGTGAACCCAGGTCTTCTCTGGCCGACACCCTCGCCGGCCAAGGTCTCACAGTGGCTGGTCATCAGCCCAAAAGCAGCACTCAGATCTGAAGATGCACACGCCCAGCGCTTGGCCTCAAGCCCGGCAGCCTGCCACACAACGCCAGAGGTCAGGTCCAAGGGCCTTCTCCCTCGCCTTGCTGGGCCACGGAAGACCCAGGGATATTATATGTCCTTTTCCATCTTCAATCTAGCCCAGTTGGTCTCAACTGGCTGCACATTAGAACCCCCTGGGGAGCTTTTGAAAAATTGGATGCCCAGAACCTACCCCAGACCAATTACATCAGGCTCTGGGGGTAGGGGTGGGGCTGGGGCCTCAGTCTTTGTAAAGCCTCCCAGCTGATTCCAACCTGAAGCCGAGTTTGAGAAGGGTTGAATCCAGCCCTTCGTCTTGTCTCATATTCTCTTGAAGGCCAGGACCCCCTTCTTGTTCCTTCTGTTTTCTTTTGCTAATCCTTGGGCTTTCACACCGTAAACACACAGTCTACATTATGGGTGCTGCCACTGCAAGCCCTTTAAGACATTCGCACAGGGGCTTCCCTGGTGGCGCAGTGGTTGAGAGTCCGCCTGCCGATGCAGGGGACACGGGTTCGTGCCCCGATCCCGGAAGATCCCACATGCCGCGGAGCGGCTGGGCCCGCGAGCCATGGCCGCGGAGCCTGTGTGTCCGGAGCCTGTGCTCCGCAACGGGAGAGGCCACAGCAGTGAGAGGCCCGCGTACAGCAAAAAAAAAAAAAAAAAAAAAAAGACATTCGCACAAACGGCCCTGCAGTCCCCTCTCATCCCTCTCAGTTGGCTGTGTCTCCTCTCCTCTGGGTGGCCCTCCTCCAGGCCTTCTCAAGGTCCCCACAGGGCCTCAATCTCCCAGGGTGGGCAACTATTTGTCCCTGCACCTCCTCCTGAAGCCCCCTCCTCCTGGGCTTCCACCTGAGACAGCTGTGAGCCTGGACCAGAGACACTGGGAGCCCGGGCTGGACAGCAAGCTCCAGGGAGGCTGCTTGTATGATGATGGGTCCCAGAGGGAATAATTTTTGCAGCAGCTCTTCTTTTGTTCTTGCTGGCTAAGTGTGTGGGCGTGCAGCAGGCATTTGCTGGGGAACGTCGGCAAAAAATAAAACTTTTCAAGCTTCAGCTCTCTAGACAGATTGAGAGGCCTCCCAACAGTTCAGAATTGCCGAATCTGGATGCATCCACCCACTTACCCCCAGGAAGTGGTAGGTCGAGTTCGATGTTAACAGTGGCCTAGCTTATGGGACTTTACATCAGAAGGGTGAGGCTTGAAGATAAACCAGTCAACAGGTGATTTTTGAACACTTGCTGCGTGCAGAGCACCGTGCTAGGCACTGATAAAACCAAGGGGGAATTCACCTCTGCTAAAGGAACTTTATGGGCCTGGGCCACGGGGAGGAATCAAGGTTCGGGGGAGGCAGCAGTCAGTGTGACGGTCAAGAAGAGCAGAGGGCTGAGATGCAGCCCCTGACTGGGCAGGGACAGCAAGAGAGTAAAAAAAGCCATAAAAGGAGGAGGGGGTGGGAATGGCAAGATGACAGGTATGTGTTTAGCTTCCCAGGATTTAAAGTCCTGCAACTGTTTGCCTAACCTATGCTCACCAACCATACTGCAGCCACCCCATTGTTTCAATCTTGCCGTTTTGACCCCTAGCACATTCGGACCCTGCAGAGAGCTCAGCAAACACTATCCCGAGACAGCTGCAGCTTCCTTCCCAAGTCGTCTCTCTCCCTCTGCGTGTGTGTCTCTTCCTCATTTGCTGGCTCCCACCATGCCTCTCCCTTGCAATCTCTTAGATACAGAACATTTTTTTCCTGTGGATAAGTAGAGAAATAAATCCAAGCTCGCAGCCTTTTATCAGAGTAATAATGAATACAACTGGTGGAAATAATCAATACAAAATAAGGTTAACAACAGCTAACACTACATACAGGGGAAAAAATAGCTATTGAGTGAAAATTACCTGAAGAATCAAACCTTGACGAAATGCAGACATCCAAATCTGTTTGGGAACAGTTAGATTTGGTAGAAGTAATGGCCACAAAATGAAACTCACAAAGGCAGATGTTATAATTGATAAAATTTGACCCGACAAAAACCTGAAAGTGAATCAAATTTCACTGTAAAATTTAAACAGGAAAAGAATCGACGCCAATGATGATAATTCTAATAAACTTTAATAAAAATGGTGAAAGCTGGAAACTAATTGTGCTGTAGGGAAAACTGATCAATGAATTTCATTACTTAATGACACTTGCTCTAGAAGTTCCTTTCTTGATGGAAATCTATCAGTGTTGGCATAATTCTGATTAAAATGTGTAAGGCCAAACTTCCATTGGGGTTTAAATAACAATCAAAAATTATCGTGACCCCCTAGAGGCAGCAAGGTGGGAGCTAAACCACCACTCCAGGCTGGGGTATTGGAATCTGTATTTCAAAAAGAATATTCCACATTTTGAACCTTAATTTAAACAAACCAACTGTTAAAAAAGTGTATTGGGGGGCAACTCTGGAAGTTTGAACATGGACAGGATATTGGGTGGTATTAAGCAATTGTTTCTATTATTTTTAGGCATAAGAATGTTATGATCATGTTTCTTAAACGTGGACAGAACTGTCTTTCCCCCAAATCCACATGTTGAAGCCCTAACCCCTAATGTGACTGTATTTGGAGATAGGGCCCTTAAAGGAGTAAATTAAGGTTAAATAATGTCATAAGTGGGGGGGGCCTGATCCAATAGGACTGGAGTCCTTATAAGAAGACGAAGAGAGGGACTTCCCTGGTGGCACAGTGGTTAAGAATCCACCTGCCAATGCAGGGGACATGGGTTCGATCCCTGGTCCAGGAAGATCCCACATGCCGCGGAGCAATGAAGCCCGTGTGCCACAACAACTGAGCCTGCGCCCTGGAGCCCGCAAGCCACAACTACTGAGCCCACGTGCCACAACTACTGAAGCCCGTGCACCCTGAGCCCGTGCTCTACAACAAGAGAAGCCACCGCAATGAAAAGCCCGCGCACCGCAACGAAGAGTAGCCCCCGCTTGCTGCAACTAGAGAAAGCTCACACGTAGCAACAAAGATCCAATGCAGCCAAAAATAAATAAATAAATAAATAAATAAATAAAAAGAAGGGGAAGAGACACTGTGAGTGCACGGTACAGAGAAAAGGCTGTACTACAAAAACCAAGGAGAGAGGCCTCAGGAGAAACCAAACCTCTCCGCGCCTTGATCTTAGACTTCCAGCCTCCAGAACTGTGAGAAAATGAATTTCTGTTGTTTAGGCTACTGAGTTTACGGCATTTTGTTACGGCAGCCCTGGAAAACTAAGACAAGTCTTTACATAGTAGAGATACCTACTGAATTATTTATGAGTGGAGCAATATGAGATTTGCTTTAAAATACTCCAGAAATAAAAATAGACAGTAGGGGAGTATAGATGAAACAAGACTGGCTAAAAATTGACAACTGCTGGAGCTGGGTAACAGGTACACAGAGGTTCATGACACTCTTCTCTTCTGCTGGAGAGCATGTTTAAAAATATCCAAATAAGTTAAAAAAATTGCCATGGGCAATTGTAAGGTGATTTTGATGCACATCCAAGTAGATAATTACTGAAAGGGTTTCTCATTATCTTGTGTTCTAACCTGGGTTGATATGGCCTGGAATAAATGTGTTACTAACATGTATTTATAAATAACATTTTAACTAAATATAATAAGGCAGTAGGGAAAGGAATGAAAATGCCAACTGCAGGCAGTGGAACTGTGGGTAAGGAAGAGCAGGCAGGGAAGAAGGAGTCAGCATTTACTGAGTACCTAATGCACACTGGGTGCTTTGCAAACGTTAACTTTGGATGCTCATACTGGTTTAGGAAGTAGACTTTTAAATTTTTTTATCTTTTAAAAAAAGCTGTAACATGAAGAAACGAAGGCCCAGAGAGGATGAATGAATTCCCAAGATCGCATGCAAGGAAGTGACTCAGCTGGGACTTGAATCCCATCTGTTTGCCTCCAAAGCGCACATTCTTTTCCCTGGCCATTACCGCCTCCCTGGATATTGCCAAATGACAGATCATAAAGGGCAGAGGAGTTCTGACGAGGATGAGGTCATGAAGACGTGGGTCCAGTACACACTAACAAAGGACTAGGTCCTGGAGGTGGAGTGAAGAACACGAGGGCATCCCTGGAGTGAGGAGGGACAGCAAGATACAAGAACCTGGTAGCGGATAGAGAATGAGAGACCACTGTGGCTCCTGTGGACGTGTGATGAGGGTAGGAGTGGGGCATGGGCAGTGCACTTGAAAGAGAAGCTGTCCCAGGACTTGGACCTGGACAAGATTGGTAAACATAACAGATCTCAAAACGAGGTGGGAAAATGAAGCCTCCATCAACAGGTGAGGGAAGCCAGGAGTAAGTTGTTTCAGGTGGGGAGAGGAGAAAGTGATTAATTCAGTTTAGACATGTAGAATTGGAGATGAGAGTGGAACATCCTAGTGGAGAAGGCCAGACGGCAGTTGGGTTGACAGAATGTTGGATTTGAAAAATCATCTGGTCTACCTCTTCGATCAAGAAATGGGCATACAAGAAGTAACCAGGGAATGCCCTGGGATACACAGAAGATTTTGGCTCCTTAAGTCTGGCTTACACCGTGGTACGAAATATAATCATCTGTTCTTTGCTCGCCTATGTGTTCCAGGCACCGTTCTGGGTGTCAGGGTGCAGCAGGCCTGGAGGGACGTAGATGCCTGGATTATTACAAAGGTCTATTGACTGGTCTTCCTGCTTCCACCCTGGCATCTCCTCCATTTTTTTCTCAGACAGTAGCCATTAGGGTTTCTATGTTACTCAGAATAGTCTATGTAAATGGGCTAAATGTAAAAGGAACCTCCTAGATGGTGGTGGAATGCACACCCTGTGCATCTACATGAGACGGTCCTGGGAAAGTGATCCTGTAAAAAGTCAGATCCCATCACTCTTCTGCTCAGAATGATCCAGGAGCTCCTCTCTCTATTCTCTGAACACATAAGCCGCACTCTAGCCTTAGAGCCTTTGCACTGGCACTGCCCTCTCCCTAGATAGCTCTTCTGCCAGATATCCATCCACAGCTCCCTCAAGGCCTTACTCAAATGCCACCATCTCAATGAGGCCTTCTTTGACCTTCTGTTTTAAATGGCAACTCTCTGTATCTTCCCGCTACATTCTTAATTTCCTATACCCTGCTCTGATTTTTGGGGGGGTCCTTATTATTTGTTTCTTTTTTGTGTGTGAGGTACGCAGGCCTCTCACTGTTGTGGCCTCTCCCGTCGCGGAGCACAGGCTCCAGACGCGCAGGCTCAGCAGCCATGGCTCACGGGCCCAGCCACTCCGCGGCATGTGGGATCCTCCCGGACCAGGGCACGAACCTGTGTCCCCTGCATCGGCAGGCGGACTCTCAACCACTGCACCACCAGGGAGGCCCCTATTTGTTTCTTTTTAATGTCGTGTTTATCTTAACTTAAAAAATTTGACTGTCTACTCTCATTGGAATAGAAACTAGACAAGGACAGGAGTCTGTGTCCCATCTGTTCACTGCTCTAACCCCTGATTAAGAACAGTGCCTGGCACATAGCAGGTGCTTAATGAATGAATTACAGCGTAACAGGGTGGGTGATTGATAGAATAAAGACATGGACAAAGTGCCGGGAAATTAAAAAGTGGCGCCAATTCCACCTACCTGAGCGTGTCAGGGAAAGTTTCCCAGAAGAGGTGACAGTTGAGCTTGGACTTGAAAGAGAGATAAGTGGGTCAAGGCAGATGTGGTCGGCTGAATAATGGCCCCCAAAGATATCCAGGTCCTAATCCCTGGAGCCTGTGAATGTTACCTCATAGGATAAAAAAGATTTACAGATGTGATTAAGTATCTTGAGATGGGGAGATTATCCTGTATTACCCTGGTGGACCCTAAATGCAATCACAAGTGTCCTTAAAGGAAGTTGATGTAGCAGCAGCAGAAGTCAGTGTGACAAGGAAACAAGGCACTTTGCTGCTGCCTCTGAAGACGGAGGATGGAATCACAAGCCAAGGCTGGCAGAGAATGCAGCTCTCGAGGCTGGAAAAGAGAAGGGGACCAGCTCTTCCCCGGAGCTTTCTGAGGGAGAATGGCCCTGCTGACACCTTGACTTTGGCTTAGTGAAACTGATGTTGGACTTCTGAGCCCCAGACCCATAAGAGAATAAAGATGTGTGTTGTTTTAAGCCACCAAGTTTTGTGGTAATTGGTTACAGAAGCCATAGGAAACTAAGATAGCAGGTAAGGGCATCCTAGTAAGAGGGTAAGAGCATGTACAAATCATGAAAGTGGCGGCACACTCAAGATGCCCCTGAGAAGTGTAATGTGTCTGGGTTAGGCAATAGGGAACGGAGAAAGATGGAGCTGGAGACGTAGCAGGGGCTAGAGTGTGAATCCCCGGTCAGGACCGGAGGGTTTATCCTCTCGGCTTCAGGGAGTGCTGCTGACAGAGAGCCCTTACTGTCAGCCCTCCTCCAATTTTTCTGAAGATAACCACCTGTCCAAGCTCACGCCAGCTTCGTGGGGCAGCCTACATCGAGTGATTGGTCTGCACAGGAGCATAAAGACTGTCCAGCTCACTCTATTTCGGGAGAATTCTGAAGGGTCACCCAGCTTCCGAACCACCCCTCAGGGATTAGCTGAAGATTTGTTGTGATGATTTCTCCTGTGTCCAATCCCGCCTCCTTCCCTCCCTTCCACAGGTGTTCATTTCAAGATCCTCCCCAATAGACATCCTACATGCTGGTCCTTGCGTCATTCTGCTTCCCTGGGAACTCAACCTGCCAATGTGAGCTAAGAGGTCTTTAAGGGAGGGGATGAAAAGTAAGATTGGTTGGGGTGGTGATTGGGAGGAGAGATCAGTTAGGAAACTGGAGCAAAATGCCAGGTGAGAGACAGTGACGTCCTGGATGAGTGTGGAGGCAAAGGGAACTCTGTGTGTGCTCATCAGCTTCTCCATAACAGCCTCATGGAGAGAAGGTCAGTATTCCTGGAGAGACCTCATCCACTGCATGGACTTAAAAGAAGTCCTTTCTCATGATATGGCCCAAATCATTGCATTCTTGCCCTTCATTTCTAATCTGATTTTATAGAACGAGTCTGCTTTCTTACCAAAAATATGTTCTCTGTGTCCCTGGTGAGCAATCAGCTTTGGGAAGCAACAGATTTGATCAATCATTCTTCCCCAAACAAGAGGCCCACTGTCCTGGGAAGCCTACCCTAGGAAGTGTTCTTTCCATTTTTCCTTGAATACCTCCAACAC
The DNA here is from genome assembly GCF_964341445.2 of Mesoplodon mirus. Taxonomy (NCBI): domain Eukaryota; kingdom Metazoa; phylum Chordata; class Mammalia; order Artiodactyla; family Ziphiidae; genus Mesoplodon; species Mesoplodon mirus. Next base: position 30,245,962 of record NC_138982.1, on the reverse strand, counting down.
CAAGGGCTCATGACCTTCTTGCAAAACAGTATGTTCTCACTCTTAGCAGAGATCATTATGTTAAATCTGAAACTGCCCAGAGCTTTCACTTGGTTCTGGTTCTGAGGCCCGATTATTGGCATCCCTTTATCTCACCTAGTTTGCTCAACAGTAAAATGGGGCTAAAAATACAATCTACCTTATGAGGTTGTGAAAAAAATGTTGAAAGCATACCTGGCACATGGTAAATGCTTAATAAAGGTAGATATTATGGATTTTAGATGTCAATCGAATATATCTCTTCAAAAAGCACTACGTGGTACTTCCCTGGTGGCACAGTGGTTAAGACTCCACGCTCCCAATGCAGGGGGCCTGGGTTCTATCCCTGGTCAGGGAACTAGATCCCACATGCATGCCACAACTAAGGACCCAGCGAGCCACAGCTAAGACCTGGCGCAACCAAATAAATAAATATTAAAAAAAAAAAAAAAAAAAAAGCACTGCATGATGACATGTGCCCTCTTCAGAGGAGAGAGAAAGAGATAGAGTTGTGCTGCTCTTGAGTTGTGAGTGGATATGGACCGGGCCTTTTTGAATTAAATGTATGTTAAGCACAGATATGGTGTGTGGACTCTCGTTCAGGATATGTGGAGGGTATAATCAAGGTGTCTCCCAGGGCTTATTTCTGCCTACTTAGAAGAAGAAAGTATTTGCTTTCCATTTACCAAACAGCAGGCTAGCATAATAAGAAGGGATTGATTGTCTCAGCATTCCATTAGCTCGAGTCTTTAAAGAGAGCATAATGCACTCCAGTGGGAAGAGGAATTGCATCATCCGGGAGCAGGAACGGGGTATGGAGAGGAATCTGGCTGGTGTTCCCGCTTTCAAAGGGGATAATCCTACTCTTCTCCACATTTACAGTATATGTTTTTTTAAACAATTCTTTAAAGTCCGGCAGTTTATACCCACATTTCCGATCCAGACACACATTTCATAACCAGCTCAACTGCTGATCAGTTAAATAATATTGAGTGATTTTCATAAATCTAAACTTTCAGTCAGAAGAACCCAGTGGAAGAATCTGCAGGGTGGTGGTTGGGGACAAGTCATCAACAGTGGTGTCAAAACCCATTTGATTGATGGCATTAAACACCAGCCATCTGCACACTATCAAACCACTGGTGGGAGAAAGAAAAATCCAGTTAATCCTCTGGTTGTTTTGTCTACCTGGAATTTACACAAGTGAACGTTAGAAACTGGGAGAAGGAAATTCTGCTTTCTGGAGAATTCAGTGATTTTTCCCCCCATTGAAGAAAGACTGCTTACTGGAGGTTTTTGTAGGAAATATAGTATAACCAGTTGGCAAATGTATAACAACACACAGGGGAGGGGAGGTGGTGGGGTGGGGGAAAGGGGTGTCCTGATTTGTAGAAGTTGCTCATTTCTGTTGTGTAGATACTTTCACATAACCTATTTCAAACTATCAACTTGACATCACTGAATGTGATCTTGGGAAGAGATGGCACACCATTTTATAGGGTTTCCACCATCCAGATACAATAGATGTAAACAAACTCAAGAGCATAGATAATAGTGAAATGTAGTAAAATAATTGGGAAGTGGAAATTTTGAGTACTTATTATCTTTTTAAAAATATGTTTATTTAAGTATAAGTTTATATAATTTAATTTTTTAAATTGAAGTATAGTTGATTTACAATGTTGATTTTTTTCAGGTGTATAGCAAAGTGATTCAGTTATAATATATATTCTTTTTCATATTCTCTTCCATTATGGTTTATTACAGGATATTGAATATAGCTCCCTGTGCTATACAGATGTCCTTGTTGTTTATCTATTTTATATATACGATTGTGTATCTGTTAATCCCAAGCTCCTAACTTATCCCTCCCCCCAATAATTTAATTTTTAATTATGGCTGTGTTTAACAGCCAGCTCCCAGAATTCCTGAAATTATAACAACTACTAGTTCCTATGAGCCCATACAAGTGGCTCCAGCTCACCATGACCCTTGTGGCACTTGAAGACAAAAAAACACATATTCCTTGGGGATCGGGGATACAGGCATGTCAGCTTCTCTCAGGTCCAACCCCTAATCACTCACTCACTCACTCATTCATTTTCTGTTTATTCAACAAATATCTACTGAGCATGTGTTGGACACTGCAAATCCTGACATGACCAAGAGGAGCTCGACGTGGACAAGGGAGCTGATTCCAGGGGAGTGTAATGAGATATGTGGCAGAGATGGAAACAGGCAAGGCGACAGGAAGGAAGAGTGGGCTCCTGGACTGCAGCCCGGGGGACTACCGGTTTGACCTCTGAGCCATTCTAACACAGTGGATCTTTCCCCTTATTCATACAGTCTTCTCCCTCAGCTCCCACAACACTGCCCTCTCCTGGCTTTCCTGATGCCTTGTTACCTGCTCTTCCTTAGTCTCCTCTGCTGGCTCTTCCTCACCTCCACGACCTCTAAATGTTACAGTGTCCCAGATTCTAGTCCTTGCACTTCTTCTCTTTCCTACCTCCCCTCCTCAATGGTAATTTATCCAGTGTCATGGCTGTAGAGCACCCACTTCCAGCTCTGACCCCTCCTCTAAACTCCAGACTCATCTCTCCAATTGCCCACTTGAAAACCCTACTGGATGGCTTATAGATAAGTCAAATTGACCATGCTGAAGCCCTGACCTTCTGTCCTCTAAAACTTGTTCCTCTCCATCCCCCCATCCCAGGAAATGGCAACTCTAGACTTCTAGTTGTTCAGGAGCTCAAAACCTGTAAGACATTCTTGACCGCTCTCTTTCTTTAATCCCCCAAATCCAATCCATTGGCCAAGATTGGGGACTCTACCTTCAAAACACCCAAAATGCAACCACGTCTTAGCACCACTACCACCTTCACTGTGGACCAAGCCATCATCATCTCTCACCTGGATATTGCAATAGCCTCTTAATAAAGTCTCCCAGTTTTCACTATTGTTCACACACACACCCCCCAATCACCTACAGTCTAATCTCAACATAGCAGCCAGAGTGGTCCTATTGAAAAAAAAAGGATCATTTCATTTACCTCATAGAATTTTCACGTGTATTACAGTGTTTGGCATATTGCACACATTTGATTTTTATTAATTATTATCGTTGCATTTAAATTCACAGGCTATCATATGTTATCATGATTTCTAATACAGGCATACCGCAGAGATATTGCGGGTTCAGTTTCAGACCACTGCAATAAAGCAAATATCTCAATTAAGTGATTCACACAAATTATTTTTGTTTCCCATTGCATATAAAACTTACATTAACATTACACTGTAGCCTATTAAGTGTGCAATAGCATTAACTCTAAAAAATGTACATGCCTTAATCTAAAAATATTTTATTGCTAAAAAATGCTAACTATAATCTGAGCCTTCAGTGAGTCGTAGTCTTTTTTGCTGTTGGAGGGTCTGGCCTGGCTGGCTGCTGACTGATCAGAGTGGTGGCTGCTGAGGGCGGGGGTGGCTGGCAGTTTCTTAAAATTAGACAACAATAAATTTTGCCACATCAACTGATTCATCCTTTCATGAATGATTCCTCTGTAGCATGCAATGATGTTTTATAGCATTTTACCCACAGTAGAACTTCTTTCAAAACTGGAGTCACTCTTCTCAAACCCTGCCAGTGCTTTATCAACTAAATTTATATAATATTCTAAATCCATTGTTGTCATTTCAACAAGCTTCACAGCACCTTTACCAGGAGTAGTTTCCATCTCAAGAAATCATTTTCTCTGCTCATCCATAAGAAGCAACTCCTCATCCATTCAAGTTTTAACATGGGATTGCAGCAATTCAGCCACATCTTCAGGCTCCATGTCTAATTCTAGTTCTCTTGCTGTTTCCACCACATCTGCAATTACTTCCTCCACTGGAGTCTTGAACCCCTCAAAGACATCCATGAGGTTTGGAATCAACTTCTTCCAAATTCCTGTTAATGTTGGTATTTTGACCTCTTCCCATGAATCATTAATGTTCTTCATGGCATCTAGAATGGTGAATCATTTCCAGAAAGTTTTCAGTTGACTTCGCCCAGGTCCATCAGAATGATCAGTCTCTATGGCACCTATAGCCTTAGGAAATGTCTTTCTTAAATAATAAGACTTGAAAGTTGAAATTACTCCTTGGTCCCTGGGCTGCAGAATGGGTGTTTTGTTAGGCAAGTATGGAAACAACATGAATCTCATTGTGCATCTCCCTCAGAGCTCTTGGGTGACCAGGTCCATTGTCAATGAACAGTCATATTTTGAAAGGAATCTTTTTTCTTCTGAGCAATAGGTCTCAACAGTGGGCTTAAAATATTCATTCAGTAAATCATGTTGTAAGTAGATGTGCTGTCATCCAAGCTTTGTTGTTCCATTTATAGAACAGAGCCAGAGTAAATTTAGCATAATTCTTAAGGGCCCTAGGATTTTAGGAATGATAAATGAGCTCTGGCTTCAAATTCAAGTCACCAGCTGCATTAGCCCCTAAGAAGAGAGTCAGCCTGTCCCTTGAAGCTTTGAAGACAGGCATTGACTTCTCCTCTCTAGCTGTGAAAGACCTAGATGGTATCTTCTTCCAGTGGAAGGCTGTTTCATCCACATTGAAAATCTGTTGCTTAATGTGGCTACCTTCATTAATGATCTTAGCTGGATATTCTGGATAACTTGCTGTAGCTTCTACGTCAGCACTCACTGCTTCACCTTTTACTCTGATGTCACAAAGATGGCTTCTTTCCGTAAACCTCATGAACCAACCTCTGCTAAGCTTCACACTTTTCTTCTGCAGCTTCCTCACCTCTCTCAGCCTTCATAGAACTGAAGAGAGTTAGGGCCTTACTCTGGATTAGGCTTTGGTTTAAGGCAATGTGGTGGTTGGTTTGGTCTTCTATCCAGACCACTCAGACATTCTCCATATCAACAGTAGGGCTGTTTCACTTTCTTACCATTCGTGTGTACACTGGAGTAACACTTTTAATTTCCTTCAAGAATTTTTCCTTTGCATCCATTCACAACTTGGCTAATTGTTTGGTTCAAAGGGCCCAGCTTTTGGCCAGACTGGGCTGTTGACATGCCTTCCTCAATAAGCTTAATCATTTCTAGCTTTTTTTTTTTTTTTTTTTTTTTGCGGTACGCCGGCCTCTCACTGTTGTGGCCTCTCCCATTGCGGAACACAGGCTCCGGACGCACAGGCTCAGCGGCCATGGCTCACGGGCCCAGCTGCTCCGCGGCATGTGGGATCTTCCCAGACCGGGGCACGAACCTGTGTTCCCTGCATCGGCAGGTGGACTCTCAACCACTGAGCCACCAGGGAAGCCCTACTACATTTTATTATTATCATGTTCTTGAAGGTAAGGCTATTATATCTGTATTTTACAAATACTAAATAATTTTCTGCTACTGTACATCTCTTCCCAACTCTCATGGCATTCAGTGCCATCATATGGTAGCTGGAAATCAGCTGCAGTGGGAGTATTTACACCATGGAGATTAGCAAGGGCGTTTTCACTTGGAGGTGCAGTTGTTAAACATTTACCATTACGGATAAAGAAGATGTGGTATATATATATACAATAGAATACTACTCAGCCATAAAAAAAGAATGAAGTAATGCCATCTGCAGCTACACGAATGGGCCTAGAGATGATCACACTAAGTTAGTCAGAAAGAGAAGGACAAATACCATATGATATCACTCGTATGTGGATTCTGAAATATGACACAAATGAACTTATCTACGACATAGAAACAGATGAACAGACACAGAGAACAGACTTGTGATTGCCAAGGGGGAGAGGGGTGGGGGAAGGATGGATTTGGAGTTTGGGGTTAGCAGATGCAAACTATTGTATGCAGAATAGATAAACAAGGTTCTACTGTATAGCACAGGGGACTATATTCAATTTCTTATGATAAACTGCAATGGAAAAGAATATTTAGAAAAAGAATGTATATATATGTATAACTGAATCACTTTGCTGTACAGCAGAAATTAACACAACATTGTAAATCAACTGTACTTCAATAAAAAGAATTTTTTTAATTTACCATTACACCACTAACTTGGGTTAACTAAAAAGTTGAAAAATACAGTGCTCGTGAATTAGCCTTGCTCTGTATAAAGCAGCTTCGTGTAGTGGAGAGACCTTTGCATTGACTAGTTCTGCTAATACTTTGAAAACATCATCTCTGTCCCTCAAGACCCTCAATCTCTTAAGCAGGCAAAAACATAATACTCACTCCATTGACCCATAAGATTATTGTGAAAACAAAAATTCATTTTAACTCCAAAAAATTGTTCTGTGGTTTATGATTTGTGGTTTAATAAAAGGGCTTAAAAATGAATATCTTATATAAACACAGGGCATTGTGACAAAGCATTGTGCAGTCTCAAGAGAACAGACAACAGATATAAAGGCATATTTTGCTATTTCCTTGACCTCAGTGTCTGGCTGGATGTGAGGAGTGATAGGACAGTGTTCCAGTGCCCATTGATGGAATCTGTGCGCCCTTTTGGGGGAAAACTTGATACACTGAAGTAGCTTTTAAGTTGGCACATTTTGGTTATGCTGGGATACTTGAGTGAATAACTCATGGCTAAAATTAAGGCTTATTAATAACTCAGAATTTTACGTTAAGATTATTCATTTGTATGCATTTTTTCCCACACACACACAAAAAATGTGTGAACAAAATGTAAAGGGATTTATTTAGCACTAAATCCTGTGATCTGTTTGTTGGGGCAAAGTGCTAAGTGCACTTCTTTCCTTCCCCAATTCTCACTCTCGATCTGCAGCTGTGAACTGAGTTTGGGGCAGAGAGGGACAATGTCCACTCCTGATTGTTGCCCCCTTGTGGCCATTAGACAGAAGCTTGAGTAGCCTGAACCACCTGCTGTGGACTACAGACACTTGGGGAGGGGTAAAGTCTTGGCAAGAAGTATCTGAATCCTTTTCAATTCCCAAAGCTTTGTCTGTCGAATAAAGAATGACTATTTTTCCAAAAAAAAAAAAAAAAAGAATGCCTATTTTTCAAATTCATCTGGACACCATTGTTATGAACCAAACACAATCTCATTTCAAAGCCTTACTGAACCTATAGCGCCTTTGGGTCATGGGGGCCTCCATATGGTTGCATTGGTTGTCCTCTGGCAAAGGATGCCCAACTGAGGGGGCTCATACAAGGGCTGAAAACCAGTCCCAAGTCTCTTTCATGGGCCAACTGCCCTACTTTGGGGCTGAGCCAGCCCTGAGAAGAAGTGGCACCATTTTCTAATGGATCCATCTAGAAAGCCTTCTTTTACCTCAATTTCATAAAGGCATAGAAGTATACCAGGGGTATTACATATGTTCTCAATCGACAGATACTAGTCAACAATTACCAGAGTTGTACAGGTGTCCAAGTATTTTTGCCATCAGAAAAAGAGGTCTTTATGTCCAAAAGGGTTAGAAAACCCTGAGTGAGATCTTCAGTCTCTCTGGACCAACATTTCCAGTTTTCCCCCGAGTTGTGTGCATGTGTTTGTGTGCGTGTGTGTGTGTGTGTGTGTGTGTACGTGTGGTAAAATCCAGCTAACCTGGTCTCTGTTAGGGGGTGAGCTTTGTAACTTCATTCTTACACACACAGATACAGTCATAGGCACACCAAACACATACACATCACACTCCTGCTTTTGAGACACAGACTATTTCCCTTTTCCTTTGCCCACTGGGTCTACTTCTATCTCTGATTTCCAAAGCCTTCGATGACTTAGCCTTTACTCGTTCATTCCCACTGTTCTGCGTTGGTGCAGCCTCCCTTCTCAACCCGCAGGCATTCCTTGTTAACCTGGGAATTGAAAGACATATTTCCTTCCTGCACTGCCTACCCTTTGGGTCCCGGTTCATCAACTCTTCGATATATATGTGCTCTTCTTTCTTTTCTGGTGGAGCTCCATCTCCAGGAAGGTGGTCAGGTTCTCTGTAGCAAGAGCTACATCAGTCATTTCTCTCTTATCTTCCCACACAGCACTCTGTACAGCTCTTTCTTGGCAGGGGGAGCCCAATAAGTCAGCGACCCAACTGAACCGACATCAGAGGAAGGATCAAGACTGCTCAAAAGAAGGTCTAATGTCACGGGGGACATTGGATGATGGCCTCCAAGGAGCCCCCTTCCTCTGAAAGGGAAGGAAAGCAGCTGGCTGACCACGTGATGACGCTACGGGCACAGGGCAGCCTGGTACATCAGAGGCCCTCAATAGCTGTTTTGTTGGAAGAATGGCTCAACTGTACTTCTAAGTCAACTTGAACCCAAAGCAGGAAGGGATTGACAGACTGCCCACCACTCCCACAAAACTGATGGACAGTATTTTGAAAGCATTAATTAAATTCTGAGTGTAACCTTGGTGGCAGAATAGAAATGGATATGAATGATTAGCAATTAAAAACTACTCAGTCTCTGATTTTTTTTCCAACCTTATATCTATTTTTCTATCTGAAAAGAGTATATTTTCCAACTCCTTTTACGTTCCTCTGGTGGAAAAAAAAAAAAGCATAAATACCACTTCACTGCTGATTGATCCTTTCCAAGATTTCACCTGTTTTTCTATTTGAAGAAAGTATGTTTTTCAGCTTCTATTGTTTTCCTCTGATGAAACACTGGAGCAGTTTGGTTCTTGAGTTATTTTTTTGCCATGTAATTAAGCTGATTAATATCCCATATGGAGTGGAAACAATTGGTTTCACGTATACTGGTGTACAGTTAGCCACAGAGCTGTAATTGTTTACATGTTTCTCATTTCCTTGTGGAAATTTTTAGACTTTGTTAAGTAAAGATCTGGCAGACTTGAAGTCTGAATATTACAGCCTTTGGTTAGCAGACGTGGCTGTATCCTGTTCAGATCTCCAGGATGAAATTGGTATTCTACAGTTTTGTACATAACAAACTTTGAAGATGCATGCCTCCCCAGCATCCCTTTCCTCTTGCCTGGTTCTGGCGGCGCCCTGGTTTTTGCTCAGGGATACTCTGCCCCCGTGCAGGCCTGAGGTTTAGGGAAGCTGATTCAACCTCTGGTTGCAGTGAGAGCTTGATTGGTCTATAAGTAATCTTGCCCCCTTGCCACAGAGATTAGTTTAAGAATCCAGATCTTAATAATCAGCACGTGGCATTCCTCAGGCCAAGGAGATTGGTTTAGAAGTGGGCGTGTGCCCAAATTCTGGCCCATGAGATGAAACAGAGGGTTTGGTAGGTTTCTGGTCAGGAGGGCTTCTGATTTTAAGAGTGGAGCTACTGGATGAGATGATCCTTCTTCTTATGGACGTTGCTATGGCCAGACTGCAAGGCCTGGAAATGCTACAATCACCTTGCTGTCAGCCAGGGTCTGTTGCCAATCCACAAAAGAAGAAGGGGACAAGCAAATGATAGAGAGGCAGATTGGGGGGCTTATGGAACCACACCTGATGGCTACCTAGCATCTGGACTTTTTCAGCTACATGAACCAATAAATCTCCTTTAGTGTACAAGCCAGTTGAAATGGAGTTTTCTTTTACTTGCAGCCAAAAGCATCACTACCAGTACAGAGAGTTTTACCAAAGAAATGTGAATCAAAAAATAAGAACTCAGTCTTATGAAAGATAAACATACATATATGTGTACATTTAGAAAATAAAATACAGAGCAGTCCTAGATATAGTATAGACCTCCCTTTTCTATTTTCCAAATGAAGAAATAAGTTCAGAGAGTTTTGACAAAGCTTTAAGTAGCAAAGTCAGAATAAGTGGGAAAACCCTAGATATCAACAAAAAGCTATACTTGGCCAAATTTCTTCAGAGAAGCCCTATGGGCGACATGGTACCAGGCCCACCTTCACCTAAGTTTAACAGCTAAGCCCAAGGCCTCCTACTCTTTTGCTGTAGTTCTTATAAACTATTTGAACAGTAAACAGTTCTGTGAGTCTTCTGGTTTTCTATATAATATTCTGTCTTGATAACCTTGCCACTTTCTTTAAGGGGTTTGGCATTTCTTTGTGAGGAAATGGTGAAGAAGAGAAACCCCCAACTTTCCTGGACATGAGCACAGCGCCCTAATACACATAGGGTAGTCAAATTCTATCTGAACCTCGCTCTCTATCCCCAAGCAAGTTTTCAAGATATTTTTCTAAATATGGAGAGTTCTCCTGCCAAGAATTCTGGTGACAGTTGCTGAGCAATAAAATTTCAATCTTCTGACTACGAATGAATGAATGAACAGTCTCTCCACTGATACATCAGATTGTATAGATTCACTGGCAGTCTTTTGAAGAATCTGCTGCAGTCTTACTTTAATAGTGCTACTACCTTTATCTTTTGAAAGGACTCTGAACTTTCTGAAGTTTAATAATCAGAATTTAAAAATTTCCTCAACATTGAACAATGGGTATTATATCATTATTTACCATGTAAGTATTATTGTGGCACATTACAAAGCACTGGTAATATGGCCATAGGAGATTTACACTTGCCTAATTATTTAACCCTGAAGTTTCTTATTAAAACTTGACTCATAATTCCATAAGCATGTAGGATTTCAGAGGAGAAAACCCTCATTGAAGCCTAGGATATTTAAGGAGATTTCAGCAGTGAGACATGAGTTGGCCAGGTAGGACTCAGAAAGGAGAAAGCAGAAAGGTATTCTTATCTGGGGGAATGGTGTGGACAAACGTGTGGTGATAGGAATGCATTAAAGCATACTTCAGGGAACAATGACTCAACCAGTCTGGCTGGAGCAGAAAATAATGGGGAATCCTTTTTAAAAGGTAATGTGTAGAAAATTTTAAAACCCTAAGTACTGTAGATTTTCCTCCTGTAGGAATATGGGAGCCTCATCCTAGACCACGGAGAGATGAGACTGCAGGCTTTTTTAAGAAGGTGAGTCTGGTGGAAGAGCATATGGCACTGTAGGCTGGGGCCCAGTTTAGATGAGATGGAGAGGTTCATGTGCACCTGGAACAGCGTGACTGAAGGAATAGTAAAAAGGGTGAAATGGTGTGCCAATGTAGGAGACATTAGGAAGATGAAGATTCAGCTGCTCTGGGGACCAGCTGGATGGGGAAGTCCAGACCGAGAGGGCATCGAAAATGATTCTGAGGTTCGCAGCCTCTATGATGGGTGGATGGATGAAACTGCCACTGGAAAAGTCGAGAAATGCAGAAAAAGTAGCCACCTATTAGATGAGAAAAGGATTTTTTTTTTCCCTGAAAGATTGAGTTTGAGGCAACAGGACAATAAAGCAGGTACTCCAGGCAGTTGGATCGGTGCAGTTGGAGGAGAGAATAGTCAGAGCTGGAAATACGGATTTGGGAGATGTTGCCCCCTCAACAGCTATCCTCCTTCTTTCTGAATAGAATCCCACCTGCGTTTGGGTTGCGAGGGCCCAGTTGGAGAGGAAAAATCATGACGGTCCTGAGTCCAAATGGGGTACCTCGCTTCCCTCTGATTGGTCCAGGGGTGAGCCATGTGATCCTATTCTAGCCAATGAGACACACGGGTTTCTGAAAAGGATTTTCTTTCTCCAGGAGGAGAAGGCCTGCTTTGCTTTCATCTCCCTCCTTCCTGCTAGTGACTGTCAGGAGAGAATGGGATTATTGGAGCAGCATCTTGAGGGCTGTGGCTGACACACTGATGATGACAAAGCAGGAAGATGGTAAGAACTTTGGGCACTGGTGCCCTCGTTGATGTGCTGATCAAAGTCTGGATTTGCCAACCTCCAGACTTCTTGTGACACATACATTTATTAAATGTCTCTGTTATTTAACTCTCTGTTGGTATTTTATTATTTTCACCAGAAGATATTTTAACTGCTATGGATGTAATTATTAACGCCTGTGAGAATAGATGTGACCTGAGAGGAATGGAGTAAGAAAAAGACAAAGCCTGGAGAGATATACCCATATTTAGGAGGTGGAAGCTTTTCACTAATTAAACCTTACGGTTTCATAAAAATAAGCGACACAGAAAACTTGTTTTCATCATGAAAACACACACACAAACACACACCCCTACAACCTCCCTCCCGCGAGCCACATTTTCCATAGAGCATATGTTTCAAATGAAGAGGTATTTATGGTGGCTACTTCCGAGACCAGAAGGATGGCTACCGCAAAAATGAGGGCTACATGCGCCGGGGAGGCTACCGCCAGCAGCAGTCTCAGACGGCCTACTGATTGCTTGACTTCAGTCCCCAGTGCCCTAAACCATTCAACGTTTAGGTCCAGCCACACCCCAGTCATTAAAGGTCTATTTAGAGTTGCTGCAAAAAAAAACCCCAAAAAAACCCAAAAAGGAGATCTGTTTCAGTGTGGAGTTCCAGGGGGGTGATTATTTCTCTGATGTGCTTTCTATTGCTAAAATGGAGTACCTCTGAATGAGACTGTTTGCTCAGCGAGCGCCTCGTTCCTCCTTCTCCCTGGAAGAATTAGAAAGCAGGAGGAATCAGGCCGCGGTCTCTCCCTGTGATGGGTAAGGAGCTCTGTTTATTCCTGGGGATAGTGGCCACAGGCTGGAGTGAGGGCTGACTCACAGGGTAGCGAGGAAATGGCCTGGATCTTTGACCGAAGTAAGCAGTGTCCGATTCCACCTGCGGGGAGGAAGGAGAGGTTATGACAAAGAATGCCATATCTATTCCACTGAGCAATTAAGGCCATTCTTTTTCTTGAAAAAGCATTCTCTTAAAACGTTAAGGATAATGTAGCTCCCATCTTGACAGAACGTACTGATGACTGCTAATGGATACATTCTTTTAATAAGTGAAGAGGCACAAGAAAATTGCCAGATATTAGAGTCCCACACATCTTATCTGAGTCTATAATGGCCCTATCAAGTGACCCAAGTGAAAGAAATGTGACTCTTCAGGGGTTAAAGGAGTCTATCTTTCCTTAGTGCAATATAAACTCACTACTAGGAAGAACAGTAATCCATTGGTCTATCCTAGGAAATGTTTAAAAGGGGGACCATATCTCAAGTTAAATGATGCATTTCTTTTTGGTAGAAAGAAAATATGAAATAGAACCTCTGTGCACCGTGGATTTATGTAAATAGCCTCTTACTGGCAATAGAGCCCAAAGTTCTATTGGGTCTCTGAGCCTTGGAATCTTCAGCCAAGAAGTCAAAGAGCCTGTGTAGGGCTTCCCTGGTGGCGCAGTGGTTGAGAGTCCGCCTGCCGATGCAGAGGACACGGGTTTGTGCCCCGGTCTGGGAGGATCCACATGCCACGGAGCGGCTGGGCCCGTGAGCCATGGCCACTGAGCCTGCCCGTCCGGAGCCTGTGCTCTGCAAAGGGAGAGGCCACAACAGTGAGGGGCCCGTGTACCGCAAAAAAAAAAAAAAAAAAAAAAAAGAGCCTGTGTAATATGTTGTTAATCTTATTTGTTCTTTTTTTCAATACCTTCCATGGTGTTTTTGTTGGTTGGTTTGGTTTGGTAATTTTAAACTCTATCCTTAGAAATGTTTCTCAAGATTCAAGTAATTCTTAGTACTCCAATCCTGGGGGACACTTCTTAAAATTTATAAAGAATTCCAACAAATAAGAAAATGACAAACAACCCCAGAGATAAATGGGCAAAAGAAATGTACCAGGAACTCAAGAAGAAATGGCCAATAATCGTATAAAAAGATGAATGATTGTATAGTAGTCTGCAACTTGCTGTTTTCAGTACAGCAACTAAGCCTCTAAGCTTCATCCTTCCATGGTATTGTGTGTGGCGGCAATGTTTATTTTCACTGTTGGAATGATATTTCACTGGGTGAGTTTTCTATAATTCCATTCTCCCTACAATACATAGAGCGTGAATCTATATTTATAAAGCTCAAAAACAGCTCAAAGAGATAAAAGGGATTGCAAAAATTGTATATCTGATGGAACTATTAAAAATAAAGTAATGATAAAAACAAATTTTAAGATCTTCCCTTGGAAGAGGGGGAGATTGACATTGGGGGTGGGATAGGAGAATATCAGTTATCTATGGCTGCATAGAACACCACCCCAAAACTTAGTGGCTTAACACAAAAACCATGATTCTCTGGTCAGGACTTCAGGCAGTGGTCAGTCAGCAGGGCTGCCTTGTCTCTGTCCCACTAGAACTAGCTGCCTCTCTCATGTGGCTGCCTTCACTGCAGAGTCAAGATGGTCCCACTCTCAGGCCGGGCACCTCAGGCCTTTTGCACATGGATTCTTTCTTCATGAGGTGTCTCATCCTCCAGGCCCTCTCTTTCCACGTGGCCTTTCCCTCCAGCAGGATGACCTGGAGTTCTTGACAAGGGGAAAGCACCCACGTAATGCTTGTGTAATTAAAACTTGATGGCAAGTAAAATCTATTACCTAATGCAGGAGTGCCCTGTGGTTAAATACTTTTTGGAAATACTGCACCTGGCATCCCCTCTTAGAGACTCACAAGGCAAACAATAAGCTTGCTAAAGGCTCTGGGGGTCCCGCAAGGAGCAAAAAAGCAAGGCCTTTTTTTGGTAAAAGGAGCTGGTGAGAAAAGGCAGAGGCCCTCCATCTTCTCTTTCCTCAGGGAGGTACGGAGGGAGGGCTGGCTTAGAGAAAGCTATTAGAAGGGTTGGGTCTGCCTGATGAGAACACCCTCACCATCCGAGCTCTGACCTCCCTGCTCCCAGGAGAGTAGCGTGTGACTGCCAGTGGCTCTTCGTGATCACTGAGGCCTGCTGCACACACGTAAGGCCTGTAGGAAGTGGGTCACTGCAGAGGTCAATGGTGCCTCTCCTGGAATCAGGTCTCCTGTGCCTCTGCCCCTCCTCACTGCCCTGCCCTGGTCTTGAACTAGCTCACCTTCCTGATTCCTGCCTCTCATTTGCTTTAACCACTGTGGCCTGCTTTGGATCAATTATCCCGACCTGTTTTGTGCAACTTCAGTTTGTCCCCGATGCACAGTAACCATAAGCTCCTTGGACTTTCTTTTTTCTCTTTTTTTCCCTTTACTTAATTTGAAAGTTAACCCATACTGGTTTTAACAAATTCAAATAATACCCCAAAGTGATAGTGTCCCCTTGTCTATTCCTATCCCAAGTCCCAACTGTGTGTTTCCTTCTAGATGATTTTCTATATTTATATAAACGCACATGTGCATATGTTTGAACAAAATGGGTATCAATATGTGCATATTGTTCTGTCATCTCCCTTTCCATCTAGCGTTGTATCATGTACATCTTTCCAAGATGGTACACATAGACGAATGCAACTCCTCTTAATAGCTGCAGTTCCAAAGTATGGAAGTGCCTTTATTCATTCAGCTGTTTCCCTCTGATCAACACTGACATTGCTCCTTATTTTCTGCCGTTGGAACCAATGTGGCAGTGATCTGCCTCGTACATGAGTCTTTGCACATTCAAGCTCTTGTTCTGAGGACCAAGTTCCCAGAAGTGGTAGTGCTGAATCTTAGGGCTTGCCTGGCCTCCCCTGTCTCATTGTCCTCTTGACCCTGATGTCCTAGAGACCCCTGTGGTCACCTGCCTGGCTGCTCAGGCCATCCTGGGGTTCACCCGTTCCAGGGCCCGTCTGCCTGGCACCCTTCTGGAAAGCAGTCCCTTATCTCCTGCTTAATGAAGCTCTGCCTTGGCAGCACAAGTTAGTCATGTTGGTTGATAACTATGCGTCAGTACAGCACCTGCCACATTGTGTTAGCATTATTTTTCTACTTGTCTAATTTCCCCAGTAGATCAGAAATTTCCAAAGGCATCACTGTTAGCAAACACAAGTTTGCGTGTGTAAGGCAAAATAAACTGGAACATCAGAGTTTGGAGCAGAGAAACATTTACTACAGGGCCAAACAAGCAGAATGGGTGGCTTGTCTCAAAAGACAAGCCTTGGAACGTTTGGAACGTTTGGTTTCAGCAAAGCATTGTTAAAGGCCAAGTGAGGGATCAGGGTCTGTGATGAGCTTATGCACAATTCTCTGATTGGATGATGGTGATCAAACCTTAGGCACCAAAAGGTCTGGGGGCTACACGCTCATGATCATCAGGTAGTTAACTTCTTCCATTTGGTGGTGGGTTTTAGCCTCTGAAAAGCTCAGGAAATAGGCATGAGATACTATGATCTGGGCAGTTCAGAGAGGAGCTACAGCAGAGGATATGGGGGAGGGGTCTATCCTGGGAAGGCTCCATATGGTCTTGCACCATTATATCATCAGGGCTTAGGGCCCTGATGGGGCTTAGGGCTTAGCACTTGGTGAATGAATGAAGGGATGAATGAATGAATCCATTAACAAATTTAATTGAATTCACACCGTGTGCTAAACACTGGCACTGTGTATATACAGCTATGAACAAAGCCAAACTTCCTGCTCTTGAGCGGTGGAGACACAATAAACACATTATAAATAATTGGTCAGGTGGTAGTAAGTGCTATAAAGAAAAGTATGGCGGACACCTCTCCTCAGTCAGCCATTAGATACTGGCCAGCACAGAAAGGGGTATGGTATGGTCTTGGGCACAGTGGCTCTCCTCAGCCATCCCCAAAGGGGTCACCACTGAGGGCTGTGGGCAGCACTCCCAGCAGCTGAGGGGGTGAGGCCTTCGCTCCTGAAGGGGTTTTTCTCAACGAGGTAAAGTGGCCTGTTCTGATGGGGAGCACAACAGGTTGGGGGCTGGCAGTCAGTAGGCCCTGGTTCTAAGCCCTGTTGCTTTGGGGAGAGAAAGTAAGAGGAAAAATTGCTGAAAGGATTTCCTGGGTCTGTTTGCTTGCAGAGTCCTTTCCCTTACCCAGCTCCGCTCAAGGTGCTCACACCTGCAGGCTGGAGTTCTCCAGCTCCCCGGCAGCTCTTTCTGACCAGGGCTGGCCAGTAGGAGCCACTAGTCAGACATCATAAGCAGGAGGAAGGGCAAGGCCAGGTATTTCTTTCCTCCTCTGCCTTGCACAGAATCTCCATTAGGAGCCTGGCTCCAACTCTGCCGTTCAGACCAAGGGTGGGTCCAGCCTCCATCAGGGAACCTCTTCCCCTGGGCTCTGGTGACACTACTGTGGGAGACATGAGATGCTCAGGTCCCCTTCAAGGAAGAACCTGCTGCCCGACTGCAGGGGTGAAGCTGGCAGCCCACCTCCAGCCATCAGCTCCTGCAGGGTCAGCCTTGCAGTGTCATGCTCTTCCCAACCAGCCCACATCCCCTGACCAAGGGGGTGGGTATTAAGTGCCCAGCCATTTTGGCTGAATGCAGGACATGCTGGTGGGCAACACTCCAGACCTGGCTGAGGTTTTGTTTGGTCTGCATCACAAGGCAGCTTCTTCCTCTGTCATCCTGTTTTCTCCTTTCCCTCCCAGGAGCTGACTCCTAATAAGCACCATGAACCCCAAACCATGCCTGTCTGCTTCTAGAGAACCCAACCCGGGCACCACTTCTTCCTCTGTCCTGTCTCAAAGGCCAGTAGCTTCCTGTGTCATTAATCCCCCCAGGGCCCTTTTGAACACTCAGATTTTGCATCGTCTGTGTAACCAGTTCACTGCATCATATTCCCATCTGTTTAAATACTTAAACTGGGTTCTGTTTTCCTGCTTAGAAACTGCCTGACAGGATGAGTTTTGCATCTGAATTTAAGTTTATATTCTGGCCTCCCCTCCTAAGCAATTGTGTTATAAAAGGGCCCCCTAACTCACACAAAAATATTACGAAATACAGTCCTTTAATGGCCTCAGGGCCACCTGTCAGTTGGAGGCTTGTAACACTGCCTTTTGTTTTGTTTTTTTGGCCCTGGAATCTTAGTTCCCCACCAGAGATTGAACCAGCATCCTCGGCAGTGAAAGTGCAGAGTCCTAACCATTGGACCACCAGGGAATTCCCTGCCCTTTGAAAGAAAGGACATGGCCAGCCGTGGAGGTGCCCCTTAAGCAGGTAGAACCAGCTAGCAGCTGATGAGTCGGAGTCCCCCACGGTTCCCAGACAGGCGGCCAGCGCTGCTTCTCACCTTCCCCTGCTCCCTGCTGTCACCCGTGACTCCAGCTGAGGCTGGACATA
The DNA here is from genome assembly GCF_964341445.2 of Mesoplodon mirus. Lineage (NCBI taxonomy): Eukaryota > Metazoa > Chordata > Mammalia > Artiodactyla > Ziphiidae > Mesoplodon > Mesoplodon mirus. The sequence goes on along the minus strand of NC_138982.1, from coordinate 30,227,961 downwards.
CTGGGCACCAGCACTTCCGGAGCTGGGCTCCCGCTTCTTGGCACAGACCTCCCCCCACCCCTCCCCCTTTGCCACTGGCTCTGAGCTTAGCCGGTCTCTGGTCTGCACCTCCCCCGTCTCTCCCCTGAGGGCAGGGCTGGGACTGGTGTGATGACAGGAGCCCGGGGTACACATGTCAGGGGGACTCCCTTGGAGGGGTGGCTGTGCAGGGCCCGGGGGGAGGCTCTTTTTGGAAGAGTAAGATGGGAAGCTGGCCAGAGGCCAGGAGTGGCGCGGGAACCCCTGTGTCAGCCAGGGCAGAAGCAGGAGACAGAAATCAAAGCAGCTTGTTTTTATAACAGAGAGGATGCAAGAGGAAGACTTGTTAACGAGGTAACTGCAGAGGCCAAGCAGAAGTCTAAAGCATCACGGAGGCAGCATCTGGGAAGCAGCGGCCCCCCAAGCTGGGGGGACGCAAGATAAAGGGAGAAACTGAAATTACGCAAACTTAGAAACTCGGAGGGACCTGGTGGCTGGGACTCCAATCTCTGAGGAGTAGGTGCTGCTCAGCGGGTGCTGGTGTCTCCGAGGGGCCCCAGGAAGCTGGGTCTAGCGAGTGTCGAGGAAACTGCAGACTGGATTCAGCTGCTGCCACGGGGACTGGCTGGGTTGGTGCGAGCAGGAACCGGGAGGAAGCGGAGGGAGCAGCCCCGCCACCTCCAGCCCTGCAGCGCGCTCTACCGCCCCCTGTCGGCAGACCCCGGCAGCGCGCGGCTGATAAAGCCGGGTTTGGTCCGCGGAGCCCCAGCCCCAGCATCTCATAGCTGAGGACAGAAGGGAAGGCTTGGAGCCAAGAGACTGAGAGCGTTGAATAACGGGGCATCCTTTCCTAAAGAGTCCACATCCGAGGAGCCTCAGACAGGAGTGGCCTGGGACCTGGCCAAGAACACAAATCAAAGGGAGAGGTAAGAGCAGTTCCGGGCCCTGGCAGGTGATGGGATATTCAGTTTGCAAACAGGAATCAGAGTTATGATAGCAGGATTTCAGGAGTGTTTAGCGACAGGCAGGAGCATTTCTAGAGCTCCTGAGAACTTGGCAGTGTTGATGCAGTAAAGCACCAGCCTCCATGTCTTTCTTCCTTCCCAGCCCCCAACCGCGCATCACCACCCACACTAGCCTCCTCGTTGGCTGCTGGGTCTGCACTGTCGGATACAACGGTTAGACTTTTCACCACTCTCTCAGTGACATACCACAGAAGTGCAGTCCTCAGGAAGTGGCCGTATTCTTTTATCTGTTGCTGCATACGAATTCCCCCAAAGTTGAGCAGTGTAAAACAACCAACATTTAATATTAATGAATTATTATTAGTAGTAATGATGATCTCAGTTTCTGTGGGTCAGGATGCCTTTGGTTTGGAGCTTCTCACAAGATCGCATGAAGGTTTCACAAGGGCTGCCTGCATCTCAAGGCTCAACTGGGGGCGGATCCTTTTCCAAGCTCACTCCCTGGCTGTTGGCAAGTCTCAGGTTCTCACTGGCTGTTGGTCAGAGGCCTTGCTGGGGTCCAGGCGTGTAGGCGTCTCCATAGGGCAGCTCATGACACGGCAGCTGGCTTTTCCCAGAGTAAGAGAGAGTGAGGGACTGCAAGAAGAGCAGAAGGCACAGGCATTTTACACCAGTTTCAGAAGTGCCCTCCCATCACTTTTGTTGTATTCTATTTGTTAGAAGCGAGTCCCTAGGCCCACTGTACCCTGGAGGGGGCAGATTACAAAAGGCACGAACGCTGGGAAGTGGAGGGTCATCGGGAGCCATTTCCAAGGCGGCCTTCTCACCATGACTCAGCCCATAGCTGCGCTGAATTTCTCAGAGCAGGAGACCTCCATCCTGCGTGAGTAACAAACTCCAAAGGCTCAATTCAACACATGTTGAGTCTCCTGTTGCAATCAAGTTACACTTTATAACAAAGTTAAGGTAAGGCATATATAATGATACACGTAAGTATTATGGCACCATATGGTAATTAGGCATCCATGGTAGAAGGCTCTGAATACTTTTTCAGGTAGACTGCCTATTTCCTCTTCATTTGTTTGGTCTGGTGGGTTTTTATCTTGCTCCTTCATCTGCTGTGTGTTTTTCTGTCTTCTCATTTTGCTTAACTTACTGTGTTTGGGGCCTCCTTTTCACAGGCTGCAGGTTCGTAGTTCCCGTTGTTTTTGGTGTCTGCCCCCAGTGGGTAACGTTGGTTCATTGGGTTGTGTAGGCTTCCTGGTAGAGGGGACTGGTGCCTGTGTTCTGGTGGATGGGGCTGGATCTTGTCTTTTTGTGGGCAGGACTGCATCTGGTGGTGTGTTTTGGGGTGTCTGTGAACTTATTATGATTTTAGGCAGCCTCTCTGCTAATGGGTGGGGTTGTGTTCCTGTCTTGCTAGTTGTTTGGCATGGGGTGTCCAGCACTGGAGCTTCATGGTCGTTGAGTGGAGCTGGGTCTTAGCGTCGAGACGGAGATCCCTGGGAGAGCTCTCACCGATTGATATTACATGGGGCCAGGAGGTCTCTGGTGGATGAATGTCCTGAACTCAGCTCTCCCACCTCGGAGGCTCAGGCCTGACACCCGGCCAGAGCACCAAGACCCTGTCAGCCACACTGCTCCCAAGTCTACTGTTGCTCCCAAAGTCCACTGTCTCAATTTGGGATGACTCGCTGTCTATTCAGGTATTCCACAGATGCAGGGTACATCAAGTTGATTGTGGAGCTTTAATCCGCTGCTCCTGAGGCTGCCTGGAGAGATTTCCCTTTCTCTTCTTTGTTCGCACAGCTCCTGGGGTTCAGCTTTGGATTTGGCCCCGCCTTTGCATGTAAGTCACCCTCTTTTGTCTGTTCTTGACCCAGACAGGAGGGGATTAAAGGAGCAGCTGATTAGGGGACTCTGACTCACTCAGGCCGTGGGGAGGGAGCGGTATGGAATGCAGGATGGGCCTGTGGCGGCAGAGGTAGGCGTGATGTTGCAACAGCCTGAGCTGCACCATGTGTTCTCCCGAGGAAGTGTTCCTGCATCACGGGACCCTGGCAGTGGTGGGCTGCACAGACTCCCAGGAGGGGAGGCGTGGATAGTGACCTGTGCTTGCACACAGGTTTCTTGTTGGCTGCAGCAGCAGCCTTAGTGAAAAACGTTATTTTGAGTTTTTAAGAAATAAAATATTCATCTATATTTTTGGTATCTATTATATTTATAACTATGTAAGAATTGAATTGCCCTGCAGTTAACTATTTCTTTGCTGTTCAAAGTGTGGTCCATGGACTGGAAGCATCAGCATCACTTGGGCACTTGTGAGAAATGCAGAATCTCAAGCTCTGCTCCAGATCTACAGAATCAGAATCTGTTTGCAAACAAGAGCCTCAGATGTTTTGTACCTTCATTAATGTTTGAGAAACACTGAATTACTTGACATATGTTTCGTAGATATTCAATTAAACATTTATTGATTTTGATTATCTAATTTTCTGTTTTGCATTTTGGAGTCATTACATGTTTTTATAAGCTCTCAAAATTTTTCATAGGATTTTAAGACATTCCCAGGTCCTAGCCACCATGTCTAGAGAGCCTAGGGGATGAATTTGGTGAATCCTGCACATAGTCACATCCCCTTTGGCTCCAATCTCTGGTTTCCCTCCACAGTTAACAATTCTTCAGGTCACCTACCTGGTTCTCATACGAGCTCTTCCCTGAGATCTGGCTATGATGATACCCATGGCTCTCAGGGCCACTGTCCATGGCTGAGGGACCCCAGTCCTCAAGGCAGGATTCAGGGATACCACATCCCAGGCCTGGTTTGGCTGGCCAGGGAGACAAAATCAACCTTGTCTTTTCCAATTACTACTCCTACTGAAGAAGTAACCTAGTCCCATTTTTTTTTTTTTTTTTTTTACTATTCACTAAAGTACAATATACATGTAGAAATGTACACATACCAATTTACAGCTCAATACATTTTCATGCACTAAACATTCTCCCCAAATCAACCCACAGATCAAGGAATAGGACATTACCAACACCCAGGAAACCCTTCTAGTCACTACTGTTCCTTCTCCTCCAAAGTTAACCACTGTTTGGACTAATAACATAGGTTAGTTTTTAAACGATTTTTATTCTTTATATAAACAGAATGATACAGCATATTCTCTTTTGTCTATCTTCTCTCACTCAACTTTACGTTTCTGAGATTCATCCATATTGTTGTGTGTAATTGTAGTTTGTGTTCTCACTGCTGTATAGTGTTCCACTGTGTGAATTCAGTACAATTAAAAAAATCATGATATCATTGATGGGTATTTGGGCAGTTTCCAGTTTGCAGCTAGGCACATCTTAGTACTTTTCGGGGGGAAAACATACATACAACACACTTCTGTGGGAATTATCTGGGAGTGGAATTGCTGGGTCATAGGGTATATCTTTGTTTAGCTCTAGTGATACTGCCAAACAGTTTCCCAGACTCTTAACCCTATTCTTCATCTAAAAATGAATTGTCCTGCCCCCATTCTATCCCTTCTTAGAGTTGTGACAAATTTCAAACATGACATTCTTTCTCAACTGCAAGACTTATACATTTCTACCAAAACATTGGTGCTAATATTTCAAAATAAATAAATGCATCCATGAAATCCTCAGCAGTGGCAGAGGGAAAATGCAAAGAATCCGGATGACAGCTATAACGCCAAGATGTGAAGACGGTTTTCTTTGTTGCCCAGAAGGTTGGGAGCCTTTTTGCAAAAGCTGCTGCCAATCACGCTTGCTGATCTTTGCAGGGCTAATTAACAGCACTCGGGCAAGCAAGGGGGACGGGCGGGCGCCTGCATGGTGATGTGAATTGAGCCATCCCAGGGCTTATGGCTAATTATAAACACAAAGAGCACTTAAAGGCTGTGATTTGAAGGAAAAAAAAAATCCCTGAACAAAACCAAGAAAACCTCTTTGGAATTCTAATGCCAGCATGCTTGTGATTGCATGGCTTGAGGGCAAGGGTACCGGCAAAAATCTACCGTGGACTAAATCACACAGCACCCTATGTCACGCAGCCACACTCCCAAACATGCTCAGGGGAAGGGCTTCCTTTGTGCCATGCGGGAGTTGGGGGAAGTGTGTCAATTCCATTTCCAGGGCGTCCCGGCCCTAGCATGATAAACCTGTTTACACCAAGCATGGAGAAGCAGACCGGGGTAATCCAGAGCCCTGCAGGGGTGGGTGCGGTGGGGTTATCTGTGCAAGCTTTAATCCCCATTAGCTACAAAGCACAAATAATCCATAAAGTATGCAAATCAGATCCCAATGAATAGCACTTATTAGCATTTCCTGGAACTGACCAAGGAGAAGCTGTGAATGTATGCCAAGGAGGAAAGCAATTCTTGTGCACCTCATTGCAAAAGCTTGTCTGATCAGGCAAAAAACCCTGGGCTTGCTGGGAGGGAAGAATAAAGCTGAAACTGAAAGGCAGCTTTGGTGCCCTCAGATCATCTGGAAGAGTGTCCTCACAGTTCAGGCATGTGGTGTGATTTGACGTGAAATGGAGGAATCAGATACGAATGAGTTTCCCGTGCTTCCCCATCCCTTGGGGCACTGCCTGGTTGAGGCCCTAATAACCTCTGCATATACCCACATGCATCTTCCTGGCATCCTCTGAGCAGAGACCAGGACAACCAAGGGCCCCAAAAACGTGAAGAAAAGGGCTAGGGTGGGGGGAGGGGGCAAAAGAAAAAGAACTTTTACTTAAAAGGATGATGGAAAGCTGTCTGCACGAATAATCTTGCACTCTCGGGCAGGGGATCTTGATCTTACCTGATCCTCGATTCTTTTGGCAATTTAGTGAAGCCTCTGGACTCCTTTGCAGAACAGATTTTGAAGTGCATAAAATATAACACATAGTACATTAGGAGTTTGGGATTAGCAAATACAAACTATTATATATAAAATCGATACACAATAAGGTCCTACTGTATAGCACAGGGAACTGTATTCAAAATCCTGTAATAAAACATAATGGAAAAAATTATGAAAAAGAATATATACATATGTATATATAACTGACTCACTTTGATGTACAACAGAAACTAACACAACATTGTAAATCAACTATACTCCAATAAAAATAAATAAATAAATAAAACACATAGTATTGTATTAAAGTATGTATAACTATCAAAATATTTAAAATATAATATGTTACCAAATGTGCTTCTTTATTAACACATGAAATATTGAGATCCAGTAGCAGGTCCACTGACTACAACAGTTTTAAAGCAATGATGAGCATAAGCAATATTTTAAGATATCTACCACATAATTGTAATATAACATAAAAATATCTGTGATTTCACTTAGTGACAGTCACAGGTGCTGCTAACATCCCTATAGTGCAGGGGTCCCCAATCCCTGGGCCACAGGCTGCACAGCAGGAGGTGAGCGGCAGGTGAGTAAGCGAAGCTTCATCTGTATTTACAGCCGCTCCCCATTGCTCACAATTACTGCCTGAGCTCCACCTCCTGTCAGATCAGCGGCAGCATGAGATTCTCATAGGAGAGCCAACCTTACCGTGAACTGCACATGTGAGGGATCTAGGTTGCACACGCCTTATGAGAACGTAATGCCTGATGATCTGAGGTGGAGCTGAGGCGGGGGATGCTAGCTCTGGGGAGCGGCTGCAAATACAGATTATCATCAGCAGAGAGGTTTGACTGCACAGAGGCCATAATAAATCAATTGCTTGCAGACTCATATCAAAACCCTATCAGTGAGTGGCAAGTGAAAACAAGCTCAGGGCTCCCACTGATTCTGCATTATGGTGAGTTGTACAATTATTTCATTATGTATTACAATGTAATAATAATAAGAATAAAGTGCACAATAAATGTAATGCACTTGAATCATCCTGAAACTATCCGTGGAAAAATTGTCTTCCGTGAAACCGGTTCCTGGTGCCAAAAATGTTGGGGACTGCTGCTGTAGTGTGTAACTTACACCCAAAATTGAAGGAAATGTGAAATTTCAGGTACAGATTATTAAAGATAAAGATGTACTTTTTTCCCATCCAACTTTACAAACTTTCTGAATTCTACCCATAGACTCAAGATTAAGAAACCCCATGGCATCAACTGAATTTTAAAAGGTATATTCAAGGTTATTAATAAATGTTTCCCTTGCTTCAAAAGACTTAACAACAATTTAAAATAATTCTTAGGAAAAAATTATTCGTATGGACATTGACATTGAAAAGACTGATACAGCTATTGCCCCCCTGAACGTGCAGCTTGCCAGCAACAGAAACGAATGCTGAGCCCCTGATATGGCACTGGTCCTCCAGGAGACCAACTTGCCCTCACAACAATAGATCCTATTCTGGGTGTGGGTCTGTCTTTCATGCCTACAGAGCCTCATGGAGCACCATTTTCCAGGAGTATCATTTTTTTTTTAATCATTAGTGTTGTGTTTTCCACATAACATTATCCTCTATGCCATCAAGAGCTTTGGTGGCGCAACCTTTCTTAAAATGAATCCACAAAAAATCCAAAAGCCATTGGGGCTGGGCTCTTTTTAAGCTGAATTGTCCATTAGGTAGGGCCAGCATTCTAGGGTGGAAGGGATGGTGTCTCACCCCAATTCTCCTTCAGTAAGGAAGCCCTTATTCCCTCAGCTGCTAGGAGTATTGCTGGCAGACAGCCCTGACATGTTAGTCCCTGTTGAGGATTGCCTTGTTTGAAGAGGGCCACCTCACCCAAGGTTCTGCCTCCTTCTAAAAGCTGGCTGACACAGGGGTGGAAAGCTTTGGCCTCTGCCCCAACTTGGAACTACTGTAAAGGATCATCTCAGCTTCAGAACTCCCCCTGGGTTGGGCTGAAGCCTTCATTGTGACTACATCACAGCCCAGTTTTCCTTTCTACCCAGTTCTGTTCCCTTCCATAGGTTTGACCCAAGGACTTTTCCTAATAAATCTTCTGCATGGTTATCTCCATGTCAGAGTCTGCTTCCTGGTGAGCCGGACTGACAACACGTACTTTTGGATCATGTTTGGCTCATAATTGATGGCTTCTCTCACCCACAACAACTTTACTCCAAAAGGTGGTCACTGCTTTTCTATTACTCTGCCATTTTCTTCCAAGCTGTGACAGCCATCAATCTGTGAGTTTTGAAGCTGGTACTTTTGATTTTCACACATAAATGACAACTATGTGATGACTACAAACTGGCCACTGAAAGCGACTCTAAGAGGCCATTGACTGTGACTCTTATCCCATCCCAGAGATATTAAATGTGAAGAAAATTTTTCTCTACCAAGGTTGCCTTTCCCATTTTCCTGAGTTTCTTTTGGGTTTAAAAGGCTCAGATGACCTCATGGCTTTGGCTTTTACTGCACAACCTTGTCCTGCTTGGTCTTTGGTGGTGGCCAAGGAAACCAAGGATCACAACTAGTCTGTTTTCTTGCCCTGACCTGTGCCAGAGGGTCCTGGGGAGCCTTGGGCCTCACCTCATCTCTGGCAGTTCTCCTGACATCTGGCTGTGGTTTTGGAGCATCCAGCCTTTGTCTAATACAGGTCCCTGTACCCCTAGCCCTTGTGAACTCTCCCACCAGCCTTCTTCACTGTCATTGGAGTCCCACCAGGGTCCTTGCTTTGTCTAGGTCAGCCCCGCCACCATATCTACTCCATGGTGGTCACCCCATGTTGGCAGAACACTTGGAGAGTTCCTTCCTCCTAGGGCTCCAGGGGAGAAGCAGGCTTTCTTCAGACCCTCAGACCTAAGTCTTCCCTTTCCCTTTTCAGTGTTTCAACATTAGAAGGAGGCAGGACCAGGGGCCCACTCAGCAATACTCACCTGTATCTCACTTTCTTACCTGTCTCAATCCTTCTCCATCCTACCTCATACTCTTATCTGGCATATACCCAGAGAAAACCATAATTCAAAAGGAGACATGCACTCCAATGTTCATTGCAGCACTATTTACAATAGACAAGTCATGGAAACAACCTAAATGCCCATCGACAGACGAATGGATAAAAAAGCAGTGGTACATGTATACAATGGAATATTACTCAACCATAAAAAGGAATGAAATTGAGTTATTTGTAGAGACATGAATGGATCTAGAGACTGTCATACAGAGTGAAGTCAGAAATAGAAAAACAAATATCGTATATTAACGCATATATGTGGAACCTAGAAAAATGGTACAGATGAACTGGTTTGCAGGGCAGAAACTGAGACACAGATGTAGAGAACAAACGTATGGACACCAAGGGGAAAAGCAGTGGGGGTGTGTGGGTGGTGGTGTGATGAATTGGGCAATGGGGATTCTCATGTATACAGTGATGTGTATAAAATTGATGACAAATAAGGACCTGCTGTAAAAAAAATAAATAAAATTAAATTTAAAAAAAAGAGAAAAATATTGAATTTCAAAAGCTCATTATATTAAGAAAATCAGAAATGTGTCATATAAAATATTCAGAAGTAAATACCATTAATAGTTTGGAACACACACACACAAGCACACACAACATGCACACAAAACATACGTGCACACACAGAGATACATGGGCAGGATCCTGCTCTTCTAGCATAAACAGGTCAAAGTGAAGTGTGGAGCAGGTTTATAGTGGATCATGAGAGCATATTATTAAATTTTCAGGAGTTTTGTGAGTTGGTTGATAAGCACAGCCATTATTAAAAAAATAAAATAAATTATTTTAAAAACAAAAGTAATACATACTTAAATATACTCATCAGTTTCTAATTATTTTACTACATTTTGCCTTTATGTGTGCTCTGGAGGTCATTTACATCTCATGCATCTGGGTGATGGACGTGTTGTATAATGGTTTGAGGCTGTGCACTTCTTCCCATATCTGCGATCAGTGACATCAACTTGGTAGCTTGAAACTGACCATGGTGAGACTATTTAACCCCAGGGTCTTTTCTTGTTTTCAGACTGCTGGTTGTTAAATATTTAACAGCATACCACCGGGTTAAAGTTATGCTAATGGAGGTGATATATATTTCGTCTGCAGGTCCAAATGAAGGCTTTTGGTTTTATATATATGTCTATGTCTACAACTCCCTGCCTAGAAGTAGAATAACTGGAGATGAGGAATACAGCTTGCTTCACAATCAATACTAGATGAAGTTAAAAAGGTTTCCTTGTGGCAAAGTATTTAAGAGTTAGCGAACTTAAACGTATTATAAATTTTTCTTTAAAAAACAGACAATGTTCTAAACCTGCTGGCTTTCTCCATGAGGAAGGTTGTGTCAGTAAAATGTACCTAAAAGATATTGGGAAGGCAGCTATGCTCACCACTATACCACCAACGCACACCCTAAAAGATATTTGGGAAAAATAAATTCACTTGTCTTTTGGAGGCAAAGGTCATGTTGTAACAAAGTGTGAGTAAGTAATAGCTTTTCAAAATAAACGCATGCTTTGGAGAACATAAGTTTATACTAAAAATGGATAGTGGAAATTTCTCCAGAGTTATGTGATTTTTGAGGCTGAAAATTATGTGAGTGAGCCACTTATAAAAACTCACCTATCTGCTTACTTTCAAAACTTGGAAACAGGGTATTCTAACCTTATACACAAACTAACTTATTAACAGTATGAAAAGGTAAAACCTTCCAATTATTTTGCAAGAACAAAATTTGACTTCAGGAAAAATGGAAACTGTCAGCTGAATTTCAACAAGTACCTTTGCATAATTGCATAATTGGTGGATGAGACTGGAAAATGAATCTCACTATTTATTAGGCATGGTCCATAAAGCACTTATTCCAGTTGGTATCTATGCATGTTGGTGAAGCTCCTTTTCAGTTATTTTAAAACCGAGTATTAGAATAATCTGAATTTAGAACCAGAACTTCGAATGGATATGTTACAAAGTGTTACACCAAGATGTCAAAAAAATCAAGCATATTTTACCATTGCTAAAACACATTTTTTTAGTGAGAGCAAAAATATGCTGTGTCCCAATAATTAAAATGAAAATGTTTTTTAAAGGTCTTTTATTTGATACTTGTACTTTCCTTTTAAAATTCTCAAGGGTGGTGCTTGGACCAGCATCAGCATCATCTGGGCCTCTCAGCCCTGCTTCACCGCTTTGAGTTAAATGGAGGAATCACCTACATCTGAGAGTTTTGGCAGAAGTATGATCAAGGGATGACAAAGGTACTTTTGTCTTAAGTAATTCCTGACATTTTGAAGTCAGTTTACAGTAAAACAGACTTTCTGAGAGTAAATAGATTCTCTACTTGGTGTAAATCCCAACTCCGATTTTATACTAGCACCAAATCATAAAGGTATATAATAATACTAGCTAACATAATATGTACTATGTGCCAGGCATTGTCCTAATTTCTCCTCTTGAATTAACTCATTTAATCCTCCCCGCAGCCCTGCAAGGTGGATCTGCTGTTTTCCTCAGTTGACAGATGAGGATGCTGAGGTCCAGAGATGTTATTTGCTCAAGGTCATACTGCTAATACGTGGCAAGGTCAGGACTTGGACCTAGTGAGTATGGCTCCAGACCCCATGATCTTAATTATTACACTGCATTGCTTGGGTACAAACTGTATAAATGAATAAATACCTGTTTCTTGGGGATGCATACTCAAATATTTTTACTGATGGGGAACATGATCAAAAAAGTTTGGAGACTACTAGCCTAGGGGATATGAGCTGAAATGACATGAAAATCTTTTCATAATGTGGCCGCAGTCAGTCTCTCAGACCCACCCCCTGCTCTCCTTCCTTACAGCCTGTGCTCTGAATTCTACCGTCTTCAACTAGACCCTGGCATCTCCCTGAATTTCTAATGCCTCCTCTCATCTCCTACTCTGACGTGGCCTTCGGAACTTGGCTCAGGCCTCTGCCTTCCCTTTCCTATCTTCTCTTTCCCCTACAAAGGAATCTTTTGTACGCCCAGCATTTTCTGCATACTTCTCCGTGACACTTGCCCCACTATTTTGTAATCACCTATTCACTTGTTTATTTGTGTATGTCTGGCACCTAGTGCAGAGGCTGGCATGTCGTAGGTGCTGTTGGCGTGAATGCACGATGGATGAAAGAGAAATCAACCACTGCCCTAGGAGTTGCTCTGTGAGCTGTAATTTGTGTAACGGCCACCAGAGGGGGGCAGACGAACAGGGTCCAGTGAACGGTACCATCTGGAAGAATTCAGGCTGAGAATTTAAGGAACTATTCTACGGCCAGAAGGGAAGTTCGCTGGGCACACAGGCCATTCGTCTGTTTTGGACAAGAACAAACAAACCCTTCCTGGTAAGCACAGGGATAAAGTCTATGCTTTATTTTAATTTTTTTGAACCTGGACAGTCTTCAAATCAGAAAACTTGGATTCTGGTTCCAACTCTAATATCTACTTAGCTTGTTGGATCTCAGACAAGACCCTTGGGTTTTGGAGCCTTAGCTTCCGAATTTGAAAAATAAAAGGTGTACTCATTTTGCCTACCTCCCAAGGATGTTCTGAGATGCACAGGCAATAATGCACATGAACACCCTAAAAATGACAAGGCAACATGTGAGGTGTAATTAGAATCAAGGGACTAAAGAAAAATAAGTTCAACCACCCTTGTTCAAAATTAGTTGTTTGAAGTGTGGGTTGAAAACCAAGGTGTCCTTTTGGTTCAATCAGCACGGACCTACCTCAAAAGCAGAGACGCATGGAGATTTCAAGCTGGGGTTTTTTTAGACCATCTCATTAACTTGGCTCCCACTTGACCATCTTGGCCATATTGCCAAGGGATGCCATCTGCATCTAACAACATCTACACCTGGATCATTCACTATCTCGTCACACCTGTACATTTTTAAGAAAAATTTTGCAAATGTACATAGATGTTATTGGGGTAAATAAAACAAAAATCATATAAAAGCTTTCCTGAGTTTCCAGTCAAAATGTATTTTTTAAATTAATTAATTAATTAATTTTTGGCTGCCTTGGATCTCTGTTGCTGTGCGGGCTTTCTCTAGTTGTGGCAAGCGGGGGCTGCTCTTCTTTGCGGTGCGTGGGCTTATTGTGGTGGCTTCTCTTGTTGCCGAGCACAGGCTCTAGGCGCGAGGGCTTTAGTTGTTGCAGCACGTGGGCTCAGTAGTTGCGGCACGTGGGCCCTAGAGCACACGGGCTTTAGTAGTTGTGGCTCACGGTCTCTAGAGCGCAGGCTCAGTAGTTGTTGTTCTGCCGTAGCATGTGGGATCTTCGCGGACGAGGGATCGAATCCGTGTCCCCTGCATTGGCAGGCGGATTCTTAACCACTGCACCACCAGGGAAGTCTCAAGCTGTATTTTTAAAATCAGAAAATAATAAAAAATACACTTAGAATGGAGTTGCATTATGTGCATACTGAACCCATGCAAATTCGACGATATGGGCTTAGCAAACTCACAAACAGCAAAACAACAATGAAACCTATAATCATTTAATAATGTTAGCTGTTTGGCTACCATTCCTCTCAATGAGGGGATGTCTGGGCTGAGCAGAGATTGGTAGATGTGACAGTTTCCTCTTGGTGGGTCTCTGACCCTACAAATGCCTCTCAAAATAAGTGTATCTCTGCGTTTGTGAGTCATTTAAAGGATTTTAAAGGGGAATGTTTATATGGGCAGTAGTTTCGCCTTATATTTTATCTTTAGAACCTAAGTCACCATGGAAGATGTGTCACGTGGAGGTCCGGGAAATTTTTTGGCACAAAATAGGAAGCCTCAGTGGAAACGGCTGATGGAGCTCAGAAAAACCTGAGACCCCCAGTGGCTCCCAGAGATTGCGGCAGAACCTCAAGTGAGCCTTTCACTCAAGGCCAGTGATCTTCCCACCCACAACTGTGCACAGCTCTACACCTTTGGCTCTGGAGAACCCCCTGCACTAGGCCTCGGGCATCCGTGAGCTCCTAAACTGTGCATGTCTGCGGTACCCTCTCCCAACACAGGCAGTCCACCCTCACACATCTCTTTTCCAGGGTCCCCCCCTCCCCCTAGAGCTGTAGGGCATGGCAAGCCTTCCTGCTGATCGTCTCCATTCTGTTTCTTGGGTAGCCCTAATATGTGAATCTGGACGGACGTGAGCTGGAAGAGATTCTCAAGTCTGTTCTGAGTCTCACTCAAGGCAATCAGAGGCGTGTGGGAAGAGCCTCAGAGGCCAAGCAGCCTCCAGAAGGCCAGCAGCCCCTGGTTTCCTTTCCTCCCTTCCTTCCTCAGAAACACCAAGGCCGGATGCACCCGACAACCCAGCAGCCCCATACCCTCTGACCCAGCTTTTGAGCTGCCTTTTCCTCTTGGGTGTGGCCTTGCTTCCCTGACACTTCTGGCCTTTTTTCCTTGAAAGCCAGAGGACACTCTGGGGGCACGGGGGCACGTCAGTGCCTTGCCTGGGAGCACGGGCCGCTGGCAGGCCCAGGAGTGTGATCAGGAGGCCTGTGTCGGCACCCGTTTCACACTCACCCACTCAGCCTCTAAACTGAGCCCGGCTTTCAGTGCTACTCGGAGCTGCCTTCTCTCCTCTCTGGGGATGGGGAGGTGGGTGGCGAAGAGACCTCTTAAGTGAGGGGGAAAGTCAACACCGAGGCTCTGGAACAGGAGACTCCACAAGCCACAAACGAGGATGTGGAAATTAGGATTATCAGGCCTCCAAAGGCTTACTGACCTTCTTGAAGAAGAATGTGTGGAAACTGGTGGAATTTTCCTATGGCTGCCACAGCTGGGTGGCCTGAGCTTCTGCACAAAGAATTTAGTTAGATCTCAAGGAGAACTCGCCAACATCAAGAACTCGTAGACACCAGAACGGGCTGTGAGGGAAGACTGTGGAATCTACTTTGGAGGTCTTTAAAAATTAGCTGACTTCTCTCCAGTCTGCGACGGTCTGGAATGACAGCCCATGGAAAAAACTGAAAGCATGGCAACGGCAAAGCTCTTTTATTTACACCTACCCTTGATTTGAAACTGTTTCAGGTTTGTTATAATTCCCCGCATTCTTTGAATGCATAACACAATATTAAACACACATTGAAGGTGCTTTGCACCCAGCCTGGATACTGGAGCTCCACAGTGGAGGAAGGAAATTAATATCTGACAGAAAATCCCCGAGAGAGAGATCTTTGTAAGGAGAATTGAGGTTCAAGGCCCTCCTCTGAGGGGCTCCCAGGACTTTTCCCACTAAGTGCCCTCCCCTCCACTATTTGTATAAGATTTTGTAACCTCTGAAACCTCTCCCCAGACTCCTTCCTCATCTCTTTCCTAATCTAGTCCCTAAAACTTCCAGAAGACTCTCTGGATGTGTCCTGAATCCCCTATTGCTGCTTTAACTGGGAAACACAGAGGCAGGAGAGTGGGCTGAGAGAGGCAGCCTGGGCGCAGTCAGGCGAATCTTGACCCTGAGACCCCCCTCACTTTCCTCTTCCTTTTCTCAGTCACCCTCAGACCCCATCCTCTATATTTAGCCATGTTTTCTGAACCAAAACAGGGACATGGGATCTGACAAGTGTACTTATGGGAAAAATGGGATGTGGTGTCCTTGAGACTGGAATTGGGAATCCTAGTCTCGGACCACACAATAAGCCCTAACCACAAAATTAAGTACATGCTTGTTGGCTTCTCTAGACCTTGTCAGTGTGGCAAGGATTTCATATACAGATGGATTCACGTGTAGATGAGGCCACATCAGCCATGGTTTAGGGACCCCAAATAGCATGAGAGCCAATGTAAGATGTTCATAGCATCCCCCCACCCCAAAGATAGTAAAAGGGACAGTTGACCCTTTAGCAATGTGGGGATTAATCCACATGTAATTTACAGTCTTTCCTCCACATCCGCAGTTCCTCCGCATCTGCGGATTCAACCAACCTCAGACTGTAGTACTGTAGTATTTATGATTGAAAAAAAAATCCATGTGTAAGTGGACCTGCACAGTTCAAACCTGGTCGTTCAAGGGTCAGCTTCTTTCCTCTGCCCTCTGCCCTCTGGGAAGTACATGAACGCCGTGCAGTGGACAAGCAGACATCACATACTGTGCTGCATGCATTTAACTCACACATTTATTGAATTATATTTATTCTGAGAGACAATATCATTTTTTTTCAGGTCCCAGACATCCCAGAAGGCATTCAAAAACTTTGGACCTCAGATGCTCTGCCTATAGGATCCAGTGGATAAAATGCCTTGGACATTGGACATTTGCTTAGAGGAACAGACTCAGAGAAATAAGCACACAGTTTTGGCATATCAACTGCAAATCCAAACATATTGATAAACGTTACTTTAAAATGTATGTTTGTGGTGGCAAGAGGGCAAGTGGTGGGCTGTTGAGGGAAGGAAGGTCCTCGAAAAGTTCCAGAAATTACTTGACTCATCGTGACCGTCCTTGGGTGTGAATGGAAAGTATGTCATATTGTTAATTACAGGGGCACAAAACGCCCTTAGTTTTGCTGTTGTTTTGGGAACAGTTTCTGTTCTATTTTTAGGGAACTTAAATATTCGTCAATGCAGAGGGCTTCTATGGATTTGGCCACCTTGCCATTCCTCACCACAAAGTCTTCTACCGTGAAGGTTTTTGGGGCCTTGGCCCTCTTGGTGTGAGGTGTCTTCGATTTATGAGGAATAAAGGGGAATGCCCAGCTGAACAAACACTGGGCACCGATTGTGTGTCACACTGTGTTCCAGGTTCTGTGGAGTCTAGTGGTGAATAAGACCCACAAGGGCCCTGCCTGCATGGAGTTTCCACTCAAGTGAGGGTTGATAAATAATAAAAACATATGTAAATGAACAAGGTAATTTCATATGGTGTTAGTACCATGAAGAAAAGAATCTGTTGATATGCCTGAGAGAGATAAGGGAGAAGGGTGTGAAGCTACTTCAGGTTGCATGGTCCAGGAAGACTTCTTTGAAGAACTAGCATCATAACCAAGGCTTGAAAGCTCAAAGGAGCCAGCTGGGAGAAGGTCTTGGGGCAGAATCTTCTAGGCATAGGGATCACCTGGTACAGAGGCCCTTACATCTTTGGTAAGTTTCAGAAACATAAAGAAGGCCAGTGAGGCAGGAGCATGGGTGGTAGAGGTGCATCCCAGGAGATGAGGCCAGTTTCAAAGGAAACTGTTTATTGGTCCACTATTCAAGCCAGCATTTGCCCTGGTGTCCTGAACACCTTGTTCCCCAGAATGGGACGCCCATTTCTTTCTATCCCATTGACTCCATCCTCACGATTCAGCTGCTTTTCGCCTCTGCTTCTCTCTCTGTTGTCTTCACCATTGGCAGCTTCCTGTTTCTCCATCCCTCTCTCAGTTCATTTTTTGCATTAACACTTCCCTAGGGCAAGGACCTGAGCACATTGGGGAATCACCACCAATAAGACTTGGTCCTGGTGGATGGGGTTTCAGGCGAGGCCTCTCATTGGCTGCCGTCTCCCCTGGTCTAGCTTCTCCCGCCTGGGCTCTGGGTCTATCCACTGTGGCCAGGCTCTCATGACCAGAGCTTGGCAACTTACTTTGAAGGAAACTATAGTGACTACTTCCCTCAGGATCAGGTTGTATGCTTGGCCAGAATGAAAGAGACTGACAGAGTTTTTACAGGAAGGATACTTATAACCACGTTCCAGGAAACAAGGCTAATAGGGGGCTTGTTCTTTTTTTTTTTTTTTTTTTTTTGGCTGCGTTGGGTCTTTGTTGCTGCATGCGGGCTTTCCCTCGTTGTAGCGAGTGGGGGCTACACTTCATTGCAGTGCGCGGGCTTCTCATTGCCGTGGCTTCTCTTGTTGCGGAGCATGAGGTCTAGGCGCGTGGGCTTCAGTAGTTGTGGCTCGCGGGCTCAGTAGTCGTGGCTCGCGGGCTCTAGAGCACAGGCTCAGTAGTGCACGGGCTTAGTTGTTTCACGGCATGTGGGATCTTCCTGGACCAGGGCTTGAACCCGTGTCCCCTGCATTGGCAGGTGGATTCATAACCACTGCCTCACCAGGGAAGCCCTGTGTTTGACTTTTTAATCCTTAAAACCAACATAGTACCAGACTTCTAATAGATGCTGGATACATTATTGTGGATAAAAAATAAACAAATAGCCTTAAGCCCTATTTACATTTTTGCACCATGGGAAGAAGCCAGAGAAATATAGGGAAGCAGTATTTTGAGAAGGAGGGCCTAGGGAATCGAGACTCTGAAATCTGAAGAGAATTGTCTGTGTCATAATTTTGCCTAGAATTGATCCTTCCCTAGAAAATAACGCCCACATCCACAGCAGCTCAAACTGGCAGTGTTCTTGTTTTCAGAAGCATCGCCACAATGGACTCTATGTCACAGAGCTTTGGAATTTACTTAGTTAATTAACAAAGATCATTTGAATTCCAACTGTGCCAGGCCTTGTGCTTATTAAAATGTGAAGACAGCCTGACTTGTTTTCCTCCAGGAGTTTGTAGTATCCTGGGGAATTGGTAATGGGATTTTGTTTTGACTTGATGCTATTTTTGTGAAGACTTCTGCAAGTAAAATGTTCCTGCTGCAATTACAGGGAACTCAGCTGACCAATGTTCATTCAGCTCCAAAAAATGTTTTTAATTTTTCCAGGAAGAAAAAACATGCATAAAGCTCACCCAAGAGAGGAAATGTGGATGACACTCCCCACCATGAACACAAAACATTTTTGAACAAACGACTCATGAACAAATAAATAAGAATATATAGGATGCAGACACATAGAAGCAAGAAAATTCAAGCTGTGTGCTTCTGACACACCTGAGTCAAAAGGATGGAGCATATTTTTCTCCCTAGAGGCACAATCTGTCCCCAAAATCCTTGAGAATCATGGTCCAACTTCTACGTGTGGGGATAAAATGTCTTTGGGAGATGTTTATAAAGGAAATGGAAGCTGGTGAGACCTAGAATGGACCCTCTGTCTCCTAGGTCAGTCTGCAAATACACCAGAATTGATGCTGGAGGAATACCAATATACAGATGACATCAACCAATGGACCTATGCCCATGGATCACAGAGATATAGGATGGATATCTTGAGGTGGAATTTGACCTAGAGGTGTTGGGAAGAGAGCAGAGAAACATGCCTAAAATTCTTCTCTGGATGTTGACCACTTAGTCAACTGTCTGAATCTGAAATAGCCACTCACTTCTGCTTTTCTTCTGAAAGTTAAACTTCCGAGATCTAGAAATGTATTTCAAGGAGAACCTAAGGATAGTTGTTTGCCTAGTCACAGTGTTATTAAATAGTGTACATGATTGGCTCCAGTTCTTCCCCCTCCCGCTGTATACACTCTCTGCCATCTATATTTGCCTTGTATATTTGTACCTCCCTGACCTAGACTTGTGCTTGGGCCAATGGAACGTGGTGGAAAGAGCTGAGCCTAGTCTTAAGGGGTAGTACCTGATTCTCCTTGTCTCTCTCTGTACCTCTTCTATTATCATGAGAAAAGCTTGTCCTGGGGAATTGCTGCCTCCTAGCAACAATCAAGACACATGGATCCCCATGAACCCCAAATCAGTGAGATGCCAAGCCCAGCTGGACTTTTAACTTGAAGCAGAGCCACTCAAGTACTGCCAGCCTAGATCAGCAGACCCACAGCCAACCCTCAGACACAGGAGCAAGAGTTAATAATTGTTGTTTAAACCACTATTTGAGTTAATTTGTTACATAGCAATAACTGACTGAAACAGATAATAATAATAGCCCAACTTGCCAAGGTCATTCAGCTAGTGCCCAGTGCAGATGGAATTCAAATTTGGCTCTAAATTCCATGCTCTTAGTCACCTCCTTATACAACTTTCAGATGTGAACCTAGTTAATACTCTGGTGAATTCTTCCCATGCAAAGATTTCTACTCTGGAATACAGAGAAAATAAGAAGATTTTAAGCCAGGAATGAAGAGAAGATGAGAAAATACACAGGCTTCTTTTTCATATGATTTGCAGGGTAGAGGGGAGCTACAATCATACCGGAATAATGCATTCATGAGAAAATTCAGTCAGAGCCCCTCAAAGTCTCATAAGGAGAGGGACAAGTATATTAAAAATAGAAAAGTAAAACAAAGCAAGATTCAGGATTAAAGAATGGCAGGCCATAAGAAAATAAGGAAAGACTTCCCCGCATTCCTGCTACTGTACTAAGATTTGCCTGTCATTTATTAGCTTTGTGACCTTCTCCATGTATCAGTTTTCTCATCTGTGAAATAGGGCTAATGAAAAAAATGACTTCATAGGGTTGTTGAGAGGATTAAACAGGTGAATACATATCAAATACTTACAAGAGTGTCTGGCACGTGGTAAGTGGTATACGCATGTTAGCTTAACGATGCCTACGTAACAGAGCTCCGGACTTAACATCTGCCTGGTGCTTCTGACTTCACCACTGGGATGGCTTTGTATAGTGTTAACTTAGCTACCAGAACTACGTTTCTCAGAAGTCCTTCCAAACTGCCTGGCCTGACAAGCTACAGCGACTTCAGGATTGATCCCCACCAAATGCAGAGGTAACAGCCCTGCACGGACATCTTCATCAGCCCCCACCATATATCCCTATAGAACAAATCTATGTTTTTCCATTTTACTAATCATGGCTCTGCTTCCCTGGTCACACCTTCACTGGTACTCCCACCCCCCACCTTAACATATGAGTTGGGAGATAAGACATTGGCAGCATTGAGAATGCAGGGTTCTTTACAAAAATGTTTGCATTACCATGAACCTAAGCATTTCGGTTCTCAGCTATACTCCCGTCACTCACCACCTCCCTAGAACTTCTCTGTAGGAGAACTTTGAGCAACAGTGAATGAATACTGGCTGCTGAAATCCTCACAGAACAAATACTCAACTCCTGGCTTCAGAGCACTGACGGGTGGAGTTAACCACAGATCTGTCATCATATTTCAAAATCAAATCAGTAGAATATCCCTACAAATAAAAGAAAAAAGAATTCTATCTACCTCAATATTGCTATTTTCACAATTTCCCAGAAGGAGTTGTACAGAATAATACAAATGCTCTGAAGATAGTTCCAAATGAAATGCAGAATTCATAACAAGAGGATGTTGTTATTCAGGAAAAAGGCAACCCAGTGTACTTTGGGATAGTACTGCAGCCATGAAAACAAGCTCAGGGTTCGTGTCAGATAAACAGTCGTAGTCACAGTTCTGGAAGTTTAGGAAGTGACTCATCCTGAGGAGCGGGCACTGGGTGAAGGCAGTCGTTTACCTCAGCCCTTTGGCAGCTGACACACACATTCTTTTTTCCCTGTGACTTTGCCACTGGGGGATGCTGCGGCAGCCACACGGCGTCTCCATTTCTACTGCAAATGTCATTTACCTCATCTGCCCCAAGATGCCTGCATTCTCGGCCCTCAACCTTCCACCGTCCTTGGGGAGTCCATTCTCTAAAGCCAATGGATTTCCTGCTGGGTGGAGAGAAAATACTTCAAAAAGCCTCTCCTTGCAAGAGGGACCCACTGTTAAGGACTCTCTATCTGAGATGTGTTGGCTGAGTCCATGGGACAGACAATAGAGCAGGATCCAGTCCCAAACCCAGTCAACCAGCAAAGGAAGGAAGGGACTGAAAGGGAGATCAGAGAGCAGACACAAGGCAAAAGTCACTGTGTGTGGGGTGTCCTGCAAACAGGAAGTGATGGCTGGGGTCAGGGCCACAGCAAGGCCAGGGATGGAGGCATGGAGGAGGGGTCAGGCAGGAGAGGTTGAGGGTCCCCTGATTCTGAAGCTTGGGCTGGAGCTGGGGCAGTCGAGAGTCATCACCAGAAGGGCTCTGCTGATTACACTGTTGTCCTTTCTTCCCTCCCCTGAGTGTGCTTCATGACTGGGACCAGGAATTTCTACTGGCAAAGCCATCAAAGGGTGAGCACTCAGGAAGCAGTGTGGTACAATGGAGGTGTGTCTTTCATTTGCACCAGGGCCCGTGAACTACCGTGTTCCCAGAGGCGTTACTCATAATGGCTCCCAACCTGAAACCAACCAAACTATCTCAGCTACAGAATGGATCAGAAGTAGAGGTATATTTATAAACAAATTGTGGCTGATTTATACCATATTAGACTCAAACGGTAGTGAAATACTGTATTAGACTCAAATTATTATACACTGGGTGGCTTCCAATCACAGAAATTTATTCTTCCCAATTCAGAAGGCTAGAAGTCCACAATCAAGATGTAGGTAGGGTCGGTTCCTCCTGGCAGCTTGGAGGGAGGTTTTGCTTTGTCTCTCCCACAGCTTATGGTGGTTGCCCCCAATCTCCAGCTTCCTTGGCTTGTGGCTGCATCACTCCAGTCTTTGCCTCTGTCTTATCAGGACCTTCTCCTTTCTGTGTCTTCTGGTAAGGACACCAGTTATAGGACTTAGGGTCCACCTCAATCCAGTATGACCTCATTTTAAATGAGTACATCTGCAAAGACCCTATCTATATAAGGCCACATTCCGAGATTCTAGGTGGACATGAATTTTGGGACACTGTTTAACCCAGTACAAATACTACAAAATAATGAACATCACTAAACTACAGCTACATGCAACAATGTAAATGAAACTCTCAAACCCAATATTTAATGAAAGAAGTTAGACACAAAGGACTATGTACTGTGATATTACACTGTAAAATTCAAGGTTAGGAAAAACTAAGCTATAGTGTTCAGGGATGGTGACGGTACCATAACGAAAAGCAAGTCAATGATTCCTATAAGTCAAGATAGTGGTTACCTTGAAGAGGAGACGGGGAAAGGTGGATGAGAGGGGTTTCTGGCCTGCTGGAATGTTCTATTTCTTCTTTTGTGTGTGTAAGAATAGTTTGTTATCATTTATTTAAAAAGACACATAATAGTAAATGTATAAATTATTCCTGGAAAGATACATAAGAAACTGATAACAATGGTAGTCTTGAGGGGGATAGGGGGATGGTAGCATCTACGTGGCCCATGGGACCAAGGTGGGAGACTTATTTTTCATTGTATACCCCAAATTCTGTAAGATATGCATGTATAGCCTATGAAAAAAATTAAAATAAACTGCTCTGTGGTTTGTCTCCTCTGAAGAACTAGGTAATACTGACTCCTGTTTTAAAAATATAACAAAAAATATAGTAGTAGCAACAAAAATGAATCTTGACCTTTATCTCACACTTTATACAAAATAAATTCAAAACTGATCATAGATTTAAATGTAAAACTATAAAACTTTTAGAAAACATAGGAGAAAGTCTTCCTGACTCTGGGTCAGGCAGAGTTCTTAGATAACAACACCAAAAACACAATCCACAAAAGAAATTGATAAAGTGGACTTAATCACAATGTAAAATTTCTGCTCTGTAAAAGAAAATAAAGATAAGTCACAGACTAAGAGAATATATTTACAAATCATGTATCTGACAAACAACTTTTATCCAGGATATATAGAGGACTCTCAAAATTCAATATACAGATAGAGAACAGATCAGTGATTTCCAGGAGTTTGGGACTGGGGAGGGTTTGACTACAAAATAGCAACATGAGGGAAATTTTGCTGGCGGTGGCACTGTTAGGTAACTTGAGTGTTATGGTGCTACATGACGGTATACAGTTGTCACAACTCATAGAACTGTACCTTCAAAGAAGTGAATTTTATGGTATGTAACTTTAAACATAAAGTTAAAAAAATCACAACCTGATCAAAATGGCCCAAATTACCTACTTACTGACAACTTATCATTAGCCCAAATGTAGATGATGTTGATCAAGCACAATGGAATGAGGACACTGTAAATAACCTGAATCCCAGTATGTAATGGACCATGGTTGCCTTTGGGCCACTCATCTCTAACTCGTGTTTTCTTAGAATGCCAGGAGATAGGAATGTACTACTGAGTAAAAACAGCATTAACTGTGGGACAGTTTGAGAGAACAATTATAATAATAAACTCTTCACTAGCCCCTACTACGTGGAAATCATGTGCTATGGGACTCAAGAAGTAAGTCGGGAAAGTCCATGCCCCAGTGGTGTACAGTAGAAAATACTTAATGATTTTATCAACACAAGATAGTGTGGCTGGCAGTTCAGTTAAATAATCAAGACTATCCTCCGTCTCCTGACCCATCACATTTACGCTGTAGTTGAGAGGCTGGGGATGACAAGCCCTAATTGCTTTTCCTTTCAACAACCTTGTACCTCAAACAGAAATCCAGTTGCAGCTCTATTATTATTGTATTCAGAGGATCTGATTTTTCAGAGGGTAGGAAAACGGGGGAGACCTTTGAGGAGTTATAAGACTGTGGCCCTCCTGGGCATCTGTTCCATTAACAAATTTTTTTTTTAAGTGACAAGAAGAGGGGAAAAGAAGACTGGATTGTCTTTAAAACACTTTTACCTCTGAAATGTTTAGGAATCTATTCTTTAAACAGAATACTGGAGTGAAGGGAACTCCCAACCTGTTGGCATAAAAGCCCTATCACTGTGGTGCATGACTTAATGATTTGGGTTTTCCACCTGGCCGTTTCTTTCCTCACTGGCTTCTAGATGTATCTAAATGAGCTCATGTTTCCCAGCCTAAATGAACCCAAAAGAATCAATTAATTGCAGTCTGTGAGACCTGGGAGCAACAGAAATATGAAATTTTTCACATGAGTTTTTTGACTAGTTTGATCCTGTTTAGGCAATTTTGACTTAACAGAAAGGTAGTACAGTACAATGGTCAAGGGAGGGACTCTGGTGGCAGTGTCTGGGTTCAAGTACCAACTCTGGCACTTCTTAACTTCATGTCCTTTCTGCCTCAATTTCCTCACCTGAAAAATGGAGTTAATCATAAAGTGTACCTCATGGGATTGTTGTGACAATTCACTGAGTTTATGTATCTGAAGCACGTAGAAGAATGTGTGACACATGGTAGGTACAATTAAAAATGTTTGCTAATATTATGTACATGCTCTCCTCTTTTAAATCTTAGTTATAAAAACCAGTATATCAAAACTAAAAGGTTTCACCCATCCTGCTATGTATTGGTGGCATCCTAGAACCATTCTTGTTACTACAGACATTAAAAAAAAGAACAGTGGATTAAAAAAAAAGAAAGGTAGTGGCAAATGGTCAGCAGGGGGCTGAGAGGTCCTGTGACACAGGGAAGACCCAAGTCCGTTGGGCTGGGTGCCATTCTTGTTCTACCACTGAGTCATGTGAGCTCCCTTTGACCAGAGTTTCTACATCTGTAATTAGAAGAAGGATGGGAATTCCCTGGTGGTCCAGTGGTCAGGATACGGAACTCTCACTGCCAGGGCCCGGGCTTCGATCCCTGGTTGGGGAACTAAGATTCTGCAAGCCCCGCAGTGTGGCCAAAAAAAGAAAAAGAAAAAAATTAGAAGAAGGGCAAGGCAAATTCTAAAGTCCTCTCCAGCTCTAGCAACTAGTATAAGATTTAAGTCCATACGTAGAGATTTCAAAGTTTGTCTTCTGTCTCCAACGCACCTGTTTCAAGGTGCAGGCTGTAAATACTGCTCATGTACTGCTTCCATGGTGCTTTGGGGCTTTCCACGAATTCCTTGGGTCAAAAGTTATATGTTCTACGTTCATATTGCTCTAACACGTGGTTTTCTGATCATGTACATACTTAGAAATCGTTTATAATAACTCAACCAATGCTAGAGCCACAAATGAGTGAAATAAGTATAGTACATTTTGCAAATGTAGATGAGGATGCTAACTTGGGAATAAATTATCATTAATTAAACCAGCAAGTACTTTAAATTGTAGTTTGGACACGCTTTACCTTATAATATGGTGTAAGTTTTGATCACTTGCATATGGTATAGGCACTTGCAAATAGTATAGTCTAACCCATTGGGAACTAAGTTATTCCAATTTCCCCAGTCATTTAGTTCATGTTACAATTATTGTAAAGTTAATCCAGTTTAAGCCCTTGTTCTTCAAATTGGTCTTTCTTGGTCTCCTAAATTCAAAATTAACTATGTCTTACTCCACTGTGAGGAGAAGTTCTATTAAGGTCCCATTTTTCTATCCTGAATAAGATAGAAAAAACACAGGGATTTAGTTAATTTAGAATTTAGTTAAAAACACAGGAATTTCGTTTTCCTCAAATATAACACTGTATAAGGACCTTAATAAGTTACAGTACTTGACATTAAGAGGACTTGAGGAGAAGGCAGTGCTTTCAGTCAGTGCTGTGCTTTGTGTAACTATTACTTCTATTTTGCTGATGGGCAAACTGAGACATGGGGAGGAATCCACTTAGAAAAGAAGAAAAAAGTTTTAGGCAAACACAAAGCTGGGTTTGACTGCGACTGGGCCACTTAGTACCAGGGGATTTCAGGCAAGGAACTTTACCTCTCTGCACTGATTTCCTTATCTGTACAGTGGGGCTAACAATATCTAACTTGCGGGGCTACAAGTGATAATTAAATGATTTCATATTCGAAAGTGCTTACGATGGTGTCTGGTTAGTCTGAGCAACTTACAGTAAAAGATCTGATTGAAGAGCGTGAGTGGCTGGTCCAGGTCTCTCCACCATCCTTATCTAAAAGCACCCACCTCCAGTAAATGCTTATGCTAAAAAATACAGGCTACCACTTCCTTGTCTGCAACTTTCTAAATGACTTACTATACTTTTGTGGGTCTGGGTCCCTCTCTTCCTCCTCCACTGCCAGGGCCCAGGACTCACAGGGAGACGCCCCAGGGAAGTGCTGCTCTCAGCACCCGGTCTCACTGCCCCATCCTCCCCGAATACTTTCGGCTCCAGCAGGAAATGCATGGCTCTCTGAAACGTTCTAGTGCTTGACGTGGCTGGTGGTTACAAAGGTGTTCATTTTTTCGTATTGCATTAAGCCATTTTACTTTCTGTATGCATGCTATCTTTCACAATAAAACAAGTGGGTGTTTAGAAACTTATAGCTCCAGGTTCTGGCAGTAGCTATGGGGTCCTGGGTAAGTTGCCTCTCTGGACCTCAGTTTCCTCATCTGTAAAATGAGGAGATTGGGCCATATGACCTCTGAGGCCCCTCCCAGGCCTCCCATTCTGGGTTTATAACCCATCTGATTCTCCAAGCATGTCTCTGAGGAGGGGAGAACACCAGCCATTACATTTACAAAGAAGGGAACCATTGAGCAAGGCTTATGACATCAGAGTCAGACTTTGAAACCAGAAGTGATCCCTGGTGGCCTCGGCCTGCAGCAGCTTGAAGCCAGGTCTCAGTTCCCCAACCAGAGATGGAAGTCAGGCCGCAGCAGTCAGAGAACCGGATCCTAGCCACTAGACCAAGATGGCCAGTGGTCAGTGACAAGGCCCTGGCTTGTCTGCTTTGTAGGAATAAATTTCAACAAAGAGATGGAAAATAGTGAAACAAGTAAAGTGTTTATTAGGAGGAAAAAGTACACGTGAATAGGCACACACAGGCGGGCTCAGAGAGAGAGTCGTGCCCTCGTGGTAGTTTAAATCACTTACATGGGACATTTCTTCCAGGTTTCCTCTGACCAATCATCTTGCTTTGCCTGGTCCTGATTCCGTATTTGGTATATCTCAGGGTCCTCCTCTGTGTGCACGAGCATCTCTTAGCTAAGATGGACTCTAGTGAAGAGGCCTATGGGTAGGTTGACATCACCTATTATGGGGTGGCACCTCCTTCCTTTTTGGCCCCCTAGGAGCCTTTCTGTGTATGTGTAGTCAGGAAGGTCTCCTTGACCTTGAGAATGAGAAATATGTGGTCTCTTGATCTCTTATCTGGGCAAGGCTCAGCTCTCCACTGTTCCTGCCATTATTTTATCTTGGAGTATCTGCCCCCAGGAGACAGATTCCAGCTGCTCAGCCTGGGTCCCGTCTATCTCCTGCCTCAGAGGGACCTGGATTTGAGTCTCGGTTTTGCCCACAGTCATCAAGAGATCATGAACAGATCTCTTCAGCTCTCTGGGCCTCAGTTTCCTCAGCTACAAGATGGTTTTAGGAAAAGAATCTTCCTTACAGAGTTGATGAGAAGATCAGAAAGGATGATGTGCATATGTTACCAGGCCCGGTGCTTGGAATCCATAAAGTCGTTGGCCTTTAATCCTCACTTCAATGCTGTGAGGCCCTTATACTTCTGGGTTTTTCTAGCTGATAGTGTCGGGGCTAGGAGGGAGGGAGGGAGCAAGTGATACAGTTACAGCAGTACTTTACGAAGGTTCCTCTGGTAGCTGTGGGACAGATTAGAAGGAAAAGAGAAAGAGGGCAGATGGGGGGACCTGTTGGTCAGGGAGACCCTGCCGGGACTGGGCCCCGCAGTTGCCACGAGGTGTCACGCCCAGTGTGGCTCACCACTGTGGTCAAGTGTCTGAGAGACACCTTGTAGAGGTGAGGTGGGGAGGCCAAGGGCAGGAGGCTCCAGTGATGACCCAGGGGCTCCAGGTCAGTCCATCACAAGGGCAAGGGTGAGCGGGGAGCAAGCCAAGAGGGGAGGCATTAGAGGACACTGCCTGGAGAGCCTGGCAGCCGGAGCAAGTGGGTGTAGACTAGGCACGGAGAACTTGAACTCAAGACTTCTGCTTCACTGCCCAGAATGGGTTCCAGTTCACGTACCTTTTCAGAAATCTTTATTGCTTAGGAGTGAGTGGGGGGACTTGGTAATGCAGGGTCAACCCTTCTTCTACCTTATTTCTATCTGCACTTGCACTTCTCACAAATGGGCCATTGCTGGTTGTTGGCCAGTCGTGCCTCTGGTTTATGACTGCTTGAGGACTGTGTTTCTGCACAGGTCATCTAAACGGCAGAACCCCAGATGCCTCAGTGCCTCAGATCTACCACAGTGATCACATCCTTTAGAGACAAGCGTTCCTTATGGCCTTCTAAAAAACTCCGACGCCCCAGACCTCAGAGTTAGCACATTTCTCCAACATTCTCATGGGATTGCCATCTTGGATGTTCCCCTCTGTGACAGGATAACAGGATACAGGAGAACGCTGGGCATGTGGGCAGTGAGATGAGAGGGTGGTGAGCCTCTTCTTTGACCAATAAAATGTGCTCCACAAGGTCAGGCTATATCTGGGCAGAGAAGATAAACTTCATACACTTTGCTATCCTGAAAACTTTCCTTATCGAACATGCATCTTCCACCAGTGCTCACATTTCCTTGACTGGAGGAAAAGGCCTTTCGTGCCAAGCATGGTGAGGCTCTTTACAAACGGGAACTCATGCAAATATCGGAACAACCCATTTTGCAGACAAGAAAAGTGCAGCTCAGAGGGGCCATTGGCTCATCCAACCAGGGGGAGGCCGCCCAACTGGGGAGGGAGGGGTGTTCAAATTCCTGCTCCCTGCTTCTCAGCTGGGTGACTTTGGGAGAGCTGCTCAACCTCCTTCTGCTTCTGTTTCCTCCTCCTCCTCTTAGGCTTGGAATGAAGATTAAATGGGGAGATGCATATGACAGGGTCAATGTAAACGCTGGCTCTGCTCTCAGCCATGCTAGGCAGTGGGTAGGCCCTGTGGGTTTAGGCAACAGGTGTCCCAGATGAACCCAAACTGGGATTCGTGGAACTGGTAGGTTGAGACTTCTTGGGGTGGGGGGGTGCTTATCCCTGAATCATTATGGGAAAAGGCTTTTGTTCCTTGGCTGATGGGGGAAGAGGGATGAGTTTCCTTGGAAGGGGTTGGGAGAGAGGCTTAGAGATCAATTAGAGAGAGGCTGGCATGCTGTCGGTCCCCCCCCCACCATCCCCCCAAGCCATGCATTGTAGAGGTTGGACAGGAACCAGCCCCACGGCTCCATGACTGTGGAGAGACAGATGCACAGGTCAGGAGCATCTTCCTTCCTCCTCTCTCTCCCCTGCTGGCTTGTCAGCCTCAAAGCAGCAGGAACATGTCCACAGCCAAGATGGCTCACATGCAGATGACAGACTGACCCTCCCAACCCCAAGCCCCACCCTGGTGTGAAAGAAAGGCCAGTTGGCACAATTAATAGCTAGCTATTCAGTGGCAAAACAACCATCGCATTGATCAAGGCAGGGATTACTTCTAGTCAGTCCTGACTAGGTTTTGGGCCGGCAGATCTGGCTTGGTTCTCCTCTCCCTGTTTATTTAGTTCTGTAAGTGTGGAGGGGATGCATTCCACATCTGAGTGCCCATATCTGGACAGGATATCAAGACTGCACCGGCCGATGAAATCCATTTTAAAGATCATCCATCATGGCTGGAAGGAAACTGACAAGCCCCAGAACATAAAATTTGAGGTGTAGCCCCTGATGGAGGCTGTGGGACAGAAGACAGGGCTCATGTGGTTGGCTGGCCCCCCGGTGGCAGTTTTCCTATTTCCTAGGCATGTCTTTTCTATTTGGATGTCCAGAAATTTTAAAAACACTCCTTCAGGACTGCGTTCAAATATTTGGGCAGGTCTGTGGGAAGCTGCTTTTGTGTGTGAGCTTGGGGTAAACTGTGGGTGTGCTGACACTTCCCCCAATGAAAGTGCTCCTTGATCCTGTGCCTGGACATGGCCTTGCCCAGCCTGGCAGGCATGCATTTTTCCATCTCCTTGGTGTGAAATTCTAAGATTTGTTTTGTGTCACTTTGGATCTTGGTGAAACCACACGCAAAGGGAAGATTAATGGCAAAACTCTGCTTCCAACTGCCAGGAAAATATTTTGCCCTTTACAGTATGAAAACAAAGAGGCACGTCAGCTGAGTGGTCTGGAGGGAAGAGGAAGTTAGTGTTCCCTGTGTTAGTGCAGGGCCCTCCTCTGCCCTTTTTACTGGGCTCCTCTCCTGGACAGGACTTTATTTTTTTCTCTAAGAGTCTCTTGTCTGACAACCTAAAATAGATCCAATTTGTCTGCAAGTGACCTCTGAACAGTACCCAGTCTGCACAGGGCCCTGTGTCTCCTAACGTAGTCCCACTTGATCTGTAGGGCAACCCCACAATGAAGAGTGGACTAACCTTACCTTACGGGTAAGGAAACTGAGGCTCAAGGCATTAATTAACTTCCTCAAGGTCACACAGCAACTAACTGATAGAGCTAGAATCCAAATCCAGGCTTACTTGCCATGGACCCTTTAATAATGTGGCATACATCAGATTCTGGCCCAGTGCCTGGCACAAGCAATGCTCAGATGTATGAGAGAATGAATTAAAGCGTCCTCAGGCTCAGATGACCTGGGGTGCCCTGATGTTACCCCCTTTCCTTCCCACAAGGCCTTCTCAGGATGCCCAAGTGTCCTCACCGGCAGAATTGACATGAAAATGCTTGCTCTTGTGTGTGAATCGGCTGTTGATCTCTGGTGGACCCATGAGGGAACAAGGAGCGCTATTGAGCCGGGAGTGGGGGGTGAAAACGCTCAGCTGTCTGACCTCACATGTGCTAGACACCTAGCATCTCTGGACCCGCACAGAAGGCAAGAGTGGTCCCTTCGCCTTGGCATCTTTCTAAAACTTAAATGAGATGTAGTTTACGAAGCCCCTGGCTCATGGCAGTGTTTATGAACTGTTTTGTTTTTGTTTGGTTTAAAGACTTTAATCCAGGAGCCTCATGCCTAGGGAGGGAAGGGATGCAGCTTATGGACGGTTTGCTTGGCTGTGCATTTCTCCTGGAGTTGGTCCACAGTATTCATTTTGCTCTCAAAACCGTTCATGACCCCCAAAGCATTTAAGAACCACTGCGGTCCAATTTGATTTTTGACGCATGGTTAGAAACTGCTGAGCTAAGAATATATTAAGTGCCCACATGTTCCTGGAATCATGCTACTTAAACAAATAGAACAGGAGGGACCTTTGCCTTTTAGAAGTTCACCATTTAAAAAGAGACAGTAGTGGGTGATGCGATGGCTGAGTTAAGTACCTATGTAGGTAAGTATCAGAAACGACGTGGGAAGCACAGAAAAAAATGCTAAATATTCACCAGCTGTATAAAAGCAATAGATATTCACATTTTGGTTCTATTTCAACTTTTCTTTCAAGAGTATCTGACAGCCAGCTAGTAGTGGGCACTTACTCTGTGCCAGGTGGTGGGTTGTGTGTTCTAAATGCTCGATCCTGTTTAATCCTTACCACCACACTGCGGGGTGGTTACAAGTATTAGCTCTATTTTGCATACGAGGAAACGGTGATTCAGAGAGGCGAGATAACTAGTCCCAGGTTACACAGCTAGTCAACGGTGATACTCAAAATCATGAGCTGCCTGGGACTTACCTCTGAAGGTGTTTTCATTCCTCTGGCACCGTTTTTGGCCCCGGGTAGTGGGTACTACGTCTACTCCTGCCACTACGATCACTGCTGCCGGTGCCACCGCTACGGCTGCTGCTGCTTCTGTTACTGCTTCTACGACTACCTGCAAATCTGCTCAGAAGGTGCATGGCTTCTAAAGAGTACGGAGTGAAGAGCCTGCTGTAAATCTTACGTAATCAATTCAGTATAAGACGTTTTAAAAGAGGCAGATTGCACAGCCTTGGAATTGGCTTCTCAAAATTCCACTGGTTTTTAATCAGAAAGGAAAATGGAAGTGAGAAGAGAAGCCAAAGGAGCTTTGGCTGTGAAACTCTCTCTCTCAAGCCTTCTCCCACGACTAATATAATTAAATGATAGAATCGACTCTGAATTGGACAGTTGATCTATTTGGATTCTCAGAGGTACCCTGGACCCCATGCCCACAGAAGGACAGGAATTGGAATATAAATATTCCGTTTGTTTTGATGATCAAGGACATCATCTATTTGGCAAATAGGTTATTTGCAATTCCCAAAGGTTTCCCTGCCAGATATTGCTTTTTTCCCCTGTCTGTGTAAGTATCCCCTCCTCTTTCTTTCAAAAACACCTGACATGTTAAGCCCTCTGCTAAGCACATTTGAAGATGCACAGTTGAATTCATCCTTTGATGAACTTACAGACTAGAAAAGGAAATATGACTATAAATATACATCTCTTCCGTTTTTCCAAGAAGAATGCAGCACATGTGTGATGTTAGAGGGGTGCAGACAGAGGTTCAGAGGGGAACAGGGGACTTCCAGTGAGGGGCTCCGAGAAGGCATCAGGCATGTGGTGAAACGGCTCTGTGCCTTAACAAATGGATGGAGTTTGGACATTCAGAGATGGGTCATTCCTGGTGGAGAGAACAGTCTGAGCAAAGACACTGAGGCAGGAAATCACGAGTGTATTGGGAGCTGCAGGTAGCTTGGCTCAGCAACGGCCCTCTGAATAGAGGTATGACACTCCCAAGACACCTGTGAGAGGGGCCCGCTTGCCTACTGTTGGTCTAATTGAAAGAAGTCCAGGCCCACTTGCCCCCTGTCTGTGTCTCCACCATGATGGAGGACAGGCAAGGTTCTGTGCAGAGGCCAGGCAGAGAGGCATGCAGCAGAGTAGGATCCAGGGGCAGTGGGAGGGTAGAAGGGTCTTTAGGGCCTTTCCTGAGGAGGTAATGCATTTAACCTGTGACACAAAGACAAAGTCTGGGTGGCTTTTAAGAGGAGACAAAAGCCTGCGAAGCTGAGGGCTGGGAAGGGAGCTGGGTTTTAGAGGCCAAGGTGGTGTCTGATCAGCTCTTGCCTGGGCCAACCATGGGAGATCGTCCCCCCAGGCCTCAAGGTCTAGGACAGGAGTATAGCTACAGAATGGAATTCTAATCCAGTCAGCGAAGGAGAACTCCGTGGAATATGGACCCACAGAGCATTTCCTTCCTAACCAGCCCAGCCGACCAGCCAGCCTTACCTTTGTGTCTAATGGAGTATCCCACAGGCTTTTCCTTTTCTGCTGCTCAAACTGAAAACTTTACTCTCTGAGGGAACCTGGGCAAGCTACTTAGCCTCCCTGAATCTCAGTCCTCACTTGTGGCCCAGGCTTCATAACAGGACTCACTCCGTGGAATTGTGAAGATGAAATGAGTTCATACACAGAAGGTGCTCGGCATAGCCTGTGTTAATCTATCTCTTTATTCATCAACTCCACGCCCAAGGGGAGCAGCAGAAGCCAGATTGTCAAGAGCAAGCTGTCAGAGGGATGAGACGTATCTCCCAGGAACGGGGGTCCTGAGAGCCACGGGAAACAGCAGGCACCACAGGCCGACACCTGGTGCTGGAGGGCAGAGGTCCCTCCCCATCAGAGACACTTCATCCACACCACCGACGTCACACAGAAGCTGCATCTTAAAGCGGGCATGGGGATTAATACGTGCACAGGGAGGGGAAAAAATGTTAGTGTCTTGTCCTTCCTCAGCACCTTCGCATCCAGAACACGCTTCCCCCGGGCAGCAGCTCCTCGGCTACCATGCAACGCGATGGAGTGGCTTTTTTCAAAGACTTTCTTGCAGAGAAAAAAAATCTCTTTTTAGAGGAGAGATGCTAAAACGATAGACGTGGAAGCATCTGAAGTGGAAAGACCCTGAGTATTAGAGGATTCAGGTTTCCAGACGATATCCTTAGGGCTGGGGCACCCACAGAGAGGGTATGGATGTGCTGTCAAAGGAAGTTTGTCTCTTTGTGCAGCTACAGAGAGGCACGCAGTGACCTTACTAATGGAAGCAGAGAGGAAGCAAGAAGCGGGTGCCCAGCGAGGCCGTAAGATGAGTGTCTTGTTGACTAAGGTTGACGGCCTTGCTCACAGCCTTGGAGACTAAAGTCACAGAAATGCATGAGCCTCGCTTTCCTGAGGGCCGGACACTGACCTACTTCTGTGGCCCATTCTCCTCCTGAGATGTTTCCCCACTCTTGAGCTGACATATTCCTTTTCAGAGCCCTCCAGGTAGTGGGGCATAGGGCGCAAATACTCACCCAATAAAAGGCAGCTTTACCCTCTACAAATCTTCACTCTCTGTTAGCATAAGGAATTGGTATTTGAAATTTGCATTTCCTCCTCTGTCCCCAGTCCAGCTTCTCAAAGGACAAGCATATAACGGCAGCGGGGGGGCATACCTCCAGGCATATGTCTGAGCATAACTATTAACAATGTCCCCTCCCCTTTTCACTCTCACAGGGGTCCTAGTTTGGGCTGTAAATTACATGATCGCTTGCCTCAGCTTAGTTGCCCTCAGAAGCAGACACTGAGGAAGGGATTCAAGTACAAGTAGTATATTTAGGAAATGCAGGAAACACACTGTTAGGAGACTACGAAGGTAGAAGGAAAAGGAATGTAGCTGATTAAAGAGTGTACTGTTAACAGTGGCTACCGTGGGCACCTGGAGTGTAATCTCCGGGGGAAACTCTGAGAAATGGTGCAGAATCTACAGTGCGGGCATAGTCTTCTCTGGTAGATCATTGCAGTAAAATCGGATGAGAAGAAACATGCCATATCTATGAATTAATAATGATTTATGGTGCTTATTTTGTTTTCTGCAACCCTCTAACACCTTATTACTTGTCACTGTTCCTTAAAAATTCTTTACTATGGTCTTGCTGTCTCATTCCTCTCAGGAGTTTGGAACATATTTCAGAAGACATAGCTCATTTTAGGGTACCCAGAAGATCTTCTGTAACATCTTCACCAACTTAGACCTTAATCTTTCAGCATCCCAACTCCAGAGGCAGAGGAGACAATCTAACTGGGCCAGCCCAGCAAATGGTTTGATTTCCACCGGGTCAGGAGTCCACTCTGGTCCAATCACCTGTGGCCAAGGATACAGGATCTTGAAATAACATTACAAGTTTAATTCCTTTCTTTGGCAGGGTCTGTGGATGAGAGGAAGTTCCAAAGAAAAAGGTAGAGCTAGATGCAACCCTAATCACACTGAATTTCTGGAACTGCAGAGCCATAGACTGGATAGCATCCTTACCTAGACACTGACAACCAGGGACACTCAGCCTGCACAACTTCCTTGCTCTCCTGGGCTGGATTGTTACATCACTGGCCTCCAATGAACCACACCTCCTGGTGTTTACACCTTTGTGTACTCCTCTCCCACACTGACTCTGGACTTGACCATGGGACTTGCTTTTGTCATTGAGACATTAGCAAAGTGATGCCAACAGAGGCTTGATAAATGAATTCACATTGGGGCTTGTCCTCTGGAAATGCTCCTTCTTGGAAGCCAACTGCCATGCTATAAAGAAGCTTGGGGACTTCCCTGGTGGCGCAGTGGTTAAGAATCTGCCTGCTAATGCAGGAGACATGGGTTTGAGCCTTGGTCCGGGAAGATCCCACATGCCACAGAGCAACTAAACCCGTGCGTCACAACTACTGAGCCTGTGCTCTAGAGCCCGTGAGTCACAACTACTGAAGCCCACGTGCCTAGAGCCCATGCTCCACAACAAGAGAAGCCACCACAATGAGAAGCCCATGCACCGCAACGAAGAATAGCCCCCGCTCGCTGCAACTAGAGAAAGCCCGCGCACAACAATTAAGGCCAAACACAGCCAAAAATAAATAAATAAATTTAAAAATAAATAAAGAAAGAAGCTTGGGCTAAATTACAGAATGGTAAGAGGTCATGGAGGATGAGAGGTCATCTCCGATGTCCAAGACCCAGCCACCTGAATAGAGCCCCAGTTGAATACAGCCCATGAGTGGCCTCAGACATACCATGTGGAAAAGAAGAACCACTCAACTGGTACCAGTCATGAAAAACAATAAATTAAATCATGAAAAATAATTGCTGTTTGTTTTAAATCACTGTTTCAGGATGGTTTATAAGGCTACAAAATATTGAAGTGCATCCCCTGTCTAAAATTTCCTTGGCTACAAAACTCATCTAGAAATCCAGATGTCTGGCTGAGGACCCTTGGAGAAAATGTTTTGGATCTGGGAATGTAGCCAAAGGGCCTTGAAAATGAAATCTGGAGATGTCTTCATTTCTCCTGTTCTCCTGGAAATTGAGAACATTTCCCCCTCAAATCTCGAAAAGAAAAAGAAACCCTTAAACCATGAGGCATAAGAATGTTCCACTAACCAGCCAGAAGAGACCAGGCCCTCACACAGTGCTCCACATGCCTCTCTTACATACCTCGTTTCCTCCTCAATTAATACATCTACTTTAAGGGAAGGCCGCAGACATTTTTTTGGTTCTCCTGAGACACCAGGAGAGAAAGCTCCTTCAAATGACTCTTGTTCTATTGCCCAGTCTCCTGTGAGGTGGCCCAAATTGTGATGGGTTGTATGTCTTTAAAAATTGAAGGGAGAATTTTCCTGTTAATGCCAAAGAAATTTACCCAGAGAGGCAATCACCATCTTCTGAGGTAATTAAAAATACTACTGGGTATGACCTTTCAGGAATGTTTGATGTTTGTCCATGGCTGAAGCTATACAACTTCCTAGTGTCCCCAGTTGCTTACTGATTCCATTCAAGATGCATGTTTCCAAGTATTGCTAAATGCACCCGGAGATTTCTATTCCAAAACACCAAGACTGGCATTGATCATCTCTTCTCTTAAGTCACTGAGCAAGCTCTGAACTTTGCCCAGAAGCAAGTTTTCATTCATTCATTGTACAAATACGTTATTGGGCAGCTACCCTGTCTGGAAACCCAGCAGGGATCACTATGGTGGCCCAGCAGATACTTCCTTTGAGGCTAGCCAGGGTGCGTTCTCCCCTTGGGAAGCATAAACCAAGCAACTCTTTTTTTTTTTTTTGAGGATGGGAGATGACCTCTTTCTTTTGGATCCAATCTGATGAGGCTTCTCTCCCTCCCCAAGCCAAGAGTGAGCCCATGATCCAAGCCAGGACAAATAAATGTTCTCACTCTGGATTTTAAATCAAAACAGATTAATAAGGAGACTGAAAACAGGTTGGCATTTGGGGATCTCACACCACAATCAGGCTGTTTTTACTAGAACATTTCCTGCCATTTTAATTTCCCACTTCTTAGAGCTGTCTTGCTCCTACTTGTTTCCAAGCCCTGTCCTCTGGCCTATTAATTCCAGATGTCTTTCCAACAAATCTCCTTTACCTTAGATTAGCCAGACTGATTTCTGTTGCTTTCATCCCAAACGCCCTGACCGATACAAGAAATGAATGAAATAGGCATAATCCCAGCTTTTAGAGCCTATTAATTTGGTCGGGAAGACATACACTAAACAAATGAAAAAATATGTATTACAAAGAGTTGTGAAATAAAGGAAGAGGATGCTATGAGAGAGAGTAATGGGATGATCTAATTGATTTTGTGGGGCTGTTGAAGACAGCTGCTGAGATCTGAAGGATGAGCAGGCACAGAGAGACAGAGGGAAGGAAAAGAACTCTCGGTCAGAGGACAGAGGGCAAACAAAGGCCCTGAGACAGGGAGAAGTTTGCTGTATTCCAGGAAGGAATGGAGGCTGGTGTCTTTGGGAGGCATGGCATGAGCTGGGCTAGAGAGATGGGCTTGCACCCCGATCACACAGTCTTGTAGTTTATGGAGTTAAATTTGATATCAAGACAATAGGAAGAAATTATTGGAACATTTTAAGTACGTGAGGACATGATCTGATTAGATTTTTAAACAATTCCTCTGGTTGCTGTAAAAAGAGTTGGCTTAGAGGACAAGAGCTAGGGAGTTATTGACTGTTCTGGGAGGGTGATGATGCTACTTAGGCTAGCTGGTGGCAAAGGAGATGGAGAGAAGCAAAGTCCTATTGGCGTTTGTAGGTATTTGGATATAGGACCTCCTGCTTTGGAGTGTGACTGAGGCAGGAGATAGATGGGCTCCAGGCTGGTCATTTACAACTGGTCTCCTGTTCACACTTCCTGGGGTGAGAAGATGATGGGCTCCAGGCCGGACATTCATTACCAGCCCCCTGTTTTCATTTCCTAAAGCAAGAGAAAAATGGGCTCCAGGACTACATATTTATGACCGGACTCCTGTCTATGTTTCAAGATCTGCACCTCAATATAAAAACCAGCAACAGAAATAGGGTAAATAACAAGACATTGGACATTTTTATGCCAGGGACAGAGTGGGACTAAACCCTGTTAAAATATCAAGAGGCATACATTTCCCATCCTTGGGGCAAGGGAAACATTGCATATGCACAGAAAGCCTCCTTGGGGGTAAAAAGGAGGGGCACCACCCCATAATATGTGATGCCAAGGCCGTCCCGTAGGCCTCTGGGCTGGAATCCATCTTGGAAAAAATTTGCGCACGTGTGTTGGGAAGGGTCCTAAGGCATGTCAGGTGTGGAAAAAGAAACCAGGTAACTGGCCAAAGGTAAACAAAGACCCGGAAGAACTGCCCTATATAAGTGACCTAACCGCCTCTTGTCAGCGCTCCTCCTCACTGGGGAGGACGCCCACACCTTTCCTCTCCGGGTGGGCATCTCTGCCTTGCTTCTGTCATAACTAAACAAACTGTTTCTCTGTGCGCTCTCCCACCTGTCGTTGTGCTATGTCTCTAATAATAAACTTTGTACCTGTTTTTACAGTTTTTGCTGCCGTGAGAAATGCATTTTTCACTGGGGGCAAGAGCAGGGGATGCGGTGGCCAGGATTCCTAGTTTTCAACCAAGCTCCCCAGGTTCAATTCCAATTCCAGAGCAGGGACTTAAGATCTGGCTTCAGACCACCACTCACTGCTGCCTCTCCGAGATCATGACTGCTAGTGGGCAAGGACCAGCCCTGTTCATTTCTACATCCCCAGGAGTATCTGCATCCTTTGTGCTTCTGTAGAATATCATAATTTACGAGGTGCTTCTTTGTCCAAAGCTCACTTGATCCTTGAAGCAACCTTGAAGCATTGTTGAAAATCAAGCAACAGAGACCCAGAGGGAGAGGTTAAATGGCTGAGGCACACAGTTGATAACAGCTAAGCCAGGACTCAGATCCTACTCCTCCGCATGAGAGCCGCTGCCTCTAGCTTAGTATTCAGCCCCTAAACTGTACAATCCCCAGAAACGTTTACAGATCTGAAAATGAACTGGGATCTTCTCTGCCCTTTGGTGGCCATTCCTTGTCCAAATGAACCTGGGCTCTGAAGGATGGTCCTGGTACTTCATCTGTATCCATCTCCCACACTCACCCTGTGGCTACTGTAACCACTGTCTGGCTTTGCCCAGCACATGCTGAGCACTCTTTGACCAAGTCATCCATCCATATCACCTTTTATCTCACCCTGCCTGGATCTCCTTCAACATTCTTTCAAGTATTTTTGTCATCCCTCCCTGGAATGCCTGCCTCCCTTTGCCTGGGTTAATGTCTGGACGGGCAGCATCAGCATCCCTTGGCAACTTGTTAGAAATGTGAATTCTCAGGCCCCACCCCAGACCTACTGGATGAGAAATTAGGGGTGAGGGGGGGTGGCCTGGCCATCTGTGCTTTCATAGGCCTGCCAGGTGATTTGAATGCATGCCAAAGTTTGAGAACCAGTAGCCTAGATCTTTCCAGGAACAGCCCAGATGCTGCAGACAGCTGAGCTGAGCTGGGTGTTTTCTAGAAACCCAAGTCCGGGGCTGAAGTCACTGATGGTTCTTACTCTAGCTCTAGGCCCACATGGCTGAGAGGTGATGACAGCTCCAAACTGAAGAGCCTAGTGAAGCTCTGAGGGGTATTTGCAGGGCCAGTCTCTGCTGAGGCCTCTCTTGGCTTGCAGATGTCTTCTTCTTGCTGTGTCCTCCTCACAGGGTCTTCTGTCTGTGTGTGTGCATCCTTACTGTCTTTTTTTGTGTTATAATCTCTTATAAGGACACCTGTCAGATTGGGTTGGGGTTCACCCATATGACCACATTTAACCTCAATCAACTCTTTAAAGGCCCCGTCTCCAAATATGGTCACATTCCAAGTTACTGGGGAGTTAGGGCTTCAACATATGAATTTATGAGGGGACAGCTCTGGACAGGGCGTGACCAGAATTCTCTTCAGTGGAGTAGGGAGCAATTGCATGAGGTGGTCAGAAAGTGTTTCCCAGAGAAGGTGATATTTAATTTTAGTCCTATTTTTCCAGGTGGATAGGTTTTGAAAGTGAATTCTGGGCAGAGCAAAGGTGCCCTGAAAAGATAAAGAAGGAGGGCCATCCTGGTGGGCTTGGAGATAATAAGTATTTTATTGGCTACAATGTGTGGTCCATGATATTGTACCTTGTTGCCCAGGTCAGGGGAGGCCAGGGGCCAGTTTGGAGTCCCCAGTAGCTAAGACTAATGCATCAGTTGGGTTGTTTGGTTACAGGTATCAGAAACTGACTCAAGTTAGGGTAAGTCAACATGGAATTTACAGAAGGATATTAGGGAGAATTGTTGGGAAGGCAGAAGAATTAAACATAGAAATGGTGCTCCAGGGAAACATGCATCAG
This sequence comes from Mesoplodon mirus, assembly GCF_964341445.2. Classification (NCBI taxonomy): domain Eukaryota; kingdom Metazoa; phylum Chordata; class Mammalia; order Artiodactyla; family Ziphiidae; genus Mesoplodon; species Mesoplodon mirus. The sequence goes on along the minus strand of NC_138982.1, from coordinate 30,186,843 downwards.
AACTGCTAAATTACCTTGGCAGGGTGGTCCAATTGGAACGGACAAGCTCTGACAGCTTTCTCTGCCCTTTAGACCCTCCATTCAAGATTCAAGATCCCAGACTGATAATGCCAAGTGTTGGTGAAGATGTGGAGCAGCTAGAACTATCTTACAATGCTGATGGGAAAGTGAATTGATACCAAAACTTTGGAAAGCTGTTTGGCAATATCTACTAAAGGTAAACATATTTCTATACCCTATGGTTCAGCCATTCCCTATTTTCAAATATAATAAATTTTGGTGACACCTGAAGGAATTAGATTGTATCAAGTCACTGTACTCTTTACTTGCTTTTCCTTTAACATCATCTTCTTTCAAGTGCTCTTTCAGATAATAGGAAGGCTTGCCAGTAAATGCACAGGATTTTTGTTTGTTTGTTGTGAACTCCCTCTTCTCTCACAGCCAGTGGTACCCTGAGATATCCTAGCATATCACACAATCATGCAACTCCACATACTGACAGCTTTCAATGGAACAGTGGGTATGCTTATTGTAGAAACATAATCACTGTAAATTTTTGCATGGATAAAAACTTGGCAGCATCACCTGAGGGTCTCTCTCTACACCACTGTGGGGTTGAGGAGCACAGAGCTAGTCTTTGTATCTAGCAAGGGCTAATTCCAGGTAATGAAAGGGCATTTCCGGAATTGAATGGACTCCCCTTTGATTTGCTTGGGGAAGGTTCTCCCTGACTTCTCCTGTCGGTCTGATTCAAGGCTGGATAGCTCAACCACTGCTCTGATGATGGACAGCTCTGCTCAATGGAAAAATAATGTTCATTTTGCCTCTTCTGACTTCTTGGCCAATTTTTCCAGCCAAAAAACTAAGATCTGGGACAGCTACCTTGTGCATGCCATTCAAAGGACTTCCCCATTATGGTCATTTTTTAGAGTGGCTGGACAGAGCAGTGTGCCCACCAATATATTGTATATATATTGCTTTAGACCAATATACAGTTGATTCTTGTTATTCATGGTATTATGTCCTCTAAAGACATCAAGAACACTGCATCACTGAATACTGAAACATTGCTCCTAGGGGAAATACAAGTATGACTATGAAAGCAGTGCAACTATTTGACTTGGGGGTTACAAATAAATTTTAGCGGGTAGGTGTTATTTGCAAACATAGAATCTGCAAATAAAGAGGACTGACCATGTATTGTTCATATTTTCATGAGAACTTAAATCCTCTAACCCATCTTTCCATCCCTGCCCTTTCTCCCCAAACTATGCTATGTCCTCAGGACTCCAAACTTTTCAACAGTCATTTATTTTTATGCCATCCAGGACGGCAGCCTGCAGCATTCTGGAAGGTACATGCTGTCTAGTGTGAGGGTATATATGCCTGACAGAAGGTTCTAAAAAAATACTCCCAAGGTTGCTCCCCACCCCTCACTCCATAGAACCCTTTTCTTCCCATTTACTCTCCTTTCTCCCCTTTTGCACTTCTCCCTGGGGCCCACTCCCCTGCTCTACTTTCAGACCACATCTCATCTCCCCTCACCCGTGCCCCTCCTCCCCAGAAGGACTTCCATATAATTTTCCTTTGGAAAAACGGATCCCTTGCAGTTTGCATGACTGAAACTACATTGCTGGCTACTTTGTGATTCTCTCCTGACCTGGAAGTTGGGGATGGAGAGTCCCTCAGGGCAACCAGCTTGCAGAGGCCCTGACATCAGTCAGAGCAGAGTTGGAACCATCACTGTTATTTGGGGGCTTATCAGTTCTGTTGCTGCAGGACACGTCACTCTACAGCTCAGCTGCTGAAAACTAGTATGTATTATTTCTCATGGGTCAGGGACTCCAGGCTGGGCTCAGCTGGGTGGTTCTGCTGTTCTCTGTTTGGCTCAGTCATCACAGTCAGCTGGGGGTCAACTGATCTAGGATGGACCTGTTGGAAGTGGCCCTGCTCCAGTGTCTCTCTTTCCTCTCCTGGACTAGTGGGCGGACCCAAGCACATCCTTCTTAAGGCAATTGCATGAGTGCAAGAGAATAAGCAGAAACACTTACAAAGCCTTTCAAAGCCTTGGCTCAGAACTGACATACTGCCTGTAGTGTGTGGATCCCCAAAGCCAGCCCTCAGGTGTGCCAGAACTCAGCGAAGCTGATACACTCATGGTTATAATTTACTATAGCAAAAAGATACAGATTGAATCAGCAATTGAGCAAGACACATAGGGGATGGTCCAGGGTACCAGCTGTCCCTTCCCAGTGGAGGTCTACAGACAGTGCCTATTTCTCCCAGCAACAATGTGTGACAACACACGTGGAATATTGCCAACCAGGGAAGCTCCCCTGAGCCTTGGTGTCCAGGGTTCTTACTGGGGGTTGGTCACATAGGCACAGCTGACAGCTGCTATGTGCCTGACCTTAGTCTCCAGCCCCTCCAGAGGTCAAGGTGATACTATGTAGTCCGAAGCCCCCTCAAAAATCATATTGTTAGTGTCACTATCTGGTCTGGCTCAATGCCTCCAGGTAAACAAAGACACTCTGTCAGGCAGGATATTCTTGGGGCTTAGAAGTTACCTCCTAGGAACCAGGAACCAGCCCAGGGCCCAGACTTTCTTTGGAATGTGCAGAAAGAAAGTTTGGACCCCTCAAACTTGCTGAGTTGATCCTTTATTGCAGGTTGTCTCTTCTGTCTCAATCTATTGGCCAAAGTATGTCACATGGCTGAGTCAGAGTCAGAGGGCAGCACAGTGTCTCAGCAGAGGGCGTGGATGCAGGGCCAGGGGAAGAGCTGGGGCCATTCATGCGACCCGCCACGAGGGCCTGTCTGGGGCCAGGCCTGGGCCAGGGGCCGCCATGGTCTCATCATCCTAGGACACAGCACCACGCACACACCTCCCTGCTTCCTGTGTGCTGTTCTGTACTTTCCCACGACCCCTCATCTCCCAGGAAAGTTCCAACTCAGGCTGTAAGTTTCACTCCCCCTGAAGGCCTCTCCCGACCACCCCCAGCAAAGGCAGGGTCTCCTGAACTGACTCATGGTCCCGCCTGCCCAGGGCTCTGAGACGGGAGACGGCCCCTTCACCACTCTCCTTCTGATCATCCCCCAACTTAACTTCACCCAGGACAATGACTTGCCAGCCCCACATTTGCCTCAGAGACCCCCTGCCTCAACCAACTGCTGCTACTCTTGACAGGCCTGCTCTCTGCCAGGAGCAGAATGTGTGGGTCGATCCTTCTGATGGCTGTTTTCAATCCCCGGTCGTCACGTTCCCTGGCTGGTTCTTCTCCTCCCACCTGCTGAAGCGATTTCCACGGCAGCACAGAAATAGTTAGAACCCTTTACAATCCATGCCCCATTGCCCAGGCTTGTAAAACGCTTTATGAGCAAATATATTGCCTCCTCCTTGGCTGCCGGGGTGTGAAATTGGAGTGGCAGTAAACATGGTCTGAATCCGAGCAATTCCTGGGCCTGTCTCAGAGCAAAACCAAGCCACCCGATGATTTTATCTGACTCTGAAGATGAAGTTGGCTTCTTCCCAAATGTCACCTCCTCCATGAAGCCTTCCTTAGTCCCTTAGTGGGAAGTGATTTCTCTCCAGTCTGAAATCTCACAAATGTCTCTGTACACATTCTTCCTGGTATTATTTCCTTTTCCATAAGTGCCTCATTTTCTCCTCCATATTGTAGGTAATCAGAGGCCAGGAACCATATCTGTCCCCTCCACAGCACCAAAGGCCCAGTGTCAATGTTTGCTGAATGACTATTTGATGGTAGCTGATAGATGGCCCCACACAGCCCCAGTCTCTAAAAGTTAGGTCCAAACTGGAAAGAGAAAGAAGGTCCGAGGAGCTCTTCATTCACCCCCAGCCTGCAATGGGTACAACAGGCCACCCCACAGGGACCCCGCTGGGGACATGACGATGCTGGGCAGGTGGCCAGTCGGGAAAGAAGGAACCAGAATGCAGGATGCCTAAGGGTGGGAATTTGTTTTAGTCACTTTTATACCCTCAGGGCTTAGCAAAATGCTGCCCACTCAGAAACAGTCAGATCCAACAAAGCCATGCATGAGGACGAGGCCCAACTAGAGGAGCTGGTAAGAGAAGGCACTAAATTTAGAGATGGGACTGAAGTGAGCAGTTTCTTAAAAATACTTTAAAAGCTGAAGCGGGGGTGGGAGAGCTGGCCCAGAGTCAACTGGTAGGCTTTATTTCTCTTCTTTCCCCTCCAGGGCTGGGACTGTGGCCTTGAAGCAGCAGCCCATGCCCCATCATGGGCTCCCACAGACCCCTGGGTGCCAAGTCACGATCAGCCAGGTGAAGTGTGGAAGAAGCTTCCAGGTGCTCTAGAGCAGAGCTGCTCACACTTCAATGTGCACATGGGTCAGTGCAGATTTTGTTAACATGTAGCTTCTGGGTTGGCAGGTCTGGGTGGGACCTGAGATTCCACAGTCCTCACAAGGTCCTGGGTGATGCGGATGCTGCTGCTCTGAGGACAATATTTGAGTAGTGGCAGGCCAGACTAGCAGTGGTTCTCGATGCTGGCAGTTTATAATCAACTGGTGGAACTTTTAAAGTACTAATGCCTATCACCGATGACGGGGTACCTTGCTATGAGGTCAGTGGGTCTCTGAGTTCGGTCCCTGTGCTGGCAGCATCAGCATCACCAGGAAACTTATGAGAAACACAAATGCTCAGGTCCCACCACAGACCTCAAACTGCAGGGGCAGGCCCAGCAATGTAGGTTTTAACAAACCTTCCAGGTGCACACTAAAGTTTGTGAACTATTGCATTTTTTGCCTCCTGATGTGATGTAATGGGAGGTACAGAACATCACACAAAATCACTATGTGGGGTTCTTGCTGGAAGTACTTGACCTGAATCTCATCTCGAGGAAATAGTGGTTATCTCAGTCTTGGTAATACAGTATGGTTGTGGAGAAGAATGTCCCTTTTCTTAAGGGAGGTATACTGAAACGTTTAAGGGTGAAGTGTCAATGTGTGCAGACTACTTTTTAATGGTTTGGCCAAAAGGGAATGTGTGTGTATGTGTGTGTGTAATAAGAGATATGGTATGGGTGTAGCAAGATATTAATAGTTGGTAATTTAGGTAAGAGGTGTAAAGGAGTCCCATGAACCCTTCTTTCAAATTTTTTGTATTTTTGGAATTTTAAAAAATAAATGAAGAAATATTAACCAATCTGGGCCAGGCCTCTAGTGTTCTCTGATTCAGTTGTTTGAAGGTAAAAGCTGAATACATTGTAAAATCTCCTCCTGGTGATTCAAATGTGTAGCCAGTATTAAGAACCTCAGTCACAGAGCAGCTTTTCTTAAACTGTGATCATAAAACCACCTGCACCAGAACTCTCTGGGCTGCTGGTTTAAAATGTAAATCCTGAACCTCATTAATACACTGAAATCAGGATCTCTGAGGGGTAGAGACTCAGGCAAGCACCATGGAGGGATTCAGATGCTAATATTTGAGAATCATTGTTTAAAACCCTTTGTCAGAGTATTAGGTCACCAATCCAGATTACTACAGGGCCCAGGACGTAAAATGAACTAATGAAGCAGGCTGGGTGTGAGGCAGTAGGGAGCAGTGGGGAATAAAGCAAACAAGAGAAAAGATGCTCAGTTTAAAGCCCCAGCTTCCAGCTGACTGAGACAGGAATGTGTTGCCAGTATTCCATTGCCAAATCTTTCTTTTCTTTTTTTTTTTTGAAGATACACCAGAAATTCAGAATTTTTAATCCCCCAATTTAAAAGTGTTGGTGACTTAAAAAATATTCAAACACTGTAAGATCTGTAGTGATGTCCCCTCTTTCATGCCTTATATTTGTAATATGTGCACTATCAAAAATATATGTATATTCAAACAAGGCTAAACCAAACATGTCTGGGGGTAGTGTTCAGCCTCCTGACCACTCATTTGTAACCTTTGACTTGGACTTGGCTAAACAACCAGGATGCTATGAGGGCCACGGTTCAAGGGTTCTATAGCACATCAGAGAAAATCCCACAGCCTGCATTCTAATCATGTCATGTCCTGGAACAATGGTTTCCTCTGCGGGAATCTTCCCAAACATCCCCCGCAAAATTCCTCTATTGTCCTTAAGACTGATGGGGTTGAGGGGCAGGAGAGCCTGAGTGGGCGGTGCTTCCATTCCAAAGGATTTTCCCACTTACTTTGGGTACTTTCTGTGGCTCCCAATCCAGCAACCATGTCAACTGCCCATAGATCCTTGGATACCAGGCCCTGGTCCCAGCAACTCCACTGCCCTGTTGTGTGAGGGCAAATCACATCCCCTCTCTGCACCACCAGCTCCTCCCCGTGGCAGAAGACTACTGCCACTGTTTTTCATCAGCAAAACTCTTTATAAAAAAATCTAGGGCTTCCTTGGTGGCGCAGTGGTTGAGAGTCCGCCTGCCGATACAGGGGACACGGGTTCGTGCCCTGGTCCGGGAAGATCCCACATGCTGCGGAGCGGCTACGCCCGTGAGCCGTGGCCATTGGGCCTGCGCGTACGGAGCCTGTGCTCCGCAACGGGAGAGACCACAGCAGTGAGAGGCCCGCGTACCGCAAAAAACAAAACAAAACAAAACAAAAAAACTAATGAAAAATTACAGCAAAACCCAAATATAAAACAAAAGTGATACAGGGTTAATTTTTCCAAGGTTGATTGGGACACCTCAATGCCTGCCAAACCCCTCATGCAGCCATAAGGTCCCAAGGAACAGAGTTTGAAAACTACAGGGCTTACTTATTTTCAAGCAATTTTTCCAATTTGGAAATGCCATATGTAAGATATTTATGAGCAATTTCCTCTCAGTCTCCCATTGGTTCCTATTTTAAATTACAATTGTAGGGAAGACTACTTCTCCAAAGCATTTTTTGAAGCCTCCTGGTTATGCAGAACTGTGCTAGATGCTATAAAGGGAAGTAGCCATTGCCTCCAATTCACAGGCATTAGGATTATAAATACTGGAAGGTCAAAGGGGAAATGAACCTTAGACAAATGCTAATCCTGTATTTTATGACCTATTCTAACTCATAACCTCTTTCTGATAAACATAGAGATCTCACAGACTGAGAATTTTTTATGTCATCCCCACCATCTGCTTTGAGAAAACTTTTGTTCAGCTTTATTTTCTGTAATTTATATTATGAAGACAATAGGTATTATATTTTCATGTTCCAAATAAAAATTATGTAATAACAGTGTAGTATTTTTTTGCTTTTTCCAAAACACACACATGCCACCCCAAAGAATGTGATATACCTCCTCCACCCTCACCCTCCCTCCAGTCACTGAGAATAACTGGCCCAATTCATTCTTCTTCATTTATGCTTGAGCCTTGCTTTCCTTGGTTACAAAGTGTGAGGCTGTAATACGGGGAGTGAGGTGGGGCTGGGGCGTTGGTGGGGTATAGATGAAACAAGATTAGCTTTGAGTTAATAATTGTTGAAACTGGGTAACTGGTATACTGAGACTCTTTAAGTGTTCTCTCCATTTTTGTATGTTTTGAAATTTTCCATAATAAAAGGGTTAAAATGAAGATACTATTATCTGCCTGTGGGTTGAAATGGAGTATTTTGCCCAGCTGCAAACCTAGAAGCATGTTGGACAGTACCTTCAGTTGCTGCAGCCAGGTCTGTCCACGGTTCTCATTCTGTCTCCACTCCCTGACTCTACCCATTTTGTTATACCAGAGTCTCACACTGCGCGCCCCGAGGACACAAGGGGAATTGCAGCAGTACAAATCCCAGGTCGGAAGAAGCCCCTGACTCTGGGTTCCTTCACCCACCTCTTGCCGGCAGCTGATGGAGCTGGTCCTGGCCAGGGCAAGTCCTCTCTAGCCTGGGGCACAAAGAGTTAACACTCCACCCCTGGAATGACTGGGTTTCCCTTTGGTCAGTGTTGCCTTTCAGGCTCATGCCTGCCTGATGACTCAGTACAGACCAACGCGACCATGAGTTTGTGGTTCCTGAGTATAGGGGTAACTGACTTGTATTACCAAAAATTGAGACCTACTTATACTTGGCTTCTCCACCCAGGCTGAAATAACTATCTGTATCCTGAGTGGTGGGGAAAGCCTTCCATAACCCTGGATTCCTCATAGGATGACCAATGTAGCCTCAAGGGGGAAAAAAATAATCAGAGGCTGCTACTAACTAAAGAATCTCTGGGACTTGAACACAGGGAGGGGGTGTAAGGGTGAGAGGGTGGACAGGCAGGGCACCAAAAGGACTGACATCCGAAAAATCCGCCTGTGACAAAATGGTTTCCAACTAACTAAACATAAAAAACCTCTTTTAGGGAAGATAATCTTATTGGATCAACTTGCAAGGTTTTTCCAGCCAGCTTCTGCCTCTTGGAGCTTCAATTAAAAGCTGTTTTGCAGATGGCAATTTCTGAGTCACAAAGTTAGACGCTCTGGCAGCCATGTGTGCTTTTGGTTTCCCAGGGGATCCTGGCCACATATGGCCCTGGAAGAGGTGTGACAGTGTTTTCTTGGCAGGCAGTAGACAGCCCCTCTCCCATCTTAACACACAGATGACAGGCATTTCAATGTACCCATCAAGGACAACTAGCAGGAGAGACTTCCTTGTTAATTCAGGAATTTGGGGGCTCTGGAAGTCATAACATATCAATTGATTTTGCCTGAGAAATGGAGCAAAACATCATGTTTAGGAATGGAGCCTAAATGTCATCTAGTGCAGCCCCTTCTTTTTACAGAATGGAGAAACTGAGGTTCAGAGAGATTATGTAATCTATCTAAAGTCACCCAGCAAGGGAGAAACAGAGTCAGGACCAGTCTCATTTTTGTTTACTATAGACATGACTTCTCTGTTTATTTTGGGACTGAATACATTGCCTGATCCTGTCCTTATACTCATGGCGTTCCTAAGGGACATCTTCCCAATGATCTGACAAACTGGCCAGCAGAGGGGCTTGAAAGGGTCACTGTGTCCACCTCCCGCTTCATTGCAGGACAAAATCAGGACCCTCTGAAGTGGAACTTCATTGTTCTCCTCTTCAAAGCTTTCTACTAATGTTGAAGTCACAGCTTCCCTCGGGTGTTGTCTAAGAGAAACAAAGCTGGACACTAGTTGAAGGTGGTAGGACAGATTTTATTCTGTTCTACTGCAGCTGGGGAGAGACCTCAGCTCAACTCCACTGAAACAAAAGATGGGAGGCCTTTAAACACTAGGGTGTGCTAAAGGAAAAGTACTGAAGGATATGATGTGGGGTTAAGTGTTTGCTATTGAAGTTAGGCTTCCACCCTCCCATAGAGGCTGGGAGACAGGGCCCTGTGCTTCTTGATGATTACATTTCAAGTGATGGCTCTCAGGTCCTTGAAAAAGACAGTCCTGGCTTGTGGAAGATACATCACAACAGGACAGAGAAAGGATTTACAATCGCATGTTCTTCAAAGTAAATGCTTCTAAGAAAAGGGAGATCAGGGACATAGAGTCAGGTTTTTGGAACAAACAGGAAATCCTTTTGGCAGTGTTGAGATTTCTCAGGCAGGAACTTAAGGGGACTGGGACCATTGTCCTAGGGACGCAGGCTTGAGGTGTTAGTGTTGTTCAAGTCTTTTAGGGTAGAAGGTGGACAAAATCATTTGTGCCAAGAGTCTGCAGTGCTCATGGGCCAATGATGAGGCCAGTCAAGAGCTCAGAGGAGCCTGATTCAACTTTGGCCAAAGACAGAGTCTCTCTCCGTGCTGGCAAGACTTCTGCTGCCCTGACTATCAGGAAGTTGATTCAAATATTTCCCCCAATATTCCACTATGGTTTAAGCCTATTTCTTCCTGTTCTTTACTGTGGCTGGAAGTTGGTTCATGTTCTACTTGGATTGCCTCTTCATATATTTATAGTCAACCTTTCCCAAACTGGATTTTAAGTTGTTTGAAGAGAGGGCCCATGTATCACATTTTAAAAAAATCTTCCATTGTACCTTGTAAGTAGCTGGCTTGATAATTATTTTCTGACCAAAATCCCAGATGACATTCCATTTTCAATGGTGCTAACAACATTCTAAGGCCATATCCTATTTCTAGAACCATCTCTGTGGTTTTTTCTGAACCCTCTTCCAACATAGGAGACCAAAATAAGGTTTAGCCATTTATCTCGGTTCATTTCATGAGCACATTCTCTTTCCAAAAGGCCCCCAAGAATTCAGTTCATTAACATTTTACTGAGCACGAGCTATAGGCCAAACTGATACTGCCCTGGGTGCTGGGGAGGAAAAGATCAGTGGGTCAGGGTTTCTGCTGTCAAGTAGCCTAGGAGGGAGACTGACTGGTAAATCAGTGATTCCAGGACTTAGCGAGCAGCTCAGTGGTAGAGGTGAGTGCACAAAAGAGGGGTCCCTAAATCAGTGTGGGTGGAAGATGGTCAGGGAAAATCTTCCCAGAAGAGACAATGTCTGCTTGGGTGGGGTTCCCTCAAAGCAGAGTCTGGGAGGAGAAATCTTGTACAAGTGACTTATTGAGGGAGATCAGAAGAAGCCTGTGAAGAACTGAGGCAAGTGAGCTAGAACAAGGGAAAAAGTTAGGTTCCTGCTGAAGTCTAGCCTCTAGTCCTGGAGGGTATCTGGAGGCAGTGTGAATTACACCAGAGTTGTCCTTCCTTGAACCAAAGACACCAGACTTTTGTACTCCTTATCCTCCAGTCACTGGAGTGTTGGCTTCTAGCTTTGAGCTGTTAGAAGCCAACACTCAGAGCAGCTGGCGGATGGGTGTACCTGCCCAGCTCACAGGAATCTGGGTGGGTGCCCCCAGCTTCCCTCTAGTACAACTCCTGAACTGACCCCTGAGAGAGGGGAGTAGTCAAAGTTAGTCAGATGGGATATATGGGAGGGGGAACAGTAGGGCATTTCAGGGCAAAGTTACAGAGGGAAGAGAGGACACGATGCATTTGCCAAAGACAGAGGTTTCGTGCGTGGTTTTATTTATTTATTTATTTATTTTTGGCTGTATTGGGTCTTCGTTGCTGCGCGCGGGCTTTCTCTAGTTGTGGTGAGCAGGGGCTATTCTTCATTGTGGTGCACAGGTTTCTCATTGCGTTGGCTTCTCTTGTTGCAGAGCATGGGCTCTAGGCACACGGGCTCAGTAGTTGTGGCTCGCAGGCTCTAGAGCGCAGGCTCAGTAGTTGTGGCGCACGGGCTTAGTTGCTCTGAGGCATGTGGGATCTTCCCAGACCAGGGCTCAAACCCGTGTCTCCTGCATTGGCAGGTGGATTCTTAACCACTGTGCCCCCTGGGAAGCCCGAGGTTTCGTATGTGCTTTAACTCAGGCTGCTATAACAAAATGTAAAGCGGGTGGCTGATAAACAACAGAAATTTATGTCTCACAGTTCTGGAGGCTAGAAGTCCGAGATCAGGGGGCCAGCACGGTCAGGTTCTGATGAGAGCCGTCTTCTGAGTTGTAGACTGCTGTTCCCTTGTTGTATCCTCACATGGCAGAAAGAGGGCACAGAGCAATCAGGAGTCCCTTATATAAGGACACTAACCCTAGTCACCTTTCAAAGGCCCCACCACCCAGTACCATCACACAGGGGGTTAGGATTTCAACTTATGAATTGAGGGTAGGGGGACACATACATTCAGTCCACTGCACTGCAGATGGGGTAGACAGCATACTGGGTTTAAAAAGAAAAGGGTGTGTGTGGCAGCAGTTAATAGCAGTGGGCGAGGGGTCCTTTCCCATCTTGGTAATTGACGTCCACCCTTCTTCCACCTTAAAGGAGACTGCAGATACAGTCACTGGAGAAACTGAACCAGAGGGTGGAAGGGGGCTCTGACCAGGATACACAGAATTATGACCAGTTGAAGTTATGCAACATTTGAGTGGTTCCAGTTCACAAGGTTGTATGAGTTTCTCCCCAGAAGTAGGAGATATTTATAAAATCTTCTCAGGCCAGGCCCCATTCTTTCAAGAGGCATTTGATTTATTCACCTGCAGTCAAACAACCAAGAGGCCCAAATACAGTCATTCATCACTGTGCAATTGTTTACCCAGCCTGTCACTCTCACTGGAGGCTGAGTTGGTCCTGGCCCCAAATCCATCTCCCTCAAGCCAAGCTGGTGGCTCAGGACCTCGAGTTCTGCCTGGTGACCACAAATGGATTAACTGGTGTTTTGTTCTGTTTTTCTCTTTTCCTGAGAAGTTCTTCCCTTTAGAAAACATGGGCACCGTTGTAGCTTTTCCCCCATCTGGGACCTCAGTCTGCCGCATGTTCTCAAAAATAATAGCTGAGTGTTTTGCAGTAACACTTGTCAACAACACCCTACGTCTCACACTTTGTTGGTTTGAATATACTTATCTTCAAACAACTCTTCCTCTATGGAGTTTAATTTGACAACTTTCCCACCTATGGGAGACGATACTTGTTTTGGTATGTGATTATAGTTAAATCTTTGATAAATGCATTAACGAAGTTGCACGAACCAAGGATCTACTCTGAACTTAACTTTTAAGGGTGCCAAAAGATTATCAAAGGCTTTTGTTGAGATGGTGTGTGTTAGTGTACACACAAATTTGATTGGATGGTGGTTATACGCAAAATTACAAAACAGCATCCAAGTTCCACAGATGTCCTATGGAAGCTGCATATCCTTCTGCACTTTTCTAATCGCCAAAATAACTTTGTGTATCCTCAGGAACTGTTCTGATTTTCATTTTCACCTTGGTGGCATTCCTCATGTATTTTCAGGCTGTTGTATCCATTCATTCATTCCATAAATATATTACAGAGCATCTGTTGTACTGCAGCCATAGTCAGGTGCTGGAAATACAACCATGGACAAGGTACTTAGGGTTCCGGCTCTCATGGAGCTTACAATTTAGGAAGAGAAATAGATACTCAGTAAATTATTTAAAAATGTTTAATCACAATTGGGACAGTTTTAAGAAATAAAAATACAGTGATGTTCTGGCTACCTATGGCTGCATAACAACCAGCCCAAACTCAGTCTGAAAGTCAATAGACAGTGTGATGTTGATGATCACTGGACAGGGGTGGCTCACCCAGCTCTGGATGGCATTGGCTGGGGTGGCATAAAAGCTGGCCGCCGGAATCATTTGAAGGAAAACCCCCTTGCCTGTCGGGCAGTTCATGACGGCTCTCTGCTGGGACCGCAGCTGGACCTAGCAGATGGAATACACCATGTGGCCTCTCCGCCTGACCTGGGCTTCCCTACAATGTGGTGGCTGGGCTCCCAGGGTGTGTGTCCTGAGAGAGAGCAGGTAGATGCCGTACCATCCATGCAGTCACAATGTCCTGCACAACTTCAAGGAGAAGGGAAATAGTCCCCACCTCTTGATAAGGGAAAGATGAGGTTTTGGAAGAGCACGTAGGATCACAAATGTGGCTCGGGCAATTTTTGGAAAATGTAATCTCCCCCAAGTGGCTATGAGAGGGCTAAGATTTTATTAGAGGGATCCGGGCAGGGGTTTTTAAGCTGGGACCTGGAGATGGGGGGGGAGGAGTGGAGAGCATTCTAGACAGTGGGTCCTGGCTCAAGAGGAACGTGGCTCTAGGGAGAAAGGAACGAAAGAGGGCCAGGGCAGCCGTGGCATAGTGAGTGAAGGCTCATGATGGAAAACTGTCAGCAACGTAAAAGTCCTCAGCGGGGGCCCTCAAGGTATTTAACCAACCTGTACTTAGCATCTGGCTTACCTATCGCTGCATCACAAACTACCTCAAACTTCTTGACATAAAAGAGCACCATCATTTGTTATTTTTCTCCCATGGTTCTAGCGTTGCCTGGGCTCAGCCGCGCAGCTCTTATTAGGGGTCTCTCATGTGGCTGTAGTTAGATGGGGGCTGGGGTCATCACGAAGCCTTCCTCACTCATATGTCTGGTGCCTTGACCGGGAAGACCCCAACAGAGGGGGCTCCCCAGGCACCTCTGTTTGGCTCTGCCCTCTGGTCTCTCCATGTGGTGCCTCCAGCATGCAGCTCCTGGGTAGCGAGGCTTCTTACAGGATTCTCTGCTGTCACATACCACTCTTCCAGGCAGTCACAACAGCCCATCCGTTTCCAAGGAGAAGGGACACAGACTTCTTGATGGTTAAGAGTGTCAAAAAATCGGCAGACATGCTTTCAAACCACTACATCTGGGATGAGCGTATAACCCACTGTCCAAAGCGAGACATCCTTGAGAGTGAAAGTAGGTGCTTTTCCAACATGAACCAGGACTGTCCTCGCTAGACCAAGACATATGGTCCTTCCCGCTCCAATGTCCACAGCCCTCTTCAGCTCCTTTGCCTCTGACATTCATTGTGTCATTTTCAAACACTCCCATTGAAATTTGTGTTTTAAAATTTATTTTCTGTTTCTTGATCATTTCTCACTTCTAGATCACAAATAGTATCTTGAGGTTGCTTTTTCCTAATGAGCCTGAAACTTGATGGTTATGAATCTTGTCCTACAATATCTTTCATGCAAACTGGGGCAGCTTCTGGCGCTGTGGATATAAGCACTTAGGATGCCTTCCATGTCAGATGAGAGAGACCCAAGCAGTGGAAGATTTTGCTTCGAGAAATGCTTTTTAAAAAACCTCATTTTTTGGCTAAGTGGTTAAAAAAAAAAAAAACAACACAGGGATGACTCACCAGTTGAAATCAAATCCTTCATCCCCAAAAAGTGTTTTTATAAGAAGTGGGTGTTTTTTTCTTTCCCCAAAGGCAGACTGCATAATATTTGGTGCTTCTCTCTTCTGAGTAATATATTCCATCTCAGCGGAAAGTGACAGTTTCTGACTGGAGCCAATAACGCTTTATTTTCAGAGCTAGGCATGATACCCCCTTATGTGCTTTCAGCCCTAAGAAGAGTTCAGCTGTGGACACACTGACACAATCCCCCTTTGCCTCCCTGCCCTTCAGTCAACTATTAACCTGTCTTTCTGAGGACGCTGGAGCAGAACGGATGCTTACGGAGAGCGTTTGGAAACAGCACCAGGTGTAAACAGCACTCAGGCATTAACAAGCACAGCAAGTTTATTGTCCTTCAGGAGTCCAACCACTGTCCATCTTTCTTTCCTAATCCCAGTTCTCCGTTCAGGAGACTTTATTCCTCTCACAGGTCTCCACCATAAAACCTTTTCTTTCTGTTGTTTCTTTCCCAAGACTCTACAACTCTGTGTCATTACTGAAAAAAGTCGATGTGATTCATTTCTGATCCGTGAAAACAAGCACCCCATTCCACTGTGTTTGTCTCCTTGGAGGCTTCTGCAAACACTCCTTGCTAGAAAACAAAAATGTAAAACTCGTGTGCATTTCTGTTCCAGACTGAGGTCCACAGGAAACTTGTACGAGTCCTGAGCTATCGCCTCAGCTTCATAACTTGAGAGAGTATTTAACAGAGATATAACAAGAGATGAAGACTAGGAGAACAGAGGGGAAAGGGTTAAAAGAGCCACTAAGGGTGGCAACAGCAGCACCAACAGCTGCTCAGAACACAAGGGGGGCTGGACTTAGGGTGACCAACTGTCCCAGGTGGCCTCGGGCTGAGTGCGTTCCTGGGCCGTGGGACAGTCATTCTTCCAGTCTAGACGTTCCCAGGAATACTAGGACAAGTTCATCACCTGAACTGTCATCCTCTTCCTTTTTTTTTTTTTAAATTTTATTGAAGTATAGTTGGTTTACAATGTTGTGTTAATTTCTTCTGTACAGCAAAGTGACTCAGTTATACATACATATATATATAAATATATATACAAATATGTATATACATATATATACATTCTTTTTCCTATTCTTTTCCACTATGGTTTATCACAAGATATTGACTAGAGTTCCCTGTGCTCTACAGTAGGACCTTGTTGTTTATCCATTCTCTATATAATAATTTGCATCTGCTAATCCCAAACTCCCAGTCCATCCCTCTCCTCTCCCACCCCACCCGCCTTGGCTGGAGTCCTCTTCCTTAATCAGAAGCTCCACTCTGCTCTGCTGGGAAGAGCCAGGTTCTGCTCTGGAACAGGAGGAGGAAGCAATGCTGGGGCCAGGCAGGGGCCTGGAGGGAAAAGAATAAAGCCAGAGGACTGCTGGTTACTTAGGCTTCTAGGTTCAGGGGACTAAGGGATGCTTTGGATAAGAAAGTGGCAGTGGTAATGGTGAACAATACCGTCAATGGCTCAAAAGGACCAAGGCAGAGCTCCACTCCATAAGGAAGGGGTCGCTTAACGTGTAAGATGAACAGGTCCAGATGAGCTTTTAAGCTCCCTTCTGGGCAGCCTTCCAGAAGAATTGCTGGGGTTAGGGGTCGTCTGGCCTCTAGTCCAATCCCAGAGCTCCTCTCCATCCCTCTCACAGGCTCTGGGCCCTCCTCTCCATGTCCATCCCCAGGGGGAGGGCATTAATTATTCAAGCTTCCTTTTTTGTCCTCACCGGCCATCTGTACCCCTTGCTGCTTCAAGCCAAGAGAAAAATCTGGCAGTGCTGCCCTGTTCTGAAATAGCTGGAGGGGACAGTTAACATCACCATAGACTCCCCTCTCCAGGTCACTTCTCTCTTCAAGAAAAACAATTTCCAAAAGTCAGAAATAAAGCAAAAAAGGATGCAAAAAAGAATGCCTGCCTCAGGGGCATTGGACCTTCTAGAAGGAAATAACTTTGACTTACTATTTACTCTTGATTCCATATTTTGCAAGTCTCTAAAATTAGCTACTAATTTGTTGAAAACCATTAAGATACAAATGGTTTTTATCCAATAGTGGTGTAAATGATTTTTTTTCCTGTGGAGATAAAAATGACTTTCTGTTTATAGAGAAGATAACACTAAAGGTTGTAGTTTTATTGCCTCGAAGAAAAATAATCAGTGTTGTATCTAACTTAGCGATCTTACTCCCCATTTTTTTCTTTTACTAACCATCAGGTCGTCTTATACACCTGGTTCTCTAATGAATGAATTAAAATAAAACTTTGACATGTATTCATTAGATATTTGTAGGAGAATTATACTTTCTTTTGCCTTTTTAACATTTTAAACATACTTTCCACAGTCCCCCCCAACCACCACCACAGCTCTGGTTCTTGTTCCCTTTGGACCCACAAAAATGCAGTTCTAAGAAGTCACAAGTCCTCTTCGTCTTTCTGTCCTTGAAACACTGATGACACACTGGACCTCCCTCAGGGCTGTGGTAAGCGCACCTTTGGGTACAAATTCTTTAAAAGGAATTACTCAGGGCTTCCCTGGTGGCGCAGTGGTTGAGAGTCCGCCTGCCGATGCAGGGGACACGGGTTCGTGCCCCGGTCCGGGAGGACCCACATGCCGTGGAGCGTCTCGGCCCGTGAGCCATGGCCGCTGAGCCTGCGCGTCCGGAGCCTGTGCTCCGCAACGGGAGAGGCCACAGCAGTGAGAGGCCCGCGTACCGCATAAAAAAAAAAAAAAAAAAAAAAAAGGAATTACTCAGTTGAGGATAATAGCAAAATCTGGACACTGAGATGTCCAGCGATAGAAAATTATGGCACATCAACACTAAATATCATGCAGCTATTAAGTGTAATCATTGTCAAGTCTATTGCAGCCACAGGTAAATAAATGCTTAAGCAAACTTGTGAAAAGATGGTGTATAAACAATGAACTGGAAGGTAAGACCAATGTGAAAATATATATGAGGAGGGGCTATTAGGAAGCTTTCTTGTTTTCTTCCCAATTTTTTAACATGGCTTTTGTCTTCTCAATCAAAAAAAAAATGTAAGAAAGATAGTTTAAACCCCAAGCAAGCAGAACACTAATATTATATGATATTATTGATATGAAATGGATAGTTACCACCAACATGGTCATAAAATGATGGTTTGGAGATTTCACTGAGTAATTCTCCTGAAATCTCCCACAATTACTCATTCTGTCACCCTTTCACCTCCGAATGCTTAGGGACCTCGGAAGTCACTTTAACTCCATCTGCTCTATGACTGGGCAGGGAAAGGCAAGACCCAGGGCGTTAGACGAAACTTGGTGGGGGAGGACTTGGGGGAGCTTCTAAAGGTCTATGAGGACACTCACAAGACCTCAGACTCATGGATAGATATTAGCAGCTCTGCTCACAGACCCCAGGCAGGCCCCCAGGTCCCTCTGGGAGGCTGTCAATTCCAGCCACCCATCCCTGCCCATGTGACATTGTCACTGCTGCCAAACCTCTGCCAACCCACCCAAATATACCTTTGGGCCAGAGAAGCTGAATGTGCACCCTCTAGACCCCACACTAGGACCAGGACCCATACCCTTTTGCTCACCCTGCCTTCCCATTACTTGGAGCATCCACCCCTGGCCGCAGAGAGCCCTTCCTGACCATGGACGTGGTGCCTAGCTGTCCTTCTGAGCACAAATGTTTCCCTCCCACCCTCTTGGAGGAAACCACAAAAACAAAGCAGGAGCCAGCTTTGTTCTGAGGGGAATGTTTTCACCCTGTTCCCACTTCATGAAGCTCTTTGGCCCGTAACACAGGCAATGAAGCATTTTGAGGCTTCCCAGAGGTGCCTATGCAGCTGACCTAATGGCCTGCCAGCTTGGACCTCACTTGGAGTTGCTTTCATTTCTCTGGCAGCTGACATTTTTAAGCTGGCTCATCTTCTGAGTACATGTATTTACAAACAGACTTTACTGACATTCCTTAAAAATCTCCCTCCTTCCAAGTCCCTGAGTCAGTCTCTGTTCAGCGAGTCAGAGAGTCATATTTTGTTTGATAGGTTGGTATGTTCTTAGCTATTTTTCAAGCGCAGATCCCAAGCATAAGCTCCGGATGGGCAGGGACATATTTTACATTTTTTAATATCCTAGCAGCTAACGTAATGCCCTACACAGAATAAATATCTATTGGCAGCCTGGAAACAATCCTAACATTCATCAGTAGGAGGGTGGATAAACAAATTATGGTCTATTCATACAATGGAACACTATTTAGCAATAAAAAGGAAAGAATCACTGATGCATACAACAACGTGGATGAATCTTGAAAACATTACACTGAGCAAAAGCAGCCAGACACAAAGGAGCATGTACCGTATGATCACATCTGTTTGAAGCTCTAGAGCCAGCAATGCTAATCTGTGTGGACTGAATGCTTGTACCCCTGTCCCCATTGTTATGCTGAATCCTTAACACTCAGTGTGGCTGTATTTGGAGATGGGGCCTCTACAGAAGTAACTAAGGTTAAATGAGATCATAAGAGAAGGGCCCTGATCCTACAAGATTAGTGTCCTTTTAAGAAGAGATACCAGAGGTCTCACTATCTCCAGATACAAAGATGAGGTCATGCTGGAACAGGGTGAGAAGGCAGACATCTGAATCGACTGGAACCTTCCTCTTGGACTTCCAGCCTCTAGAACCATGGGAAAGTAACTTTCTGTTGTTTAAGCCACCCAGCCTTTGGTATTTTACTATGGCAGCCCAAGCTAAGACAAGACCAGAATAGTGGATGCCTCTGGGGGAGGCATTGACTGGAAAACGACACAGAGAACTTTCTAAGGTGAAGGAAATTACCTAGATCTTATAGGATGGTGGTCACATGGATATTTACATATGTATATGCAGAAAAGGTTTGAGCTGTATACTTCAGACGTATATATTTTACTGTATATAAATTATAAGTCAATAAAGAAGTGAAAATTAAACCTGTTGCTAAGAATGATTATCTCTTCACTGTGATTCACACCCTCCAACTGATCAATTTGGGATGAAGGTTTGACAAGCACCTACTGTATACAGATACTTGCACTAATCACTGGTGTAGCAAAAGGGGAGGGGGTGGGAGTGCAGGGGAGCCACCCTGTGCCCTAGTTCCCAAGGAGACTTCTCCAGCTCCAGAATCAATACCTGGAAGTCCTCAAGTCACAGCCACTGAGCCAAATTGGACCCAAAACTAACAGCTCCTTATTTAAGAGACTTTTTGACACCCGGGAAGCCATGTTAACCCGTCATGTTTCCACAGAGGCAGCTGTTGCCTGGTTCCTTCGAGAACTAGCCAGCCACCAGATCTGCTCAGCTGCTGGCAAATTCCACCAGGGCAAACAAGAGGGAAACGGGAAAGCCGACGCAGAAAGTCTTAATGAGATATTAAACTGTGCAATCCTGACCTTAAAGACTCCCTCTACTCAAGCAAAAGAAGCTGAAAAACAAATTACGCCCACATTCCAGCAGTTAGGTTTTCCATGGTGTGCGGAATTAACGGAGCTGTTAGCACCTTGGCACAGAAATGAGAAATGCCCCCCCAGGTGGCTCCCACTCCCTTCTTTCCTGACTTTGGCAACGCCGATGAGATGCAGTCAGACCCCACCGCAGAAGCATCATAAACAGGAGCAAAATCTACGTGTTCCTCCCCAGGGAAAATTGTGCCATTTCACTTGGGGATCCTAGGTTTTTTGCAATTGAAAAAAACAAACGTTCTTTTCATAAAATCGCTGACATTCTAGAAAAGGTAAACCCGAGGCATGCCTGCCACCCATCTTCCACCCGGAGTCCTTAGCAGATGTTCTTCATTGAATGTTGTTCACCATTTGTCACTGAGCCCAGTTCTAGAAGCAGTGATGTGTTGGAGCCGCTGGTACCAGCTCATGAGAGCCGATGGTTAAATTTCAGAAACCTTGGGACTTCCCTGGTGGTCCAGTAGTTAAGACTCTGAGCCCCCAATTCAGGGGGCATGGGTTTGATCCCTGGTCAGGGAACTAAGATCCCGCATGCTGTGTGGAGCAACCAAAACATTAAAAAAAAAAAAAATTCAGGAATCTTGCTAGCTGCTTGTTAAGCATATTCATTATTAAAACTTAAATGATATAAGTTTATACTTAAATGAATTACATTAAAAGAAAAAGTAATGGATACTCAAAATTCATCCCTTCCTAATTGTCTTATCACATTTTATTATTATCTATGTGCCTGAGGTTACTTACAAATATGGTATCTGCAATACTACATGATGGCGTTCTACTGTACATCTCTTCCCAACTCTGTGTTGACAGATATAGTATCCGTAGCTTGAAATATGTCACCATAATAGTATTTACATCAGAGAAACCAGCAAATCCTACAAGTCAAGGCATCCTCCCCACTCCCCTGGTGAGAGCCAGTTGTTAAACATCTACCAGCACACCACCATTGGATGTCAACGTCAGATGATGAGAGACCCCAGAGGAGGCAGACTGAGCCAACCAAATTCCTGCTGCCTGTGATGGGGGAAGGAGTGTTGGTCACCATGCCTTTCCTTTAGCATGGAAAGATACAACTCTGAGCACTCATAGAGGAAATCGAAGCAAAGATGGAGAGAGTCCTTAGATCCAGCCATGCCTGAAAGCCAGCCAGATCTGCTACATTTCTTACTAATGTGAAACTTGCCTAGGGGCTTTGTGTTCTCACTCTCACAAAGACACACAGCTTAGCCCAGGAGGGGACAGGTAATTGTTTGCCCTGGAGTCTTCCATGAGAGTGCCAGAAGGAGTCAGCCAAGGACCACGGGCCAAGGTCAGTCAAAATCAGAAGCAAACATGGGGTGTAGCAGCTGGAGAGGCTGGTCAGAAGGAGGGCATTTGGGAAGCCGTGAAACTGGAGAGGGGTGCAGGCAGGGGTGTGAGGCTCCTGGGAGCTGATCTGGGAGTTCTTGCTGGGCAGTCTGGCTTGGCTACAAGGGGTAGCAGAGGCTAAAACATGGGCAGAGAGCAGGCCCAGGTCTCAAAGAACTTGCTCACAGAATTGTAACGGAGATAGTTTTTTCTTAATTTCAGGCAGTGAAACACACAAAGGGGAAACATCCCCACAGTCGGGGCCAAACAAGGGCACTATGGATAAGTGTAGGAGCCTGAAAGTCTGCCTGAGTCAGCGACTCCAACAAGTGCTTACCTCTCACAGCTTCTTCCCTTTTGTTTTTCCCCCTTACTTATTTTGACTTAAAATCCTGCTCTAAAATACTGGAGCCCGATCTTCGCCATGCATCAGAATCACCCAGGTACCTTTCCTAAAACGCAGATTTGGGGGCTGTGCCCCTTGGAAATGTGGTTGAGAGATTCCAGAATTAGGCCAGGAATTAGCCAGGATATGAGTCCCTCGGGTAAAATTTCCCATTTTATTGTCAGTTTTTTCCATAATGGCACCCCTGGCAAAAGCAGCATAAGTGAATCTGTTTGGGTGGAACGAAGGTGGAGGGGTGCCTTTGGGCTGAGTGGCAGGCAGGACTGGCCGCGGAATTTGCAGGGCCTGGCATAAAGTAAAATGCAGGGCCCCGGGCTTCCCTGGTGGCGCAGTGGGTGAGAGTCCGCCTGCCGATGCAGGGGACACGGGCTCGTGCCCCGGTCCGGGAAGATCCCACATGCCGCGGAGCGGCTGGGCCTGTGAGCCATGGCCGCTGAGCCTGCGCGTCCGGAGCCTGTGCTCCGTAACGGGGGAGGCCACAACAGTGAGAGGCCCGCATACCGCAGGAAAAAAAAAATGGAGGGCCCCTTGTTCAAAAATTATTAAGGAGTTCAAGATGATGACAGCAGAAGTGTTAAACCAAGCATGGACCCTTCTGAGCAGGGGCCCTCAGTGAGTGCCCCTGAAAACAGCCCTGGTAGCAGGGCACCATTTGCCTGTGGGGTTCCTGTGTCATCTAAGTATTTGTGTTACTGACCAGGGTTCTTGGCCTCCTTAATCAATAGAAATTGGTCAGAGACCAGACAAGAAATTCAGGCAAGGCTTTATTGGGGCCCCTGCTGCAGCAGGAAAGATCGAGAACAAGTAACAGGTTTCCTTGCTCACTCACTCCTCAGGCGGGGGCAAGCTGGTTCCTTACATGGGGTGAGGGTAGCGGTGTGACCAGGGGTCGGGCCAGAAGGGCGACTCAGGTGGTTTGCCCACCTCTTTGGTGGTGTTGTGTGCAGGGGGCATGCACAGTACCCTGCTTTTTCTCCTGACACCCTGCTTTTGCTCCTGGCTCTTCAGAAGTGGCAGTTGTGTTTTTGGTCTTTTTGTATCTTGTTGTCCATAATTGGCCCCAACTGTGCATGTGGGCAGTTATTTTTAGTCCCTTAGAGTTTCTTTGTATTTTGTTGCTGAAGGAGACATTTGTCCAGGTGCAAGCATTGCAGCAAAGGGCCCCAGGTCCCATGTCCTGGCCTGTTTCATTCATACCCCAGGGGCTGCCCACTGGCTTTCAAGGACAAAGGCTCCAGGCAAAAGACAGTGAGTCTCCAAGCCCTGTGCCTTGACTTTGGAGAAAAGCCATGGTCCTACAGCGTCTGACAGAGCAGATCTTCAGAGTTTGGGGAAGTTCCACTTCCTCCCAGGTCCCAGAGGCCCCAGAGCTCTGGCTGGGCCCCTGCTGGAATCCGGAACAGACACAGAAATGTCTCAGGGAGATGGGAACAGAGGTGGGGGGAGAGGACCCTGCATCTGGCAGCCCAGGTAGAAAGGAAGACACAGATAAACATCCACAGAGGGTCAAACGTGCTCGGCTTCAGGCCTGACTCACCCTTTCCACTCTCTGATCCTGTCTTGAGAAGAGACTAAACCATTGGGGTGACCAACTCATCCCAGTTTGCCTGGGACTTTCCTAGTTTTAGCAATGCAAGTCCTGTGACCTGGTTAGCCTCGGTGAACCGGGTTGGCTAATCAGCCTCTGTAAATCAAAGTCACAAAAAATGCCCACAGGGGTCCTGTATGCAAGGGCTCGGGTATTCCTGTGGGCAGGTGTCCTCCAAAACTCATTGGCTTAGTTCCCACAATCTGATGCAGCAGGTCAACAGCTTCCCTACCTGCAGGTTCATATTTCCTCCTTGTTCACCAGGATTTTCCATCACTCACAATCAGATCCAGCAAGGACAGCTTACTAACTGTGGCTATGGGCAGTGACTGGTAGCAGCTGCTTTGGGTTTTTCCACCCAAAACAATCCCATGCTTTGAGCAGTGGTCTCCATCTCTGAGGACACATTAGAATCCCCTGGAGGACTGGACTTCAGTGTTGTTCATACCTCCAAGGTTGGGGCTTACTTGGTGGCTCAGTGGTTAAGAATCTGCCTACCAATGCAGGGGACACAGGTTTGAGCCCTGGTCCGGGAAGATTCCACATGCTGTGGAGCAACTAAACCTGTGAGCCACAACTACTGAGCCCGTGTGCCACAACTACTGAAGCCCATATGCCTAGAGCCCGTGCTCCGCAACAAGAGAAGCCACCACAATAAGAAGCCTGTGCACCGCAACGAAGAGTAGCGCCTGCTCACTGCAACTAGAGAAAGCCCACACTCAGCAACAAAGACCCAGCACAGGCAAAAATAAATAAATAAATAAATAAATAAATAAATAAATAAATAAAATTAAGGAAAAAAAAAAGCTCTAAGGTTATTCTGATGCATAGCCAGGGTTAAAGACCCACAGCACTAAGACCTAGAACACTGGGCACTTAATTTCCCCTCTCTAGGGAACCCTCTTGCAATGTTGGTGGGAATGTAAATTGATACAGTCACTATGGAGAACTGTATGGAGGTTCCTTAAAAAACTACAAATAGAACTACCATATGACCCAGCAATCCCACTACTGGGCATGTACCCTGAGAAAACTATAATTCAAAAAGAGTCATGTGCCACAATGTTCACTGCAGCTCTATTTACAATAGCCAGGACATGGAAGCAACCTAAGTGTCCATCAACAGATGAATGGATAAAGAAGATATGGCACATATATGTAATGGAATATTACTCAGCTGTAAAAAGAAATGAAACTGAGTTATTTGTAGTGAGGTGGATGGACCTAGAGTCTGTTATACAGAGTGAAGTAAGTCAGAAAGAGAAAAACAAATACCATATGCTAATACATATGGAATCTAAAAAAAAATGGTTCTGAAGGACCTAGGGGCAGGACAGGAATAGAGACGCAGACATAGAGAATGGGCTTGAGGACACGGGGAGGGGGAAGGGTAAACTGGGATGAAGTGAGAGAGTGGCATGGACATATATATACACTACCAAACGTGTAATATATAGCTAGTGGGAAGCAGCCGCATAGCACAGGGAGATCAGCTCGGTGCTTTGTGACCACCTAGAGGGGTGGGATAGGGAGGGTGGGAGGGAGGGAGGTGCAAGAGGGAGGAGATATGGGAACATATGTATATGTATAACTGATTCACTTTGTTATAAAGCAGAAACTAACACACCATTGTAAAGCAATTATACTCCAATAAAGATGTTAAAAAAAAATTTTCCCCTTTGTCCAGAACAGTTTTTTTCAGGACAGTCTTCACTCTGTGAGGGGTCTCCTTCAGCTCACTTTTCTGCAGTTGTGGAACGGGCCTGCACTCAGGCATAAGTCCTGGTTTAAGCAATTTTTTTTTAAAACCAAAAAGAACATCCGCCCTATATTACATTTTCTAGATTATCAAAGCATTTGGCACTGTCCTTTCTGATAAATGCAGACATTTTATCTCCAGGTACCTGTCATTTAAAGATGAAAATCCTGAACTCCAGGGTTCATGGGCAATGACCAGGAAGATCTATTGATTGTCCAGTTGGAACATTCTTTTTTTTTTTTTTTTTTTTTTTTTTTTGCTGTACGCGGGCCTCTCACTGCTGTGGCCTCTCCCGTTGCGGAGCACAGGCTCCGGACACACAGGCTCCGCGGCCATGGCTCGCGGGCCCAGCCGCTCCGCGGCATGTGGGATCTTCCGGGATCGGGGCACGAACCCGTGTCCCCTGCATCGGCAGGCGGACTCTCAACCACTGCGCCACCAGGGAAGCCCAGTTGGAACATTCTTATTCTTTGGGTACTGTGAATCTGATGACCAACTGTGTTCCCTTCCTTACATTGACTGCTAGGAATCTCAGAGTGGCTTACTTTTGCAATTGCTTACATACTTTGTGTGTTAACTTTACTTCTGGTTTCATCTTACTCCCTAAGCTTACTTTTCCTTTGACCCAGTGTCCTTAGCTATTTATTCTGTCCTATTGATTTGAATGTACACTCAAGCCACCACAAATCCTTTCCAAAAAAGGAGACTAATATATTGATAAAAACAAAGTGCAGGGCTTCCCTGGTGGCGCAGTGGTTCAGAGTCTGCCTGCCGATGCAGTGGACACAGGTTCGTGCCCCAGTCTGGGAGGATCCCACATGCCGCGGAGCAGCTGGGCCCGTGAGCCATGGCCGCTGAGCCTGCGCGTCCGGAGCCTGTGCTCCGCAACGGGAGAGGCCGCAACAGTGAGAGGCCCGCGTACCGCAAAAACAAAAACAAACAAACAAAAAAAAACAAAGTGCAAATGGTAACTGCTATGATTAGGAAGAAGAAGGGCATGAAAAGTACTGCAGACTCTACAAGGCAGATCATGCTGACCCTCATGATGCAAGGCTTCCAATCTCAGATGCATGCTTCTGCCCCACAGCCACCTCTACCTCGTGGAAAAGTATTAGTGCTCAGACACCCAACCCAGGGAATTCCCCGCGGCCTTCTCTCTGAAACTGTCTCCTGGCCTCTCCACACAGTCCCAGCTGAGGAGTTGACAAATGCCTTCAACAGCACACTTATCCTTCCCAATCAAGGGCACAATTATCTTGATTGGTTCATAAGCTCAACTCTGTGCTCTGTAGGGGTGATGTCACTGCTGGGTCAGAGTGCTACCAGAGTCAGTTGTTCTAATGAATTCATTTACAGAGTTGCTGCGGGGCCTTTTGAAATCACTATGCAAATGTCACTTAAAACTTGCAACAATGTTTTGAGCCAAGAGCGTGGGCCTTTTTATCGGGAATGCAGGGTAGTCTTAAACACCTGAAGTAAAGCTCTTTGTGGCTGATGACTTGGTTCTCTGTGGGGTTATATTTGTAGAGGCCAGGAAGTTGGTTATTCCAAGAATGCTTTTGCTCAGAAGGCAGGGAGGCTGGGTGGGATATTTAAGATTTCTTCATTTTCCTCCAGCTGCGTGACTATTGGGAGATTCTGTATAAATGGCTCAGGCACAATCTCCATTTTATAATGCATGTTCAGTTTCCACCATAGTGCTGAAAAATCTCTGGAGAACATTAATCCAGCCCTTTCCTTACGTGAATATATAGGGACTTGTCCAAGTTCACACAGAGAATAAGTTGCAGACTTTGGACTGGGATCCAACGTCCATCACACCTGTGACCACCCCAGAATCAGGTGCGTTACCTTCAGTTCTAAGGCAGAGGGATAAATTAGGAGTTTGAGATAGAAATATATACACTATTATATATAAAACAGATAACTAACAAGGACCTACTGTATAGCACAGGGAACTATATTCAATATCTTATAATAACCTATAATGGATAAGAATATATATATTTATATATATGTATAACTGAACCATTATGCTGTACATCTGAAACTAGTACAACTTTGTAAATCAACTATATTTCAATAAAATTTAAAAAAAATAAAGTATTAAAAAAATTCAGTTCTAACTTCTTAAGACAAACTTCGTAGACTTCCTCCAAGCCCTACCTCCAATCTACTCAATATTCAAGGTACATTCATGAAGATGTCCATCCTCCAAGCATTGCAGAGTTGCCTGGGGCATCTGTGCCTCCAACCATCTGCATTAGCAGGCTTCTGAACACATAACTGAACACGAGTCCTGATGGAAGTTCCCACAGACCATGAGAGTTCTCTGTCAGGAATCCAGCCCTGCCTTCCCTCTACAGCCAGCAAAGGCCTACATTTCTATCTGCCCCACTCTTGCTTATTAGCAAAACACTTTTGTCAAGAGCCATCTCCAGCTTTGTATACACTCTCTTTCTCAGGGATCATGTCATGTTTGCAAAGAGATTGCACAAGGTTTTCAAAAGGCTCCTTTAGAGACAGTCCCACCCTTGCAAATTGGGACACAGCACAAGGCATATCCAAGGGGTAAAGCCCAGCTGCCATCTTGGGAACTGTTGTCCTCATGGCCTTCCTCCATCCACGTGTCCTACCACATGCCACCCTCCCCATCAGGTCTTTCACAGTGTTTGGGGAGAGTTGGGTGCTAAACTGACAGCATCTGGATCACATCAGATCTTTAAATGTTAGGCTAAATGTATTTCCTAGTCTTTCCCTGAGGGCTAAGATTGGACTACTCATAAATTCATCTCCTCTCTATCTGCATGGATTTTACACTGTAAACGTTCACAGATCAGCCATTTCCAATGCCTTCCCATCTCAAATGGCATATAAAAATGGAAGAGCTCAGGCTCAGCCAAGCTGCCAAGAAGTCACAAGCTGTAGGCATGTGACCCATTGTTTGGGTGCTCAAGATGATAGTAATGCTGGCTGGAGTTTATTTCACGTAGCCACCCTGTTGTCTCTGGTTCTGGTCCAGCCTACAGAAGGGAGGAAGAAGCTTTGAAAAGTGATAATAAACAATGAGGTCACAGACCAGAACATCCCAGCCCCACTGGACCCAACCAAACCAAAACAGTCTTAGTGGCAACAGAAGCCCTGTGGGTCACTGTGAGTCAGGGAATCATGGCTGGTAGTATCAACCAGACTGGGACTCACAAATTGGGGGATCCACTTAAGAGTCATGGCTTAGAATTGAAGAATCTCAACACCAGTCTCAGACTGCCTTCTATCCTAGGTTCTAATCTCTAGCACCTCAAGCAGTGCCCAGCACACAGCAGGTGGTCAATAACCCCAACTGCCTTCCCTGTTGGGCTGTGATTCCAGAACCCAACACAGCACCCAGCATATAATAGGTATTCAATAAATGTTGGTAGACTGATTTCATTCAGAGAAAATTTACTGGATGGACAGATGCATGGAAGGAAGGAAGAAAAGAAGGAAGAAGAAAGGAAGGGAGGGAGGGGGAGGGAGGGAAGGAGGAAGGAAGGATGTTATTAAATCTCTGCCTAAAGCTAACAAGTCAAAAAGTTGGGCTCAGTTCCTCACAAGGCAATCCCTTCAGCTATTGGACATTTACACTAAATGTTATAAAGTCCTCCCGTTGACGGAGCCCAAATCTGCCATGTTGTAACTCACTCTTGGCAGTTCTAGTTTTCTCATCTGTGTCTTCCTGGATCTTTCTAGAGCATCCTTCCCAAAAGGAATCAGAACTTCCCTTCTGCATTCTCTTTCTGTTAGCACTGGAAAACTAACAAGAACCCACATAAGGTTTTAGCTGCAGAATCACAAGAAGGGAGGATCTTAAGAAATCAACAAGTCTTTGTTTCTCTTAGAATTTGTCTGGTTTGTTCTGGTTTTGTTCTGGTTCCCCGGGCAGCTGTGGAATGATTTCTTTGGAAAGACCTAGGTCTGCCGAGCTTGTTCCTGACACCAAGAGCAAACTTCCCTATACCAAGATAGTGGCCACAGAGCACTGAGGCCCATGGACATTTTGATGACTTCATAATGTATCAGTTAGCTAGACTGACCTACGTTTCCCAGAATGCTCATTTTAACACATTTTCAGTGGGGTTGGTTATATTGTTTTCCCCAGTTCAGATATTTGAATGGATTGTCCAGACTCCACAGAGTATACTTATGTTAAGACTTTTATTCAAAGGCGAAAGATCCAGTGGAGGGAGAGAAAGAGAATGCAGGGGAACAGTGTAGTTTCTGAGAGACAAAATTTGTGCATCGGGGCCCAACATTTGTCCACAGAGACCACACTGAATCTCTGGATTGAACGGCCAAGATCTGTGTGAGGAACCTTGGCTTTAGGAGAACTCACTGAAAAGAGCCAGGTGGCTTTTTTTTTCTTTGACAAGAAAGTAGGATTTATTGGTGGGCGTGAGTAAGGAGGGGACACAGCCAACCAAGGGGCTCTTTAATACATCCAGCCAGGCTTCTCAAACTGGGGAGGCCATTGCAAATCGCCAGTAAAGAAGATAACCCTGAGGCTTGCCCGGAGAGTTTCAGACCTCAGACAGCATACCACATATCCCATTGCCTTTATCTTGGTCATACATCAAAAGTCAGACACTCAGGCACCCCCAGAAGTGAAGACAGAGCTGTTCTAGTATCTCCACAGTGGGGCACAAGAGTGACTCTTGGGAAATCTGGAAGGGCAGAAGGGAAGCAACAGACATTATGTAGCTCATACTACACAATGTTGCTGATCTGCTGACTCACCTCATTGGCCGGAAGTGGTAGGACTTGCCCTGAATCCTCCTTCAGCTGTTCTGCTCCTGTGTCTGGGCCAGGGGTCTGCGTTTAGCTCCAGACCAAAGGACCCTGGCTTCTGCAGGATACTCATACCACTTACATAGAGGCAGCAAGGATGGACACGGATTTTAGTCCACCTCACACTGGGGTTCCAGCTTGGTCTTGATTTCCCCCACTTTGTATCTATCTTTCCTTCGTAGCTGCCTGTCTTGTGGACTTCAGGCTTCAGCATCAGATGTGAAGACACCAGCTTTGCAGAGACCGCTTGCCAGCTCCCACGATGATGTGAGACCATATCTCTGTAACAAGTCATGTATCTCCCATTTATGTCTCTTGGTGGATCTGTTTCCCTTGCTGACTCCTGACCCCTGGCTGCCAGGTGCTCTGCCATTCCCTGGGAGCACAGCCATTGGCTTCTCCCTCCCTCTGTGTTGCAAAAAATGCCAGATGGTGGCCAATTCCCTGGGCCCTGTTTCCCCACACACTACCATTCGACTTGCAAGCTCCTCTGACAATCTCTAGTCTCTGTGCAGGTGGAAGGCTGGGCAGGCAGCCCTGTTCTTAGTGATGGAGTGGGCTGACCGGCTGTGCAGATGAGCAGATGCCAGACGAATAGCCCAGGAGGCTCAGCTAATTTCTCACGGGGGGAAAAATGCCAAAACAGTGACAAGAAATCGCTGGAGAACTCCTGTGGCCACAAGGAATGGTGGTCCTTGGACTTCTAATAAACCTCAAAGCAGGAGAGTGAGGTGAGCTCACCGGACAGACACAGGGACATCTAGCCACGTGGATGTCAGGGCAGACTTCTAGGCATCTCTTGGCACTCCCAGAAGGCTTAGCATGCACAGGAGATGACGATCCATTTTCTCCAGGCTCATACCCAACAGGTGGGGTTTTGCACACCTTCTATCAGAGAGATTGCAGACTGGTGGTCCGTGGGCTGATGTTGGCCTGCCGCCATGTTTTGTTTGGCCTTCACGGTGTATTTAAAGGTTTTTAAATTCACTGCCAGCTTTTACAAATTTAGGATTTCACATTTAAAAAAATCTGAATTTCCCACTTTTCTTGAAAAACCAGAAGATTTGGCAAGTCTCGGCCTATTTTCCTGCATGGCAAAAATTGGCCATAGCTGAGGAACAGCTCTTCTTGTTAGACAGGGAGAGAAACTCTCGGCTCCTGCAGCCCCCCTCAGCCTACTGCTCTTGCTTATATTACCTGCCTGGCTTCTGGAGGCGTCTGAGTTTACAAGCCCTGGCCATGCCATCTGCAGCAGATGCTTGGATCCTCTCCCACTGTAGTAGAAACCGAAGCTGGACTTCAATCACCAGCGGCTGTACCTCTCTGCCTGAGGACTTCCTTTGGCATTCAGTGCCTCTGTCTGCTCCCCAGCACGCCCTGAGTGCCCCTCCCCAGCAGACCTCGGCTGATGGGGGGTTGGTGCATAAATACCCCAACCCTGAGGCATGCTCTACTGTGGCTCCCAAACAACCCCAATGATATTAAGCTCTAGGTACCTAGCTGTCCTGATGACATGCTCTTCAAAGACTGCCTTCCCTTCCCTATCTCTCTTCCCCTCTCCCCTCCATGAATAAACTACTTGTTCAGTTTTTTTATACAGTAACAAGACTTCGTAGGAGTGATGTTCTACAAAGTTGCTATGAATACTGAATTAGCAAATACAGAACCACTGTTCCCTGGTCTTCTGGTCAACCAATCAATACATAACCTTGTTTTATATGTTTATGTTCAAAGACACCTTAATATATTTAATATACACTGTGGATTCATTAACATTGAACTCACAGCCAACAGCACTAGAAGTTACGCCGGAAAGAAGCTCATCTAACACATGCATTTTCCCCGTAAGGCTCATCACAGCCTTCTGCGCTTACGACCCTAGACAGCACTTCAGCACTAGGCTTGGGGTCCATTTTAAGCAGCAAAATCACCAACACAAAGCACAAAAAATGTGTAAACATAGCACTAGATAGAACAGGATACTTGTTTATAATACGAGAGCTGGAACAAGGTCAGAGTGTCACCTGTGTGACCTTAGCTGGGAATGTGCACATCACATAAGTCAACATTTTTGCCACTCTGCACTCGTCCACCAATGATTGTGAAAGTGACACAAGTATTAATTTCAAGGTTACAAATAAATTGTAGCAAGTAGGCAAATTCACAAAATCAACTACACCCCAGAGCCCGCTACTAGGGGACTCCAAATGAAGACAACATCACAGAAGTGCTTTCCTCCTCAAGTAATTCAGAGGCAACTAAAAACCCTGGAAGAAATATAAAACAATAGTTTCAGGAATTGTCAGTTAGGTAACAGGGAGAGTGATCCCTGAGAGAGGGGAAACAAATGAGGTGAGACCTGTGAGTGTGTTGCCTGGAGACCATTTCCAGGCTACAGTGTAGGAAGGGGATCCCAGGTGGAGCAGGGTGTGGCCCTGGCTTGAGGAGATAGAACTGGGGGACTGGGGAGGCCAAGGGGGTTAGAGCATGCAAAGCAGAGACCTGGGGAGCAGAGAGCTACACACAGAGAGCTCTGGAGATGGGCAAGGATCCCAAGTCTTCACAGGAGTTCTGATCAGAACATGCCTGTGGGCAAACAACTCAAGGCCAGAGAAAGAACCACCCAAAGGAGCAGAGGGAAGAGTCCTCAGAGCTCACACAGGGCGGGGAATAGTCAGCGGCAAGAGTGGAAACGCGCCATTCATGGGGCGTCAGGCTGAGTACTCAGAAGGTCTTGCTTCAGTAAGTGGGGGAAAATTGGCCCTTAGCTAAAGACTGCTCAAAGATCAGACCATTTGACCTTCCAGAAAAAAAGCTCAACAATATTTATAGAAATACGAACATATCCAATATCCAACAAGATAAAATTCACAGCATCTGGCGTCAAATTGAAAATGACTAGGCGTGCAAAGAACCAGTGAAAGGTGACCCGTAATGAGGAGGAGAATGAATAGAAACAGATCAAGAAGTGACACGGATGAGGATGTTACTCATCGAGTATTGAGAAGAGCCATGGAGACACGGAGAAAGCAGAGGGGAAGCAGACAGACAATGCCACATGTGGAAGGAGGGGTTCTGATGGGAAGAGGTGGGTGGGGGGCTCTCCCTGAATAGGCGATCTTGGAGTTGACATCAAAGTGGAGAAGTGAGCCATATGGCTGGACTTCTGGGGAAAGAGCCATCCAGCAGAAGGAAGGCCAGGTAAAGGCCCTGAGGTGGGACGAGGCTGGCAAGTTGGAGGCCAGTGTTACCCGAGAGGGTGGAGGAGGGCGCTCTGCCCGAGGGTGGAGGCTGTGCACCCTTAGGTCTCCGAAAGCTTCCTGGAATCAAAACTCTCCATCCTATCATCCTCGTTAACCCCCAGATGTCCTTACATTCTAAACCCCATCTCCCAGAACGTCTGCCTCTTAAACCTGGAAGTCATACAATTCCCACCCCCCAGCACATCCTGATGTGGGATATGGAAAATACAGTCCAATCTGGCAATTCCTATGAGCTGTCCATTGGGCGCCGTGCTGGGCTGTCAAAACAATCGTTTAGGACCTACTCTTTCACCTCTGACTCTGAGTGGCTTCAGGGAAAACAAATGTGAACACACAGACACACACACACACACACACACACAGGCTGGAAGCAGCAACTGAATCCAAAGGAAAAACACTTTTTTCCCATGAGATGTTTATGCTCACAATTTAAGATTAAAATCAAGTCAGAAACAATGAGCAATTCATCCAGGAACCCTGCAGTGACAGCCCTCCCCACCCCACTCCTGGTTCCTCTTCAGACATCAGGATGGTGGCATCTCATGGTGCCAGCTACCCACCCTCCATCAATCCGGTCCACCTGATGCCTGAGGCCTCTGAACTCGCTGGCTCCCCTCCTCTCTCCCGTCTCCTTCACTCCCTCCAGGATCTTCAGGTACCATCTATGTGCTGCTGGCGTCTGGCTGTTTATCTTCAGGCCAGACCTGTCCTCTGACCTCCAGCTATCATATATCCCCACGTATCCATATATCCAGCTGCCCACCCTTCCCCTCCCCTTGGCTGTTGAAACGCCATCTCCAACTATGCGTGTCCCCAATGGAACCACTGCTTTCACTGCCCTCTCCATGCTCCCAGGCTTTCCCATCCTCCTTGACGGCAACTTGATTCTTCCAACTGCTCAGACCAAAAACTTGTAATCATCCTTGACTCATCTTTCTCTCACACTGGACGTTAATTCACCAACCAATCGTATAGGTTCTTCCTTAAAATACTTCCAGAAGCCAAGCACTGCCCCACCTCCAGGGATGCCCTTATCATGTCTCACCGCAGTAACACCTCAGTTGGTCTCCCTGCTTCTGCCCTGTTCTCCCCGACTGTCTAACCTCAGCATAGCAGCCAGAGTGGACCAGTTAACGTCCGAGTTGACTGTGTCTGTCTTCTGCTTACAACCCTCCAAGGGTTCTCATCTTACTCAAAGGAAAAGCCAAAATCCCGACCTTAGCCCCCCGAGGGCCTAAGTAATCCCCCCTCTTGCCTCTCTCATTCCATTCCCACCCTGCCCACTCTGTTCCAGCCACACGGGCCCTCTGCGGGTCCTCAGAAGGCCAGGCATGCTCTTGGTCTCAAGACCTTTGTACCTGCTGTGCTGTCTGCCCCAAATGCTCACCCCACTGAGCTGCCCAGTCCTCCTCGTTCACAAATGCTTCTGAGAGCCCTTCCCTCACTCAGTGTCAATTGTCAATGCCAGCCCCTGTTCCCCAGCCCCCTTCCCTGCTTTATTTTTCTCCTTAGCCCTTATCACTGTCTCTCCCACTGTATATATATTTTTTATTATTAATTTTTAAAATATTTATTTATTTATTTGGTTGCACCAGGTCCTAGCTGCGGCAGGCAGCCTCCTTAGTTGTGGATTTTAGGCTCCTTAGTTGAGGCATGGATGTGGGATCTAGTTCCCTGACCAGGGATCGAACCCAGGCCCCCTGCATTGGGAGTGTGGCGTCTTAACCATTTTGCCGCCAGGGAAGTGCCTCCCACTGTATATTTTAATTATCTGTCTGTCTGTTTGTCTTTCCCACTAGGATGTAAGTTCCACACATTTTGCTGTTTTATTCGTTGCTATACCCCCAGTCTCCAGGATAGTTTTGGCACATAGTGGGTGCTCATCAATAGTCACTGGTTGAACGAAGGACATTTACAACTGAAGGAGCATGCCCCTCTTCTTCTGACCGCCAAGCCCTCCCCCACCCCCACCCCCCCACCCCCACCCCCCCACTCCCCTCCACCCACCCCCCCACCACCCATCAACCTGCTCAGAGGCCAGTGCAGAGCAGGCATTCAGGTGCTGTTGTGGGCCGGAGGGGCTTGTGACAAGAGCATCTCCCCCAGCTCCACTCCTTTTCAGAAGGTTGAGGACGGTGGTCCTCAGACCTGTGGGAGGCTGAGTGTGTAAATAGCCAGTGAGCTCCCTGCATTTCCATCCCAGGTACAGCCTTCTGGAAGTTAGGAGGGAATACTCTTTCCCGCCCCTTTGGGTGGGGAAAGAAGCCTTCCTGTGAAGGAGATTCAAATCAGAACTCCTGGGATGTTCCTGTTGGGTTTGGTCCTGGCGGTGACGGCGTTTGTTTTCCCCGGAGTCGTGTTCCTCTGGTTGCACAAAGCCTGGGAACAGTGAGGGCGTTAGGACCATGAGCAAGGCGCACGCCTGCGGCGTCTGGCGGAGCTTCTCGGGCCGGCTGAGCGGGGAGCTATGTGTGAAAGGAAATTAGGCTGCTGCCGGCTTCACATCTGTTGAGCTGACCCGACTTGCAGGGTCCAAAAGAGGACGGCTGTCAACTTTGCCAGACTGAGGACCCACCGGCTACCCCCAGACATCTCATAGCAGCCTGACAATTCGTGCAAGGGGGGGAAGCGAAACACGTGGGACTAGACCCCTGAGCAGAAAGGAATCATTATTTTTCCCAAAGAGGAAAAGGGCATCAAAGGGTTGGGGTGGCGGGAAGCGCAAACAGTTCAGTCTGAAGTCCCTGTGAACGGGCTTTTGGAAGGCAATTAAAGACGTCCGCTCAGAGAGGACCTGGGCTGGGACTTGGGTCCGTGGCTTTCTGATTGTAAGTGGAAGCCGGTCTTACACACGCTGCTGGCAAATGTCAGCCGGGGAAAAAAGGAGCAGGTTAAGTGACCGGCAAAAAAACCTTCCAGGTGGACCCAGGAAGCCAGGTTCTGCTGCCAGCTTGGAGGAAGCCGGAGCAGGAGGAAACAGTGAATTTGAACATGACCTGTTGCGTTTGGCAAGTTCCAGCCACATGCTGCTAAGGAAGCGATGCAGGCGTGGACCTTGCAGGCTGCAATTCCTGCTGCTGGGATGTGTGTTGCTGATGCTGGCCGTGCTGCACCCTCCCCTGCCTACCCTGCCCCAGGCTGTCCCAGCTCAGGTCGCCGAGCACGGCCCCGAAGCCGGGTACCGCCTGGACTTTGGGGAAAGTCCCCAGGAATTGGTGCTGGAGTCCAAGGACGAGGACCAAGAGTACGGCCGTCTGGAGGGCTTGCCGCCCTTCATCTCGCTGCGGGAGGATCAGCTCCTGGTGGCTGTGGCCTCTCCCAGGGCGAGAGGGAACCAGAGCCAGGGCAGGAGAGGTGGCAGCTACCAGCTCATCAAGCGGCTGAGCAGGAGGCCGGACGAGGACGCCCCAGAGAGGGACTGGGCGGCCGAGGAGGAGGATGCGGGGGCATCTGAAGAAGAGGCGCTGACCTCGCTCAGCCTGGAGGAGGCGCTCAGTGCCCGCATCCCCCTGCAGAGGGCGCTGCCGGAGGTACGGCATCCGCTGTAAGTAGGCCCTTGCTTCCCCTTCCCCCGTTCCCGGAGGGCAACCAGCAAACTCAGGGATGCAGACATTCTGCATTCTGCTTCCACTGCCTCGGGGCAGCGCTTCTCCACGTGTGGTCTCTGGACCAGCGGCGGCAGCAGCAGCATGCCCTGAGGACGTGTTAGAGATGCAGAGGCAGAAACCCTGGGTGGGGTCCAGCGATCTGTCTTTAACCAGCCCTCCAGGGGAGAACCACCGTCCTAGAGACAGAAAAGGAGGAACCCTTCCTTGTCCCTTCTCTTCCCGTCCTGGGTTCTAGCCCTTCTGTCTCTGTGGATTGTCAGGTCAAACAGCTTTATCTCTATAACCCAGAGGGGCCTAGAGTGGATGTTCTCCAAGACACTTTCAGTTCCAGCACATTTTAATAGTATGATTGTTGGGTTTACTTTTATTTTGGATGAAGGTAACAATGGCAGCTAACCTTTATGTGGCTCTTGCCATGTGCCTGACTTTAATCAAAGAGCTTTTCATGTATTGACTCAAAAATCCTTACAACTTATAATGATGGGTGCTAGCACTACAATCATGCCTATTTTATGCGTATGAAAATGAGGCACAGAGAAGCCAAGTGACTTACCCGCAGTCACACAGCTAGTAGGTGCCAAAGCAGGGATTTGCTCCAAATTGCCTGAGCCCCCCACTCTACGCCCCCTTCCTTAGTCAGCGAAACTAAGGGGACAGGTCCAGGACCCAGGATCTAGAACACTGCACTCAAGCAGCCTGACCTGGCAGGGTGCCCCCACCCCCAGGAGGCAAGCTGGGAAGTAGGATGACATAGGCTGTGGCCAGGGAAATGGTGGGCTCGTCCTGGACCCCCTGCCCTCCCCACCATTACCATAGTGGGTGCAGAGGAGGGGTCTGGTTACCAGCATCCAGGAGCAGTGCAGCTGGGTAGTTGGGTGACTAGGTCCCTTCCCTATAAGCACTGCTCTTCCCAGAGCCCAGAGTCTCCCGGGAAGCAAACCCATCCTCCAGCCCTCTGGGTGGGAGGACTGGAGTGAAGCAGCAGCTGGGAGCAGGACCACATACTTCTCAGACTCCTGATGGGGCTCCTCTGAACCTGGCCACTCAGCCTCTCGCCCTCAGGGGCGTGCAGATGCAGTCGCCTGGAGGGTGAAGCCTCCTTAGACTGTGTACCTCAGAGTCTCACTCATGTCACCAAAGCCCCGGCCCTGATGCTCCGACTCTAGGTCTTGGCTGAAACAGCTCTTTTCAGGCAACTCCCAGACCCATCCAGGCCCCGCCCCCTCATCACAGGTTTGTGCTGTCTGCAGCCTTAAATCGTAACACTCATGACAACCGAAGCTAAATGGTCATTGATGTATCAGTTTATTCAGTGCCTGCTTCCCTTGCCATGCAGTGAACCTGTAGTCTCAGCACACAGTAAAGAAACGATTGCTGAAAGAATCAATATATCATTTTCCAATTCTTTTGATACATCTTTTCATTGGCCTGGAGCAAGGATGTTTTACCAACCAGACACACGGCCTCGATCAAAAGTCTCTGGCTCCCAAAGCTGTGAGTGTGTGTGTGACTCTGTGTGTCCGCATCGTGCAAGTGTGGGTGCATTGTGTTGTGCGTGTGTCAAATGGATGCTGTGCATGTCTGTTGTGTGTAGTGCGTTAGTGGTGCCCGTGTGCCTGGTGCCTGTGTAGGCTGTGATGTGATGTGCACGGGTGCAAGCTGTGTGGTGTCTTTTCATGTGTGCATGTGTGTTGTTGATGTGTCAATGTTCATGTGTGTATGCATCGTGATGGCGTGACACGTGCACGTATCATGTATGTTGTGCACATGGCATTGTGCCTGTGTGTGTTGTTATGTGGTGCTTGGGCTGTATGTTTTTGTGGTACGTGTGTCATGACTGTGTGCACATGTGTGATATGTATGATATGCTTGTGTGTGTGGTGTGTTTTACCCATGCGTTGTGTGAGTGGTGTGAAGGGCATGGGTGTATTGTGTGTGTGTGGTTCATGTGTGTATGTTGTGTATGTTGTGCACGTGGCGTGATGGGCACGTGTGCATGTCTGCATGTGTGTGTGCTGTGATGTACGGCTTGTTTGGCATGTTTGTGTGGTCTGCGTACATGCATATTTGTTGTGAGTGTGCTGCACATGTGCATTGTGTGGTGTGTGCTCCGTGTGTTATAAATGTGTTGTGCAAGGGGTGCGTGGGGCTTGCAAGTGTGTTGTCTCTGTTATGCTTGTGGTGTGAAGTGCATGGGTGAGTGTTGTGTATGTGTGTGCATGTGTTGGTACACTGTGTCATGTGTGTGATGTGCACGTGTGTATGTGTGCATGCGCGTGTGTGCACCACTTCTGAGGGTGCCTCTTCCAGCCAGGGTGACCAGCTAGTCTCAGTTTGCCGGGACTTTCCCATCGCAGTAACCCCTCGGTCCCAGGCTAACCGGGCCGGTAGGTCCCCCGCCCACAGCTTGGCTCTGTCCGGCAGGATGTGGCGCTCTCTTCTGGCCGCATCCTGTCCCTGCAGCCTGTGTGCCCCGCCTGAGACCCCAGACTCCCCTCCCCCAGAAGCACACAGGCACTGGCGCCGCCCCTTCCTGGCAGGCTCCAGGATGCACAAGGGATTCTCTGCAAAGTAAGGCCACAACCCTCCCTCCAGGGTGCCAGGACTCTCCTTCTCCCATCACTCTATTTATTAAAAAAAAATTTTTTTTATTGGAGTATAATTGCTTTACGATGCTGTGTTTCTGCTGTACAGAAATCTGCTGTATGTATACATATATCCCCTCCCTCTTGGACCTCCCTCCCCCCCATCCCACCCATCTAGGTCATCACAGAGCACCGAGCTGAGCTTCCTGTGCTTTATAGCATGTTCCTGCTAGCTAGCTATTTTACGCATGGTAGTGTATATATTTCAATCCTAATCTCCCAATTCATCCCACCCTCCCCTTCCCCCCACCCCACCGTGTCCACATGTCCGTTCTCTACCTCTCCATCTCTATTCCTGCCCTACAAATAGGTTCATCTGTACCATTTTTCTAGATTTAAAACTGGGCCCAAATACAACCCATAAAAGAAC
Source organism: Mesoplodon mirus (assembly GCF_964341445.2). Taxonomy (NCBI): domain Eukaryota; kingdom Metazoa; phylum Chordata; class Mammalia; order Artiodactyla; family Ziphiidae; genus Mesoplodon; species Mesoplodon mirus. Next base: position 30,146,883 of record NC_138982.1, on the reverse strand, counting down.
AGCCATCTCTTAAGCACCTACCCTTTGTGTCTGAGGACACTCTTTATGCCCACCAGATTGCATAGAGCCTGTTTCTCAAATTTTAACATGTATGCATATCGCCCCAGGCATCTTGTGAAAATGCAGAGTATGCTGGTAGTTGGCCAGGGGTGCAGCCCCAGATGTGACATTTCTATCAGGTCCCAGCACTGATGGTCCAGAGACCACAGTTTTGAGCAGCAAGGGACTACGTCACTGGTTCCCAAACGTATGTGCATATTAGATTCCTGCAGATTGTTTGTTTAAAACGTAGATTTTTCAGACTCCATCGCTAGAGACTATCAGTGGCTCTGAGTTGGAACCCAGCGATCTGAATTTTTACAAGCTGATAGTAGACAGTTTGCGGAACCACTGGTATAGACGGTGAGTGGAGAGGTAGTACGGTTCTGGAAGTTTCCATGGAGGAGGTAGTTCTGGGATTGGAGAATAGAGAAGAGAGGCAGAAAGGAACACAGTCCCCTTCATGGCCCAGGGTTTTACACTTAAACACAAATGTCAGGTCAGCCGTAGCTGGCTGCACGCTACCTGCTTGTGCCAACTTATAACTTGTGTTTACGGTTTGGCCCGTGTTTCCCTGGTTTATATGCCTGCAACTGTGACTAAATCATACGCCATAGAACAGTGGACCTGGGGTTGAATTCTGGACACCACCCCTTACTGTGTGACCTTGTGTAATCACTCAACCTCTCTGAGCCTCGGTTTCTCCAACTGTAAAATGTCGATGAAAATAACACCCTTGCGTAGGGTTGTGGATCAAATGAGATGAAATGTGTGCTGATTCCCCCCCGCCAGCCTGCCCCCCCACCCCCCAGTGTTCAAATCCAAACAGAAGATGCCCTTATTGTAGTCTCTAGCATAGGACCTAGGAGTGAGTTGGAAAGAGGGAGGAAGATTGGAGCAGGCAGCTGTGGGCCTCACACCACTGTCTTTTCTCTGACCCATGAGTTATTTTCTGCCCCTCCAGCTGCTAAGTCATCACAAATTTGGCAGCACGTCGGAATTACCTGGGAAGTCCTAAGAAGGAATCCTGAGCGGGTCCCACTTTCAGGGATTCTTATTTAGTTGGTCTGGGGTGAGGCCTGGGTGTCCCCTGGTAGTTCCAACGTGCAGCCAGGGCTGAGAACCAGGGCTGCGAGGCACCAGGCGCTCACTCCCCCGCCAGTGGGGGGAGGTAGGAAGGAGCATCTCCTCCTCTGCTCACCCCCCACCCCCGACTCCTGCTCCAGAGGCCCCTTTGGCAGGAGCTTTGTTGTCAAGGAGGAGGGGTGCTGCAGTCCACAGGGTCAGGTCAGTTCCTGGTGGGCAGCGAGACACCCCAGGATGGCTTTGGCACCTGGGCTGCAAAAGAGAGGAGAGGCAGCTGACAGGGCATCATCAGTAAATCTGGGAGAGTGGGCATGCCCCTTGGGGAGGGGTTAGTAGCCTGGGGCAGAGACTGGGGGCTGGAGCCCAGCTCATCCCCCTCCATCAACGAGAGAGGGAAAACAACCCAGTATGTGTGGGACTTGGCCAGCCAGGTGTCGAAGGGAATCCACAAGCACCAAGCCCCCGAGTCCAGCATAGCCACGGCCGGGAGCGGCGCCTCCCTGGATCTCCACCCTGGACCCGGCCCCCACAGTGGGCTTGTGGTATAGACAGAGCTGAGTGTGACTCCTGGAGATCGAATGCACTTGTGGTGCCCAGTGCAGTGGGGTCTCGCCTTGCGCTTCGGGCCAGCCTCGGGGGTTAGATCAGAAGTGATCAACCTGCATCTTATCTTTTTTTAATTACTAGGGAAAGCTGGTGTTATTTACCGCAGTGCCACTCAAGGTGTGGGCCTCAGACCTGCAGCGTCAGAAATGCTGAGTCTCAGGCCCACTCAGCCCTACTGCTTGAAAAACTCTGTTTTTAACAAGATCCACAGGCGGTTTATGTCCGTGTTAAAGTTTGAGTAAGCTGATGAGGCCTACGGTTCACAGCCCTGCCTGCATGTGAGCGTTTTGTGAATCATCACGGCCAGGCTCCCCACCCGCAGACCAACCAAGCAAAATACAACTCACCGGGACTCGCTCTCTAAGTGATGCTTGTGTGCAGCCAGGCCGGGAGCTACTGATCTAGGTCCTCTTAGGTGAAAAGGAACAGAGACACTCATGTGACTGCAGGTGGCAGGGTTACTTGGAGTCTTCCCAGGGAAGTAAGGAGCAGGGACTGCCCGGGGAAGACTGCAGGCAGTGCAGGAAGGGGACTCACGGGTCACAGTGCTCCTGGGAATGTGCCTTCCTGATGTCCTCTGGCAGCTAGAGGCCCGGCACTCACTCCTGCTGCAACTTCCCTGTTGATGTCCTGCTGATGTCTTGTCCTCTACTCAAGCCGTCGTCTAGCACCCACCTGTGTCAGCATCACCCAGGAGCTTGCTCACTAGAGATGCAGACTCTCAGGCCCCACCCCAGACCTCCTGGACCCCAAATCTGCATTTATGGAGATACAGGGTGATGTGGGTGCCTGTTAAGATCTGAGAAGCGCCGGGCTACCTCTTGGCTTCTGATGCCTCATCGTTGGCTTACTGCCCTTTCTGTGACCTGCTACCAGCTGCTGACCCTCGCCGTGTGTCTGAATATCACCTTGAGACCAAGGATTGATCTGGGGCATCTGGCCATTCTTGGGGCAGCTGTCCCTGTTAGGTGGAGATCTTGCACCAGGAGCCTTCAGTGTTCAGACCAGAGACTCCTAGTCGGTACCCATCTTTAGTCCAGGGCTAGGGAGCCAGGATCAGAGCAAAGCCAAGGATGCCTGGAGTCCCTCAGAAGGAGGCTGGGAGACTTCAGAGGACTCCCACAAAGAGAAGGGGATTGCATGCACCTTGTGTGACTTGTCTCCACCGTGGCGAGTGACAGGCTGGCAGCCTCAGCCTCACCTACAGGCTCCAGCCCTTCCACATTTCTTTCTCATCTGTAAGCTCCTTTGTCCATCCTTCTAAGGCATCGTCCGCAGGCTGTGTCCCCAGCCGCTCTATCCCCAGGTCTGGCCTGGAAATTGGTGTCCCCAAGATGAACTCTACCAATTAGAGACACAATGGGCTGAACCTTGGGGTTTTCCCAGAATGCAGGAAATTGGTATTATTGTCCTGTGTCTACAGCCAGCCAGCCTATACAGCCCTTGAGAGCAAGAACAGTGTCCACCTTCATTCATTGAATAATTATTTGTTTAGCGACTATTAAAAGTGAGAAGGTGAGCAAGCCCCAGCCCCACCCCCAAAGAACTCAGGGTACACTGAGGTATGCAGACAAGTAACCAGCTGTTACATCGCTGGGCTCAGGGCTGAGACAGGGAAGCCCGTCTCAGTGGGGGGGCCTCTGCTGATTTGGTAGGAGCAGGGGGTCAGTCACTCCAAACCAGCTTTAGAAAACCCGGCAGAAACCTTTCTACTCTGGCCAGGCAAGGGAAGAGCAGGAGAGGGTTTGTGTCACAGCCAGGCCATCTGGTGCACTGCTGTGACTCATTCTCTTCAGAATCAGCCTCCACATGCATGTTCTGAGTTCACGGGGACCCTGGAGCTGCATGAAGTGAGGGCGTGCATCTGTGTGTAAACACAGACGCAGACTCTCCTGATCTTGGAGTGTGAAGACATAAAATTTGCACTCATTGAGCGGCTCTCCTGGGCCTGAATGATCCCTTTTAATCCAGGCAGCAGCCATGGGCTGGAGAAAGGTCTCAGACTCCCTGTGCTGGCTAATTAAGGGATATAAATAAATAACAGAGCCAAGATTCAAAGCCACATTGATTTGATTCCAAAGCCCTGGGTCTTTCCTTCCCCACCTGCTGCCACTCAGAAGATGGACAAATGAGGTCAGGGTGGGCTTTTGGACACTTGTGTGATGTATACAAACTGAGACAGTAAACTATTCACCAGGTGTATGGTTGAAGGACAAAGAAAATGCCTCCATTATTTAATAATGAAAGCATGCATTTCTTCCTGGATCCCTTCATGAGTACCTGGTGACATTTGGACACTGCTTCACAATGTACAAAAGCTGTTTCTCTGCCCCGCCTCATTCACACCCCCCAGCAAAGCCGTGGCACAGACAGAGCAGGAAAAACATCCCCACTGGACAGAAAGAACCCAGGTCGCCAGGGGAGGGAAGCGACTTGCCCAGGGCCCCTGCGTGGACCACTGACCTTTTGCTCTCTTGCTTGTTTACCTGCCTACTTTATTCCCTCAAAGGATTTGAAGATATATTAGGAAATAGAAAATTGCTATTAATATCATGTTTAGTCAAGATAAAGGGAAGTATACTTTAGAAAATCTTTCCTTCCTTTCCTGGTACAGGCCAAGCCCCTTCCCACCTCCAGGCCTTAGCAGAGGCTGTGACCTCTGCCAGGAACACCTCTCCTGACTCACACACCTTCTCTGACTGTGTCCCACCCACTCTCAGGTCCTGGCTTCAGTTGTTGAATAATTCTTCGGTTTTCTGTTTAATAGGATATAAACTCCATGATATCAGAGACTATCTGAGTTTGGGTTCCCCCAAAGCAGACCCTAAGGAAAAGAGTTGTTTTGCAGGTGATGCCCGGGAGCCCTGGTAGGGAACAGGGAGGGTGGAGCAGCCAATGAAAAGTGGGTTTGCAGGCAGTTACCTCTGCAGGCAGCTAGAGCTCAGCCCTGGGGGGAACCTGGGAGATAGCATCTCGTGGTTACCCGCCCCCACCCTTAGGGTCTGGGTTGCTGGATATTAATACAACAACTCATTTTAGTCACTGACTAAGGGCAGCTCCCAGGGGTGGAGGGAGGTTACGATCCACCTCTTCAGGCATCTGGTACTTAAGGAGAGCATCTCTGGCAGTCAGAGAAAACGCTCGGGCAATTGGAAGTCAGGCTGTGCTGTATTATATGATATCCCCGAGGGGATCCGGGCAGGGCACCACAGATTCTTCTTCAAGGATTTTATCTACTTAATTCATCTTCCAGTCCTCACACATAGTAGGTTGTCAGTCAATATCAGTTAAATGACTGGATGGAAAGATGGAAGATCAAGATCAAAGAGAAAATTAGAATGAAAATAAGCAACCAATGACTAAATATCCTACTTCCTTACTCTGAGCTTCCTGGCAGTGGAAGTGAAAAAGGAAACACGGTAAGTATCATGATCCTTGTTGCTCAGGAAGAGGAAACACACCACGTCCTCAGAGGAGGAAAAGCTTTTCCTGGCACTTCTATGTGACAAGAATTTCCCTCCAAAGTTTCATGGAGGGGATAGAAAGTGCTGGAGGAGACAATTCCCCTCCACAGGTGTTACAGAGACTGTAATGCAAAACAGGTGTCCTGAAATGCCCTCATGTACTGTTCTCTGATCAAAGCTGAGAGCATGATGTCAAGCAGAACTCCACAGAAGCAAATTTCTAAGGCAGCCAAGACAGTGGGATCAAAGTAAGTTGCTTTCTAAGGATTTTACTGAATCAGTGTAGACAGTCCAGAGCTTGTGATGAAACCAATGGATTGCATGTTCTTCAAAAAACACCCCCCTCATCACAGTCACTGTGATCTGGATATCAGAATCCAAGCCTTATGACTCTGAATCCAGAACATTCTGTTAGCACTTCAGTCCAAGATGGGGATATGTATATACTGGTCAAGAGCACAAGGTTTAGAGTCACACTGACCATCAGCAATTTGCTGTGCAACTTTAAGCAAGTCACTTAAGCTCTCTGGGCTCTAATTTCCTCATCTTTAAAACGGGACTGTGTATCCATTATCTAGTGCTGCATACACACGACCTCAAAATTTAGTGGCTTAAAAATTGGACATCATAAAATTTTTAAATTTTGTGCTTGAAGAAAGTGAAGACACAAGCCCAGAAATGGTAGAAAATATTTGCAAATCATGTATCTGATTAGGGATTTGTATCAGAATATATAAAGAACCCTTACAATAACAATAAAAAGATATCCAACTTAAAAATAGGCAAAGGATTAGAATAGACATTTCTCCAAAGAATACATAGAAAATAGCCAAAAAGCACATGAAATGATGCTTAAATCTTTAGTCAGTAGGGAAATGCAAATCAAAATCACAGTGAGGTACCATTTCACCCACACTGGAATGGCTAATAAAAACCCCAGATAATAACAAGTGTTGACAGGGATGTGAAGAAGTTGTTGGTGGAATGTAGAATGGTGCAGCTGCTTTGGAAAACAGTTTGGCAGTTCCTCAAAATATTAAACATAGATTTACCACATGACTTGGCAATGCCAGTCCTAGCTCTATACCCAAGAGAATTGAAAACATATGTTCACACAAAAACTTATACATGAATGTTCACAGCAGCATTACTCATAATAGCCAAAAATGGAAATACTTAAATGTCCGTCAACTGATGAATGGATAAATAAAATACGGTCTATTCAAACAATGGAACATTATTCATCAGTAAAGAGGAATGAAGTACTGATACATGCTTCAACATGATGAACCTTGAAAACATTATATTAAGTGAAAGAAGCCAGACACAAAAGGCTGCATGTTATATGATTCCATTTATATGAAGTTTATAATCTTTAAGTAGTCCTCTAAAATAACTCTACTTCTTATTCTCATTTTACAGATGAAGAAACTGAGGCCTAGAGAGGTATTCAGGCCCTTGGGAGGCTTGCAAGAAATAATAATAACTAGCATGTATTGAGCTGTTACTTATGAGTAAGGCACTGCTCTAAGTATTTTGTATGAATTAACTCATTTGATCCTTCCAACAAACCCATTTTACAGATGAAAAATACTGAGGTTAAGTAAAATGCATGCTCAAAAAGGACTTACTGGAATCAAAAGTATTTCGAAAAATAACAACTGATTACTACACATGTGACTGGTTCTGGGGATCTGGAAATTGTTGAAAGGAAAGATGGTTATCAGAGAGCTTATGTCGCTTGTCCAAGTCTCGCAAGGACAGATCCAGGATTTGAACTCAATGCCAAAGCTTGATTACACATACGGACTCTTCCTAAGATGCCCTGAACTGTCACGGTGTTTGAGCTCTCAGGGTATCACATGCCACACACCCCTTCTCCACGCTGTGCTACCACATGGGCCCGTCTGCCCATCCCTACGAGACCCAGTGCTGATGACCACGGCCTGATGACCACGGACCGCAGAAGCCCAGGCATGTATCCAGAGCCCTTCCTTCCACGGGGGTCTACACAGCCTGCCCTGCCCACAGGCCCTTGCGCCTGCTCACCCCGCCCCCCAGAAACAAAAGAATCAATCCTGGTTCCTCTGAAGAGCATTTCCCTGGCCCCGAGACACAGGCCTCGCCACACCTCTGTTGATGATACTTAGCGCCGCTCTCAGACCACGGTGCGAGCACTGGCCTTCCCGCAGGAGCCCACAGCGCTCAGCCCTGAAAGGCCACGGTACCGCCACGGCTATTTCCAGTTCACGGCTCCGGGCAGCTCTGCGGTTGCCTGAAGAGGTGTTCCAGCGCCACCTGTTTATGTCTTGGAGGCCGTGTGAGCATGTTTCCACGGGGCAGGTGAAGGGTCCTCTTGGAGCTGGTGCCAGGACACCTGCCTCCGCGGCTCAGGGAGGTACTGCCCTTGGCCCTGGAAGAGCTTCTAGAAGCCCATTTGCCTTTCAAAGTCCTCTCAGCCTATTGAGCTCATCCCAGGCTTGCCTGTCATCTCTTCACCCACCTCTCTCACCAGGAAGAGAGAACACAGTTCTATCTATGCATAAAACCTAGAAAACCCTAGTGGAGGGAGAGGAGGGGAGTCCTCTGAGATTCCCTTTGAAACCCCTGCTCCCCTGGTTTGTCCTCTTCCCTTCCCCCTCTCCTATGCAAAGAAGAGCCAGGAACACAGAATTTCAAGGCTGGAAGAGCCTTCTTGATCCATCCTGTAGTGATAATACATCCTCTGATCATGGCAGCGAATACTTACACAGCGCTCAGTGCCAGCACCATTCTTAGTGCTTCGTGAAAAAGCCATCTCATCTTCACAGCAGCCCTGCAACACGGGGACTACCGTCACCCGCCTGCAGACACCGAGGCCCCAGGAAGCCACGTTACTTGTCCAGGGTCGTCTGCACAGCTAGAAAGTAGCAGGGCTCCCGCGTCCACAGCTGAATCATCTCTGCAGGGAACGTCCTGTGAGGCCAAGGAGAGAAAGTCGGTTGCCCCGGGTCCCCAGCTCTGTAGCCCGGCAGGAAGCTCCCGCGTCTCCTGACTTGAGGAGCGTTAAATATTGAGTATATTACCCAAAGAAACTCAGCGAGTAGCAGGGGAGAGATTCAAATCAAAAGTTGTCTGATTCCGAAGTCCAAGCTCTTTTGACCACCATTCTACAAGGACACATGCGTGCACACAGACAAAGACACACAGACACAGAAGTGTTGTTTCCTGTCCACATATTCTATAGATTGGGGTGGAGAAGGGGCCAGGCCCCAGGGAAGGTATGGCTGTGTTCTGCCCTGAGGTGATGAACTTCAGTCCCTCTGAATCTGCACCCATGGGCATCCCATCTGCAGGCCTCCCTGTCCCCCAACTCTCCTGTCTGACATGGAAAACAGCCAGCCTCCGAGCAATCGCCCAAGTAACGTTTTTGGGTTTTCTGTACTCACTGAGTCCACTGAGGCAAGGTATCTTTTCAACAGCCACTGGAGGTCCCCATCTCTAGAACCCCTGGATCTGCCAATATGTACAACCACACAGGAAATGGAGAACACACAAAGGAAAATTTGAACCTGTTTGTTTGTGAGCAGATCTAGAGCAGTTCTGGGGGCAGAGTGAAACTTCTCGAACTCGGATAGACTGCAGGAGGAAAGCTCCACCAGGGCCTGGAGTGAGAGGAGGGGCTGTGGGGTGGGAGAGAGGGAGGGTAGAGAGGGTCGAAGACTCAGCCGAGAGTGCAGCATGCGCTGGGGCCTCTCCGTTATCGTCGCAAAACTTCATGGGAACTGGTTCCACCTTGGATGTGTTATTTGACCATCCCTGAAATCAAGCTGTAAAGGTTCATGTATAGTATAGTTCATTATTTTATTCATCTTAGGGATGCTTCTAAGAACACTGTCATCTCTTGAGGGACTTCTTTCTGAAGTCCATAGGAATTTCTTTTAGAAATTAATGCCAGGTATAAAAACTAGTAAAATCTAAATGAGATCTGTATTGGAGTTAATAGTATTGAACCATGTCAGGTTCCTGGTTTGGATCATTGTGGATCACTCGGCGAAGCTGGGTGAAGATAACACGGGAACTCTCTGTACTATTTTTGCAACTTCTTTTGAGTCTTAAATGATTTCAAATGAAAAAGTTATAAATTGTAAAAAAAAAAAACAGTCTAGAAAGAACATTGCTTCCCCTAAAATATCTGGTATGTAACTTTTCTGATGGTAATAATTCTATTGCAGAATAAACCTCCCATTTTATTTTGGCTACCAGGAAGCTCAGAGTCAAATTTTAAATTCTCTCTAGAAATACCAAGGCCCTTTTGACCTATGAATGTATGTTCTTTCTCCAGATGTTGACTTTCTACTTGTCAGCTAAAGAAAAATGCACAACCTAAGAGTTGCCAGTTATGTTTTATTTGGGAACCTTACTGAGGACCATAGCCTGGGAGACAGGCTCTCAAATAGCTCTGAGAAACTGCTCCAAAGAGGTAGGGGAGGATATATAGGAGGTTTTGCTGAAAACAAACAAACAAACAAACCATGGAGTTGAACGTCAAAAGATAACTGCTAATCACAAAACACAGATATCTCAAGTTAATGATTTTAGTGCTTTTCTACATAAGGGAAGATGCAAAAGTCTGGGCTCATTGAAATTATTCCTTAGATAAGTATCTTAAGTATCCTCTTTTTCTGCATCCTGAATCCCCTCAGGGTGCATTGTGGGTGAGGGATGCACTGGCTGTTGGCTTGATGGCTACAACATTCTTTTCTTTTTACTGGAATGGCAGGTGACATTCTTTGTCCACACACTCTTACTTCTATTTCCCTACTCTTGACTTTTCAGCCTTATTTTTTCTTTTACCATTATTTTATGGTACATATTTCTTGAGAGTGACTTTAAATACTTTATGAAAAGAAATAGTGTATAAATACAGAAACAATAAGACAATTGTCACAGCTACCTTATGAGATGTTCATGTGCTTTTTTGTTTAATTGTCTAAGATTTCTGTTTTACCATTAAGTTAAAGCACTTACCTAGTATCAATCCCCCACCACATAGGATTTTGCCCAGAAAGTCACGGGCAGTTTTCCAGAGTGTTGAGAGCTCCAGCTTTGGCTGGGACGCACCCGGCAGAGGGATGTCCAGCTGGTGAGAAGCTCGGGCTGACCCTTCAGGTGGCATCTCCCCCGAGCAGGGCCAGCCTCCTCTGATCATCCCTCTGTGTGAAGTCCCACCAGCACAGATGCCTTTAGATGCTGGAAGTTTGAGGTCCTCGAGACAACCCCAATTCAAATGCAAATACTCCTCTGAGGAGGGACCAGTGGTTTCAGCAGCTGCAACCTAGAAAGGAGCACTCTGGAAGTGCATTTTAGGAAAGTGCCTTTTGTGGACAATGTGAGCCACACACTGCTCCATGGATCAGATTGCTATTAGAATTCATTCCACTGTGGATTCGCTCAGAACTCTCAACAGACCCCATGCACAAAAAATATAGAGCATCCCATTCACCTGGAGAGGAAAGTGGGACCTGACAGCCTCCGGGCAGAGGCCACACCACGCCCCACACCGCCCCACAGGTTAAAAGATAAAAGATAAAGAGAGGATTCTAAAGGCAGCAAGAGAAAAACAAAGAGTTCCTTACAAGGGAACCCCCATAAGACTGTCAGTTGATTTCTCTACAGGAACGTTGCAGGCCAGAAGGGAATGGCAAGATACATTCAGAGTCCTCAAAGGGAAAAATCTGCAACCTAGGATACTCTTCCCAGCAATATTATCATTTAGAATTGAAAGAGAGAGAAAGAATTTCTCAGGCAAGCAAAAACTAAAAGAATACAGCAATACTAAACCTATCCTAAAGGAAATACCGAAAGGTCTTCTCTAAATAGAAAAGAAGTAAGAATCTATAGGAAAGAGAAAATCACAGTTGGAAAGTAAATCATTTAAATAAACCAGTACACAGATTTTTTAAAAATTAAAAATTTTCTGTTAAAGCGATCGTAACCACAATGAACGGCAAAAGAATGAAAATGAAGATGTAAAATCATAAAATCATCAAAATCATAAAATATGAAGGAGGAGAGTAAAGAAATATAGATTTTTTTTCTAGAATGTGTTTGAGTCTATATGACTACCAGTCTAAACCAATTAGATATAGGAAGATGAGTTAACATACTTGAAAAACAGGGTAACCACAAATCAAAAATATACAATAGAGTCACAAAAACCAAAAAGAAAAGAACATAAGCATAATACAAAGAAAATCATCAAACTAGAAAAGGAAAAAGAAAAAGAAAGGGACAAAGAAGGAATTTAAAATCAATGGGAAAACAAGGTTAAAATTGGCAATAAATACATATCTATGAATAATTACCTTAAATGTCAATGGATTAAATGCTCCAATCAAAAGACACAGAGTCGGGCTTCCCTGGTGGCGCAGTGGTTGAGAGTCTGCCTGCTAATGCAGGGGACACGGGTTCGAGCCCTGGTCTGGGAAGATCCCACATGCCGCGGAGCAACTGGGCCCTTGAGCCACAACTACTGAGTCTGCGCATCTGGAGCCTGTGCTCTGCAACAAGAGAGGCCGCGATAGTGAGAGGCCTGTGCACCACGATGAAGAGTGGCCCCCGCTTGCCACAACTAGAGAAAGCCCTCGCACAGAAACGAAGACCCAACACAGCAAAAATAAATTAAAAAAAAAAAAAAAGACACAGACTCGAAAAAGAAAAAGACACAGAGTGGCAGATTGGATTACAAAAAAAAAAATCTACAGTATGCTGCCTACAAGAGACCCACTTTAGGGCAAAGGACATGCATAGATTGAAATATTGATTAACACGTATTATGTGTCAGATGTTGTACTAGATTATAGGAATACAAAAATAAAGAAAATAGTGTCCCTACTCCTAAACTGATGATCTCTCATGTTCACAGGACACTTACTATGTACCTCGTCCTGTTTAAGCCTCACAACAGCTCTAAGAGGTTGGTAATATTGTCATTCATTCCCACTTTACAGATTAGGACAGTCATCTGCTGAGAATGGTGGTAATACCTCTCAACTGCTATGAGAGAGGCACGGGTTAACACTGTAAAGAAGCTCTCGGAGCCTGAGTCCTGGGAGATAGTGGACAGCACTTCTGTCAGGGTGTAATTGGTTCTATTTATGTGGAAATTCTGAGAAAACCCAGAGAGAGCTGGTGAGTTGGGAGGAGAGCCATCGGCTGAAGAAGCCCCAGCCAGGGCCTGCCCGTCCTCTCAGCGCCCTGCTTCTCTTCCCTGCAGGTGTCTGCAGCAGCATCCCAGAGACAGCCTGCCCACAGCCAGCATCATCCTCTGTTTCCACGATGAGACCTGGTCCACCCTCCTGAGAACTGTGCATAGCATCCTGGACACAGCGCCCAGGGCCTACCTGAAGGAGATCATCCTGGTGGACGACCTCAGCCAGCAAGGTGCCCGTGGGCTTCCTCCAGGCTCCCTGGGGAGGGCCTGGACCCTGGGGGGTTCCCGTGCACAGACTGGGGTTTGGAACCTGTGCAAGCAAGGTTCCCCAAAGCAGACCTGCAGATGGGATGCAGCCGCAGGTAACTCATTAGTGAAGGGCCCCGGGGGCACTGCTTCTCTGTGAATACCAAAGACGTATTCTGCTGGTTGAATCTGCAGATGCAGAACCCTCAGATACAAAGGGCCGACTACACTGTCCTTTTAAATAAGGCACTTGAACATCTGCAGATTTTGGTATCTACGGGGGGTCCTGGAACCAATCCCCTCACCCAGATACTGGTTCTTCCCATCTCCACTAGTTTGCTTATCTGGGGGTACTCAGCATGCCCATACACATAGCGTTTCTGATCTTGAAAACAAAGCCTAACAAGCTTGTCTCATCCTGTCAACTCTATAGATTGTCATTCCTAAAAGAACGTTTAGACTTTTGGTATCAATTTCTTACCTCCCTTTTTCTCTTCGACCCACTGCATTGCCCAGTCACCGCTACCACTGCAGTGAGACCGCTTTGGCCAGTGCCACCAATGACCTACTGGCAGTCACATGAAATGGACGCTCTGTCTTTGACTTCCTTGACCACTGTGTCTTAGGTCAGGTACCCTAGAAGCAGAGCCTGAGATGGAGCATCATGTACATGTGATTTGGCGGGGGCGGTGCCCTCAGGGGAACACTGTAGGGGAGTGGGGAAAGCAGGAGAGGCAGAGGAAGGAGCTGAACTTAGATGTGGTGTCAGACGAAGTTCAGCCACAGCCTGATCCCAGGGGGAGTTCTGCAGTGTAAACTGCACCTCAGCATCTGTCTTGCCTTGAGGCAAGGGAGCGGGCCTGGTACCCCGGCAACGGCGGGTCATTGACTCTGGCACCTGGGGTGAGGGGCATCATTCTGCATGACTCCCTGCCACTTGCAGGACAGGTGGTTCCAATACTCTAGGGCACATCTTCAGGGAAGGCTGCTGATTGCCGTTAGCAGCCAACCCACAACAGCTGGGCACATGCAAAGTAAACCAAATCAGTAAAAGGGGTCTCAGGGCTTCTGAGTAGGGCACCAGCAGTATCTGCTTCAACCTCATTGCTGCATTTAGAGAATGTGAACGAGTTCTCTCCTCTCTTAGTTTTACGACACCATTCCTTTTGGTGTTTACTGGGGAGAATCCTGACCCACCGAAACTAATGAAGCATTTTACACCTTAACAACTACCACCATGTACGCGCTGCTCGGGACTCTTGTGCTCACCACTGCTCCCAAGATAGACCTGTTGACAATGATCCTAGTGAGGGTCATCACAATCTCACAGGCTGTGGCATCTGTGACCCCACTGTCCCGTTGATTCCAGGACAGCTCAAGTCGGCTCTCAGCGAGTATGTGGCCCAGCTGGAGGGGGTGAAGCTGCTCAGGAGCAACAGGAGGCTGGGCACTGCCAGGGCCCGGATGCTGGGGGCCACCAGGGCCACCGGGGACGTGCTGGTCTTCATGGACGCCCACTGCGAGTGCCACCCGGGCTGGCTGGAGCCCCTCCTGGCCAGAATAGCTGGTGACAGGTAACTCACCCCCGGGGGCTGCAGAGCGGGAGGTGGGAGACGGGGAAACAGTCCACAGCCTCCGCCACTCAGAGAACACCCACCCACCACTGCCTGTGCTGACCGCCAGCTCTAGTGCCCAAGCCAAGGAGTAAGAGTCATGGCCAGAGAAAAAGGAAAATTTCCAAGGGGAAATGAGCAGCACCCTCTTAGAGGTATTCCTGGCTCCAGAGGCTGTCAAGAGGCTCAAGAGCTGTTTCCCACTTGAAGACTGGTCTGGGCTCCTGTCTTAGGAACACCTAGCTCTTAAGGTTACCTAGTTCTCAGCCGGGGCTGGGCCTGCTCCATAGGGAGAAGCAAGGTGGGGCAGGGAACAGAACACCTCCATTCGGGGGCATAAATGATGGAAGGCAGTCTGAGGAGTTGTGTGTGTGTGTGTGTGTGTGTGTGTGTGTGTGTGTGTGTTGAAGAGGGGATCAAGATGCCTCCAGCCCTGCAAAGGCAGCAGCCTTCCTCCTGTCGGATGCCCACAGGAAACTCTCCAGCCTCCATCCTTCTCCACTCCCCTCAGCAGGCAGAGTCCTGGAAGGGCCAGCGTCAGTCTTGGGGTCGCACCTGAGCAGCAGAGCTCTGGGAAGAGGGAATTCAGAGCTTTTTGCTTCTCAGTATAAGATACTTCTCACAAACACGGAGAATTTGCGTGAACTTCCAAAATGACTTTATACATCGTAGAGCTGGAGGAACATCCAGGCCTGGGGAAAATAAAGAGGGGTGAGATGAACTAGGGTTCATTCTTCCTTGTGGTAAAAAGTTTGGTTGGTAAGTTTGCAACTGCAGGTAGCTTTTGGCTCTCTGGACAGTGGTGCCTTGGTTGACCTCACATATTTCAGTTAGCTGGTGTTTGTTGGTGGCTCCATTGAAACCCAAACGCTTGACCTCCTGGAGCTTAGAAACGCTTAAGAGAGGATCCATCTTGTGTCTGCCTGAGAGTTAAAACTCAGTTCACAAGTGACAGGATGATGGAGTGAGCCCTCTCCTAGCTCCTTCCAAGTCAGAACGGGAAGCTTTGCTATTTTGTTTTAAGTGAAGTCCAAGAACACCAGCTACATCTGTAGATTTGAAACACAAAGCTAAATATGTTATTTTTTTTTAACCACCTTTTTTCGAGTCCCTAGACTGTAGTTACTTCCTAATTCAGCCCTGGTTGGGCAGCCGCTATGGTCCATGGGAATGAAAACCAAAACAAGGAAACATCTTTCACTTCATTCATTGACATTTTATTCTTTATCTCTATTCAAAATGTACTCAAAGAGGCTTATGATGAATCACTTATGTATCTGGCTAAAATAGAAGGGAAAGGAGATTTCAGAAAGGAAACGATAGTGTTAGAAATCAGGGATAGGGACTTCCCTGGTGGCTCAGTGGTTAAGAACCCACCTGCCAATGCAGGGACACGGGTTCGAGCCCGGGTCTGGGAAGATCCCACATGTTGTGGGGTAACTAAGCCCGTGTGCCACAACTACTGAGCCTGTGCTCTAGAGACAACGAGCCACAGCTACCAAGCCCGCGCGCCACAACTACTGAAGCCCGCACGCCTAGAGCCCGTGCTCCGCAACAAGAGAAGCCACCGCAATGAGAAGCCTGCGCACTGCAACGAAGGGTAGCCCCTGCTCACCCCAACTAGAGAAAGCCCGTGCGCAGCAACAAAGACCCAACACAGCCAAAAATAAATAAATAATTTATTTTAAAAAAATACAGGGAAATCTGGCAAATTTAAGTTTAAAAAGAAAAGAAAGAAATCGGGGATAATACAGTTATTAGAAGTGAGCTTTACGTAGGACTGAGCCTCCAGCAAGACAGAGTAAAAAGAGAAATTTGATGAATTTTAGGGTTTTCTGATGAAAAGGGATGTACACCTTTTATCAAGAAGGACACAGCTCAAAGGTCTGGGACGAATTGATTGTGTGGACGCTTGAATGCAGTTTCCTTTCTTGTCCTGTTACCATTACTAAGATGGCACAGACTTGATGGGGTTCTTTAGAATTCAGTCACACAGCTTCCCTGGCTCTTGATTCTGAAATTCCACAAAGTGCTTTGCCAGTGGCCAAATACATCTCGATTGCTCAGCTTATTCCACAGTAAGCGGAGACTTGGGAGGGTGCCCTCCTTCCTTCCTTGACCTTGCTTCTCACTTTTCTTAGGTCAATGCGAGGTGCCCCAAAATAGTGGAGGCCAGAGAGATTAAGTTCCCCTTACCTTCCAGAGGGAATGATGTGAAAAGCGCAGGAAAAGCATATCAAGATCCTTGCTGTAAATATAAACCCCATGACTCTTCATGCTGACGCCAGTCACTTGAGGCCACAGATTAAAGCAGATCATTGAATCCCAGGACCACCCTGGCCCTCTGCATAAGGGCTGGGCTCGTGCCAGCCCTGGCTGTCTCTGAGGTGGATGGAAATTGATGGGAGTATGAACAGCATGGCTGGCATCTCTTTTCCAGGAATCTTCCTTTTCTTAGACTGGTAACTTCCAGCACCCCTGAGTTCAGGCCTGATTCATTGCATGGTACGGATTTTAGAAGAAACTATTGTGAGAGGCCAGAAAAAAAATGTGAGTGAGATACTGACTAGGTAGAGGGCAGCTCCTGCTACACCTAAGTGATTACTTGTTTAATTAAGAGGCAGAGTTTCCAACCTGTACCAATTTCCCACATCACCCTCTCTGAGGTCACGTAATCCCAGGCTGTGCAAAAAAATTGGGATAAAATACAATTACCAAGAGCAACAGTAAATGAAAAAATCAACCTAGACTCACGACTTTGCTGAGAGACACCACGTACTCATACATACACACACTTTAACAATGAGGACCCTTTTGGGGCTTGACAATCCTGATTCCTCAAGCCAATGAAGTTTTATGATCCAGGGAGGAACAAGAACTAGACCCTAGAGCAGGGCCCCTCTGCAGCTGTGCACGATATTTTGTGTATGTGCATATGATTATTTTTCTGGGGAGGGGTCCATAGATTTCCCCTGATTCTCAAAGGGATCAAAGACCCCCAAAGAAGTCAAAAGCCACAGTCCTAGAGCATTACAGCTGAGAAAGACCTTTGTGAGAAGTAGTTCAACCTCTCATTTTACGAATGAGGAAGCTGAGGCCCAGAGATGTGCAACAGCTATCTCAAGATCATACAGCACATTAGTGGCAGAGCTGAGCCTAGGTCCCTATTCCCCTGTGTCTCAGTTTTATCCTGAGAGGTTTTTAAAGAAAGGGGCAGGCATGCTTTTTAATGAAATGGGCCCCCGATTCCTTATGGAAAAATATATTTTCTAGGAGAGTACTGTTCAGTAGAAATAGAACATGAGCCACAGATATAATTTAAACATTTCTAGTAGTCCCATTACAAAAGAAAAAGAGACAGATGAAATTAATTTTAACAAAATATTTTAGTAAACTCAATATGTCCAGAATATTATCATTTCAATATGTAATCTGAGATTTGTACATCTTTTTTTTCAAACTAAGTCTTCTAAATCCAGTGCATATTTTACACTTACACCACATCTCAGTTCGGACAGATGCTATTTTACGTGCCCAGTAAACGCATGTGGCTGGTAGCTGCCATATTGGACAGCATGTGTCTGGATTATGTTTCTGTCCCCCAGCAAGTGGAGGGTGTGTATCCCTTATCTGATTCCACGATTCTTTCCAGGAGCAGGGTGGTGTCTCCAGTCCTAGACGTGATTGACTGGAAGACTTTCCAGTATTACCCCTCCAAGGACCTGCAGCGCGGGGTATTGGACTGGAAGCTGGATTTCCACTGGGAGCCTTTGCCGGAGCGAGAGAGGAAGGCCCTCCTGTCCCCCATCAGCCCCATCAGGTGAGGCTCCTTCACTCAGCCTGCTTTGCTTTTACTTCCTCAGGGTGGACTCAGCACCAGACTGCCTGGGCTATTCCTTGTTCTCCTAGTTTCTTACAAGTTATTACTTAATCAGTAAATTGGGGATAGTAACGGGACTTACCTTATAAGGTTGTTGCGCGGTTTGAATGAGCTAATATATGAAAAACATTCAGAAAGTGCCAGACGCGCAGGTATAGGTGTTATTATTCTTACATTGTTACATGAATGGAGTCCAGCGAAGCTTCCAGATACTGGGGTGGAAAGTGGAAGCACCTTATCTGGGGCCTCAACCCAGCTCTGTCTTACCAGGTAACACTGGAGTTTCCCTGCCTGGGGTGCTTTCTTGGTAAAAAGGAAGAATTCAGCCGGATGAAAGCTAGGACACCATAAGTCTCAAAATATGTCCAACTTTATGGTTTGCTTCTCATGTGTTTCATTTTTGGACAACTATTCTGTTTAAGTCAATGTTCTAGATATCTTCTGCTTTATAACAAACCATCCAAACTTAAAGGCGTGAAACAGCTGTTTTATTAAGAGCATGGACTCTGGGTTGTGAATTCTGAAAGGGAGCATTGGCATTGGCTGTCTCTGCTCCATGGTGTCTGGGCCCTCAGCAGGACTATCCTTTACTAGACTAGACTGGCTGGAAATGACTCAACAGCTCTGGGCAGGAATCCCCTGGAGTTTGACGCTGGCTGTCTCTGGGACCCAGCGGGAACTTCTTCCTCATTCTCTCCTTGAAGTCACTGAAGGCAGGTTAGTTGGGATTTCCTACACCCTGGCATTGGGTTCATAGAGCAAGTATCCAAAAGAGCCAGGCAAAGCAAGTTGTATCCCCCTACCAATTAAAAAAATAATTTATTGAGGTGAAATTCATATAACATAAAATGAACCATTTCAAAGTGAACAATTCAGTAGCATTCAGTACATTCACAATATGGGGCAACCACCACCTCTTTTTAGTTCCAAAACATTTCCATTATTCCAAAGGAAAATCCCTTACTTAGTGTCTCCAGCTGTCCCCTTTCCCCAGCCTCTGGCAATGCCCAATCTACTGTCTGTCTCTATGGATTTATCAATTCTGGGTATTTCATATCAATGGAATCGTACAATAGTTAACCTTTATGTGTCTTCTCTCACTTACTGTGATGTCTTAGAGTATGTATCCCCTTTTATAACTAAGTCTCAGAAGTCACCTAAGGTCACTTCCTCCAAAGTCACAGGCCCACCCAGGTTCACAGGAAGGAGACTTGGACCCACCTCTCAGGGGGGTCAATGTCAGTGTCACGTTGTAAGAAGAGCCCATGGGATAAGGAATCTGCCACAGCTGACCTGCCCAGTGCCAAGCAATTACCCAAGTTGTTTCCAAATGCCTAGTCCAGGGACACGAAGTGAAGGCATTGGGCACAAACAGGACTTCCAAGGGTCTGCCCGATGGTGTGCAACTCTAACAGCTGACATGTGATAAACCATGAGCTTACATACGCAAAAAATATTTTTTTATTTTCTACTAACCGGACTTAGGCAATTTCTGTCTTGACCCCTGCTCCCTAATGGCAGAAACCTTCCAGACAAATAAGACAAATTCAGTGATAGCTTAGTCATCTCATCTTTATTTTTATTTTATTATTATTTTTTTTTTTTGCGTTACGCGGGCCTCTCACTGTTGTGGCCTCTCCCGCTGCGGAGCACGGTCTCCGGATGCGCAGGCTCAGCGGCCATGGCTCACGGGCCCAGCCACTCCGTGGCATGTGGGATCCTCCCGGACCGGGGCAGGAACCCGTGTCCCCTGCATCGGCAGGTGGACTCTCACCCACTGCGCCACCAGGGAAGCCCATAGAGCTCTCTTTTCATGAAATACTGGGATTTCTGACATGCTTGCTTGGCTCCAGTCTTGAGATCTGTCTGAGCCCTGAGTCCACTCTCTGGGCCGCTGGAGCGCCCCCTACCTGCCATCCCCCCACCGCTCCCCAGATGCTCCAGGTTCTGAACCTTTCTACATAGTCTCACCTTCTCTCTCCAGGAGCCCTGTGGTGCCCGGCGGGGTCGTGGCCATGGACAGACATTACTTCCAAAACACTGGAGCGTATGACCCTCACATGTCACTGAGGGGTGGCGAAAACCTCGAACTGTCTCTCAAGGTACTTCCTGGGCCAAGGGAGGCCCAGGTGGGTTCTTTGGAGCCCTGTGTCCGGTCACAGCTTGGAGGTCAGGGCTAAGGCTTCGGGCAAATTACAGAGTCATTATACGTAGTGTGTCAAACCCTCATTTCTCCCCCTTTCTCATCTCTCTTGATTTCACCCCAGCCTGCTTCCTGAACTCGCCTGTCAAAACTGCCCTTAGGAAAGGGCGAGTTTTCAGTCATCTCCACCTGAGTGCAAAGCTTCCCCTACGTTCTCCATTCCCAGCACCCTTAGCATCTTGATAGTTTTCACAGCACCCATTGGCCAAAGCAAATACCAAGCAGTTCTGTGCATTGAGTAGTTAGGTCCAAACAACTTAATAAGTATTTGTCCGAACAACTTAGCACCCACTGGGTGCCAGACAGTTTCTCAAACCTTGGAATCAGATTGGACCCGCCACCCTCATTTCCTGTTCCATGTTGATTTTTAGCCTGATGCTTGCTTTTTCATGACAGCAACCACTGAAAACCCACCCCAACAAAGACATATGCCATTAAAAGGGCAGTGATCTAAGGCTGAAACAATGAATTGCCTTGAACTTGTACTTTTCAGAACACAGATGTCACTATGTTTCTCCTGAACAATGAAAATATCCCATGTGGCCTTTTGAGTTTGCTGCAGCACCCTGGGGTACCTTGGCACCCAGTTTGGGAACCCCATTGGTTTGGGTTCTTGGTGTGTTTTGGTTCATGTACTGCCTATCCTAGGCATGTTTTCCCTTTCCTCTTTATTCCCAAGTGGGGAATAAAAGGCTTCCTGTCAAATGAACTTCAGGCATTTGGGAGTAGGAGGGAGTGAGTGGAGAGTAGAGAAATTTCCAGAAGTAGAAAGATTCTGTTTGAGGAAAGCTTGCTTTGACCTCCACACAGATGGCTTCTGGTGCCTTTGCAGCAGGAGACTTCACAAGCTTTTAGAAATCCCCTGGCCACTAGGTATACCCTCTTCCCCGAGGAAGCAGCCTTGGGAGAATCCAGGCACTAACGGTATGGCTGCACCCTCTAAGTGCTGAATCTGGTCACGTGTTTCAGTAGGGGTGGGGAACCACAGGTCACTACCTGGGTGTGAGCCCCTCACACCACGGGTTCTGACCCAGGACAACCACCCTCATTCTCCCCACCTTGTCCCTCCCCAGTCCAGAACCCTCAGATCTGGAAATTCTGCTCCATCCTGAGAACCAGAACCAGCTTTCTCTTTTGTACTCATGATTTCCGGTGCATTTCGCCAGCCCCTCACTCCCCACGTTGCTGGATGGGAGTACAGAGGTGTTGATCTTCTCCTTTCACTGCAGACCTGGCTCTGTAGGGGCTCCGTCGAAATCCTTCCCTGCTCTCGGGTGGGGCATGTCTACCAAAATCAGGATGCCCGCTCCCCTTTTGACTGGGAGGCCACCCTGCGGAACAAGATTCGCATTGCTGAGACCTGGCTGGGCGTGTTCAAAGAAACCTTCTACAGGCACAACCCAGAGGCCTTCTCCTTGAGCAAGGTAAGAGGAGAGCCTGGCAGGGTCTTCGGTGCCCACCCAGGGCCACCAGGTGGAGGCTGTGCAGGACCACCTCCCCTCCCACCTGGAAGGGCAGATAGAAGCTTCTGGCTAGTACTTCCATGAGTGGCCCCTGTCAAGTGGCTCCTCTACCTGGCGGGGTTGTCCTCTGTCTCTTCCAGCATCTCCCAGGGGCATCATGGCCTGGAACCCCCTGATGTCTGTAGGGGTTCTGTCATCACATCTAAGGGGTGTAATCCTTCATCCTGTGGCCGGAGGAGAGGCTGGGTAAGGAGTGAGCACTGCAGTGGGCCTCCAAGGGCCCTTTCATCCCAGGCAAAGTGCTCAAGGCTGTGAAATTACCTAAGATGTGAAACAAATATAACATTGATTTACAATGTTGTGTAAAATTACCCAAGATGTGAAACAAATATAAGTATTTTTTACTTAAAAAATAAACATAAAGGACATCCCCAAAAAGGCACAGAAAAATAAACATTTTAAACATTTAATGAAGTGTCTGCAAACAGTGCATTTTCACCTGGTCCACTACCACTCAGCGCCATTCTGATGGCGTGACACGTAAATGCTATTTAATGTGGGACGTGGTTCACAGTGATGCTTGCTGTCCCCCTCCTTCAGCTTGCTCCCAGACACCTCTGTGCCTCCCAGCACATGAACTGTGATGTAAAACCAGCTTCCTCCGTCCTGCCGCCTGTGTCTCTCTCCTCCCCAGGCTGGGAAGCCGGACTGCACTGAACGCCAGCAGCTGCAAAGGAGGCTGGGCTGTCGGACCTTCCACTGGTTTCTGGCCAACATCTATCCCGAGCTGTACCCATCCGAACGCAGGCCCAGGTTCTCTGGAAAGGCAAGTCATGATAAAAACAAAGTGCAGAGAGAGAGGAAGAGAAGGGGTTGGGTGGTCTCCCAGCATAGGAACTGAAGTTCAGATGCTCTTCCATGACCCTGGCCACCCAGTCCCAGCTCAGCAGGGCCTCCTTGCGGGGGGTGGCTCTGCTGCCCCATAACACGTCCCAGGGCCCCTTCACCAGAACAGGTGCTGTCACCTCCTTCAGGAGGCCTGTCCTTAGGGTCACTGGCTTCAGCTTGACCTCGATCATTTTTATGATCTGAGCATGGGACCTTGAGCTACACTGCAGAGAGTGAAGGAGTGGTCGACAGAGGGCGTCTTTGCAGCAGAGGGCGGGATTCACTTCCGTGTGAACGTTGCTTATAGCTCCACAACACCGGACTTGGCTTCTGTGCAGACTGCCGGACAGAAGGGGACGTCCTGGGCTGTGCCATGATTCTAGCTCCTTGCAGTGACAGCCAGCAGCAGCAGGTGGGTGGTCAGTGTTCTCAGACCTGCAAGGGGTCTTTGCTGGGATGGCCCTCCCTTCCCTTTGGGGCATCTCCTTTCAGTGGTCCCACGTCCCTTGACTGTGCATGGTCCCCCACTCTGACGACCCATTCCCCAACCTGCCCCAACCCCAAGCCCAAATGTGGACCCATCAGAGAATATGAGCATCTGAGCTCGAGGGACATGGCGAGCCTGTTTAGCCAATGTTTTCATCTGACAGATGAGGAAACTGAGGCTTGGAGAGTGGCTAGCCCAGGGGCTTCAAACTCAGGTGTGTCTCCAGGGTTTAAGTGGATAAAGGAAATAAACACAGGGAGCTGGGCGGAGGCTGTTGTCACAGAGGAACACCTGCCCCAGCCTCAGTAAATGTCTTTTGTTTTGTATGAAAGAGGATCCAGTATTACAAGATCATCCAAAAATTTAAAAGACACTGGAAATCCAGAGTTTATGGAAAAGATCCCCATTTTTTTCTTTTTCTTTTTTTTTTAATCGAAGTATAGTTGATTTACAATGTTGTGTTAGTTTCTGGTGTACAGCACAGTGATTCAGTTATACATATATAAATATATATAAAATCTTTCTCAGATTCTTTTCCATTATACCTTATTACTGGATATTGAATATAGTTCCCTGTGCTATACAGTAGGACCTTGTTGTTTATCTATTTTATATATAGTAGTTTGTATCTGCTAATCCCAAACTCCTAATTTATCCCTCCCCCCTTTTTCCCTTTGGTAACCATAAGTTTGTTTTCTATGTCTGAGTCTGTTTCTGTTCTGTAAATATACTAAGTGAAGTAAATCAGACAGAGAAAGACAAATATCCTAAGATATCTCTTATATGTGGAATCTAAAAAAATGATACAAATGAACTTATTTACAAAATGGAAAAGCTCCCCATTTAAATTAAAAATCTATAATCAGAGGTCAAAGAAAACCTGTGTGCAGGCAAATTTCCACCAGGGCACCTTTCTGAAACATCTGGACCAGCTCAAGATCATTAGCCAACTAGAACCAGAGATGGAGAAAGTGGGTCACTGAGTGGGCACTATAGGCACAGAAACACTGAGGAATCAAGGGGACCCTGGAAAATGTTCCCCATTTGCAGCAGCACCTCAAACCCATAGCTCGTGACTGTTCCTAAGACTCCAGGCCTCTGACGCTGTGTCCTGCCCAGAGTAGATATGCTATGTCTTTTGGGCATTTAATGGGGATCTATGGGGGCCAATACTCCTGGGCCAGAGGGGGAACTTTAGGGCATCACAGGAGCCTGGGGCGTGTGTGTGTGTGAAGTGGGGAGAGGGCTGGATCTGGGTAGACAAGGCTCATGGCCTCTGGTGACCCTCTACCTCACTTGCCAGAGGAGACCTTACACACAGATGGGGTCATCGGGTTTCAGAGCTGTGGCCTCATTCGGAACGTTCCCACACACAGAGCAATGTGGTTTGTGAAACTCCTTCCACAGGGAGAAAGGCTTCCACTGCATGGTCAGGAGGAAGGCAGAGGGTGTAAACGCCCCTGGGGATGGGTGGGAAAGAGCACACGAGCTCTCCTGGGGCGCACTGGATACCAACTCCACGGATTTCCCGGGACCTCACTCTGCAGCGTGGCTGGACCCTTCGGTACCGAGGAAGGGCGGGGTTGCCCTGTGACAACAAAAGTTTATGGCCCAAAGGGCGACACTGAAAGTGACTGGCAGGCACTGACCACAGGGAGACTCTCTCCTTGAGCCAGAGGTCCTGCTCGTGGGTACATATGGCCAGAAGGGACCTGAATCAGGTCTGAAATCCACACTGAGTCAGGGGAAGAATCTAGAGACAGAGGGTCCTTCTAGCATCATGTGGGCTCCTTGGATATCAGGAAGGTCTCCTTCTATGTTAGGGTATTTCTTCTCTTCAAATATCCGTCTCAGGAATAACTGCCCAGGTCGTGGGACGTCCCCATGACGCTGGATGAAGGTTGGTGTGTCCACTTCTTATCACAACTTGGATGACAACCTGGAAAGTCTAGCCCACCCCCCAAACCTCTGCCTTTTCAGCCTGTGATGGGGTCTTTGCATAAGTTGTCCTACCCCAAAGGCCTGTATTAAAAAATAAACAACAAAGTGTAACTTCCTGGAGATATTGATCAAAGGAGCCAGGTGAGGCCCCAAGAGCCTGGGGTAAAAGGCAGAACAAGTCTTGGAGGGTCCAGCCCTGCAGGCAGGACTGGCGAGGCTCTGGGACCCCAGGGGAAGGCCCTGGGCCTGGAGGACACCTGGGGAAGCAAGTGCTCAGTATCCATTTGTCCCCTTTCAGCTTTGCCCTTTACCAGTGTTCTAGAACACCCCAATAGGCACTCACACCTGGCACAGGAGGACAGAGAGAAAGCTCTGTGATGGTGGAAATAGCTCACCTTCTAGCTGTGTGACATCAGGCAGACCTCTTAACCTCTCTGAGTCTTGGTTTCCTCATCTGCAACTGGGGATAATGGTGCAAAAAGAATGTTAGCTTTTGGATTTATTTATTTATTTATATTCTTGGTGGGGAGGTGGGGATTAGCAAGGGCTTCTGTATCCAGAAAAATTGTGAGCTTGCTAAGCTGAAGACACCATATGCCATATAAAAAAGAAGAAACACCCTCTTTTATGCATAAGTAACTATGTTTTTAACAAAGGGAAATCTCCAGGGGCCCCGAATCCAGAGGCAACTGAAATAGAGTCATAGGGCCATGGCCAAGCTCTCCTGCAGGGTGAAGGGGACAGTTTCTGTCAAACCTCAGGAACCCAGAGGCGTTGGTTCCAAGCAGGAGATAGTGACAAAAGCCCATCTTCAGCCCATGACAGATGAGGGGTTGGAAATGGGACACCCATACAAAGCCAGCTTTGACCTTCACAGAGTAACCTATCTGTGAAAACCTGGACTAGAAAAGACTACCTACAGCCACCGGAAGTTGACAAGGAAGCAGGTCTGTAGACAGGTCTTTGCGTCGGAGAAAATGACTCTTCCCTGAAAATTTTTAACCACAAGCTTGTGTCCAGCGTGGGTTTAGGGTTCAAATTTATAGGAACTGTGTTGTCTGGGAATCCTCAGGTGGGACTGGCTACCTAACTTGTTGGGCTCAGTGCAAATGAAGATGGTGAGACCTGTCACTCAACAATTATTAAGAATTCCTAGACAATATCAGCATTAAATCAAATATATTAGACCAAGAACATTAAACCCTTCTAAGCATGAAGCCCCTGCAGTTACACAGGTCACATGCCCATGAAGCCAACCCCGTCTCCTAGCCACAAAGTTAGCATAAAAATTAGCTCAGGCTGCATTTGGCAGGAACAAATGGAAAATGGTTTTATCAGGATGTGTTTCCAACCTGGCCCCACGAGCATCCCGCAGCTAAAGCCCCTCTGCAAAGGAATGCATGATCCAGCCCTACGGAACCCAGGAGGAAATGAAAACCATGAGCGAGCGTCAGCAGATACAAAAGACAGAAGGAAAATCACTTGCAGGGCCAGCACAGATGTGTCCAGAAAGAGATCAACTCGGGCCTCAGGAGTTTCCTCATCTGCCCTTCCAACTGTATCCTCACAAAACACACAGCATCCTTTATGGCCTCACCTATGATACAGTAAATAGAATAATGGAGGAACTTGCCAGAATGTATAAATATGAATGCAAAAGTAGATGGAATGTGGAGATTTCAGAGGCCAGGCCTAGTCCAGCATCATATTTGTGGACTTGACTATGAGATAGGGTCTTGCTGACCCCAGTAGAATTTGAAGATTGCCCCCAGACCTCAGCCCTATTGCAATGAGCTCTCCTTCCTTTACCTCCAGCTTTGGAGAGGATCTCCTTCTAGCTGTGCTAACAGCCATTTCCCTCTGTCCCAGCACCTGGATCACATGGGCAGGAAAGAGATCCACTATGGCAGCCCCCAGCACCTGTGCTTCGATGTCAGGCGAGACCAGGTGATTCTGCAGAACTGCACCAAGGAAGGCCCTGACATCCATCAGCAGCACTGGGACTACCAGGAGGTAAGAAACCCAGCTAGGAAGGATTCAGCAGTGCTGCTGGCTGGTGCGTGTCTCAGGCTTTTCCAAGAGGTCAAGTATTACCATACAAGCCTGTGTCCCTGCTGTTGAACTGAGTGACTTGACACTAAGGCCTCAGGGGGAGGTGAAGCCAACTTTGCAGCAAAGCTAACAACCAGCATCTTGAAATGTACTAGTTTTCCAGGTTTCTGTATAGCTCTGGTCTTGATATGGTAGAGATAGGAGACAGCCTCTTTTTAAAAGTTTATTAGCTTAGGTCACAAGTAGGACCATGGAGCGTGTTACAGAAGCAGTCAACCACGTTGGTGGTGTGGTTTTAGGGGCAGTGGAAAGGCCTGTCTCCTGTTCCACAACCGGATACATGAGGATGTAGATCATTCTTTCTTGCTTTGCAAATTCTGCTCTGAGCATTTCATCAGTTTAGTAAGACTTTGATTCCCATGACTCCAGAGAGAAGCCTGAGATCCTTTCCAGAGGTTATGCATCAATAAAGAGGAAATACGAGGAGGGTAAGTATTTAGGGAGAGTGAGCCATTTACAGGATTGGGATTGGAAGGTGACAGTAAGTATCAACAATAACTGTCCATACGTAGTTTTTCCTTCACCTCAAATCCCTTCTGAAATGAGTTAGGGTACAAGTATACAAACAAACAGATTAATACACACATCTTTCAAACATGCCATTCTTCAACTTTTGCTTGGGAATAAGGGGGTGGGGATTAAATAACTAAGCAGAACTCCATGCATCGGTACTCTTAAAGCAGGCTGTGAAAGAGGAAAATCGTATAGTGTAAAACTTAAGCTGAACTCACGATAAACAGTTGAGAACAAAGCTCTTGGGGCTTTGGTGACAAGTGAACCTAGGACTCAGGGGGCCCACACATGCTCAAAGAATTCTTAGAAACCAAGTTAAGGCCCTTTATGAATGATCATAAGGGATCATTCTAAGCAAGTCCTCTGGATAAGATAGATTTAGAAACAGCATTTAAAAATAATATGTAAAAGATTAGTGACTAAGATACACCCAGCATCTTTCAGGCATTAGAAAATAAGGCTTTAAAAAAGTATTCTTGGGCTTCCCTGGTGGCGCAGTAGTTGAGAGTCCGCCCGCCGATGCAGGGGATGAGGGTTCGTGCCCTGGTCCGGGAAGATCCCACATGCCGCGGAGCGGCTGGGCCCGTGAGCCATGGCTGCTGAGCTTGCGCGTCCGGAGCCTGTGGTCCGCCATGGGAGAGGCCACAACGGTGAGAAGCCCGCGTACCGCAAAAAAAAAAAAAAAAGGATTCTCATTCAGCCATAAGAAGGAGCAAGATACTGTTCATAGCAGCAGGATTCACAATAGCCAATAGGTGGAAGCAACCTAAGGGTCCAGTGATTGATGAATGAATAAACAAAATGTGCTTTATACATACAATGGAATATTTTCCTGCCTTAAGAAAGAAGGAAATCCTGTCATTTACTTCAACATGGATGAAGCTTGAGGACATTATGCTAAGTGAAATAAGCCAGGCACAAAAAGACAAATACTGTATGATTAAACTTACATGACATATATAGAGAAGCCATATTCATACAAACAGAAAATAGAATGGTGGTTACCAGGCATGAGGGGAAGTGGGGAGAGGGAAGTTGTTGTTTAATGGGTATAGAGTTTGTTTTGAATGAAGAAAAAGTTCTGGAGATCTGTTTCACAACAAAGTGAATATACTTAACATTACTAGCTTTTACACTTAAAAATGGTTAAGGTAGAAAATTTTATGTTACATATTTTTACCACTACAAAGAAAGAAAGAAAGAAAGAAATTAGGTACTATTTTGTGCTACAACATGGATGGAACTTGAAAATACCATGCAAAGTGAAAGAAGCCAGTCACAAAAGGCCCTATATTATGATTCCATCTATATGAAATGTCAAGAAGAGACAAGTCCATAAACACAGAAACTAGATTAATGATTTCCAGTGGCTGGAAGGAAGCAGGAATGGGAAGTGACTGCTAATGGATAGTACTTTTCTTTTTACAGTGATGAAATTTTCTGCAATTAGATAGAGGTGATGGTTGCATATACTTTGTGAATATACTAAAATCCGCTGAGTTGTATTTAGGGCATGTGAATTATATCTCTAAATAAATAAATGGACATTATCAGCACTGTTGGTTAAGGTTGTTTAACTTTTCATAAAGAAATTGAATTTTTTCTTGAAAAGGGGATGGCTACATTCAGTATTAAGTTTGGTAGATTTTGAGCAGGAAGCAGCTATGGTCTTCCAAATATGGCTGACTCAGGCCCTCAGTGTATCCTTAGAGCCTTACTCTATACTGCAACTTGGTGGCAGCAGTACTAAACTGCAGGATTAACAGAGGGCAGAGATTAAATTAAATCCTTTTGAAAGCAGAAATTTACAAGTACAGTGCTAACAATGAATGTCAACAATACAGTATAACGGTTGAACATGATCTTTACACTGGCATTTTACTAGCCAGAACTCTCCAAGAAATGGCATAATTACCCAACCACAATAATAATAATTGAATTAATGACCCCAAGGCTCTGTATGGTATTTCAATTTTAAGGTTACCTAAATTATATTATATAGTAACGAAAATACTCCAGTTCCTTACCAGGCCAGTTCATATCACCTTTATTATTCTCTTAATGATTAGCACAAATCTTAGAAATTTCCTTCTTTGCTGACTGATTGTGGGGGACCAACTCGTTTTCTTTTTTTTTTTTTTTTCCTTTTCTTCTCTCTTTTCAGAATGGAATGATTGTTCACATTCTTTCTGGGAAATGCATAGAAGCTGTGATGCAGGAAAACAATAAAGATTTGTATTTACGTGAGTGTGATGGAAAAGCCAGCCAGCTGTGGCGATTTGACAATGTCAGCACCGTGGATGAACAATGAATGCCACCATCAGAAGGAAAAGAGAAATGTGGCCATAGAGGTTCAACTCAAGGGAACAACAGGAGCATGTGCATATCATGAAGGAGACCCTTTGTGTTTGTGCAGTGATGATAGTAGAAACAAAAACTCCACAAATGAATATGGGAAGTCTTTCCTTCTCATACCTTACTACATTGACCACTGGCTGTTTTAGAAAAAGAAAAACATGGACCCATTGTCTCAATGTCTTCATCACTGGTAGATGATCATTACATGGTACATAAGATTCTTGGGGTTTTTTTTCATTGAGCAGTAAATAATTGCTTTTATCTCTGACTAAGGAAAGAGGCCTGGCAACACCTTCAGGATACACAATTCTGATTGATCAATTTATTTCAAATGGCCTTATCTTGGATTGTCTGTGTCACCAGCCATGAAAATTAAAGCGTGAAGAAAGTGCAAAGTCCTGACATCCAAAAAACATTGCAATAGGCTTATGAGGACAAATTTCATGTTCATTGGTTGAGGCATAGCTCAGAGGAAGGAAGGGAAATAAGCTACTGAGAGAAAATAGGGTTGGAGAGAGCTTTGACCCAATTCTTCAGCTCAGCCTAGTAGCTGAAAAGAGTCAGTAGACCTGGAATAAGATGTTCTCATGTTAATGAGAATTTCCTCAGAACTTTCTATCTCCATTCACTCTGCCCTTGCTATTCTCAATCTAGGTTAACCACAATCGGATTCTCATGCAATATTCTTTTCTTTAATCATTGGTGTTGGGTCAGCTTAGATTGAACACTCCCACTAACAGAAGTGTGTACAGTTGAGAAACTCTCCTGATGCCCTGTTACAGGGTTTGCACTGATTGGACCAGAATGAGCAACATTTGCAAAGAGGCAAATATCCCTGGGAGGGAAATGCCAGTGTCTGAGCCAAAATTCTTATGAGAGGAACTAGAGGTGGGTGTTAATGTCCATGAAGGTTGAAAGGGCTGTCTCTGAGCCAGTAGGAAATGTCTGGGACCCTCAAATATGCCCACACCTGAACATTCAGCCATAGAAGAACACATCTCCACCAGGGCAGAGCCCATGCTAGCAAAAGCTGAATGGCTCTCTTGTTGTGACTTGGCCCACCCAGTTGGGTTGTAAGAGTTGCTGAGTGGGGGTGGTTATGTGATTGAGAAGACATGGTGCTTGGTGGTGGACCCTGACACCCAAGGAGATGGGAAGAACCCCCAAGCGAACCAGTAGGATGTCGGGGGACTGAGGGGGAGGAGAAGTGGACACTGGATAGGACCGGCACCCCTGAGGGGTGGCTGAGATGGGGGAGGGGTTACCATGCCTGGAGGAACCTCAGGCTCAGACCAGGGGCCCAGCATTTCCCCTGCCCAATCAGCCGGGGAAGTCTGCCAGGCTCTTGGGCTGGGTCCTATGGCCTCAGAAGTCCCCTCTGGGCTGAGTTGGTCCTGGGGGCATAGGAGCAAGGCCGGGAGAGAACAGGAGAGGCAGACGGGAGGGACCCTCCAGGACCAGAGGAGCAGGAAAGGAGCAGAGAGGGTTTACCCCACCCACTCAGGCACAAGGAGCCTGCTGAGCTGCCAGGCCAGTCCCCCAACCTCCAAAGTCCCCTCTGGGTGCGTGGGTCCTGGGGGCATAGGAGGGAGGCTGGGGAGATCAGGAGAGGCAGGTGGGAGGAGCCCTCTGGGACTGGAGGAGTGGTAGAGGAGTGGAGGGCATTTGCCCCACCCACTCAAACCCAGGAAACCTGCTGGGTTCCCACGTGAGGTCCCCCACCCTCTGAGACCAGAGGCAGGGGCACATCTGGGCCCTTCTGTTCTGTTGAGCCTAAGGCCCACCCACCACACCCCCCACCTTTTCCAGGCCCGTGGGTCCTAAGCATAGGCCCCACTCACTGCTCAAACCTCACCCCTGCTCAGGCCCTGCCCTCCACAGTGAAGGCCTTTTCCACCTTTTCTTTTTTCTCTTCCTCTTTTTTAGTGTTGTGGTTCTGTTTTACTTTCCAGTTGTTGTTTCATCTATTTTCATTTTTAGTCTAGGAAACTAACACAGCTGTTAGTTTCCTAGTCTAATTTTATTTTTTACTTTGTTATTGTTCTCCTTTTTATTTTTTTATTTTTATTTTTTTATTTTTTTTACCACCCCATGCAGCTTGCAGGATCTTGGTTCATGAGCCGGGGGTCAGACCAAAGCTCCTGTGGTGGGAGCTCCAAGTCTAAACCACTGGACTAACAGAAAACCTCAGAATCCAGGGAATATTCATTAGAGTGAGGTCCTCGTCTCAGCACCAAGACCCAACTCTACCCAGCAGCCTACAAACTCCAGTGTTGGAAGCCTCAGGCCAAACAACCAGTAAGACAGGAGCACAACCCCACTCATAAGAAAAGAAAAAAAAATGAGATGGGAAAAAATATGTCACAGATGAAGGAACAAGGTAAAACTCTACAAGACCAAAAAAATGAAGAGGAAATAGTCAATCTACCTGAAAAAGAATTCAGAGTAATGTTGGGAAAGATGATCCAAAATCTCAGAAATAGAATGGAGGCACAGATTGAGAAGATAGAAGAAATATTTAACAAAGATCTAGAAGAACTAAAGAACAAACAAACAGAGATGAACAGCACAATAACTGAAATGAAAAATACACTAGAAGGAATCAATAACAGAATAACTGAGACAGAAGAATGAATAAGTGAGCTGGAAGACAGAATGATGGAAATAACTGCCGAGGAGCAGAATAAAGAAAAAAGACTGAAAAGAATTGAAGACAATCTCAGAGACCATTGGGAAAACACTAAATGCACCAACATTCGAATAATAGGGGTCCCAGAGGAAGAAGAGAAAAACAAAGGGTCTGAGAAAATATTTGAAGAGATTATAGTGGAAAACTTCCCTAACATGGGAAAGGAAATAGTCACCCAAGTCCAGGAAGCACAGAGAGTTCCATACAGGATAAACCCTAGGAGAAGTACAAAAAGACACATATTAATCAAACTAACAAAAATTAAATTCAATGAAATAATATTAAAAGCAGCAAGGGAAAAACAAAAAATGACATACAAAGGAATCCCCATAAGGTTATCACCTGACTTTTCAGCAGAAACTCTGCAGGCCAGAAGGGAGTGGCAGGATATACTTAAAGTGTTGAAAGAGAAAAACCTACAACCAGCATTACTCTGCCCAGCAGGGATCTCATTCAGATTCAATGGAGAAATCAAAAGCTTTTCAGACCAGGAAAAGCTAAGAGAATTCAGCACCACCAAACCAGCTTTACAACAAATGTTAAAGAAATTTCTCTAGGCAGGAAACACAAGAGGAGAAAAAGACCCACAAAAACATACACCAGACAATTAAGAAAATGGTAATAGGAACATACATATTGATAATAGCCTTGAATGTAAATAGATTAATTGCCCCAACCAAAAGACAGAGACTGGCTGAATGGATACAAAAACAAGACCCACATATATGCTGTCTATAAGAGACCCACTTCAGAACTAGGGACACATACGACTGAAAGTGAAGGGATAGAGAAAGATATTCCATGCAAATGGAAATCAAAAGAAAGCTGGAGTAGCAATACTCGTATCAGATAAAATAGACTTTAAAATAAAGACTGCTACAAGAGATAAAGAAGGACACTACATAATGATCAAGGGATCAATCCAAGAAGATATAACAATTATAAATGTTTATGGACCCAACATAGGAGCACTTCAGTACATGAGGCAAATACTAACAACCATGAAAGGGGAAATTGACAGTAACACAATAATAGTAGGGGACTTTAACATCCCACTTACACCAATGGACAGATCATCCAAAGAGAAAATAAATAAGGAAACACAAGCTTTAAATGATACAATAGACCAGTTAGATTTAATTGATATTATGGAACATTCCACCCAAAAGTGGCACAATACACTTCTTTCTTTTCAAGTGCACATGGAAATTTCTTCATGATAGATCACATCTTGGGTCACAAATCAAGCCTCAGAAAATTTAAGAAAATTGAAATCATATCAAGCAGCTTTTCTGACCACATTGCTATGAGATTGGAAACCAATTACAGGAAAAAAAAACCTGTAAAAACCACAAGTACATGGAGGCTAACAGTGCGCTACTAAATAACCAAGAGATCACTGGAGAAAGCAAAGAAGAAATTTAAAAAACGATAGCAACAAATGACAATGAAAACACAACAACCCCAAACCTATGGGAGGCAGCAAAAGCAGTTCTAAGAGGGAAGTTTATAGCAATTCAACCTCACCTCAAGAAACAAGAAAAATATTAAATAAACAATCTAACTGTACACCTAAAGCAACTAGAGAAAGAAGAATAAAGAAAACCCAAAGTCAGTAGAAGGAAAGAAATAATAAATATAAGAGCAGAAATAAATGAAATAGAATACAAAGAAAACAGTAGCAAAGATCAATAAATCTAAAAGCTTGTTCTTTGAGAAGATAAACAAAATTGATAAACCCTTAGCCAGCCTCATCAAGAAAAAAACAGAGAGGATGCAAATCAATAAAAACTGGGAATGAAAAAGGAAAAATCACAACTGACACCACAGAAATACAAAAGATTACAAAAGACTACTACAAACAACTATATGCTAATAAAATGGACAAACACGAAGAAATGAACAAATTCTTGGAAAGGTGCAATTTCCCAAGGCTGAACCAGGGAGAATTAGAAAATATAAACGGATCTATCACTAGTAATGAAATTGAAACTGTAATTAAAAATCTTCCAACAAACCAAAGTCCAGGACCAGATGGCTTCACAGATGAATTCTATTAAATATTTAGAGAAGAGCTAACACCACTCCTTCTCAAACTCATCCAAAAAATTGCAGAGGGAGGAACACTCCTAAATTCATTCTACAAAGCCACCATCACCCTGATACCAAAACCAGAAAAAGATATCACAAAAAAAAGAAAATTATAGACCAATATCACTGATGAACATAGATGAAAAAATCCTGAACAAATACTAGCAAACAGAATCCAACAACATATTAAAAGGATCATACACCATGATCAAGTGGGGTTTATCCCAGGGATTCAAGGATTCTTCAATACACACAAATCAATCAATGTGATACACCATATTAACAAATTGAAGGAGAAAAATCATATGATCATCTCAATAGATGCAGAAAAAGCTTTTGACAAAATTCAACACCCATTTATGATAAAAACTATCCCAAAAATGGGAATAGAGGCAACCTACCTCAACATATTGAAGGCCATATATGACAAACCCACAACAAACATCATTCTCAATGGTGAAAAACTGAAAGCATTTCCACTTAGATCAGGAGCAAGACAAGGATGTCCACTCACCACTCTTATTCAACATGGTTTTGGAAAGCCTAGCCACGGCAATCAGAGAAGAAAAGGAAATAAAAGGAACACAAATTGGAAAAGAAGAAGTAAAACTGTCATTGTTTGCAGATGACATGATACTATATGTAGAAAATCCTAAAGATGCCACCAGAAAACTAATAGAACTAATCAATGAATTTGGTAAGGTTGCAGGATACAAAATTAACACACAGCAATCTCTTGCATTCCTATACACTAACAATGAAAAATGAGAAAGAGAATTGAAGGAAACAATCCCATTTACCATTGCAACAAAAAGAATAAAATACCTAGGAATTAACCTACCTAAGGAGATGAAAGATTTGTACTCAGAAAACTATAAAACACTGGTGAAAGGAATCAAAGATGACATAAACAGATGGAGAAATACACCATGTTCTTGGATTGGAAGAATCAATATTGTGAAAATGACTATACTACCCAAAGCAATCTATAGATTCAGTGCAATCCCTATCAAACTACCAATGGCATTCTTCACAGAATTAGAACAAAAAATTTTACACTTCATATGGAAACACAGAAGACCCCAAAAAGCCAAAGCAGTATTGAGAAAGAAAAATGGAATGGAAGAATCAGTCTCCCTGACTTCAAACTATACTACAAAGCTACAGTAATCAAGACAACATGGTACTGGCACAAAAACAGAAACATAGATCAATGGAACAGGATAGAAAGCCCAGAGATATACCCACGCACCTATGGTCAACTAATCTATGACAAAGGAGACAAGGATATACAAGAGAAAAAACACTCTCTTCAATAAGTGGTGCTGGGAAAACTGGACAGCTCCATGTAGAATGAAATTAGAACACTCCCTAACACCATACACAAAAATAAACTCAAAATGGATTAGAGACCTAAATGTAAGACCATACACTATAAAACTCTTAGAGGAAAACACAGGAAGAACACTCTTTGACATAAATCACAGCAAGATCTTTTTTGATTCACCTCCTAGAGTAGTGGAAATAAAAACAAAAATAAGCAAATGGGACCTAATGAAACTTAAAAGCTTTTGCAAAGCAAAGGAAACTACAAACAAGACGAAAAGACAACCCTCAGAATGGGAGAAAATATTTGCAAACGAATCAATGGACAAAGGATTAATCTCCAAAATATATAAACAGCTCATGCAGCTCAATATTAAAAAAACAAACAACCCAATCAAAAAATGGATAGAAGACCTAAATAGACATTTCTCCAAAGAAGACATACAGATGGCCAAGAAGCACATGAAAAGCTGCTCAACGTCACTAATTATTAGAGAAATGCAAATGAAAACCACAGTGAAGTATCACCTCACACCAGTTTGAATGGGCATCATGAGAAAATCTACAAACCACAAATGCTGGAGAGGGTGTGGAGAAAAGGGAACCCTCTTGCACTGTTGGTGGGAATGTAAATTGATACAACCACTATGGAGAACAGTATGGAGGTTCCTTAAAATACTAAAAATAGAACTACCATATGACCCAGCAATCCCACTACTGGGCATATACCCAGAGAAAACCATAATTCAAAAGAGTCATGTACTACAGTGTTCATTGCAGCACTATTTACAATAGTCAGGACATGGAAACAACCTAAGTTGAATGAAACAACAGATGAAATAACAGATGAACGGATAAAGAAGATGTGGCATATATATACAATGGAATATTACTCAGCCATAAAAAGAAACAAAATTGAGTTATTTGTAGTGAAGTGGATGGACCTAGAGTCTGTTATACAGAGTGAAGTAAGTCAGAAAGAGAAAAACAAATACTGTATGCTAACGCATATATGTGGAATCTAAAAAAAAAAAAACAGGTACTGATGAACCTAGTGGCCAGGCAGGAATAAAGACGTAAACATAGAGAATGGACTTGAGGACACAGGAGGTGGGGAGGGGGAAGCTGGGGCGAAGTGTATGAGTACATACACTACTGAATGTAAGATAGATAGCTAGTGGGAAGCAGCAGCATAGCACAGGGAGATCAGCTCGTTGCTTTGCGATGACCTAGAGCGGTGGGATAGGGAGGGTGGGAGGGAGGCTCAAGAGGGAGGGGGTATGGGGATATATGTCGGCATATGCCTGATTCACCTTGCTGTACAACAGAAACTAACACAGTATTGTGAACCAATTATACTCCAATAAAGATCTATTAAAAAAAAAGACCTGGTACCCATCTCTCTTCCAGGTGGATTTCACTCTTCACATGGTCAGCTTAAAACCTCCCCTCAAAGATGTCGATCTCCTTTGGGCTGTCTCAGGATACAGTGTGTTTCAAATAACAAACACTAAGCAGGAGGTAAGGGTTTCTAAACAGTACACATCATAACTATGCATTTCTTCACCTGTTGAAGTCAATGGAACACTGCATTTTTCCTTCCTCAGAATACACTCTAGACCTGGGCGAGGAGCCACTGGTCACATGTGGTTATCTAAATGTAAATTCGTTAAAATTAAAGAAAATTTAAACTCAGTTCCTCAGTTGTACTGGCCACATTTCTAGTGCTCAATAGCCACTGTGTTGCAAATCACAGAGAATAGAACATTCCGTCCGTGCAAACAGTTCTATTGGATAACATTGACCTAGACAGATTTATCATCCCACTGAGAGAAGAGATTCAGCCACCATCGTCTTGCTTCAGACTTGTCTATATGCAACACAAATTCCCCTAACATCCTGAGGCTGAGATAGAGCTAAAAATTCTCAGATGGCAACCTTGTAAAGGGTATTATGGTTGAAAAATAAAAATTAAACAAGACCTCTATTTTTAAAATGAACTTTGTTATTGGCATTGTTGGTATTTGAAGTTGCTGGAATAAATTAATATAATTAAATAAAAGGCTGAATTCAATTGTATAAGTTGTGTTTGACAGTAATTAACAAAAGAACCCAGAAGGCTTATTGCTTAATTGGTTGAACAAAGCAAGAATGTGGTGTTTCTTGCTTCTTTAACCATCCCCATGATTTATTACTTTATTACAGAAATGGCGGTCAGCTCAGTCCCTGGCTGGTACTTCAAGGCCCTTAATTTAAACAAAACAGATGCCTCCATTTAGTTCTTAAAAAATTCAACCTTCTTCTCCTCATAGAGGAACAGAGTATTCAAATTCTCTTCTCTATGGGCTCATCTCTGACTTTATCCACAATGATCAATTTAAAAGTAGAGAAACTTGGCAGTTGGAAGATTTGATTCCCAAGAGTTTCATTTGTCTACCTGAATTTTATGATTGACTTTATTGTTTGGATTGTAAGACTGAATTCATCATCACCCCCAACAAGCTCGCCATCATTAGTAAGCATCCCACTGAGGGGACAGAGAGAAGTATTCAGCCAACAATCTAGAGTCAACACTCTTTGTGTTATTACACAATGAAAGCAGATGTTATCCCTGGAGGGGCCCTGATCTATTTCCTCTTTGGTCTCAATGCCATCAATCTCACTGACCAACTTAGAATCCCAACTCCCACAAACATCAAAAAGTCCCCCAGGTCCATGAGATGGTGCTGTCACTGCACCAGAATCTGACATCATTAGAGTTCGTGGTATTGTGCCCACCACAAGAGGAGTCTTCCATTTTCCACTGAAAGGCCATGAAAAACCAGTTGGACACCAAGTGATCTGTGACCAGTCACCAAATCTGGACATTGACACGGGCTGCCTTGATGGGCACCACTCTACACATTGTATACACTGTTTATGCTTATTCTTTAAAAGCTCTGTTCAGAATGCAACTTGTTTGGCCAAAGCCCAAAGCACCTACAAGTCCGGCCCTGATTCTTCAAACACCTTGATTTGGGCATATTTCCAGTGATGATGTTAAGTGCAAATAGCCAAGGAGGTGATATTTTCAGGATTCTAGAATCCTCTCCTATTTCTTTATTAATAACAGTCCCTCCAATCTCCAAACTCTTTGCAGTTTCAACCTCTTCCTCCATAAAATGTGCTCTTTAAATATGGAAGTGTGTCCTTAGCATTGTTTTAATATTGTGAGGGTCTTTGCTGGTGTGGTAATTCTTTACACAGGACTGGGATGTTGATGTTCTCTCATCACTGAAGTCTCTACATGATATCAATACACTATGCTATAATGACATAAAAGCAGCTCCCCTGATTTTATTTGGCTCAAAAACAGAGTCGGCCTGGTTACTTCACTCCTAGTGTGAAAGTTTGCAAGCTCAGCCCAAACAGATTAGATTCATGTTTGAAAATGAAAGTTTCCCAACAATTCCTAAACCGTACAGCTAACACACAGTTAACTTATATTCCAGAACCCTTGACAAATGCTAAATGAAGATGACAGGGCCAATTCTGCTGCAACTTGGGCTTATGAAAGCCTTTTAACTTTACAGTAAAATGTGACCAGAGGGTAGGGCAACTTTACTTCACTGGGCAACCTTCACGAAGGCACTGCTGACCCCTCTCCTTTAGGAATTGGCCAAGGGTGGCATTGCTTAATGTTTTATTTAAATAAGACCCAGGAGAGCATGAGAAGCTGTTTTTAAAGTCATGACCTGTCCAGATACACAAATGCTAACCCTGTTCAGAGGGTGGAGAATATCTGTTGTGTGGGAGGAGAGCAGCAAATGGATTATCTAAGCAACACAATTCTCCAACTCTAGCCATGTGGCTCCAGTGGGACCTGCCTGTTACCTCCACAGGATTCCACCCCCTGATTGGTTCCAGGGAGGACACTTGACCTAATTGGGTTAACCAGCACATTCACCAATAATTTTGTTACTGAGACTAAGAAATTAGTCTCTCTAGCAGAAATGTAAGAGATAATGTAAGAATTTATGAGCACTGAACAAATCAATTAATTGCTCAAATTTTCAGCTGTTCTCTGCCTCAGCTCCTCTCCTGGAAGAATATGAAGGCACAGAAATACCATTTACTATGGACATAGGATGAGAGGCTACTAGAGGTCCTGCCGATAGTGGTGGGGATATGGCCCTTGTCTCGAGGAGGCAGCTGGGGCCCTGGAAAGCAGATAGCCCCATCTAAGTAGAGACTCTATAGGAACCCTCTGGAGATGATCCAGGACCTGTGGCCTCTGAAAATAGCCACATCTAACAGAGAAACATGAGATTATACGATCAGAAAACAAATCATGCCGAAACCCAAAATTTGATTCTCTCAATCCTGAATCCCACAGTAAAGTTAAAGCACCATTAACTAAGAAAGAGATGCCAAATTCACCCTTCAACACCAGACTCTGTAATAGTGACATAGAGTGTTCTGGCCCTGCCCACCTCCATCTGGTCTTACAGCTTCAGTGAGCTCCTGAAGAAATTGTAACAGAGAGCATCTGCATTTCTTTGCCTGAGGGTTTTCCTCAAAGACAAAGAAGGCTTCTTTATGATATGGGGAAGCCCAGCCATGCCTTGGAATTCACCCCCCAGGGGCAACCCTCAATCACTGACTGACAGGAGTTGGAGTATAAACACCTCAGCTCCCTCACCTCTCCAGCAGGACAGCTCTGAGGTGCACGTTCTACACCATTTCCCAGCGTTTACTGTGGGATTAAGCTCTGATCACCCAAGTGGTAAATGGCTTGATGGTGCATCTGTAATTGGCTGCATTCCCGTCCACACACCCCAACTGGTACTTCCTAGGCTCACCTTCCAGATAGACCACTTGCCCTCAAATCCTTATCTCCTAATAGGGAAACCCACCCTAGAATACATGGCCTGGCCCACCAGAAGCTTCCATCTACAAGAGTTAGTTAGCTCATCAAATTCCATTCTTCATTTAGTTATCAATAGTCCCAACCCATGCACCAAATACCCCTATTCCCCTGAACTGAAATTATCCCACCAAACAGCAAGACCAGAGTATGGGCTTCCGGGAAGCTGTGTCCCGAGAGAAAGAGACTGAGGAAGGGGCACATGGTCAGT
Source organism: Mesoplodon mirus (assembly GCF_964341445.2). Classification (NCBI taxonomy): domain Eukaryota; kingdom Metazoa; phylum Chordata; class Mammalia; order Artiodactyla; family Ziphiidae; genus Mesoplodon; species Mesoplodon mirus. Next base: position 30,105,566 of record NC_138982.1, on the reverse strand, counting down.
CCTTATCCCAAGCTTATCAATAATATTAGAAGTCCTTCCTCTCTGGGTAAGAATGAGTGAGGAGTAGAGAGAGGCCACTCATGTTCCACTAGCTGATGTCCCTCCCTGTGGAAACCTGAAGTCTAGGGAAGCAAGGTCCCCTCCTGCATCACACAACATTTCCCTCTCATATTCCAGTTATTTTCCAGTAACTGGTACATACCAGTATTAGAGGATGTACAGGTATACTGTGTAAGTCAGTAGTGGAGAGCATGATAGCTCTCCAGGATAAAGTGAGGGGGATTTAGGTATGAGGTGGGTATTGGGGAGGAGAAGGGCAAAACAACATGGTGAAGACCTAAAGAGCAAGATGGTCAGAAAGGGATTCCTAGTGGGGGCAGGAAGGGTTGCCAGAGGGATTTTCAGAGTGAGGTGTCTAGTCCTCAGTCTAAAGTTGTGTGCTTTATTTCCATCACTCCACACTTTCAGCCAAGCCTTCCACACTGACAGTGTCCTGTTTTGGAGAACGGGAATCAAGGAATTGGGATGAGCTCACTGTCCAGGACAGAGCCGGCATAAAGCAGCCTTTGCAGTCAGATAGATCCAGTAAGACTAGGCTCTCAGGAAGAAGAGCAACATTGGTATAGAAAAGAATGGACACCCATCCTAGCCACACGCCACCACACAATGCCGATCAAGATAAATTCACTTAGGTCAGAGAGTATTTTTAAATTATATTTGACTGTGAACTAAAGCAGGGGTCAGCAAACTTTTTCTATAAAGGGCTACATAGTAAATATTTTTGGCTTTGCAGCCCCACAGCCTCTGTCACAACTATACAACTCTGCCATTGTAGCAGAAAAGTAATCAGGGTCAATAATAAACAGGGGCTTCCCTGGTGGCACAGTGGTTGAGAGTCCGCCTGCCGATGCAGGGGACACGGGTTCGTGCCCCGGTCCGGGAGGATCCCACATGCCGCGGAGCGGCTGGGCCCATGAGCCATGGCCGCTGAGCCTGCGCGTCCGGAGCCTGTGCTCCGCAACGGGAGAGGCCGCAACAGTGAGAGGCCCACATACCGCAAAAAAAAAAAAAAAAAAAAAATAATAATAATAATAATAATAAACAGATGCCCATGCCTGTGTTCCAATAAAACTTTATTTACAAAAACAGATGGCAGGGGCTTCCCTGGGTGTGCAGTGGTTAAGAATCCGCCTGCCAATGCAGGGGAAATGGGTTCAAGCCCTAGTCCAGAAGGATCCCACAGGCTGTGGAGCAACTAAGCCCGTGCACCACAACTACTGAGCCTGCATGCCACAGCTACTGAAGCCCGTGCACCTAGAGCCCGTGCTCCGCAACAAGAGAAGCCACCTCAATGAGAAGCCCACGCACCACAATGAAGAGTAGCCCCCGCTCACCACAACTAGAGAAAGCCTGCGCGCAGCAACAAAGACCCAACGCAGCCAAAAATTAATTAATTAATTAAAAAAAGAAAAGAGGGCTTCCCTAGTGGCACAGTGGTTGAGAGTCCGCCCGCCGATGCAGGGGACACGGGTTCGTGCCCCGGTCCGGGAAGATCCCACATGCCGCGGAGCAGCTGGGCCCATGAGCCATGGCCGCTGAGCCTGGGCGTCCGGAGCCTGTGCTCCGCAATGGGAGAGGCCACAACAGTGAGAGGCCCGCGTACCGCAAAAAACAAAATAGAAAAGAAAAGAAAAGAAAGTCGGCACTGTTTTAAAAAAACAGAAAAAAAAACAGGTGGCAGGCAACTAGAGAAAGCCCACACGTAGCAACGAAGACCCAACGGAGCCAAAAATAAATAATAAATAAATAATAAATTAATTAATTAATTAAAAAAAAAAACAGGTGGTGGGGCAGATGTGCCTCACAGGCATCCTTTACCACCACCTGCACTAGAGTTTTTTGTCTCATTCCAGCTGCAGAAGGAGACAAATGACAGATGCTGTAAAAACAAACAGAGAAATATTCCCAAAGAAATTGTAAATAAGCTTGAAAAACATAAAAATAGGGTGTTTTTATAGTATAAATAACCAAAAAAGCAAAGAAAACAGAAGAGGGGAAATATTAGATCTTATTGTAAGCAGACTCCAATCCTTTTCAGAAAAAAATAGAAATAAACAAATGAATCATTTTTGTAAATCAAAATATAAAACGTTGACACTGTAGCCCTCAGCCGCCTTTCTTTTGGACACTCAGATGTCACGGGCCCTCACTGTTGACAGAGCTTGGGCAGGACCAGCTTTCCTTATGTGACCACAGGCTGCAGTAAGAACATCAACGGGAAAGGGAGGGCTGCTAAGAAGCAAAGCAACTCTCAGCATTTCATCCAAGCCAACGGGATTCAATTGTAGTAACAGATGAAATCTGACACTCGAGGTTTTATGTTATAGTGGTGCAGAGACTCACAAAGCACAATGCACACACTCCCTACCTTCCCCCAACACAATTCCCTTGCAGTTGGGATGTGAGGACAATCAGATATAAGCTCTTGCATGGAGCAAGAGCCATAGCCTCTATGTATTTATATAAACTCCGATCCTTGGCATCCAATTCAGCCAGACTTCAAAACACCAACAGGAGGAGTCGAGCCAAGTAGAGGGATTCCCAATAGCAGGGCTTGAGGCCAGGCTGTATGAGGCCAGCAAACCTTCCTCCCTGTGCTCCTAAGCCAACATGGGCCCATGGAACATGTTTAAAGGCCAGACCCAGGGATGCCTCCTGCCTGTTACAACCTACGTTCGGGGCTGCCAGCCCATCATGCCCTTGGAGCGTCAGTGCCGGCACATCCAAGTCTGGCTCCTGATAAAACGAACAGCCTGAGAACCACCTTCATCCCACATGCACAGACAGTCCAAAGCTGTCCGGCCCCATCTCTACTCTCCACACTGCTGACCCCACTTGTCACTGTCCAGCAAGCCTTCACCAAGCACAAGGACCAGGCAGCTCCATCACTCTGGCCACGCAGTTGGGAGGAACAGCTGAGGCCTCTTGTCTTCTGCTGTGGTGAGATCTTGGTTTGTTCCTCCATGTTGGTCAGATACCTCATATAACAGAAGGATGAGAATCCCCTATTCTTACTCTTTGTTGGGAATGCTATTTTCTTCTCCAGTCAACTCTGAGAATATCCTCGACTGCTCTCCATGGGAGGCCTTTGCACATGGCTCTAGGTGGTGGTTGGTTTGCTTGGTGGTGGAACTCCTACCGTCTCCCTGAGGCTCCAGCTCCTAACAATGACATCTCCTCACAGATTGATTTGAGCAATGGCCCTCCCAGCTGGTCAGGTCGCCAGTGCCCTCCTCCAACCCGCTGGCTACATCCTTGCATTGCCTCCCTACCCATCTGGCCTTAGGCTAACAGGTGGGATCCAGATGGAAACATGATATATGTTTCCTTAAGATGGCCCTTGTCCGACATTTCTATTCAATACAATAAGTCTCCTACATATGAACATTCAAGTTGCAAAATTTCAAAGATGCGAATGTGCCCCTGTATGCCAGTTGTTGTACTGTACCACTGTACTTTTCAAGGTACTATACTGTAAGATTAAAAATGTTTTCTTTATTTTTTGTGTTTGTTTGTTTTTTATGTATTATTTGTGTGAAAAGTGTTATAAACTTATTACAGTACAGTACTACATAGCCAATTGTATTAGTTGGGTACCTAGGCTAACTTTGTTGGACTTACGAATAAATTGGACTTACGTATGCACTTTCGGAATGGAACTCGTTCATCTGTAGGGGACTTACTGTGTAGCTCATGATGCAATTCTATCCCAGACTAAGCAATAGGCTTTTTTAAGCAAAGAGTCATGGTCCATACTTCCTTGTTCCCCCTAACCACTTGCCAAAAGGCTGGATGCTCGACTCCATGGATTCTATCACGGAGGAGAGAAAACCAGGAGCTGGCGTACAGATGAATGATGTTTCAAGAATTGGGAGAAAAATCAAGTAGAAAAAACTTTGGACACTAACTGGGCAAGAGACAATACGACCTCTGTGAAAAAACATATGTACCCATCATCAGAAATAATAGTAATAACTGCCACAGGTGTTAAGCCTGTGCTTAGCCCTTTACTCACACCATCTCTTGTTGTATTTACAATAAGCCAACAAAGTAGGTACCAATATAATCCTCATTTTATATTATCCCATTCTATAGTTGAAGAAAGTGAGGCTTACGTGGATGAAGCAATTTTCCCAAGGCCACACAACAAGAAAGGGATGCAGCTGTATCACAAACCCAGGTTCATCTGGTTCCAAGGCCTTTACTTTTTATTTATTATTATTATTTTTTATACAGCAGGTTCATATTAGTTATCCAATTTATACATATTGGTGTATATATGTCAATCCCAATCTCCCAATTCATCATACAAACCCCCTGCCACTTTCCCCCCTTGGTGTCCATACATTTGTTTTCTGCATCTGTGTCTCAACATCTGCCCTGCAAACCAGTACATCTGTAACATTTTTGTAGGTTCCACATATATACGTTAATATACAATATTTGTTTTTCTCTTTCTGGCTTACTTCACTCTGTATGACAGTCTCTAGATACATCCACGTCTCCACAAATGACCCAATTTCATTCCTTTTTATGGCTGAGTAATATTCCATTGTATATATGTACCACATCTTCTTTATCCGTTCATCTGTTGATGGGCATTTAGGTTGCTTCCATGACCTGGCTGTTGTAAATAGAGCTGCAATGAACATTGGGGTGCATGTGTCTTTTTGAATTATGGTTTTCTCTGGGTATATGCCCAGTAGTGGGATTGCTGGGTCATATGGTAATTCTATTTTTAGATTTTTAAGGAACCTCCATACTGTTCTCCATAGTGGCTGTATCAATTTCCATTCCCACCAACAGTGCAAGAGGGTTCCCTTTTCTCCACACCCTCTCCAGCATTTGTTGTTTGTAGATTTTCTCATGATGCCCATTCGAACTGGTGTGAGGTGATATCTCATTGTAGTTTTGATTTGCATTTCTCTTATAATTAGTGATGTTGAGCAGCTTTTCATGTGCTTCTTGGCCATCTGTATGTCTTTGGAGAAATGTCTATTTAGGTCTTCTGCCCATTTTTGGATTGGGTTGTTTGTTTTTTTTTAATATTGAGCTGCATGAGCTGTTTATATATTTTGGAGACTAATCCTTTGTCCATTGATTCATTTGTAAATATTTTCTCCCATTCCGAGAGTTGTCTTTTCATCTTGTTTGTAGTTTCCTTTGCTGTGCAAAAACTTTTAAGTTTCATTAAGTCCCATTTGTTTATTTTTGCACCACTTATTGAAGAGACTGTCTTTTCTCCACTGTATATTCTTGCCTCCTTTATTAAAAATAAGGTGACCATATGTGCGTGGGTTTATCTCTAGGCTTTCTATCCTGTTCCATTGATCTATACTTCTGTTTTTGTGCCAGTACCATACTGTCTTGATTACTGTAGCTTTGTAGTATAGTCTGAAGTGCAGGAGCCTGATTCCTCCAGCTCCGTTTTCCTTTCTCAAGATTGCTTTGGCTATTCAGGGTCTTTTGTATCTCCATACAAATTGTGAAAATTTTTTGTTCTAGTTCTGTGAAAAATGCCATTGGTTGTTTGATAGGGATTATATTGAATCTGTAGATTGCTTTGGGTAGTATAGTCATTTTCACGATGTTGATCCTTCCAATCCGAGAACATGGTATATCTCTCCATCTGTTTGAATCATCTTTAATTTCTTTCATCAGTGTCTTATAGTTTTCTGCATACAGTTCTTTTGTCTCCTTCCGTAGCTTTATTCCTATGTATCTTATTCTTTTTGTTTCAGTGGTAAATGGGAGTGTTTCCTTAATTTCTCTTTCAGATTTTTCATCATTAGTGTATAGAAATGCAAGAGATTTCTGTGAATTAATTTTGTATCCTGCTACTTTACCAAATTCATTGATTAGCTCTAGTAGTTTTCTGGTAGCATCTTTAGGATTCTCTGTGTAATATCATGTCATGTGCAAACAGTGACAGGTTTACTTCTTCTTTTCTGATTTGGATTCCTTGTATTTCTTTTTCTTCTCTGACTGCTGTGGCTAAAACTTCCAAAACTATGTTGAATAATAGTGGTGAGAGTGCACAACCTTGTCTTGTTCCTGATCTTAGAGGAAATGGTTTCAGTTTTTCACCATTGAGAATGATGTTGGCTGTGGGTTTGTCATATATGGCCTTTATTATGTTGAGGGAAGTTCCCTCTATGCCTACTTTCTGGAGAATTTTTATCATAAATGGGTGTTGAATTTTGTCAAAAGTTTTTTCTGCATCTATTGAGATGATCATATGGTTTGTCTTCTTCAATTTGTTAATATGGTGTATCACATTGATTGATTTGCATATATTGAAGAATCCTTGAAGAATCCTTGCGTTCACGGGATAAATCCCACTTGATCGTGGTGTATGATCCTCATTTCTTTTCTTTCTTTTTTCTTTATTCTCTTCTGAGCAGTGAATTCCACCATTGTGTCTTCCAGCTCACTTATCCATTCTTCTGCCTCAGTTATTCTGCTATTGATTACTTCTAGTGTATTTTTCATTTCAGTTATTGTATTGTTCATCTCTGTTTGTTTGTTCTTTAATTCTTCTAGGTCTTTGTTAAACATTTCTTGCATCTTCTCAATCTTTGCCTCCATTCTTTTTCTGAGGTCCTGGATCATCTTCACTATCATTATTCTGAATTCTTTTCCTGGAAGGTTGCCTATCTCTACTTCATTTAGTTGTTTTTCTCCGGTTTTATCTTGTAACTTTTCATTTTATCTATATTTCTGTTAATGGGTTTTTGTTCTACAGGCTGCAGGATTATAGTTCTTCTTGCTTTTGCTGTCTCAAGGCCTTTACTTTTAACCTCTACATTTTATTGCCTCCCAGTGTTTGTGACAATGACCTTCCAAATGGGAATGGGTGAAAACAAAGGTCAAGTTGTTTTAGCATCTGCAAATATTAGATGCATCAGTTCAATTAGTTCAGGTGCAAGTATAAGAATAACTAACTCCCAGAGGCTGAAGAAATAAAGATCTTCAGTTATTTCACACTCCTGATTCAAAGGTAGGTTCCCCATTGGCTGCAATAGCTTACAGACAGCATTCATCAACTGGCTCTTTTTAACCTTCTGTTCACCATTCCTGTTGGCTTTTGATTCTGATATCTACTGCTTCGTGGTTACAGGATGTCCATCACAACCCCAAACATGACATCCTTGTCCTAGCATCCCAAATAGGAAGGAAGAGATGCCACACAAGGAAGCTTTCCTCTAACATCTTTGTCTCTGTTAGGAAAGAGAGGTCTTTCCCAGAGACACCCCCCCCCCACTTCCCATCAGTGGACTTCCCTCTGCCCCAGTGGCCAGAACAATGCCACATAGTCACGGAAAGTACCCCACAGGGAGGAAAGGGCTGGGCACACTGCCACACAGACCTCACTGGGGTTCTGTGGGCCAGGAAGCTGGGAGGTTGACTGGTGCAGGGCCAGTGTCTGCAGTTGCAGATGACCCGTCTCAGGCAAGACTGGGCTCTGCTTCTGTTCTTTATCATTATGAAATGAAAATTGCCAGACCCTGAGTCCAAGACCTATACAGTTCTGTGCTCACAACTCCAGGGTGTTATCCAATCAGCTCCTGCCCCACCCCAAGGTAGAGATCTTCCAGCACCCCCCAAATCAGCTCGGCTTTCTCAGTTTGGGGGTGTGGGGAAGGCATTGTGTGCCTGCCATCCAGATCCCACCTTCCACCACCACGGCTGCTCAGACATGCTGAGAGGCAAAGGTGTTTTGATCTCTTTTCTTACACACCTTCTAGAAAGCATTGTGGCCCAAAGCACCATCCCATAAAACTCTTCCTTTATTCGCGTCTCTGAGAGACAGGTTTCTATTTGCTTTCTAAAAAAAACCATGAACAGCAAGTAAGTACGGCTTCTGAAAGTGAGAAGGGAACTTCCCTTGGGATTTATAATGAATTTCTTCCTGTTTTGTGTATCATATGGGAGTACATGATATAGGAAGTTGTTTGCAGATTTTATATAAAACAACAGTTTCAGCCTGTTAACTCCATCTGCTTCCCATGAGCGGGAGAAGTCATTACACGGCAGTGCCAAGGAGCCTCTGGATTTCCTCAAGGCTTTCTCATAATGCGAGTGCTTAAGACAAAATCCTTCAACGCTTTGGTCCTAATCCTCACCTTCTTTGTCCAGTCATTAAACACAGAGGTATGGCATCTGGTGAAAACCGTTCTGTGCTCTGACAAATTTCGATGCCTGGGCTTTCGGAGGCCCGCAAAACACAAAGTTAAGTTTCTGAATGATAAGTTTACTAACAGCAACCAAGACTATATTGCTCTTTCCAGAGTGATTTCTAAACACTTAGGGTCACTTTCCAAATTCAGAAACTGCAAATATTTCTTGAATCTCTATTAAGTACCAAGGACACGGCTAGGTCCTTGTCCCACGTGTTTTGTTAGGAATGCTAAGCTTGGATGACCTTGATGAGTCACCCATGAATCAGAAAATTGCAAAATATCATCTTTAATGCATATTATGTCACCACAGAATCAGATGGAATTGGATATGTACCCTCAGGTTTCTGGGAAGGCAGAGCTATTTATTTCAAAAACAATTCCAGGAAAGTAAATGAATATGCTTTTTTTTTTTTTTTTTTTTACTACATTTGCCAAGTGGGACAAAAAATAGACTTATATTTATAAATAATTATTTGTCAAAAATTGCCATGGCCACAGGCCCAGCATCGTGACCCTTTAAATACCTATTTGTGATGTAATAATCCACCTGTGTTCAGATAATTCCCAGGTGTTTCTCCAGCCTTAACCCCTCCTTTGCAGGATTCACTCATTCAAGCACCGTCAGTCTTCCATAAAGCTCAAGTGATCTCACCAAAATGCTCCCCTGATGGACTCCCCTCCATGGCTCCCCATTATTTTCAGAATAATGCTCTAGGTCCCTGACACGGCCTGCCTACAAGCTCCTTCCTTGCCTAGCCTTCAGCCTCTGGACTCACCTCCTGCCACTCATCCCACTGTCCCCTAATACATCACTCTCTTTTGTCCCTGGTTTTGGACGCTGTTCCCACTGCCGAGAATGCCCTTTTCTAGAGAACCCTCCTACACTGTTGGTGGGAATGTAAGCTGGTGCGGCCACTATGGAGAACAGCATGGAGGTTCCTCAGGAAACTAAACATAGCCTGGCTCTAGGAGTCTCAGCCTCTCTCATGGTCCCTGCAGCAGGGTTGTCAGCTCTCTTACCCAGCGGCTCAGCATACCCAGACCAACACAGAAGCTGCTGGTCCTCTTAAAGACCAGACTTGGAACTTGTATAGCACCCCTTCCACTGTTCTCCTTGCTCAATGCAACCAAGATCAGCCCACATTCAAGAGGAGGGCAAACAGACCCCACCCAACAAAGGGAGGAGTGAAAAAATGCAGTCATCCATAAAAATCCGTCCCCACAGGCCGAGCGGAAGAGACTGGGTTCGTGTCCCAGAATCCCCAGCAAGAGCTCTGAGGGTCACTCTGGCTAAACTGGCTTGGGGAATGCGCATGCGCCTGAACCAAACTCTGCGACCAGGGGCTTGGGAATTTTGATTGGAGCTGGGGTGGGGGAAACAACCCCAGCCAACATTATGGCTAGGAAATTCTGCAGGCAGGAGCTGGGGGTGGGTGGGTCCTAGGGAGGCGTGTTACTTTGGGGTAATTTAAGAGCAGACGGAACAAGGCCTTGGATGTGGGTGCTTTATTTGAGAGGTGACCCCAGGAGGCAGGAGGCAGGGAGTCAGGATAGTGGGGCAGAGAGGGAGGAAAAGCCAATGCAAGGGGGTCGGGAGCTTGGTTCTGCCTACTCTGAGATGCCTGCAGAACATGTTCCAGAACCATCCACCAGAAGGGCAGAGGCCGGGACGTTTTTCCACCAATTTTTCTACCTTCCTGGTTGACATGACCTCTGGGGACATCAGCTGTCTCCAGGGCACCTTTCAGGCTGCAAGGGCAGAGCAGCTCCCAGGCTTCAGAGAAGGCCCCCAGGCAGGAAAGCGGAGAGGCCTGGGCTTGACCGTCACACGGTGCAAGATGAGTCGGAGCCCGCATGGAAAGGTGCCTTAGAGCTGAAATCTGGAGGTGGCCAAGGACAAGACACTAGGCACCAAAATGTGTGCCACAGGAGACAATCAAATGCCCCCCGCAGGGCCAGAGCCCCAGTCGCCTCCCCCAGTGGCTGCCAGGAGCAGTTCTGCAGCTGATGAGGGGGCTCAGGAGCTCCAGGTCAGCACTGGCCTTCTCCCAGCCAGCCAACACCAGCAGGGATACACCTGTGGCCGCGGAACTTGGGGTTATTGCCCAGAGAGACCACACACTGTGTGGAACCATGGGGATCTCAGCAGGAGGGTGCAGGGGGGCTTGCAGATCAGAGCTTGGGCAAGGGGACCTCGGAGAGGGTGCTAGGAAGCATGGTCTTGCTCTAGACTGGATGCGATCAGAAAATGGGGCAATTTTATGATTGGGCATCTCACTTTTCTTTATTTTTACTTTTTAATATATTTATTTATTTTATTTTTGGCTGCATTGGGTCTTTGTTGCTGCGCGGGCTTTCTCTAGTTGCGGTGAATGGGGGCTACTCTTTGTTGCAGTGCGCGGGCTTCTCATTGCGGTGGCTTCCCTTGTTGCGGAGCATGGGCTCTAGGCACGTGGTCTTCAGTAGTTGTGGCTTGCGGGCTCTAGAGCGCAGGCTCAGTAGTTGTGGCGCATGGACTTAGTTGCTCCACGGCATGTGGGATCTTCCCGGACCAGGGCTCGAACCCGTGTCCCCTGCATTGGCAGGAGGATTCTTAACCACTGCACCACCAGGGAAGCCCCTGGGCCTCTCACTTTTATATAGAAGGTGATGGGAGGAACAGAGCGGGGCTAACGCTATCACTGGTGGATGGACAACCACTCCTGCTCTCCAGGAGAGGGCCTCTCTGGTCATTTTTGTAATGTACCCAGTGTTCTTGCTTTGTCTTAGCTCACACTGATGACAGTGTGGCTCTGTTTTGGTCTCGTTCCATCGCAACAGGCACAGAGCAGCCTTGGCTGATGTTGGTTTTGGGGAAATTGTGTGCTGAGGAAGATGGGGGCTCCACAGCCTGGGGGGTGGGTTTCCTTTCTCAGATCTCATATGACACAGGCTCTGTGCCCTCTTAGGAGTGGCAGGTGTCACATTAGCCCAGCTGTGTGAGCCTAGGCAACAATCAGCTCATGGAGAACAAGGGCAGAGAATAGACACGGATGAAGAGGGCTCTTCTGTCTCTCGAAGAGCTCTTTCTAAGTGTGGCTGCAGACATTTGAGTGGATTCTCTCCACCTCCGCAGTGACTCACAGCTGGGATGCTCACGGTTGAACCCAGGAATGATGCCAGCGACAAGGAAACTGACAGGGCTCGCCGACCCATTTCCTGCCATCCATTTCAGGGTGACAGAGCATGACAGTGACAGCTCAGATAACATTCTGGGCCACAAAATCCTTAAACTAAATGGAGCCAGGCTGTCAGAGAGGAGAGTGACAGGCACTCCACGTGTTGCAGTCTCTGCAGCTGGCTGCAACCATCACAGGAGAACCTGAATGTGATTTGGAGCCTGCAGAGCAGTTTTGGAAGCAGAGTTTGTGCACGGCCACTATGTTGACCAATGCCACGGTGGCCCAGTCAGGGCAGTACAGTCAGGCATCGTAACACCACTGGGCAAATCAAAGGCTTAAGGAAGTCGTCATAATTGGGGTACACCATAGAGAATGTTACATGTTCCAGAGGAGGTGCAGACTCTTGATCCCCAAATTAGCCTCACCAATGGCACTTAAACTGTGCAAAATCAAATAAAAATCTCGTCAGAATTTCTGGAAGCTCAATTTTTTCCTGCCAGGCCCATGCTTAGACTGGAGTTCTGCAAAGAGGCTACATTCTAGAGATAAGCCAGGGACTATCTCATCTGGGGCAGCAACACCTCCCACAACCTGGGGCTAGGTCAGGGGTCCCCAACCTAACCGGTCCGGTTAGGTACCGGTCCATGACCTGTTAGGAACCAGGTGGCACAGCAGGAGGTGAGCAGCGGGCAAGCGATCGAAGCTTCATCTGTATTTACAGCCGCTCCCCATCGCTCGCATTACCGCCTGAGCTCCGCCTCCTGTCAGATCAGCAGCAGTATTAGATTCTCATAGGAGCACAAACCCTACTGTGAACTGCGCATGCAAGGGATCTAGGTTGCGCGCTCCTTATGAGAATCTAATGCCTGATGATCTGAGGTGGAGATGAGGCAGTGATGCTAGCACTGGGGAGCGGCTGCAAATACAGATTATCATCAGCAGAGAGGTCTGACTGCACAGAGACCATAATAAATCAACTGCTTGTAGACTCATATCAAAACCCCATCAGTGAGTGGGAAGTGAAGACAAGCTCAGGGCTCCCACTGATTCTGCATTATGGTGAGTTGTAGAATTATTTCATTATGTATTACAAAGTAATAATAATAGAAATAAAGTGCACAATAAATGTAATGCGCTTGAATCATCCCGAAACCATCCCCCGCCCCTGGTCCGTGAAAAAACTGTCTCACACAAAACTGGTCCTTGGTGCCAAAAAGGTTGGGGACCACTGAGTTAGGTAACTTACAATATGCAGCAAAGTTCAGTAAGACTCTGTTGGTGACACCTCCTGTGCCTGCATCACATGCCTTCAGGCTGGCTCTGCTTCAGCCCCAGTTCCTGGTCAGCTCCGTGTGGCTCTGATTCCTTTAGCCCCATGCCAAGGGTCTTCTGCCCCAGGGTCTTCTCCGAAGGCAGAGAGCAGGAGCGAGCATCCCTGAGAGTTAGCACCCCAGGCAACTCTCAGTCACTGAGGGGATAGGACCCAGTGGAAGATCGCTCCAGCCTCCACCTTTCAGGAGGTAATTCTGAATGGAGGCATTCTGTTCGCCTCTCAGAATCAAGCAGAATAAAGCAGCAGGGCTTCCCTGGTGGCGCAGTGGTTGAGAGTCCGCCTGCCGATGCAGGGGACACGGGTTCGTGCCCCGATCCCGGAAGATCCCACATGCCGCGGAGCGGCTGGGCCCGCGAGCCATGGCCGCGGAGCCTGTGTGTCCGGAGCCTGTGCTCCGCAACGGGAGAGGCCACAGCAGTGAGAGGCCCGCGTACAGCAAAAAAAAAAAAAAAAAAAAAAAAAAAAAAAAATAAAGCAGCAGCTGGGAGAATGTGCCCTTATATTCACCTTTCCTTCTTCCCCATCTCAGTTCCTTGCTCACACTCCCCTGCTTCCCAGGCTCACCTCCTACATCAACCACCTGCACCCAATCCTTGCCTCAGGCTCTGCTTGCAGGGGAAGCCAAACCAAACCACACATGAACACAGCTTTCCTTTATGATGTGGCTGGTCCTGGCTAACACAGCTGATGCCAAGTAGGCCTTCAGGCTAATCCTGCCTACAGGGCTGGCCCTGCATCCTAACACAATCAAGAAAGTCTTATCAGTTTTCTTCAGTGGCTCTGCCTTTCTAGCAGGCACCTTTGGGTGGCAGGTGACAGAAATGCAAATTACACAAGCTTAGTCCTGCAGAGGCTGGGGAGATTCGTAGGAGAATAACAAAGCATCTCATGTAATTGAAGGGAAGTTTGCACAACCACACCTTGGGAAGGGCAGGGGCACGGCAGGGCCTCAGAGGACAAGCTATGATGCTGACTTTTTCACACGGGGAGGCAGGTGGCCCCCAACTGCTCAGGTGGCCCATAGAAGACAGGTGCATATACAAATATTGTAACATGAATGGGTTTCTGTAAGTTCCAGGAAGAAGCTTTGTTGCTGTTGTTCACTGATTAACCCTAGTGCCTAAAACATATCTGCAATATGGTATATAGGGTTAATAGATCTTTGCTGAATGAATGAATAAATGAATGAGTAAATAGAAGGAGGAGAGGACAGGAAGGAGAGGAGGAGGGGTGGGAGAAGAAGTTCGGGTGGGATTAAGGATGAAATTATCCAGCCCCCAGCTTTAGGCAGACACTGCTCTTTCTAGGGTTTGGGGCTGGTAATGTTGCCCTGTCATTCCTCAACTCAGAAGGCAGCTGTGGCTCCCCACTGCATGTGACAAAAACGGATGTGCTTAGTGTTACATGCAATCCCCCCCACAACACAGCCCTAACAACCTCCCTTCACAACGCTGCACTCAAGTCACATTGGCCCACAGCCCAGGGCTGTCCTGAGCCAGCGTCACTGTCCCTCCTCTGGGGAAAACATCATACATGTTTTGAAGGGGATTTTAAGTTGGTTGTATGGGGCAACATATTATCTTGTTTGTATAATACTCTACAGTGGAACCCAGTGGGGAATAGCAGGTTCTGAACACATAGTAACACTCTTCTAGGGTTGCTACGTCTTTTACCATTATTTTAGCTCTTCAGAATGTGGCTTTTTGTACCTAAATGCATTTGAACAAGAGGAAATTTTGGATGACTTAGGTACTGAAGGGTAGAGGGTATGTCTTGTATTCCAGTAACTACAGTAGTGTGTATGTGTGTGTGTGTTGTGTGTGTGGTGTGTGTGTAAGACACTCTGCGCCTTTATGAGCCATCGCACAGAAACACCGGTCGATAAATGTGCACTGAATGAATGAAAGAGGATAGAGTAGGGCCGGGATTACAGAGCATCCACTGTGCGTCTGAACTGTGCAAGGCGCTTAGCCTTTGTCATCTTATTTAATCCTCACAGCTGCCCTGCAAGGTGATTTGCACCATTCCTCGTTTGCAGAAGGGGAAACTGGCTTTCCCAAGGTCACAATGCAACAAAGGACTCAAATCCTTTGACGCTTGAGGAGCGTCAGAGCTCAATCCTTCGCGGCACTGCGGCGCTGAGAGGCGAAACTGCGCCATCTGGTGGCCGGACTGGATCAGACACAGGCCAACGCGCCGGGACACTCAGCACGCCTCCTTTTCACAAAACGGCTTGTGAAACCAGGAGAAGCAAACGCTCACTCCCAAACCCACTATCCAAAAAAGGCAACGAAAGCTACTGGGACTGTCAAAAGAAGAGCAAATAGCGCCAGTATGTTTCAGGACAAGTAACAACCGCTGGGCTGCTGGTCCTGCCCTGATGAGGTGAAGTGATTCAGAGAGGAAACTCCCATTTCCTTGTAAGCATCACCAGGCTTGGATAGCTCAAGTCACCCCCTGAAGATTCCAGCTACGATTTTAAATACTTATCATGTGGAAGACGAGGTGTCAGGCAGGGGCTGCTGTGAGCGTCTAGTTTTTAACTCTGAAACCTCTACTGTGGGACTTATCATATTTCATTTTTTTCTTTTTTTAATTTAAACATAACTTTTTTTTTTTTGTGGTACGCGGGCCTCTCACTGTTGTGGCCTCTCCCGCTGCGGAGCACAGGCTCCGGACGCGCAGGCTCAGCGGCCATGGCTCACGGGCCCAGCCGCTCCGCAGCATGTGGGATCTTCCCGGACCAGGGCACGGACCCGTGTCCCCTGCATCGGCAGGCGGACTCCCAACCACTGTGCCACCAGGGAAGCCCCAAACATAACTTTTTTTAACTTTCATTTTATATTGGAGTATAGTTGATTTTCAATATTGTGATAGTTTCAGGTGTACAGCAAAGTGGTTCAGTTATACATATACATGTATCTATTCTTTTTCAAATTCTTTTCCCATTTAGGTTGCTACATAATATTGAGCAGAGTTCCCAGTGCTATACAGTAGGTGCTTGTTGGGACTAACATGTACACACTGCTATATTTAAAATGGATAACCAACAAAACTTTTAATAAGTGACTCTTCTTTACTTAAATGAGCTGGAAGAGTCTTTGTAAATCTAACAAACTGATAAGACACCAATATGTCACCCCATCTAAAGCTTATGGTTATAGCCCAGCCACTCAGAGGGGCCTTTTGACATAGGTACCAACTATCTCTGTAAATTCCACAGCAATGCCCTCCCACTCTATTCATCTACCAACTGGGGAACTGAGACCAGTGAAAGCTGACAACCAAATCCATCTGTAACCACAAGGGACCCAGGTTATCACCTGAATCTGCACCCTCCAACATCCTTTACCCACACCTCCCCAGATCAGCTACCTACTCAGGAAACTCAGTCTTCGTAAAGCTCTCATTTATCAGATTCCCTGGATCAAACAGAACCAAGAAGATGGACCTAGATAGGACTTATCACCTTCAGCACTATTAACATTTGAGGCCAGATAAGTCTTTGCTCGAGGGCTGCCATGTGCCTTGTAGAACTTTTTGGAGCATCCCTGGCCTGTACCTACTACACAGATGCCAGGAGCACCACTCACCACCCAATTATGAAAACTAAAAATGTCTCCAGACATTATCAAATGTCTTGTAGAGGCAAAATCACAAGTGCTTTAACATTAATTCTATGATTTAACCTCACACCAACTCTTTAAAGCTCAGAGAGAAAATCTGGGATAAGATTTCCAAACTGAGACTAGAGCAAAGAACTTCCATTTCCATGACCAAGGTCCTCTCCACCATCCCACCGGTACCCAAAACGAGTGCTAAAATGCAAATGGGCCAAGGTTCATTGGATTTTTCTGTTCAGTGCTAATCCTGCTTTTTAGGAACCAGAAGGCACATTCACAACCTTCCAGATTGCTCTCTTCTTGATTTGCTTATTGCTTTAGTAACTCAGCTTCACCTCAGATAACCCAATTCATTCACCAACAGATATCACTCCTACTTATTAGATTTTTGGACGGATTTCACAACAGACTTTCTTTAGGATAAGCTGTTCAAATTAGTTTTTCTCATTTAACACAGAAGCATCTAATGCCTGGACACTGGAGTCGTGTGAGGTGTGAGGATGCTCCTAGCCAGGAAGAAGACAATGCTGACTACTGAGCTGGAACTCAACGATTCCCTGTGAAAAAGGGAAAAGAGGGGCAAGGGCAAGGCCCGCATAATGGGGATCTGAGCTTTCCTTCCATCCACGCTTGCTCTAGAGCACTGTCACCTCTAAGCCAGCAGTTGTCACATTTCATTTTAATTGTTGATTTAAGAAACAAACCAACAACTTCTCTCTGGCCACAAGTGTGAATTTCTTGAGCCTGTCTGCTTCCATTTCCCCTAACTTCAGCACCTGCCACGGTGCCAGGCACAGGACAGGTTCTCCATGAATGATAAGAGAATGCAGATTCCACTGTTCTGTTCTGTGGGGCAACCTTGGGACAGGATCATGCAGACCACGAGCTGGCAACTAGACTGTCGACGTATACATTTCAAAAAGTTAAAAACTATGACCCTCTTTCATAGTAGAATAAGCATGTGGCAAAGATTTATTTAACTCATTAATGAGAGAGTCAGCAGATTGGTAAACCTAGTTCAAAGAATAGGAAAGATTGATATAATGTTAGTGAAAAAAAGAATATTGCCTTCCAACAAAGAAAAACAAAAAAGTAAGTAAACAAAGCAAAATAAAGCCAAGAAGAAGGAGGAGTGGGGGGAGGGAGGAGGAGAAGAAGAAGAATAAAAGATGTTGAAATAGATTGCAAAATTAGATAATGTCTTCTTACAGGACAATAAATCTTTTGGGAGTTATATTTTTTGGTGGATAGAAATCATTTGCATCTGTAGCAGGCTAAAATCACTTGGAACTTACTACTCTTCTACACATTAATATCTGACTTCTTAGAGTCTGAGCCCAAATCAGTAATACATAGTAAGCCAAACAGAGGTGCATTTCTATGGCGACTTAGATGACCTGGGTGCCTTGACTCCATCACCCACTTCCTTTCATGCCCAGAGGTGTACAGGTCGCTCACCTCTTCTCCCCCCTTCACTTTCCACCTGACCCCTCCTCAATCTTTGGAAAACTATTCAAAAATAATTCTTTACAAAATGGTAAAATCATGACTCTCATACAGATATAAAAATGAACACATGTTAAAGATTTTATTGATTTCATGAGGGACCTAAAGCTTATGGTTATAGCCCAGCCCAGTAGAGACTATAACCAGTTCAAAAGAGACACCTTATACAGGAGGAATATTGACATGAATATGTACATAAATGGAGGCAAAACGGGTCTTGTCACACGGTGGGAGGGCAAACAACTGAGCCTTTCCTGGTTAGTAGAGGACTTGCACACTTCGAGATGAGAGCGACCTCGCGTTGCTGTCAGCTGCCCTCAACTACAGAGTTAAAACAGCTCAGAGACAGTCAGAGTCTAGAAGCAGATAAATTGGAGGCGATCTAACCTCTAGATGAAACATAGTTTCCCATTGAAATACACTTTTTTCTCTACCCTGGGAACATAGAAGGCCCTCACCATCCCCTTGCCCCTTCCAAATTTCCAGGGCTTCCCTTGACCCCAATCTGTAGATCTTTTAACACCAAAGATCTACCTTGTGTCTCTCTCTGTCTCTGTCCCTGTCTCTCTGTCTCTGTCTCTCTCTCTTTCCTTCCCTCCCTCACTTGCTATATCTGTATCTTTCTTTCATACACACACACACACACACACACACACACACACACACACACACCTGATAGGAGATCATATATAAAATTACATTTAAGGGGACTTCCCTAGTGGCACAGTGGTTAAGAATTCGCCTGCCAATGCAGGGGACATGGGTTTAAGCCCTGATCCGGGAAGATCCCTCATGCCACGGAGCAATGAAGCCCGTGCGCCACAACTACTGAGCCCATGTGCCACAACTACTGAAGCCCACGCACCTAGATCCCATGCTCTGCAACAAGAGAAGCCACTGCACTGCAACAAAGAGTAGCCCCCACTCGCCGCAACTAGAGAAAGCCCGTGTGCAGCAACGAAGACCCAACTCAGCCAAAACTAAATAAATAAAACTAAAAAAAAATTACATTTAAGGATTTTGAAGTATAATACAAAGTGAGTGTAGCAAAGGGCAGACAAGCTGCAGGTGTCCGGGGAGAGGCTCCGGGGCCAGGTACTGAGGGCAGGAGGCCTCCTGAACTTGGTCTGGGGTGGGGGGGAATGAGGGGCTGCCAGTCTGAGGGCTGTTGTGCCTTCAACTCCTAGGAGAAAAAAAAGAATCCCCCTGGGAGGAACAGAAATGGAATGAGGCAAGGGAAGTTGGAGTTATAGGAGCTCTTGTTCTTTATTTTCTTTTGTTTGTGTTTTGTGATTTTCCTATAATGGGGCTGCATTACTTATAGAATGAGGCAAAACAATAAAATAAACAATAAAACTATTGTTGAATATTTAATTTGTACCAGTGGAGCCCCTATTTTTCAACATTTCTGTCCTTCCTGCCCTCAGTCCCCGGTCCTGGAGCCTCTCCCCTGTAATTATAAACAACGTGGAACCAAGAATATTGGCAAAATATGAATAAGAAATAAACAGAAATAATGGAAAATTCTGAACGTTGTCCAAAAGTGTATACATGTGCAAAGCAGTTGTCGAATGTCCCGTGATGTAGCAAAATTACTAATCCTTGAAGGAATATTGACTGAAATATATGTATTGTAGATATTTGTTTTGACCAAATTCTTCCTTGAAATTGTCAGCTGACTTGCTTTTCAGCTCCAAATGTGAACCCCAGGCTTGTGGGCAGGGCTGGTCCCTCCCTTGTCTGCCCCTGGGCTCCTTTGTTCTTACAGGCCCCAGGGCCCTCGCCCCCCTGCTCTGTCCTTTGCAGCCCACTTGATCGCCAACTACTCTTTTGCAAAAGGCACACAGGCCCCCAGAATCTGCCACCTGCTTCCCCAACTAATTCACAGTAGGACTTGGGGCTCCTTCCCAGCTTCTTCTAGAAAACTGAAAGGACTTTTTCTTAGTTGCCATCGAAGTTAGAGTGATTTGAAATCTCATGCAAGACAAAGCCCCATAGCACTTAAAATGGAAATTTCACTTCATGGACTTTTATAGGAGAAATCACAGGATTAGGGTTATCAGTGAGTCTGCCACACACTTAGCAGGCCTAATCCTCTCCCTTCCTGGGCTACGTCCCTACTGGGCCCCTGGAAACCAGAGCACATTCTCTCTTCTGGTTGGGTCTCAAATGCTGGCATCCCAGGAGGGGAAATCAGCCAGAAACCCAGCCTTTCCCTCCAATCTGAGCCCATCACCTCCAGAGGGGGGCTTTCCCCTCGCCACCTCCACTCCACATGGGAAACTCAAGTCTCCTTTGGTCCTGTTGGAGAAATAAAACAATCCTGCCAACACAAAGACCCCTCTGTACTAATACAGAAGAGAGCGAACATGACTCATTATTGGTAAGAACTAACAGACTCACGTGCATTAAGGTAACAAGAAAGTGACCTCAGAGTCTGGACAGAATTTCCCATGAATTTATGCAGTAAAGTAGAAGAAGGAACGATGAAAATGTCTCTCATCCCTTTGAGAGACAGATGGGTGGACCATGTGATTGTCTGCTGTCCACCTCCAGAGGCTCTGAGTTCATTTGCACAATGTGTGTCTATGGTTGTAAGGGTCCGAAGGCCCTTGACCTTGCATTATAAAACCAAAAGGTTGGGCTTCTTATCAGGCCTATTAATGGTTTCAAAACGACCCACTAAGGAGAGGGGAGTGGGAAGGAGTTGCCTCTCTTCTCAGAGGAAGCATTATTATTTTACCTTTACAGTCCCTTCTGAAAAATCACCAATATTATTCCAAAAACCACCTCTTTTTTTTGTGTGTGTGTGTGATATGTGGGCCTCTCACTGTTGTGGCCTCTCCCGTTGCGGAGCACAGGCTCCGGACGCGCAGGCCCAGCAGCCATGGCTCACGGGCCCAGCCGCTCCGCGGCATGTGGGATCCTCCCAGACCGGGGCACGAACCCGCGTCCCCTGCATCGGCAGGCGGACTCCCAACCACTGCGCCACCAGGGAAGCCCCCACCTCTTTTTTTTGACAGAATTTTAATGGCTATCACCCCTCCCTTTTCTCTGTGCCTCGCTTGGTGAGAATATGTACAGTGCATGGGGCTTATCAGCAACTTCCTGTTTATTATCCCATCTGATTTTCCCAACCCAGGGAGGTGGTTAATTATCCTCATTTTATTGACACAGAAACAGACCAAGTAACTCTTGTAAACTTGATGTGGGGAAGCTGAGGCTTGAACCCAGGTCTTCGATATCAAACGTCTAAGAATCTATGGGGACTTCCCTGGTGGTGCAGTGGTTAAGAATCCGCCTGTCAATGCGGGGGGCACGGGTTCGAGCCCGGGTCTGGGAAGATCCCACATGCCGCAGAGCAGCTAAGCCCGTGCACCACAACTACTGAGCCTGCGCTCTAGAGCCTGTGAGCCACTACTGAAGCCCGCACGCCTGTGCTCCGCAACAAGAGAAGCCACTGCAATGAGAAGCCCGGGCACCGCAACAAAGAGTAGCTTGCCGGAACTAGAGAAAGCCCGCGTGCAGCAACGAAGACCCAATGCAGCCAAAGATAAATAAATAAATAATAAATTTATTAAAAAAAAAAAGAATCTATGGCCAAGATATTCCAATGCAAGCAAAGAAAGACATGTAATAGAAGAAGAAGAGGAAGTCCAGAGAGGTGTTTTGTTTCTTCAGTATACGAGCACTCTGGCGAATTCTGGAACAGAGGTCTCCAGTAGAACTTCCTGTGATGATGGAAATGTTCTTTACTTGGACCATCCAGTATGGTAGCCACAGGCCACAGCAGCATGTGTACATGAGTATGTGAAATATGGTAGTATGGCTGAGGAATTGACTTAATTTTATTTCCTCTTAATTGAAATATGAATTTTAGCTACTATGTTGGACAGGGAAGCCCTGGAACTCAAAGACCTAGCTAAGTGTGTCTTGAGATGCTGAGGCCAGTAACCAGCGGACGAGTTTGCCCCAGACCTGGGCTGAAGGTCCCACAGATGGCATTTGCATTAAGTAGGCTGCCCCCTGGGAAAAAGGACACGTGGGACAGGGAGGTTTTGGCTGCACATGTCCTCCTGCAAGCTGGCGGGGCTTGGGCTACCCACACTCGTGTCCAGTGGGGCTCTGGCTCCCCCGACAGGCCCTGGCCACTGTCATTCACAGTCATTCCTGTGAGGGCTTCTCTCCTCCACTCCTCTCTTCCTGCCCCCGCTCCCCAGCCCAAAGCACGGCTGTCACCTCAAGGTGGCCCCTTCAGGCTCGAGAGGACAAGTTCATCGGAGACTGGAAATAGTCATTCACCCACTCAATGTCACATCAGAACAGAGCTGAGATGTCTGAAATCATTCTTTCAGCTACGCCCGCCCCCCCGCCCTGTATTACAGTAGAGAGTCCAAGGCCTGCCCAGGTGACCAGTACTGTCCTTGGACACTTTGCCCAGGGCCCTGCCCCACTGAGTCCACAGATGGGGAGGAACACGTGTGCAAGCGAGGAAAACTGGAGCCATCTGGCCAAGGTCAGGCCCCCTTCTGCCTCCTGATGTCCAGATGGTACTTGACTGCTTAAAATACCTGATGAGTAAGGGGGTGTGTTCGGCAAAGAGAACAAAGTTTCCAATCATTTAGCTACCAACACCTACATCTGTGTCACTTACTGGTGAAAAGCGTTTCCATCCTGTTCTTTAAGTTTCTCTGTAATACAATTCTGTGTTTGTAAAATCCCCCCTTGGCACAGAGATTAGGCCTAACTCATAAACAGAAAAGGCTTGCAGCATCTTTATTGGTTGAATGACACTGCTTATCCATTTTGGTGGGTAACTACTAGTAAACTTAACACTTCTACAAGCAGAGAGTCCTTTTTTATGTCTAACTTCACGGATTTTTTTCCCCTTGACCTCAGCATCATGTGACGAGTGCTTAGCCAAGCTAGATGGACAAGTCCCGAGTAGGCCATATTTTGCCAGGAATATAAAAACTATATCTGGCAGATTCTGTTCAAGGTCCAAAGTTCAAGTTTTCAGGCCTGGCCATGCAGATCATGTCACACTTGAAGTGTGAGCTTCTCACCTGATTTGAAACGGTCTGGATAACAAACTGTTGGACACCACTGAAATGTATCAGGGAATTTGTTGCGATAAAAACACTCAAAACGAATCATCCCCAAATTCCAGCAACCAGGAAACAGACTCATCAGTAAGGGGAGGTGGGGGGGTGGTGGTCTAGGTTCCCAGGGGTATTACATCTCACTTTGAATGACACTGTATGAACATATGTCCCATTCCTCTCTAGAATTAGAGCTCATAAATCCCTTCATGTGGATATATAGAGCAGACTTTGGAAATATTAACCTATTATTACTAGAATGACATGGCTCTAAATTTGAATACAGAAAACACAACCAAAACCTTGCTCATCTCACAACACAAGTGTAGCAAAAATTAATCTCATGGGACTGTTGTCTGATGTCTGGCCAGCAAGAGAGGCTGACTTGATCTAATGTTTCAGTTAACATGGGGATAATGAAATCAACACCACAGTGTGATCTAAATGACGTCATGCTATTATCACTTTACCTGTTTAAAAACAAAAATGGTGTCCCACCCCTGCCTCGGCTTCCCCAACATTGTGTATGGTGGCAATCAGCTAAACTGGGACTATAGGACTACATATCACAGAATTCCCTTCTCTGTATGGTCCTGGGTGAGCATTGACCAAAAGAGAAATTTTGTGGAAGATTTGGAAATGAGGGAATTCCCTGGTGGTCCAGTGGTTAGGACTCAGCACTTTCACTGCCAGGGCTCGGGTTCAATCCCTGGTCGGGGAACTAAAATCCTGCAAGCTGCATGGCCAAAAAAAAAAAAAAAAAATTGGAAATGAGAAGGAAAGCAGCAGACACATTTTTATGTTCGGAAGGTTGGAGCAGGGCAGCAGGGCAGTGGGTGTGCACACACACTGTTGCCATCTTTGCCTTGTTCTGTGCCAACTACTTATGCAGCTCCCTGGGGAAGGGTGCCAGCCTCCTGCAGACATCACCCACTGAGTCAAGGTTGGCAGTGGGGAGAGACAGATGTAGCTCCAGTTTGTATTTTCTTTTGTTCACACCAAGTTTGGCTGACTTGTAGCTACTTTAGTCTCAAGACCAGACGCAGAGATAACAGCCTTGATGCCTCCTTCTCACTCGCACAACCACATAAAGCCTAACCCTCAAACAAATCCCTCGTCCTCTACTGCTCATGGCTCTTTTGCTTTTCTGGGTTGACCCCTGACACATCATGGCTGAGTTCTGTGCTGTCTTAACCTTTAAATTCAGGCAAGTTCCTCAGACCGTTAAGTCTTGGGTCATTTCTGATAGAGCAAAAAATAAGTACGATTAAACTATTTTTATTGAGTTCTTACTATGTGCAAACACTGTGCTCACTGCTTTACATGTATTATTTCACTTAATCACATTAAATGGTCCAAAGCCCCCATCCTCGTCAGTTGGCTCCTTCATCATCACCAGTTGGTAGTTCAGAGATACCTGCTGGCTACAGTAATAGTCCAGGTTCTGCCATCTGGGATTGTAGACTGGGACCCAATGCCCTCTGGGTTGTCCCTGGGTGCCCTGTCCTGCCCTCATGGAAAGAGCCTAGAACACAGGTGGTGCCCATTAACAGTTTGTTTCCCCTCTTCTGCACCCTCAGTCTTGGCGTTAATCTTTGCCCAAACGTACAGGAAAGAGCTCAATTCCCCTCTAAAGATGAAGCCTGGCCCCAAATCTTTGCCTAGTGACTGGGTCCTGCTTGCCTGTCTCAGTCCCAAGTGTTGACCCCCTGAAGCAGTGCCTGGGCTCTGTGCCACATACTGAGATGCCCCACCCCTTACTAGACATTCACCTCTATTTGGGAGTCACTTTATATGGAACCCCTTGCCCCATCAACTAACCCTCGTTTGCCAGGACCAAGGTGGCTGCCTTCCTTGGATATCCCTCCGCCATTTTAAGAATTTTGTGAGCTAGGGGATAGTATTTTTAACTGTGATTTATTTTTTATGTGTCCTTTATTAAAATATATAAATTATTTTCTTATTTATTTATTTATTTTTGGCCACGTTGGGTCTTCGTTGCTGCGTGTGAGCTTTCTCTAGTTGTGGTGAGCGGGGTCTACTCTTGGTTGTGGTGTGCGGGCTTCTCATTGCGGTGGCTTCTCTTGTTGCTGAGAACAGGCTCTAGGCACACAGGTTTCAGTAGTTGTGGCATGTGGGCTCAGTAGTTGTGGCTCCCGGGCTCTAGAGTGCAGGCTCAGTAGTTGTGGTGCACGGGCTTTGTTGATCCGCGGCATGTGGGATCTTCCTGGATCAGGGCTTGAACCCGTGTCCCCTGCATTGGCAGGTGGGCTCCTAACCACCGTGCCACCAGGGAAGTCCTTTTCATGTGTCCTTTGTTTTGAACTCTTAAGAAGGAATAATTTGTAAAATGGTTTCTCAGTGTGGTATGTAATCATGAGCAATTTGCTTTGTAGGAAGTAGGGAATAGAGTTAAAGCAATCCTAATTACTTACACATGCAGAAGCTGTCACTTCTGTAAAGTGTGTAATTAGCAGCCAGAGTGTGTTCTGGGAAAATGTGATTGTTTAAGCAGGGGGTGCAGCTAGAGGGCTACCCAGATTGGGGCTCTCCCACTGGGGTCATTAGCCCAGCTTGGGCTCTGTAGTCACTTGTTAAGGCTGATTGTATGTCTGGACACAAAGCAAGTGGCCGACTAAGCCCACTCCTGTTTCACGTGCAAACAAGGTGTGACCATTGAAAAAACTGGATCCTTCTTACTTTGTGATTATGAATTTTCTTTTCTAGCTGAGTCTAGTGGTTCTCAGCTTGGTCTGCATGTTAGAATCACAAGGGAGACTGTACTATTCCTGACGTTCAAGCTGCACCTAGACCATATGAATCAGCCTCTCTTGGGCAGCACGGCTTTTAAAATCTCCTCAGGTGGTTCTAGTGCATTGCCAAGTTCGAATGCCGGTGCTCAGCCAGTGCTTCTCAAACGTTAGCTGCATCAGAACCACCTGGAGGGCTTGTCAAAACCCAAGCCGAGAGAGATTCAGTAAGTGTGGGCAAAGGGTGTCCAATACTTTGCACTTTTCGTATTTATTCTAATAATATTGTCAGTGCTCAAAACAATGAATTCCTTTCGGTATTAGAGTAGATAACTTTTTGTTTTTGCACGTATGACAGGCATTGTGCTAAATGTTTTAGTCATTAGCTAATGTAATCATTTTCACAAGCCTGCTTCATTCTCATCCTTCAGGTCTCAGCAAAGGTGCCAGACCTGAGAAGACTTTCATCTACTCTTTAGAAAGGCACCTGTATCACATCACGTGGTTTGTTTCCTCCTGGGCCCTAAACACAGCCTGTTCTCTTATTTCCTCTCTTCTAGTTGCAAGGAAGCTCCACGATGGCAGAAACCTACCTGTCTTCCTCACTTAGTGCCCACCGTGTGGCAAGCACTCCACAGACCCTTGCTGAATGAATGAATCCACAGGGAATGCTGGGGAAAAGGTACTATCATGGTCTACATTTCACAGACCAGGACACAGAGATACAAAAAGAAACCTGTCCGAGATCATAGTGGAGGAACTGAGATTCAAACTGTGCCCTAACTAGGGCTGGGCTCTCAAACCACTTAAGAACTGATCATCAGTCTTAAATACCAGCCTTCCTTCCCAGCAATAAACTGAATTACTTACAGTCAACTATATCTGCCTTTCTGCCGCTTAATTCAAAGCTATTTTTTTCCAAATAACAATAAAAATCCAGAACTGAAACCCATGTGGCCAAACTGTAGAAAGAGTGGCAATTTCTTTCCTACTTAAAAACTGTACTGTCCATAACAGAAACCTTACAAAGTCCTAAAGTGGGTTAAAGATTTCTACCTCATACAAAAATCACATTATAACCTTTTAATACATAATGTTGGTATTTAGGGGAAGAAAAACTACATGAAAACAAATGGATGTAAATAATCTGGCTTTATTTAGCATGCCAATACAATTTATTCTGGTAATAAATTAATACGTACAGTTATCAAAAATGTTGGGTGCTTTCCAATAAAAAGGTTTCTGACTGTGTACACTAAAGTATATGCAGAATCCTTTGACATGGAGTTGCTGAAGAATGGAGCGTCTTTCTCTGTAATTCATCTTCAGCTCGTGTTTAGTTTAAAAAGGTTTCAATTACCATTCCAGCTCCTGCAAACTATGAAGCCTGAAATTATAGTACTGAGTTTAGAAATACCCTGATCCAGTCTCCTAATTGGACGGATGAGGAATCCACTGGCCTTGCCAAAGATTACAAAGCTAGCAAGAGACAGAGGCTGGATTACAACTCAGTCCTCAGAGGGGCTCTGAAATGTCTGTGAAGCTAAACAAGGCATATACACCACACCGAACTCGAGTCGTATCTGTAAGACCCTGGTTTTACTTTCTGCTTAACACAGGATTAAATCCTGATGTGTTCTTTTGCGGTTAACAGATTTAGCAACTCAGCTGCTTTGGAAATGAAACCATTCCCATTATCACAGATTATCACCGATCGCCAGTGCCGTTGGCTTTCCTCCTGGGACGTTTGGACTTGGGCAACTTTTCTTCCTGCTCTTCTACGCTCACAGTGTAAGTGACATCAGGGATGTCTGTTCTTGTTTGAAATTCATCATCACTTATCAGTATCTACAAAACCATCACATCTGAGTATGGGACGGTTCGTTTCTCTCTGTAGCTCATCCCCACCAGTCAGCACACACCCTGCTCTGTTCACCTGAGCCGTCACTCGTTCCAAAGTGACTGTGGATTACTTCTGGGGTGTCAGTGTCCCGAAGAGCGATGAGATTTCTCAACACATCAACATGCCGTACGCTTCACATAATGTACCAAGCAGTTCTGGCATACAGTTTTTGGTGATTTATGTCTCAGCCTAGTGGCTTCACATAGCCATGCTGCTGGCAGGGGAAAAAAGGCCACTGGTCTGCTTTAATTTAAACCTCCAATGAGTGGGCTGCACATTTATCAGTTAGTAATAAAATGCTCACATGCTGGCAGGCTATTTTCCTAATTGCAGAAGCCATTTACAGAGCAACCCACCAGACATAGGTGGGTTTAACTTGATGTACACACAGCAGAGGTGCGTATATAAAGGGAATTTTGGAATTTCAGTACAAGTGGTTCTATTTCTTGCTATTCTCAGGGCTGTAGCAAAGGAAGACCGATAGCCTATCTTTGTATGTTTCTTTTTCTCCAGGGCAAGAGTGAATGTCTGATGTGGTTGCAGCTTATAGAGGCTTATTAGATGTGCCCTCAGGGGCATATTTAATTGGAACAGGCATCTCATTTTTAAGTTCCTCCTCAGCAAATACAAGAGTTGCTGTCGAGGCTTTACCTTTTAGGACCAGTGACTCGATTTGGTGGTACTGCTGAAAGCAGGGCCGCTAGCCATGAAGACTTGACATTAACCCCTACCTAGAGTGAAATTTCGTTAGCCTTATCTAAAAACAAATACACACACAAGAACCCAGATACAGAAATGTTGCTTGGTCTGTTCTCACAAAACCACTCAAGCAGTTAAGTTACTAAAAGTAGGCATATTTTTCTCCTCTCGTCTGTTACCAATTTCACTTTCTTTGGCTGTTTTTCTTTTTATCTTGTCCTGATTTTCAAGGAACATGCAGAATATGGATAAGGAAATTCTATATTCTTTGACCATATCACTTTTTGACTTTTCTTCTTAACTCACTACCTTTTAACTCTGGAAAAATTGTGAGCCCAGTATATTTTCTCTTTAACACCATGACCAGAACCCAGTGTATGAAGTATAATGGAAATGACATGCTTAACAGAACACAGACATCTGACTCATGGCCAGCTCTTGAAAACTGGCCTGGCCAACTGAAGGTACAGTCCCGACTGACTAAAGGCAACTGATTTCCTTCAGTTTAGAACAGCAGAGCTGATGTCAAACTACAAAGAAAGGGCTGATTTTAATAATCTTAATAACCAAAATAAAAAATAAAATCTCTTTTTAAATTAATGAATCTTAATGACTTTGAGGTAGATGAAGCTGTTGTCAGATAATGAAGTAATTAGGTGTAAGATATAAAAATAACAAAATTGAGCAAAAGAAAGCACTGATTTGAAATTATCTTCTTTTAAGTTCTGATGGAAAATTAAGAGCCCATCCAATTCAAAGTTCTGGGCACAAAATCCGGGTATGTCATGTGGTGGACTTGCTTCTTCAACTGGAGATGAACTTGGGAGCTGATGGAAAGAATCCACACTCTATGGAACACCAAACTACAAAATGACTGTCGCCATGAAGAAGCCAGTGACTTTGCATTCTATTTTTCCAATTTGGCTCATTCCCCAAAGTTCAGGCTTTGGAATCCTAAAGTCTGCTTCAGCACTTAACTAGCTCTTTGTTGGTGGAAGGGGCCGGGACTGTCTCTCCACACATAAACTGATCCTAAGACAGAACAAGAAATTATATTAATCACGGAGTGTCTGTGTCACAGATGCATCAATGGTAAACTCATTTTGTTACAGAATCAATCCAGCTGTTAATCTAAGTTTTTCCTTTGCTCTATCACTTCATTCTTGTTCAATGAGTCAATGCCAGCACCAGAATCATAATCTTAAAAATGCATCAGTTTTTAGTCCTGAATTCATATTTAATGCACCTTATCTTATAAACAAACATGTCCCTCGTCACTACAGGGCACCCATTTCTCAGAAATCACATTTATAAAACAGACGTCACACCTTTTAATTTTCTGTATTAATTACTATTTGCACTACTACTTCTCCACTTCAATATTTGGTCACTCAAATACCTGCCCTCTTCAAAGTAATTACTTTTTTCAACTAAAGGGATAGCTCTTTATGTTTCCCAACATAGATAATGTGCAAATTAGCTATTTTGTAAATGAAGTTCGATCTCTGATGATTTAGCCTGGCTTACGCCGCCAGCCCAGGAAACCTCTGCCTCCCAGGTTACCCCTCATCTCCTGCAGTCTGATCCCCGTAAGGATCAGCCTGTATTCCGTCCCTATTGATCTTTGACTCCTGCCCAGCACCTGGAACCCTCCCACTGTGCTCTTTGGAGTTTATGGTCCACCACCAACACGATGCTCCATATTCTTTAAAATGGCCCCGTGCCTTCTTGCTCTAACACGAGGTTCTCAAGGGGTAGCGGGGAGGAGGCGTGGCTTTTGTCTCTGGGGATATCTGTCAATGTGTCGAGACATTCTGGGTTGACATACTGCGGGGTGCTACTGGAATCTAATGGGTAGAGGTCAGGGATGCTGCTAAACAGCCTACAGTAGGTGATCACCCGATTTAAAATTGCAATCTCTTCTCATACCAGCACTCCTGCTCGCCCTTACCCTGTTTTCTTTTTGTTCCAGAACACATTGAAATGCAAGAATAAATCAGTAAACCTCTTAAGTGTAGTCTAAATTATAGCCTGCTTATGTCATGAGGCTAAGTGCCTTGTTCCCCCACCCTGCCTATACTCATTTTAGAGTTCTTCCTTAAGAATGTTAAGCTTTGTTATATGACAATTATATCTCAAAAACAACAACAAAAACAAAAAACAAAACCCAGAGAAAAGAATGTTAAGCTTCTTATGATGTTAAGACTCCATTCAAAGTACTGAAAGTACCTCCACTTGGGGTGGAGGTGGGCATTTATTTTGTTTTCTATTGTCAGTGTCCTTGGGTGAAAACGGCAGAACAGCTAAAGACTAAAATGAAAATTGTAAAATTGCAACTATGACTTACATCTCAAACAAGATAATGCAGAGTTCAATGTATAAGCCAGGTAAGAGATACTATACAAATGTTCCCTCAAAATAAGTCCAAGAGCTCTAAACAATTTTAATTGCTTATTAAATAAGGGAGGAATAAACACTGTCAATTAAATAATCTTTATAATTATTTTCCTCTATTTAATAAGTAATCATAATATTCACTAGATACAGAACAGTTTTCTTTATTGCCTTCTCCAAAGCTAAAAGAGTTAATCAATTTGAGCTTTTAAAATTTTAATTTACTATACAGCCGCTTATTAATGGTTTTAAAAATTTGTTTTAAAAAACATAGCATTTACCTAACACAAGATTAGAAAACATTCTGCACCTACCTATCACAGGCTGACTACTCTAGGTGCCTGCAACCCACCCCCCACCTTTTAAAATCTGGCTCCTTACTTTGTCATAAATCACTTTTATAATGAGAGAGCAGCTAGGGCACGTTGCCACGTCTTCCCCATTCTCCAAATCTTCCTATAACAAAATCGAACACCGCACGGTCAGCATAGTCTTCTCTTGGCGATCTCCTTCTCCCAAACCCTCCCACCTCTGTGGGCAAGCTCCTTTGAGGCTGGCCTCCCCACAAGGCATGTGAGGACCAAAAGCATCTTCCAAGAGAAATGCCAGCCCCACTCTTCCCTGGAAGCGTTCACTTGGGATAAACACCCAGGAGGGTGAGTCAAGGTTCAGTCGCCTCAAAACCCCCGGGAAGACAAAAACACATACCTTCCTCCAAAGGAGTATCACAGGAAGTGGAAGCTTAAGTTGGGAAGGATGGCGCCATCCACACCCTCCCCTCCCCGCTCCGGCCCGACTAAAGGCCAGAACCGAGTGCCGCCGACAGCGCGGAGTATCAAATTTGGGGGAATTCAGAAACGGATAAAAAAGGGAGTATATAACTATGAGCCGCGTGGATCGGCGGCAGGAACTCGGCAGAGTGAAAGCGCGCCTGCTCCGAGGAGTCGCCGGGCGGGTTCCCGAGTTACCTTGGTGATGCAGAAGTTATCTCCACACGGGCAGGGGTAGAAGTACGTCTCCGAGTCCTCGTCATATTGGAAGTCCTCGATCTCCACCTCGTCGTGAAACACCGCCATCGTTACTGGGGCCAGCAAAGGTCTGTCACCTCCGCCGTCCGACCCAAGCCGGGGCCGGTCCAACTTCTAGGGCGTCGTCGCCGTGCACCTGCGCAGGAATGACCGCTTCCGGCTCAGAGACAATGACGCAACTCAGGGTTTGAGGTCAAACGGGTGACCGGGTAGCGGTCACCATGGAGATGGCGGAGCTAGGGGGCGAAGACACGGGCGGACGGAAGTGGCTGCTCTGTGGGGTCGCGCCCCGCCCCGCCCCGCCCATCGGACGGCAGCAACCAATAATATGTGGGGTTCGCTCGCGCGGCTGCTGCGTCACGTGAGGGAACACCGGAAGCTCTCCGGCGCCTGGGGCGGAGCTTGTCCCTACTTTGCGAGGTGAGTTCCAGAGGCGGCGGCGGGCTGGAGGTTCCTTATTGGGGGGTTGGTTACCTGCCTCAAGTCCGAGGGCCTTAGAGAGGCCTTAACCAGATCCCGCAGCGGGCGGCGGCCGGCCTAGGTAGCGTCGACCCTGCCCCTCGGCGACGCTGCGGAAAAGCGGGCGCGCTTTTTGAGTCTGAGGTGGCGGCGGGAACTGCTCGGACTCCGGAACGTCCCTCCCTGCCTCCCCGGTGACTGACGAAAAGCTCCCTTGGAATAGTGATTTCACCGAGTGACCGTGAGCTCTGGGCGACGCGTAGCTTGTAGTTCTGGCTGCACTCGGCTATTCAGGTACATCCCCGTCTCTTTCTCACCCTAGATTGTCTTCAAATGCCCTAAATTGTGTTGTCGAAAGGACCAAGCAAGATCTGTTAGCAAGTTGAGTTCTAGTCCCGTGTTTGCCAAGCATGTGTTGATAATATTATATAACTACAATCAGGTGTTTCGCTAAGTATAATTCTTCCATCAACCCTGGGACTTTAGACGTTATTCCATATTATTAATCTTTAAACTGAGATACAGAGAATAACGTATCTTGACCAAAATCACACACCTAGGAAATGAAGAGCTTGTCTGTCCCCAAGCCTGTGAACAAATTACTTAACTTACGTGAACCACAGTTTCTTCTTTGTAAAAGAAATGGCATCAGCATGCAGTTACTACCATGAGGCCTTTGTATACCTTAATGGGAAATGCAAATAAAACGTGATTTGTCTCAAAAGCAGCACTAGTGCCTGTCTTGGTAAAACGGGGTTTCATGGGAGTATTGCTCCATTACTAGGCATTAATTCAAATCTTGGTAGAGAAGAATGCAGTGGGAAAACCGCTATTTAGAAGCAGATCTGGGCTCAGAAGATGACCACTGGGAACTAACTCTGGCGGATGGACATTTACATTCTTTGGGCCTTATTTCCTCTTCTGACTGAAAGAGGGTTGGATTAGAGATGATTTACAAGATTCCTTTCAGATCCAACATTCTACTCTTGCGTGGAAATTACGAGTTTTACTTGGTTCAGCAATCACATATACGATATTCAGTTTATATTTATGTAATACATATGCATAATATACACATGTACACATCCTTATGCTTATTTATGTACACGTACTCCGACGTTTGCATGAAGTTACCAATTTTGTGCACGCTGAAGTTCCACCTGGTTTAGCCCTTTTAAGGCTTGAAAACCTAAAGGCAGAGGAGTCTTTGGGAGAAAATTTAGAAGTTATGTTAAAGGGATTTGTAGAAGATTATTTCAGAGGCTTCACCAACATTCTATTTTGCCTAATTGGAGATCCACCCAGGAGTTAGGAAGCATTTGCTAAACTTGTTGAGGGTTAACTGGGATGGTTCTACTCTGAGCAAAGGAGAAAGCCCACATAGCTCAGAGCCCATATAGCTCAGAGGCTGCTCCCTGAATCTTTGCAGACACGGATACTTCCCAGGTAGCCTCTTGGAGAGAGGAGGGCAGAGAGTCTGCAGTGTTTATTCTGTAGTCCCAGTGATCATTTTGAGGTTGGGAACTTTCTTTAGTTCTTCTGAGCATAAGTACCTACAAAATAAAGGTGAGCCATTTTTGAATGTACAGAAATGGGTGCAGCAGTCATACTTGGTTCATGGAACTATAAATTGGTAGACCTTTTAGAAAACAGTTTGGATCTATCAAAACCAGTTTGCTGGGGAATCTTAAAATCTGAGGTTTGTAATCCTGAAAGTTTCAGCAGTCGTTGGATAATTTTTCTTTATAATTTCCTTGTAGTTTTCCAACTTTTCTTTGAGTGTGTATTACCTCAAATGGAAAAAGAAAAATGAATGAACCACTTATTAATAGTAATTGACACTGTGCCAGGCCCTGTACCAAATGGTTTACATGCATCATGTCATGGAAACAGCCCAATGAGGTATAGGTATCATTAATCCCATCTTCAACATTGGGAAACCTGAGCTTTAGGGGCTTAGGTTTAGGAGCTTACCAAAAGGGGCAAAGCTGGTAAGTGACATTAAGCTATGGTGATCACTCAGACCTGTCTGACCCCAGAAACTAGGTTCTAATTACCTTCAGTACCATCTGTGATATGATGGTGCTTGAAGCAAAGCTAGATTAAACAAACAGCCCTGGCACCCTGTAGACTGCTGAGATTTTCTGCTAGAGCAGTGCTGGTTCCCTTGAGGCCTAGATTTGGGGGTCTCCTTGGCCTTCCATACCACTTTCAGCCTGCCGTCTGTTGCCATATCCCTTGTCTGGCCAGAGGTGGTTTCCCATATCGTTCTGCCAGTTTGAGTTCATCCTGTGCTGAGGAAAGTAAAACTGTAGCCAGTCCTGTGAGGCGTTATTTTACGCCACCCAGCATTTTTTAATAAAACATCACAATGACTACTAAACTTTACATTTATTCCTAAAAGGGAATAGACATTTTATAATATAATGAGACATCTTTGGACTCTGAGAGCATGACAAAAGCAAGTTTATTAGTTGCTATACAGTCATTTGAGATCACAAATTTATGGTTTAGAAATAATTTTTTTTAATTGTAACACTGCTGATTTGGAAAATAACAGTGACCAAAATTCTTAACGTGAGATTGAGTTTAGAACTAGATCATACTTATGTCATAGCAGCTGTTTTTTATGAGTGCTGTTGTAGATCAGGCTAAGGAGTTGTTTATTGGCAATATCAACCCACTGCCTCTCTAGATTGTTGGGCAGGGATAACGTATTTGGGTTGATTTTTAGTGACACTCCTGCTTGCTAGGTATTTCCCCGGACGTTTATTCCTTTCAGCAATCTAGTGAGGTAGTGTTGTCATTCCCATTTATAAATGGGAAAAGGTGACTGGTCTAAGGTCAGAAAGCAGAAAGGAGTCAGATGTGAGCCCAGTTCTGCTGATTCTGAGTCGAGCACTCTGTTATAACTTGTATTCCACTCGGGTCCCCTTACCAAATGCCGGGATCCCTTGTGCTTCCTCACTGGCACCTAGGATTATAAATCAGCAGGTGCCATGCTAGCTCTGTGAGTTTATCTCAGTGCATTCATGCTCTTTGAGGCATTCTTGGTTTTGCTTTCTCTCTCTGCTTGCTCACACCTCATCCCGTCTATCAGCAAGTGATAGGGCTCTAATTCCAAAATCTATTCCATGTTCATCTGCTTCTGTCTGAGTTTTATCCTGTCTACGCTTAGCCTGGTGCCTTCTAGCTGAACTTCCTGCTTCAACTCCTGCCCCTCTGCGCACTGTTCTTTACAGGGCAGCCTGAGTGATCCTTTAACGTAAATTAGATCACATCCCTCCCCTGGTTTATTTAAACCCTTCAGTTGTTGCCCATCGCCTTCAGAAGCAAGTCCACACCCTTCCTGTGGCCTGCTGTGACCTGGCACGTGGCTCCCTGCTTGACCTCATCTCCTGTCACTGTCCTTGGCTCACTGCTTTCCAGTCACACTGGCTGGGCTTCCTCTACCACACACCAGGCTTGTTTCTGTGATGGGGTCTCGCCCCAGTGCTCTGCACCCAGCGCCTGCTTGGCTGCCTCTTTCCCCTCATTCGGGTCTCAGCTCTGATGCCTCTTGAGAGAGACCTTTCCTGAGATTCCCCCACCTACCCCATCACTCTTATTTCCTTTATCACACTCATTGTAATCTGTGTCTTGTTAATTATCTGTTTACTATTATCTGTGGTAGACACTGTGATAAAAGCCTCACGATGGCAGAGGCCTTGTGTCTGGTTGTTTATTGTGTCTCCACAACCTAAAATAGTGCCTGGTGCCTCAGTAATTGTTAAAGAATTTGAATATAGTTATTGAACAGAAACTAGTATCATTCATTTTAAATCTTAATCTGTTGCTTGCAGTTCATTGCTTAAATGGGTATCTGTTTTATTTAGCATTTATGATACTCTTCTCTGTTTTAAAAATAAAATAACTTTTTGGTGAGATAAGGCCCATGAGGATACAAATATTGATGGAATATTCTTTCTTGTATGGTTTTGAAAATTACTTAATATGTTAATTTTATATAGTTAGTTAATACATTGAATGTATAAAACCATTGGACATAAATTTCAAAATATGTGTAGTTTTTTTCTTTTTTTTGTATTTTTTGAGTGTGGCTTTGTTTTTTAAAACAAATTTTTATTGAAGTATAGTTGATTTGCATTGTTGGTTAGTTTCAGGTGTATAGCACAGCGATTCAGTTATACATACATAAGTATATATGTTCTTCAGATTTTCCTCCCTTATAGGTTATTACAAAATATTGAGTATAGTTTCCTGTGCTATACAGTAGATCCTTGTTGGTTATCTATTTTATATATAGTAGTGTGGATATGTTAATCCCAAACATGTATTCCTCCCCTTCTTTCCCCTTTGGTAACCATAAGTTCATTTTCTATGTCTGTGTGTCTGTTTCTGTTGCATAGATAAATTCATTTGTATCATATTTTGGATTCCACATATAAGTGATATCATGTGGTTATTTGTCTTTCCTTGTCTGACTTCACTTAGTGTGAAAATCTCTAGGTCCATCCATGTTGCTGCAAATGGCATTATTTCATTCTTTTTTATGGCTGAGTAATATTCCATTGTATATATATACGACATCTTTATCCATTCATCTGTCAATGGCCACTTAAGTTGCTTCCATGTCTTGGCTTTGTAAGTAGTGCTGCAGTGAACACTGGGGTGCATGTATCTTTTTGAATTATGGTTTTCTCTG
Source organism: Mesoplodon mirus (assembly GCF_964341445.2). NCBI lineage: Eukaryota > Metazoa > Chordata > Mammalia > Artiodactyla > Ziphiidae > Mesoplodon > Mesoplodon mirus. Next base: position 30,068,660 of record NC_138982.1, on the reverse strand, counting down.
GATGTATGTCCAGGAGTGGGATTGTAGGATCATATGGTAGTTTTATTTTTAGTTTTTTAAGGAACCTCCATACTGTTCTACATAGAGGCTGCACCAGTTTACATTCCCACCAAGAGGGTAGGAGGGTTCCTTTTTCTCCACACCCTTTCCAGCATTTATTATTTGTAGACTTTTTGATAGTGGCCATTCTGACTAGTGTAAGGTGATACATCGTTGTAGTTTTGATTTGCATTTCTCGAATAATTTGCAATGCTGAGCATCTTTTCATTGTGTCTTGGGCCATCTGTATGTCTTTGGAGAAATGTCTATTTAGATCTTCTGTCCATTCTTTGATTGGGTTGTTTGATTTTTTGATATTGCGCTGTATGAGCTGTTTGTATATTTTGGAGATGAACCCCTTGTTGGTTGCATTGTTTGCAAATTTTTTATCCCATTCTGTAGGTTGTCTTTTTGTTTTGTTCATGGTTTCCTCTGCTGTGCAAAAGCTTTTAAGTTTAATTAGGTCCCATTTGTTTGTTTTTATTTCCGTTACTCTAGGACAGTGGCCCCAACCTTTTTGGCACCAGGGACCGGTTTCGTGGACGACAGTTGTTCCACAGACCAGGGTGGGGTGGGGTGGGGTGGGGTGAGGGGATGGTTTGAGGATGATTCAAGCACATTACATTTATTGTGCACTTTATTTCTATTATTATTACATTGTAATATATAATGAAATAATTATACAACTCACCCTAATGCAGAATCAGTGGAAGCCCTGAGCTTGTTTTCATGCAACTAGATGGTCCCATCTGGGGGTGATGGGAGACAGGGACACCCGAAGTGTGTTGCTTATGTCCACTCTACTCCGTGATCTCCTTTTGGTTGCTGTCCCTGCAGAAAACCCTGCTTCACAAGGATAGGATGTTGGAAATGGAAGCAGGCTTTTCAGTGCTTTTGTGGCAATCTCAGAATATCCCGCCTTGACTTTAATCCAGAATGTATGGAGATTTGAAGTCGACTCAAACATACTTTAAAGGACACCGTCATTTGCGGTCTCAAGCAGTTGATTCTCTTCTAGCACGGATGAAGTCGATTCACCTGGCTTATTCACAGATGGGTCGCAGATCCATTCCTTCCTGGTTCGGGAGTCTTTTGTGGTTGGGGAGTAATGCTCAGACTCTTTTGAAAGCTGAGATAGGTGATCATGCACTAGTGGGAGAAAGAAGGCCCTGGCTCAGTCTCTTTCAAAATCTCTGCTAATGTTTGAAACACGTCAAAAATCCCAATGTTCACTCGTCGCCCCCATAATTCCAGTTTGGCTTTGAATACAGCCACTTTATCTGCCAACTTGAACACAGTTGTCGTTCTCCTGTGAAATGACAGATTGAGTTCATTGAGCTGGTTGAATACGTCACACAAGTAAGCAAGTTTTGCAGCCCATTTGTGTCACTGAAATGTAGTGCCAGTGGTGACTGTTTTTCTAAAAGAAATCTCAGGAGCGGCTCTTGTAACTCAAAAACTGTGGCCAGTGATCTACCTTTAGAAAGCCATCTCACTTCTGTGTATAAGAGAAGACGTGTGTGCTCTGTGTCCATCTCCTCACAGAGCTGCACAAACAGATGTGAGTTAAGGGCATGTACTTTAATGTGGTTGATAATTTTAATCACATCCTGCAAAACCTTAAGTTCAGGTGACATTTTTCGGCTAACCAGCCTTTGTCTACGGATGACACAGTGAGTAGACTCACATTCATAAGCGACCTCTTTGACCCAAGTGGTGAAACCAGAAAGCTGTCCAGTTGTGGCAGGTGCTCCGTCCGCACATACTGACACAAAATGACCAATTCAGGGCTTCCCTGGTGGCGCAGTGGTTAAGAATCCACCTACCAATGCAGGGGACACAGGTTCAAGCCCTTGTCCAGGAAGATCCCACATGCCCATGTGCCACAACTACTGAGCCTGTGATCTAGAGCCTGTGAGCCACAACTACTGAGCCCGTGTGCCACAACTACTGAAGCCTGTGCGCCTAGAGCCCGTTCTCCACAGCAAGAGAAGCCACCACAATGAGAAGCCCATGCACCACAACGAAGAGCAGCCCCCACTCGCCACAACTAGAGAAAGCCCGCGCACAGCAATGAAGACCCAATGCAGCCAAAAGTAAATTAATTAAATAATTTTTTAAAAATGACCAATTCAGTTTTCCTGATATGTCCCGATAAGTCCAAAGAGTTGAATAGTTCTGCAGCTGTGGTGTTGGTTGGCAACAAAAGTGCGCATAACTTATCCTCATGCACATCCTTCTGAAAAATATATTGTACAAAAAACAAGTGTTGTTGCCTTGTTGTCAACATCAGTAGACTCGTCAACGTGGATTGCATACCACAGTGACTCATAAATCCTCTCTAACAATTGTGTCTCAGTATCCTCTGCTGCTATTTCATCAGTTCATCTAGTTATGGTGCTAGCTGCAAGAGGAATACATGCCACCTTTTGAACTGCAGCCTCTCCTAAAAGTTCATGACAGATGTCCTTAATAGCAGGCAGGATCAGCTTTTCACCAATATAAAGGGCTTCTTAGCTTTAACAATGTGGTCAGCCACTAAGAATGATGCTCTCAGTGCAGACACATTTGATGAAGTGGTGGCCTTCAATAATTGCTTCTGTTCTTTGTGTTCATGTTTTTTTCTTTTGAAAAACTCCAAAGGCTTGTCTTTTAATGCAGGGTGCTTGGTCTCCGTGTGGCGAAGCAGTTGAAGGTTTCATGGTTTTGTTGGATAGCCGGTTGCCACGTATTACACAAAAGCAGGCTTGGAGAATGTGAATAACTTGTTGCAGTGAACCGGTAATTATGTAGGACTCTTGGTATTTTCTTTTAAATCCAGCTTTCTTTCTGTTGGCAGTCTTAGAGTCTTCTGCCATCTCATCATTGGGTCTTTCCCCATTTTCAAAGAAGCTCTCCAGATACGTTTGTTTCTTATGCATTTTGGCTAGGGTTAGCTTGTGGGCTTACCAAAACTCTGACTGAGACAAGTGCGCAGTGTGGGAAAGAGGCACAGTGGAAGTGGTAAATAAAATAATGGGTGGGCCACGCGTGGACTAAATAAGTGTCGGATTCTGACTCAAAGCCTGCCACTAGATGCAGCTGTACAATTGAAGTACAGCAACTCACTTGCCACTATAAAGCCTGCCACTAGATGCAGCTTAATTGTCACTTACCACTCATTGATAGGGGTTTTTTTTTTTACATCTTTATTGGAGTATAATTGCTTAACAATGGGGTGTTAGTTTCTGCTTTATAACAAAATGAATCAGTTATACATATACATATGTTCCCATATCCCCTCCCTCTTGCGTCTCCCTCCCACCCTCCCTATACCACCCTTCCAGGCGGTCACAAAGCACCGAGCTGATCTCCCTGTGCTATGTGGCTGCTTCCCACTAGCTATCTACCTTACGTTTGGTAGTGTATATATGTCCATGCGTCTCTCTCGCTTTGTCACACCTTACCCTTCACCCTCCCCATATCCTCAAGTCCATTCTCTAGTAGGTCTGTGTCTTTATTCCTATCTTACCCCTAGGTTCTTCATGACATTATTTTTCTTCTTAAATTCCATATATACGTGTTAGCATACGGTATTTGTCTTTCTCTTTCTGACTTACTTCACTCTGTATGACAGACTCTAGGTCTATCCACCTCATTACAAATAGCTCAATTTCGTTTCTTTTTATGGCTGAGTAATATTCCATTGTATATATGTGCCACATCTTCTTTATCCATTCATCCGATGATGGACACTTAGGTTGTTTCCATCTCCAGGCTATTGTAAATAAGGCTGCAATGAACATTTTGGTACATGACTCTTCTTGAATTATGGTTTTCTCAGGGTATATGCCCAGTAGTGGGATTGCTGGGTCATATGGTAGTTCTATTTGTAGTTTTTTAAGGAACCTCCATAGTGTTCTCCATAGTGGCTGTACCAATTCACATTCCCACCAGCAGTGCAAGAGGGTTCCCTTTTCTCCACACCCTCTCCAGCATTTATTGTTTCTAGATTTTTTGATGATGGGCATTCTGACTGGTGTGAGATGATACCTCATTGTAGTTTTGATTTGCATTTCTCTAATGAGTAAAGATGTTGAGCATCCTTTCATGTGTTTGTTGGCAGTCTGTATATCTTCTGTGGATAAATGTCTATTTAGGTCTTCTGCCCATTTTTGGATTGGGTTGTTTGTTTTTTTGTTATTGAGCTGCATGAGCTGCTTATAAATTTTGGAGATTAATCCTTTGTCAGTTGCTTCATTTGCAAATACTTTCTCCCATTCTGAGGGTTGTCTTTTGGTCTTGTTTATGGTTTCCTTTGCTGCACAAAAGCTTTTAAGTTTCATTAGGTCCCATGTGTTTATTTTTGTCTTTATTTCCATTTCTCTAGGAGGTGGGTCAAAAAGGATCTTGCTGTAATTTATGTCATAGAGTGTTCTGCTTATGTTTTCCTCTAAGAGTTTGATAGTTTCTGGCCTTACATTTAGGTCTTTAATCCATTTTGAGCTTATTTTTGTGTATGGTGTTAGGGAGTGATCTAATCTCATACTTTTACATGTCCCTGTCCAGTTTTCCCAGCACCACTTATTGAAGAGGCTGTCCTTTCTCCACTGTACATTCCTGCCTCCTTTATCAAAGATAAGGTGACCATATGTGTGTGGGTTTATCTCTGGGCTTTCTATCCTGTTCCATTGATCTATCTTTCTGTTTTTGTGCCAGTACCATACTGTCTTGATTACTGTAGCTTTGTAGTGTAGTCTGAAGTCAGGGAGCCTGATTCCTCCAGCTCCATTTTTCGTTCTCAAGATTGCTTTGGCTATTCAGGGTCTTTTTGTTTCCATACAAATTGTGAAATTTTTTGTTCTAGTTCTCTGAAAAATGCCATTGGTAGTTTGATAGGGATTGCATTGAATATGTAGATTGCTTTGGGTGGTAGAATCATTTTCCCAATGTTGATTCTTCCAATCCAAGAACATGGTATATCTCTCCATCTATTTGTATCATCTTTAATTTCTTTCATCAGTGTCTTATAATTTCCCCTTTTATGGCTGTTAGTATTTGCCTTATATATTGAGGTGCTCTTATGTTGGGTGCATAAATATTTACAATTGTTATATCTTCTTCTTGGATCGATCCCTTGATCATTATGTAGTGTTCTTCTTTGTCTCTTCTAATAGTCTTTATTTTAAAGTCTATTTTGTCTGATATGAGAATTGCTACTCCAGCTTTCTTTTGGTTTCCAGTTGCATGGAATATCTTTTTCCATCCCCTTACTTTCAGTCTGTATGTGTCTCTAGGTCTGAATGGGTTTCTTGTAGACAGCATATATATGGGTCTTGTTTTTGTATCCATTCAGCCAATCTGTGTCTTTTGGTGGGAGCATTTAGTCCATTTACATTTAAGGTAATTATCAATACATATGTTCCTATTCCCATTTTCTTAATTGTTTTGGGTTTGTTATTGTAGGTATTTTCCTTCTGTTGTGTTTCTTGCCTAGAGAAGTTCCTTTAGCATTTCTTGTAAAGCTGGTTTGGTGTTGCTGAAGTCTCTCAGCTTTTGCTTGTCTGTAAACGTTTTAATTTCTCCATCAAATCTGAATGAGATCCTTGCTGATTAGAGTAATCTTGGTTGCAGGTTTTTCTCCTTCATCACTTTAAATATGTCCTGCCAGTCCTTTCTGGCTTGCAGAGTTTCTGCTGAAAGATCAGTTGTTAACCTTATGGGGATTCCCTTGTGTGTTATTTGTTGTTTTTCCCTTGCTGCTTTTAATATGTTTTCTTTGTACTTAATTTTTGACAGTTTGATTAATATGTGTCTTGGCGTGTTTCTCCTTGGATTTATCCTGTATGGGACTCTCTGTGCCTCCTGGACTTGATTAACTATTTCCTTTCCCATATTAGGGAAGTTTTCAACTATAATCTCTTCAAATATTTTCTCAGTCCCTTTCTTTTTCTCTTCTTCTTCTAGAACCTCTATAATTTGAATGTTGGTGTGTTTAATGTTGTCCCAGAGGTCTCTGAGACTGTCCTCAGTTGTTTTCATTCTTTTTTCTTTCTTCTGCTCTACAGTAGTTATTTCCACTATTTTATCTTCCACGTCACTTATCCGTTCTTCTGCCTCAGTTATTCTGCTATTGATCCCATCTAGAGTATTTTAAATTTCATTTATTGTGTTGTTCATCGTTGCTTGTTTCATCTTTAGCTCTTCTAGGTCCTTGTTAACTGTTTCTTGCATTTTGTCTATTCTATTTCCAAGATTTTGGATCATCTTTACTATCATTATTCTGAATTCTTTTTCAGGTAGACTGCCTATTTCCTCTTCATTTGTTAGGTCTGGTGGGTTTTTATCTTGCTCCTTCTCCTGCTGTGTGTTTTTTTGTCTTCTCATTTTGCTTATCTTACTGTGTTTGGGGTCTCCTTTTTGCAGGCTGCAGGTTCGTAGTTCCCGTTGTTTTTGGTGTCTGTCCCCAGTGGCTAAGTTTGTTTCAGTGGGTTGTGTAGGCTTCCTGGTGGAGGGGACTAGTGCCTGTGTTCTGGTGGATGAGGCTGGATCTTGTCTTTCTGGTGGGTAGGTCCACGTCTGGTGGTGTGTTTTGGGGTGTCTGTGGACTTTTTATGATTTTAGGCAGCCTCTGTGCTAATGGGTGGGGTTGTGTTCCTGTCTTGCTAGTTGTTTGGCATAGGGTGTCCAGCACTGTAGCTTGCTGGTCATTGAGTGAAGCTGGGTGCTGGTGTTGAGATGGAGATCTGTGGAAGATTTTCACCGTTTGATATCATGTGGAGCTGGGAGGTCTCTTGTGGACCAGTGTCGTGAAGTTGGCTCTCCCACCTCAGAGGCACAGCACTGACTCCTGGCTGCAGCACCAAGAACCTTTCATCCACACGGCTCAGAATAAAATGGAGAAAAAGTAGAAAGAAAGAATTAGTAGGAGGAAAGAAAGGAAGGAAGGAAGGAAGGAAGAAAGGAGGGAGGGAGGAGGGGAGTGGGGGAGGAAGGAGGGAAGGAAGGAGGGAAGGAAGGAAAAAAGGAAAGAAGATAAAGTAAAATAAAATAAAGTATGATAAAATATAATAAAGTTATTAAAATAAAAAATAATTATTAAGAAAAAAAAACGGACGGATAGAACCCTGGGGCAAATGGTGGAAGCAAAGCTATACAGACAAAATCTCACACAGAAGCATACTCATACACACTCAGAAAAAGAGGAAAAGGGGAAAAAATCATAAATCTTGCTCTCAACGTCCACCTCCTCAATTTGGGATGATTTGTTGTCTAAAGGAGGGAAGGAAGGAAGGAAGAGAGGGAGGGAGGGAGGAAGGAAGGAAGATAAAGTAAAATAAAGTAAGATAGAATAAAAGTTATTAAAATAAAAATAATTATTAAGAAAAAAAATTTTAAAAAAAACGGACAGAGAGAAACCTAGGACAAATGGTGGAAGCAAAGCTGTACAGACAAAATGTCACACAGAAGCATACACATACACACAAAAAGAGGAAAAGGGGAAAAAATCATAAATCTTGTTCTCAAAGCCCACCTCCTCAATTTGGGATGATTCATTGTCTATTCATGTATTCCACAGATGCATGGTACATCAAGTTGATTGTGGAGCTTTAATCCGCTGCTTCTGAGGCTCCTGGGAAAGATTTCCCTTTCTCTTCTTTGTTCTCACAGCTCCCGGGTCTCAGCTTTGGATTTGGCCCCGCCTCTGTGTGTAGGTTGCCGGAGGGCGTCTGTTCTTCGCTCAGACAGGACAGGGTTAAAGGTGCAGCCACTTCGGGGACTCTGGCTCACTCAGGCCGGGAGGGAGGGAGGGGCATGGAGTGCGGGGCGAGCCTTTTGGGAGGTCTGAGGTCTTCTGCCAGTGTTCAGTAGGTGTTCTGTAGGAGTTGTTCCACGTGTAGCTGTATTTCTGGTGTATCTGTGGGGAGGAAGGTGAGCTCCGCATCTTACTCTTCCGCCATCTTCCCCGGAGTCTGATAGGGTTTTGATATGAGTCTACAAGCAGTTGATTTATTATGGTCTCTGTGCAGTCACACCTCTCTGGTAATGATAATCTGTATTTGCAGCCGCTCCCCAGTGCTAGCATCACTGCCTCAGCTCTACCTCAGATCATCAGGCATTAGATTCTCATAAGGAGCATGCAGCTTAGATCCCTTGCATGCACAGTTCACAGTAGGGGTTGTGCTCTTATGAGAATCTAATGCTGCTGCTGATCTGACAGGAGGCGGAGCTCAGGCAGTAATGTGAGCGAAGGGGAGCGGCTGTAAATAGGATGAAGCTTCGCTCACTCCCCTGCTGCTCACCTCCTGCTGTGCGACCCGGGGGTTGGGGACCTGTGCTGTAGGAGACAGATCCAAAAAGATATAGCTGCAATTTATGTCAAAGAGTGTCCTGCTTATGTTTTCCTTTAGGAGTTTTGTCGTACCTGGTCTTACATTTAGGTCTTTAATCCATTTTGAATTTATTTTTGTGCCTGGTGTTAGAGAACATTCTAATTTCATTCTTTTACATGTAGCTGTCCAGTTTTCCCAGCACCACTTACTGAAGAGACTCTCTTTTCTCCATTGTATATTCCTGCCTCCTTTGTCATAGGTTAATTGAGCATAAGTGTGTGGGTTTATTTCTGGGCTTTCTATCCTGTTCCATTGATCTACATGTCTATTTTTGTGCCAGTACCATGTTTTGATGACCATAGCTTTGTAGTATAGTCTGAAGTCAGGGAGCCTGATTCCTCCAGCTCCGTTTTTCTTTCTCAAGATTGCTTTGGCTACTCAGGGTCTTTTGTATTTCCATACAAATTTAAAAATTTTTTGTTCTAGTTCTGTGAAAAATGCCATTGGTAATTTGATAAGGATTGCATTGAATCTGTAGATAGCTTGGGTAATATAGTCATTTTGATGATAATTGATTTTTCCAATCCAAGAACATGGTGTATCTTTCCATCTGTTTGTGTCATCTTTGATTTCTTTCATCAGCATCTTATAGTTATCGTAGTAGAGGTCTTTTACCTCCTTAGGTAGGTTTATTGCTAGGTATTTTTTTTTTTTTTGATGTGATGGTAAATGGGATTGTTTCCTTAATTTCTCTTTCTGATCTTTTGTTGCTAGTGTATAGAAATGCAACACATTTCTGGGTATAATTTTTTATCCTGTGACTTTACCAAATTCATTGATGAGCTCTAGTAGTTTTTTGGTAGCATCTTCAGGATTTTATATGTATAGTGTCATAATTATCTGTTGCTTGCAGTTCACTGTTTATTTTATTTATTTATTTATTTATTTTGTTGCGGTATGTGGGCCTCTCACTGTTGTGGCCTCTCCCGTTGTGGAGCACAGGCTCCGGACGCGCAGGCTCAGTGGCCATGGCTCATGAGCCTAGCCGCTCCGCAGCATGTGGGATCTTCCCGGACCGGGGCATGAACCCGTGTCCCCTGCATCGTCAGGCGGACTCTCAACCACTGTGCCACCAGGGAAGCCCGCAGTTAACTGTTTAAATGGATATATGTTTTATTTAGCATTTATGATACTTTTCTCTGTTTTAGAAATAACCTTGGTGAGGTAAGGCCTATGAGGATACAAACATTGATGTTCTTTTTTGTATGGTTTTAAAAAATTACTTAATATATGTTAATTTTCCATAGTTAATTAATACTTACGTTGAATATATAAAACCATTGGACATATTTCAAAATATGGGTAGGTTTTTTTTTCTTTAAATACCTATTGCTTTGGAAGGCACTTTGAACACAATTTGGTGAAATACCCTTCTTTTTACCAGTAGGTGGCGCTCTTGGTCATGGTTACTATTGTTACAAAACAAGATTTTAGAATTTTAAAGAGAACAGCTTTTAAAAATTAACATTTCTTTGTTTTCCAGTTCAGTTGAGCAGTAGACTGTTCAAACAGCATAATCACTAAAATATGTGTCTCAGATGAGGACAACTTATTGTAGCAGTAGTTGTCCAAAACATTGAGCAGAACAGGGTGTCCATATGTACCTACATATCAGTTAAGTTTTATCAGGGAAGTTGACCCCAAGTGACATGTAACTGTATCATTCCAGCCATTGAACTGGTTGTTCATGGGGTGGATACCCTAAGCAGCAGGAGTTACAGACAGGCCAAGGAAGATGAAAGAGAGAAGCAGCAAGACAATCAGACAAGAAAAGTGGAAACAGGAGGAGGAATGAATGGGAAGGGGGTCTTTGCGAGTCGGCTTGCTCCGCGGTGATGCTTGCTGATTACAATGAGCCTTTCCTTTTGCCTCTAAGAGACGGTGCTTTTTAATTTTCCCCAACATCGTTCGTATATGTTGTCTCTGCCGTTGCAGGAACTTTGTGAGAATTTCAGTATATGGAAACACTGTCTGTGTTCCAACTGGTATATATTCCAAAAGTCTCAGTGTAAATGCAGGACCAGAATATTGCATGTCAGTCAGTCAGCCAGCCGTACTCTTAATGACTCCTGAACTCTCATGGACTTCTAAAGTAAGTGTTGCCTTCTTTCTTTCAATGATTTATGTACCATTTTTGGTTTAGTGCATTCAAAGGAGAAAAACTACGTGTAGTAGTTTTACATGAGTTGAAAGAGGCCTTATACTTATTTCATTTACTAGAGAGAAAAATAGTGAGTAGCATGTTTATCCACAGTGATGCTGCATGGCAAGAAATAGATCTTTTATCTTGTCTAAAGACTAGTTATTGAAACAGTGGATTTTTGATATGATTTGGTTATAACTGAATAAATTACATATGACTGCTATCACTGCTCAATTTGCTTGCTTTTATTTATTTCTTGTCTTTGTCTTTTAAATGTAGGCTCCCTAAGGTCTTTGTTTTGTTCATGTTTGTATCCCCAGGACCTGCCATGTGATGGGCTTTAATAAATATTTGTCAAATGAAGGGCTAAATTAATGAATGTGGAGTAGGAATGCAGCACAGCTCACTTGAATATTTTTCTAACACTGTATTTGTTACAATTAATTTATGTAGTACCTTCCAAAGAGCTCAGGAAATAGAGTGTTCACATACATTTTCATTTATTCTCAAGCCAACTGAGATAGGAAAGGACAGATATATATGGCAATGTAACGTGTTAAAAGTGGCCATCTTAGGCAAAGAAATATTTAAAAATTGGCAGAGGAAAACAGAGTGATAGGAAGCAAAAAAAAACGTATCATTTGACTTCCAGTCAGTGCTTTCCCTGATAGGCCAGTAGTTTTTAGAATTTGAAATGTTGGAGAATCTTTCTGGCTTTTTTTTTTTTTAACTTGTTATTGAAGTGTAATATATAAACAGAAGTACATAAATCCTAAGAGGACTGCTTCATTGAATTTTTAAGACTTAATTTTTTTTTTAGAGCAGTTTTAGGTTCCCAGCAAAACTGAGGGCTAGTAGAGGGATTCCCCATACACCCCCTGCTCCCACACGTGCATCGCGTCCCCCAGCATCCACATCCCCCACCAGAGTGGGACAGTTGTTATAAGTGATGAACCTGCACTGATACATCATAATCACCCCAAGTCTAACACCACGGCTCACTCTTGGTGTTGTATGTTCTGTGGATTTGGACATATGTTTATAATGACTTTTGTCATTATGGTACCATGCAGAGTATTTTTACTGCCCCAAAACTTCTCTGTGATTTGATGAATTTTTTTCAAAATGAAAATACCCATGCAATCAGCATTCATATTAAGAAAAGACATTGTCATTGGCACCTCACCAGGAGTAAATACTAACTTGATTTCTAACTGCGTAGATTCGTTTTTTCTGTTTTTGTACTCTGTGTGGCTGACTTCTTTGAGTCTGGCTTCTTTCATTCTTTTCATTTACTGTGATATTTGTGATACTCACCTATGTGACTGCATGTAGTTGGAGTTTGTTTATTCTCATTGCCGTGAACCTCAGAAAATTTGTCTGCCCCTTTCACTTTATCTAACAAGAAATATTAAAGACTTATGCGGTGCTCTGGGCAGAATATAATTATTAGGCAGTTATAAAATCTACTGTCCTCTTCTGTAATAGCAGAAGATTAGTCCCATGAGTTTGGTCAGAGATTTTGGAAACTAATAGAGAACACGAATATTTGAACACCAATAATTACATACGTATGTGCTGTGGAGATCAGTTGAATCAGTTGTATGTAGTAGCAGAAATTTTGTCAGGGTGAAGTTAATTGTTTTGCTGTTAGATCAGCTCATAATGTCAGCAACAAAAATCTAAACTCTTCTTCACTGGCCCGTAAGATAGTCTGATATTTCCCTACTTTTCCTTAAAATATTTTAACTTTCAGTTTGTTGTTTCCCAGGAAGCACCATGGCTCTTGTGATTCCTGCGTTGCTGCAAGGCTTTGTGGGGGCCATCTGCGCTCAGGCTGCTTCGAGTAGACTGACACCCAGCACTTTGCGCCACCTTACTCTCAGCAGGTGAGTTGTCACCTTCAGTGTCATTTGAGGTTGATTTTCAAAAAGACCTGACCTGCTGATGATCATGGGAGGCATATCGTAACATCTTGCTTACATATTCATGCTATCAGGGGATCGTTAAGCTTTAGTTAGATGTGCAGATTTTCATGGGCCACTTTCTGGGATCCATGATGTTATATTGTATTGTGGATGGTCATGCTGTTGCTTTTCAGCTACAGGTATGACAGGTATTGGATAGTCAGGATAATTACTAGTGTAATTAATTTTCAGGAGGATAATACTTAATAACTTAATTTTACTTTCTATTAAAGCGTAATGAAATCCAAAAGGAAAACTGATCACTTGGAGAGAACTGCAGATGCCGTTCGCCGGGAGGTTTGTATCTTGGGCCAGGGCAGGTTCTCCTCGCTGGCAGTTTGCACGCAGTTAGGACTGGCTTACTGAGAGGGCATTACATGAGCTTGATCCCTGTGAAGACAGTCAGGGCAAGTTTGTTATTTTTCTCTTCAGGACTTTTCTGAACAGGGTATATGACAACTGATTTGAAAAGATGACAGCAAAATACTCAAATTGTTCCCTTTAAACTTGGAATGGATGGATTTTTTAAAAAAATTATTTATTTATTTATTCATTCATTCATTTTTGGCTGTGTTGGGTCTTTGTTGCAGCGTGCGGGCTTTCTCTAGTTGTGGTGAGCGGGGGCTACACTTCGTTGCAGTGCGCAGGCTTCTCATTGCGGTGGCTTCTCTTGTTGCGGAGCACAGGCTCTAGGCACGTGGGCTTTAGTAGTGTGGCACGTGGGCTCAGTAGTTGTGGCTTGCGGGCTCTAGAGCGCGGGCTCAGTAGTTGTGGCGCACGGGCTTAGTTGCTCCATGGCATGTGGGATCTTCCCGGATCAGGGATCGAACCCATGTCCCTGAATTGGCAGGCAGATTCTTAACCACTGCACCACCAGGGAAGTCCTGATGGATTTGTTTTTGATGAAGGGAGTGTAGCAGCAATGGAGGGAACTATCCTCACAGGCATAAGGTTTAAGGTTATGTTTTAGGGATAGAACTTCTTTTAGAGCCTACATTTTATGAGTAGCTTGCTTTTTCTTTCTTTCTTTTTTTTTTTTTTTGGCACCATGTCTCAAAGTCCTTGTTCTTATCCCTACTTTAGAACAACTTCCTATTTCATCAAAAGGGAGAAAGCACTAACATCTGAGAAAGGAAGGTGGACGAGCTCTCGTTACCCCTTCCTATGTGCAGATATTTTCCTCCATATTCAGACCATAGACGGGCTAATCCACTAACCCGAAGGGGTGTCGAGGGCTGGGAAATAAAGGATCCTCACCCTTTATCTCCGTGAGTAACCCCATTTTCTTTTAAAAGTGTCAGTTGGATATTTGATTTTGCTTTTGAATGATTCTTCACGTATTTGGAAATACTTAGCTTAGTTTTGTAAGTGTATTTAAACTAACAGTTAAAAACCTATTTCATATAAGGAAGGATTATACACTTCTATAAACATGGTCAGAAATTGCATTGTCGCAGTAGTTTAATTTTTAGTGTTAATAATAGAATATACTTTAAAAGAGTATTATTTAGGCGCCACCCTCAAGCTTATTCTACTTTCAGAAAATTGCTTTGGGGCCAAGAGTGGTGTGTTTGTGGATTCAGCTTTAAGCCAATGTGTTTTTGAGGAGTTTATGTAAAGTAGTTCAGCATAATAGATTTATGGCTGTGTGGGAAAATATGCCTTTCCTGCTGATGATAAATCTGAAAATGCTTTTTTTTGGTTTGTTCAACATGCAAAAATGCTGACTCTGTAAAAGTGAGATTTGTTAGTTTTTTTTTTTTTTAAGTGAAACCTTGCCAGCTTTGAAGAAAAAGCAGTTTATTTAATTTAACAGGTTTGGACTGTACTCTCTTCTGTTGTATTTTGAGGCAGGTAGAATTACGAGTTGGGTTTGGCAAACTTTTCATAAGGAGCCAGATAGTAATTTAGGCTTCCAGGGCCACCCTGTCTCAGTTACAATTACAAAACTCTGCCTTTGTAGTGTGAAGATAGCCCTAGGCAACATGTAAACAGATTGTTGTGGCTGCATTCCAATAAGAGGCATTCACCAGAACACTCAGATTTGGCCCGTGGGTCGATTGTAATTTGCCAATCCCTGAATTCAAATTTTATAGGACAGAATTTCTGAGACTTCTGAGGGGTTATTTTGAGCCAAGTTTAAGAAAACTGCACAGAAAGTTAATGGAAACTCCAGTAATGTGATTGAACAGTTGAGAGTTATAATGCCTGGAAGTTAGAGAATTACAGGGTAATTCCAGCCATGGTATCAGCTAGGCGGGAGATTTTCCAGTTGCACCTCCCCTCCTTCTCTGTTTCTCATTTCTGCTTCTCTGCCACACAGAATGAGAGTGGGGTGCTGGGGTGGGGGGAGCTGGATAAGCCAGGTGGTGTCTGGAACCACGACCTTAGTGGTGTAAGGTCATCAGGGGCTCACCTGCATCCCTCCAGAGTGCAGCTCCTAGCCATGGAACAGGCACTCAGCTTGGACTTGTGGAAACGACCAGCACCTCTGGTCAGGCCAGACCACTTTCTCCTCTCTTGTCTGCAGACCCTGCCTTCCCTTTGTATGGCTAGCATACTGCACAGAACTCCCCATGCGTCATTTGCCCTTCAGTTCCAGCCTGTGAGGCAGCCTAAGGATAGCTTGGCATCTCCATGTTACAGAAGAGGCAGCAGAGCCTGGGGCCAGAGGGAAGCTCCAGGTCTCTGATTCCTAGGCCAAAGGACCCTGCTGCTTCCTGGAGTGGGTCCAGAATGGAGCGCTCACCCGCCCGGAAGTGTCCTTTCCTGACTAGGCCTGGGGTTCCCTCTGGAGAATTTACTGAATGACCATATTATGATGTTAATATTTCTTACTTGGGGCTGTAACTGTAAGCTGTCTGGAGTCCTGCTGATGAGGGAAACTGAGCTCTGAACTGAATGACATTTGACTGTGATGCTGTGGCTAGGACTTACAAAACTATGTTGAATAAAAGTGGCAAGAGTGGACATCCTTGTCTTGTTCCTGATCTTAGAGGAAATGCTTTTAGTTTTTCACTGTTGAGTATGTTTGCTGTGGGTTTGTCATATATGGCCTTTATTATGTTGAGGTAGATTCCCTCTGTGCCCACTTTCTGGAGAGTTTTTTTTTATCATAAATGGATGTTGAATTTTATCAAAAGCTTTTTCTGCATCTAATGAGATGATCATATGGATTTTATTCTTCAGTTTGTTAATATGGTGTATCACACTGATTGATGTGCCTATATTGAAGAATCCTTGCATCCCTGGGATAAATCCCACTTGGTCATGGTGTATGATCCTTTTAATATATTGTTGGATTTGGTTTGCTAGTATTTTGTTGAGGATTTCTGCATCTCTATTCATCAGTGATACTGACCTGTAATTTTCTTTTTTTGTGGTATCTTTGTCTGGTTTTGGTAGCAGAGTGATGGTGGCTTCATAGAATGAGTTTGGAAATGTTTCTTCCTCTGCAGTTTTTTGGAATAGTTTCAGAAGAATAGGTGTTAACTCTTCCCTATTTTAATTTAATTTAATTTTTTATTGGCATCTAATTGCTTTACAATGTTGTGTTAGTTTCTGCTGTACAGTGAAGTGAATCAGATATATGTATACATATATCCCCTCCCTCTTGGACCTCTTCTCTAAATGTTTGATAGAATTCGCCTGTGAAGCCATCTGGTCCTGGACTTCTGTGTTCTGGAGTTTTTAAATCATAGATTCAATTTCAGTACTTGTAATTGATCTGTTCATATTTTCTATTTTTTTCTGGTTCAGTCTTGGGAGATTGTACCTTTTTAAGAATTTGTCCATTTCTTCTAGGTTGTCCATTTTATTGGCATGTAGTTGCTTGTAGTAGTCTCATGTGATCCTTTGTATTTCTGTGGTGTCTTGTAAATTCTCCTTTTTTGTTTCAAATTTTGATTTGGGCCCTCTTCCTTTTTTCTTGATGTGTCTTGCTAAAGGTTTATCATTTGTTTATCTTTTCAAAGAAGCAGCTTTTAATTTCATTGATCTTTTCTGTTTTCTTAGTCTCTATTTCATTTATTTCTGCTCTGCTCTTTATGATTTCTTTCCTTCTTGGTGTTTTGTTCTTCTTTCTCTAGTTAGTTGCTTTAGGTGTAAGGTTAGGTTGTTTGAGACTTTTCTTGTTTCCTGAGGGAAGCTTGTATTGATATAAACTTCCC
Organism: Mesoplodon mirus; assembly: GCF_964341445.2. NCBI lineage: Eukaryota > Metazoa > Chordata > Mammalia > Artiodactyla > Ziphiidae > Mesoplodon > Mesoplodon mirus. Next base: position 30,051,970 of record NC_138982.1, on the reverse strand, counting down.
TTTCAGAACGGCTTTTGCTATGTCCCACAGGTTTTGGATCATTGTGTTTTTGTTTTCATTTGTGTTTAGGTATTTTTTTATTTCCTCTTTGATTTCTTCAGTGATCTGTTGGTTGTTTAGTAGCATATTGTTTAGCCTCCACATGTTTGTGTTTTTTGCAGTTTTTTCTTGTTGATTTCTAATCTCATAGTGTGGTTGGAAAAGATACTTGACATGATTTCAGTTTTCTTAAATTTACTGAGGCTTGCTTTGTGGCCCAGCATGTGATCTGTCCTGGAGAATGTTCCATATGCACTTGAAAAGAACATGTATTCTGCTGCTTTCAGATGGAATGCTCTGTAAATATCAATTAAGTCTGTCTGGTCTAATGTGTCATTTAAGGCCTGTGTTCCCTTATTGATTTTCTGTCTGGTTGATCTGTCCATTGATGTAAGTGGGGTGTTAAAGTCCCCCACTATTATTATGTGACTGTCAGTTTCTTTTATTTCTGTTAACATTTGCCTTCTATATTGAGGTGCTTGTGTGTTGGGTGCATATATATTTACAGTTGTTATATCTTCTTCTTGGATTGATCCCTTGATCATTATGTAGTGTATTTCTTTGTCTCTTGTAACAGTCTTTATTTAAAAGTCTATTTTGTCTGATATGAGTATTGCTACTCCAGCTGTCTTTTGATTTCCATTCGCATGGAATACCTTTCTCCATCCCCTCACTTTCAGTCTGTATGTGTCTCTAGATCTGAAGTGGGTCTCTTATAGACAACATATATATGGGCCTTGTTTCAGTATCCATTCAGCCAGTCTGTATCTTTTGCTTGGAGCATTTAATCTGTTTACATTTAAGGTGATTATCCATATGTATGTTCTTATTGCCATTTTATTAATTTTGGATTTGTTTTATTAGGTCTTTTTTCTTCCTTTCCTCTTTTGTTCTCTTCTCGTGTGATTGATTATCTTTCGTGTTGTTTTTGGATTCCTTTTTCTTTTTCATGTATATATCTATTACAGATTTTTCATTTGTGGTTACCATGAGGTTTTGATATAGCAGTCTATATATATACATGATTGTTCTAAATTGCTGGTCTCTTAATTTCAAATGCATTTCAAATATCCTGCCCTTGTACTCTCCTCCTCATGATTACTGGTTTTGATACCATATTTGTGTGTGGATGATTTCCTACTTTTACCATATGTTTGCCTTTACCGGTGAGCTTTCCCCTTTCATAATTTTTTTGTTTCTAGTTGTGGCCTTTTCTTTTCACTTAGAGAAATTCCTGCAGTATTTGTTATAAAGCTGGTTTGGTGGTACTGAATTCTTTTAGCTTTTGCTTGTTTTTAAACTTTTGATTTCTCCGTCAGATCTGATGAGAGCCTTGCTGGGTAGCGTATTCTTGGTTGTAGGTTTTTCCCTTTCATCACTTTAAATATATTACGTCACTCCCTTCTGGCCTGTGGCGCTTCTGCTGAAAAATCAGCTGATAGTCTTATGGGGATTCCCTTGTATGTTATTTGTTGCTTTTCCCTTATTGCTTTTAATATTTTCTTTGTCTTTAATTTTTGTCAATTTGATTACTGTGTGTCTACGTATGTTCCTCCTTGGGATTAATAACTTTTTAAATTGTACTAGTGTACTTCTTTTAGAAGCCTATGCCTTATCCTACAAATGCCTTATGTGTATTATTGCCTGTTGTTTACAAAGCCCTCAATTAGACAATAAGTTGTTACTTGATTCTCACAGCCACCCTGGTGCTTATCCCCATTTCACAGATGAGGAAAGTAAGGTTTAGAGATTTAGATAGGATGACCCTGCTTTCTGTTTGCCTGGGGTAGTCCTGGCTTATAACTCTTCCTCTGGTATAATTGTCAGTAGCACCCCCTTTCACTCTCACAAGGGCCCTGTTTTGGGTGATAAATTACATTGTTGGCCTAAGTTTAAAGGACTTGTTCAAGTAAATGGAGAACTCAGCCCTTGAACTCAGATCTTTGTTATCAATTGGTCTTTCTTTCTAATGTAACAGAGGATCGTGACACTGGATTTAGACAAAGTTCAGTTGAGCAACAAAATGGGAGGTAAATTTCACACAGCCTTATCTCTGTTCTAGATCAAAACTTCACTTAGTGTTACTGGGCATAACAGACAGGGAGTTACTGCTGACACAGTAAAACCAAATGACTGGGCTCCTGGGTCAGAGACATTTGGGGATCCTGTGAGTCCCGTTGCTGGTTACTGAGTGCTGAGAATCTGCTTGACTTTGGGTTTTGCCGAGGCTTGGATTTGAGTGGAATAGGCTGCTTAGTTGGAGAGCTGGATGGTGTTCTGAGTTTACCTCTTACACTTCTCGGCTAGTCATCACCTGTACCTTTGGGGAAGATTGTGTGCTGGAGCGGCCTTCTTCAAGTTGGGAGGTGGGGGGGGGCATCTTCTTAATATGAATGTTTCCCAGCAGTTGGACAGCTAATTTGCTTCGACTGATGGTCAGAGAACCTTTTAGAGATTATCCAGATTGAGATGAACAGTACTTGGCATTCATGGCACTGTCAGCTCTGACAGAGCAGAGGGGGTGGGGAGACCTCAGGCACCTGCCACCTAGAGGCAGCTGGGGGCTTGGGGGGGTCTGGGCCCCAGTCTCTTGGAGAATCTCCCAGGGGGGTGCAGTCTGTTGGCCCTGGCAGCTGGCCTCCAGCTCCTCAGGTACCCAGCACCCTGCTGTGAGTGGAGGCCTTCGAAGAGGGAAGCCACTGTAGCCACAGAACCTGGCATAGTGCTGACATGACATAGGCACTCAGTACCTGTTTCACTGAGTAGAATAAACAAGTGTTACTCCCCCTGTGGACAAAGAATGTCACCTCCCCATTTGGGGCCATCAAGCCATCAGCCACTGTAGCCACCATCCCCCATGGTGCACACTGAGGGGATTCAGGATGGAGAAAAGCAGGATACTGGCCCTAGATAGCCAAGGTGCATATCAAAGGGATGATTTCAGTAAGCTCAGACTCTTGCATCTTCCCATACATAGAAAAGCACTAAATTCATTAACTTGAGATGTCTGGTTTTTCTTTAATTAGCAGTAATCTTTTGATGGTCGATTACAGGGTTTTTTTTCTTTTTTGCAGAAACTCCTATATATCCTGGCTCCCCCCTTACCTCTTTGGAACAGTATCTCAGAGCTATCTGGGAGGCTGTATCCTAGACTTAAGTCTGCAGTAAGTCCACGGAATAAAGTATAATTCTCAACTTTTAGGCTGTGTATTTTTTTTCACTCGACACCTCTTCTGTGGCTGATTACCTGTACTGCCTTGGATGAGTCCCTTTGTAAGGTAGGGACAGTGATGATACGCAGATAAGGCCTGTGAAAATGAGAACTTGCCTCACCTGCTACTTCTTAACTAGACCCAGAACTTAACTTGTTAGTGTCTGAAATGTATAGTGTCATTGCTTTTCACAGACACACTTTCTTTCAACAAATTAAGTAATCTAAGAGGTGGCTCTTTTCCATTTTTCCCTTAGGGGATCCAATCAAATGAAACAGACATGCATTGAGTGCCTGCTGTAACCTAGCCCCATTCCAGATGTGGGGAATACAGCAGTGCATGAGGCAGGTAAAGCCCCTGAGGTATGTGGGGCAGGTAAACCAGAAAATGTCAGATGTGATAAGCACTATGAAGGAAATAAAACAGGGGGGGTGGGAGGGTTATTTCCTATTGGTTTGTAACGTTTGGGCTGAGACTCGAATAAGGAGAAAAGCCAGCCAGCCTAGTGCACAGCATTCCTGGCAGGGGGACTGGAGAGTGTGGAGACTTTGAGGCAGGAACGAGCTCAGCGTGTTCAGAGAAGGTGATAGATGAGAGGTGGGCAGGGTCCAGGTCATAGAAACTGCTGTGGCCTTGGACAAGGAGTTGGGGTTTTATTCTCAGGGCGACAGAAGGTTTAAAGCAGGGAAATGACGTGTGGTTTACATTGTAAGTGGGTCGTCTGTTGGCTCGGTAGAGCTCTGGGCTTCTGCGGTACTTTGACACCAAGTTGGAGGCTACTGACATAGTCCGGGGAGAGATGACGGTGGCTTAGGGTAGCCTGGTGGGGTTGTGGGTGGGGCTGATGGGATTCACAGGTGGGGAGGGGGGTGTACAGCTAGTGAGAGGACAGGAGACCAAGAGACTTCTAGTTTGGGATTTGAATCATCCGGGTAGATGATGGTGGTGGCACATATTTACTAAAATAGAGAAGAACAAGTTTGGAGGAAGGGGATAAAGAGCTCAGTTTGGGGATAATCTGGGGTGGGAGGTAGATGGAGTTACAGATGAGACAAGATCAGCCATGAGCTTTGTCACCTCACATCAACTGTTGAATGTGGGTCATGGCTACATGGAGATTCATTATACTATTTTTACTAGTTTTGTGTATGTTTGACGTTTTCCATAATAAAAACGAAGAAACTTTGAGAGATAAAAGAGCTCTATGTTGGATGTTTTGTTTGAAATGGAAATTGAAGTCAGCAGTTGGGTATACGAGATTGGAGTTCACTGCTGGAGATGAAAAGTTTAAGCCACATAGAGAGGAGAGGAAGAGGACCCGGCACTCAGTCTGGGGCATGTCAACATCTAGAGGTCAAGCAGGAGAGGAAGGGCCAGCGGAGGAGATGGGGAAGCAGGGGCTGAGCAGGCAGGCGGGCGATCAGCAGGTGTTGGTGAAGCCAGGAGGAAAAGTGTTTCCGGGAGGGAGCAGCCAACCACGTGGAAGTCTGCTGAGAGGCCGTCACTGGATATAGCAGAGTGGATAGCAGGCCACCGGAGTGGCTGGCTTCAGTGTCAGTGCATCGCTGAGCGTGAATGCCTGATGGATGTGTTGGGGAGAGGGTGGGAAATAGGGAAGTGGAGCCAGGACCATATATCCCTCTGAAATTTTTTATGTGGATGGTAGCAGAGAGATGGGGTAACAGCTGGATTAAGGGAGAGGCTTGTTTTAATTGTTGTATTTTGAGAAGCAGCAAAGCACAGTGGTCAAGTGCCTGGATTCAAATCTCAGCTTTGCCACTTACTAGCTCTGGGACCTCAGTTTTCTCACATATAAAATGGGGATGATAGCAATACCCACCTCTTCGGGTTGTTGTGATGATGGAACGAATGCTGTACGTGGAGTGGCTAGCCCGTGGTGAGCGCTGTGTGTAGGCGTTTGCTGCCGGTGTCCTTATGTGAGGCGGCAGACCCGAACGCTCGCATGTGTTGTCATGGAGACAGGGGAGGCTTAAGGGGGCAGAGAGCAGACTCAGCCCAGGTGGACGGGTGAGTCTTTGGGAGGAGCAGGGAGAGCGCATTGTCCCAGCAGGCCGTGGTGTTGACGGCACACACCGCTGAAGAGGTTATACAGTTGACAGAATTGTGTGGTCTTTCCTTGTCAGTAATTTACTTCAGTAAAACCATTTTCTTTTAATCAGATTCCTACTCATCAGATTGGTGTTCAGCCACAGTTAAAATCATGTCTCTGGGCCTTGGTGTCCTTATGTGTAGGATGACACACTATTCTGGATGATGACTAAATTTTCCTTCACCTCTGAAATGCTCTGTGCCCCACCTGTGTTTTTGTTTCAGGTCGTCTCTGCTCCTGACTTTGTCTAAATTTTTAAGCCAGAAAATGAATGAATGGGAGTGAACTGGGGAAGGCGGCCAGGTTTCCCAGAGAAAGGCCCATTTCCTGAACAGAGACTTTTGTAGCAGCAGTAACATCAAAATATCGTCCATAAAACCCTTTCAGTCAGTATGATGGCATTTCCTTTTAGATGCTGACTCTGACAAAGCATTAAAAAAGTGTGCTAGTAAAAGTTGGCAGATGTATTGTTATTTTACTGAACAGTAGAGAGTCTAGATGTTATTTTATGGAAAACTTCATTTCCTGCCATGTGTTTTAACTTAGGACGTGGCTAGCTGAGGTTTCAATTGCGAAATCTTTTGATCCATTAAGTATGAGAACAAGTACAAATGTTAAAACATACAGTTTCTCCATCATGTTTTGCTTATTCACTAAAAGTAGAGAAAGAATGGCATATAACCAGAGCCACAATCATGGCTTAATTATATGAAATAGCTTCAGAATAAAATAAAAGACACGGCCTTCAAAAAGATTTTGCTAATGTTTTTAATCCCCATTGCTAGAAATCTTTGTATAGTGAACAGTATTTATATTAAGAAAATAAGGTGTTAGGAGGGAGGCATGTCTTTAAAAATCATGAATTGTGCAAAGGTATTTTGTGTGACCAGTTACAGCAGTTTTGCCCAGATTATTTGGACTAATAGCAACAGGTATGTTGCTTTTTGTATTAATACCAGTAGGCATAAAGCATCTGGGATCATTTTTGGTCATGGGGGCTATCCAGATGAAAATAGGACTTCTTCAATGGGAAGTATAGCTTCTTTCCCTTCTTCACTGAATTTTTTATTTGGACATTGGCAGATGATTGTTGAATTCATTTTATGTAGTCTAGCATTTGCTGGTCAAGCATGCTCATGTTTCAGCTGAAATTCTCTTTGCCTTTCCCCACCTCCCCTGTGATTATGCATGTCATTTCCCTGTGACCAGGTGACTCTGGGATGTGTTTAAAGCTTATACCTATCTAGTTTTTAATGAATCTGACAGCTGCCCATTAAACTGTTACAAATGAAATAATCTAGCTCTTGGCTGTATTTTTGCAGATTATTATATTGAAAGAAAATAATGACTGTTTACAAAAACAAATGTTTCTTTTTTGTAAACCTAAAAAAAATGAGAGTAATAATGTCATGGAGAGTCCTCTGCTGATGGTTGTTACTTTGTCTTTGTAATAAGATATTTAAAATAGAGTGTGTGGCAAAGAAAGGAAGATTCTTATTCTACTGAAGAAATCCCTGCCTTCCCTGACTTTTCCACACTTTTGAACATGAATTTAGATTTTCTTTAGTGGTCCCCCACTTGCTTTTTTTTTCTTTTTTTGTTTTTTTGAACAACAAATAGCTCCTGAATTTCTACTAACCTTTGTTTTGGAAACCAATTTTAAGTCACTTTAAGTTAGAGTTTTCATTCATTCTGCAGATATTTACTGAATCTTAACTATGTGTTTGGCTCCATGCTTGAGGCAGGGAAGTGATCTAGATGGAAATTCTATCCAGTACGTGACCTCAGGAGGCTTGTGGTCTGTGTGTGGAAAAGATCTGTTCACGAGTATTTATATTTACATTAAATGTGCTAAGTATGATAAGACAGGCGGAAAAATTTTATTGGCAGAGTTGAGGATGAAGAGGAGAGGGAGGACCTGGGCCTGGGCGAGGGGTGGTGTTTGAGCAGGGCCTGGGGGCCTGGGTGGGAGGGTGACAGGACTGAGGGCGGGTGCCTGCCCAGAGACCTCAGCAGGGCTTTGAGAGGTAGGCAGGTGTCAGGTGCCTTTAAGGACTGGCAAGTTGTCTAGTTTGGCTGGTAAACCAGGAGGAGCTCAGGCTGGTATGAGTTACCAAGGCCTCTGAGCATTTTGTTTGTAGTTGAGAATTAGGGAGCCCTTGGAGGGTTTTGAGCTGGTGAGTAACTCGGTGAGGTCAGAACATTAGGAATATTCGCCTGTTGGCTGTTTTGAGAGAGATAAGAAGGAGGCTGAGGCAGAAACTCAAGTGAGAACAGAGTTCTTGGCTTAGGATGGTGGTGGGTGAGCAAGGGGAGGAAGAGGCGTAAGCTGAATTCGTGGAACTGGCCTGTGTTAACGATGAACCAAGACTGTGTGTGCAGGTACCAGTCGATCATGGATTTGACTTACTGACTCCAAGGTCGATCCAGAATTGAAACCCTGGTCGTGAAAGGCAGCTGCTTTTGTGGGGCCCTCTGAGGGCAGGAGCAGCCTTCTCCACCTCTGCGCCTCCAGCGCCAGGCACCAAGTTCAAGAAGGGTTTGTGCAAGGAATGAATGTGCTGGGTTTAGTTGTGCACATCAGTGAGTTTGCCATTGGACCAGGACTTTCAGGTGGTCAAGGGCCAAGCAGACCTGGGTGTGAATCCCGACACGGCCATTTCTGAGTGATCTGGAGCAAGTTACTGAACCTTTCCATTTCCTCATCTGCAGAATGGAGGGTAACAATGCTCTCTCTCGGGATAGAATATGGTTATTCATATTAGCTGAATGAATTAATGCACATAAAACATTTAGCTCAGCACCTGGCATACACCTGAGATAAATGCTCCTCAGACGTTGGCTGTTTTTACAGGGGCGTGTAGATGTGAGCCTGTGATTGGCAGAGAAGTAACGGTGAATTGGGGTGGAGGGTTGTAGCTTTGGGAGTGCTTGAGGGCCTCAGCCCGGAGGTGAAGAGGGTGCAGGAGGGAGGCAGATCAGAGGAAATGCCTGGTAAGGAAGTGGGAGGAGGGGCGGAGAAGGGGCAGGAGGACCAGGTCAGAGAGGCAGGAGGGGGCCGGGAGAGTTCAGTGTCAGCTGTCCCAGGCAAGGAGGGTGCTTCAGGACGGAAAGGAAGTAGGAAACATCAAATTCAGAGAGACCAGGGACGCTCAGAAGGGAGGCTGAGAACTGGGACTGGATGTTGAGTTTGGTTGTTCGGCAAGACATCCACCGAGCTTGGGAGAAGTCACAGGAGAGCAGAAGCCAGGTTTCCCATGGGTGCTGAGGGCATCAAGGGAACAGGGAAGGTTCTGTCGGATAAAGAAGTATAGGTAGAGGCCAGTGTTAAAGGCAAGATTTCCAGAATAGCTTTTAAAGACGGTATGGCTTTTAAGTTTGTTCTAGCAAAACAATGAATAGGCTGTGGTACCAAGACCACCATGCTTTATAGTCTGTACTGTTGTCCATGAGAACAGCTCCCCAGGGTGTGCGGTGCTTGGTCTGCGAAGCCCTGCATGGCGGCACTGGTGAGGTGGCATGTGCGATCGTAAATGGATAAAGTGTGAGATTTCTTGTAATAACAAATAAATACTGATAAATTCATTATAACTAATGCAATAAAATACATTAAAACAAACACTTAAGGAGCACTTACTGTGGGCCAGCAGCATTATGTGAGCTTTGCATATGTTGTCTCCTTTAATCTTCCCACCAACTCTGTGAGGTACAGGTGCTGTTATTCTCATCTCCCAGCTGAGGTGGCCTAAGGTCACACGTGTGCCCAGGGTCACACAGCTGGTAAGTGGTGGCACCAGGCTTCAATACCAAGCAGTCTAGCTGTAGAGCCTGTGCTGTTAAGAGCCATACTCTGCTGCTTCCTTTTTGCTGCTGAATTGTTGAGGATGAGCAGTTAGCATTAGACCTCATGTCTGATGAGTCAGGGGGTCTAGAGGAGCAGGTTGAACGTGGAAGAAAGGCTGGTGGGAGCTGGTGAAGCAGCATTTCGTGCAGGGTGGGGGTGGGGCCAGGCTCAGAGGCTCCAGAGGGGATATTCACCCCACTTGCTCTCAGAGAGAGGAGGAGAGAGAGGACTGGCAAAAATACAGAGAAAGAGAGGCAGGGGATTTTACAGGAGCAAGAGAAAGGGAGAACATTTTAAGAGGTTTGTTGAGGTAGAGAGGGAGACCATCATATCTGGAGAATTTTCCCGTGGATTTTTAAGAATTGTCTCCCGCTGATAGTTTGACTGGACTTGGTCTTATTGGAAAAAGGGGGCTAGGGGAGCTAGCATTAGGGTGGGAGGCTCACTGACCTCGACAGATTCCCAAGGCGCCCCCTAATGGAGCTGTGAAGGTAACACAGTCAAGGAGAAGGACTGTGTTTGGTCACCTGCTACTGATTTGATTTGCTGCCAGAAGTGGAGCTGAAGGGCAGTAGGTGGAGGAAAGGGTCATATTGTCTTTTCAGCCCTGTTGTGAAGAAATCCCAGGTTTAGGAGGAAGAGAAACCCACAGGCGGAAGAAACAAGGAATGTAGGAAGTAGAGGCATTTGGAATTTGAGGGGTGTTGGAGGCATGGATGTCACTGAACTCAAGAGTACCTGACTCAGACCTTTTTAGAATTTTCTAGAAATCAGGTACATCGTTTAAAATAGTGTTTCTCCAATTATCTGTAGCAAAGGGTCGTTTTTGTTGTTTGAAGGTTGTGAACGGTTTATATCTTGTAAAATATAATAAAAAATGAATTAGAAAAAATAAATGAAGAAAACAAAGGCACAAGGAGTACAAACCCAATTTGTTGTCTGTTATTAGATTAAACAGGCACACAATTTACTCTGTGAAAATTGCTTTTAAAAAAAGTTTCTAAGTGCTTGCTTTTAATTTCTGAAGTCAGCTTGGCATGGGCTTCTGGCGGGCTCAGAACAAACACAGGCTTGTGGCTGACAGTGGGTCTCATTTGCGTGCATAGTGCTGACAGAGCAGTCAGGCTCCAGGCAGGGCTGCATGGGGCTCTGGTGCCCTGGCTCTTCCCCAGAGCACCCAGCCTCATGCGTGGCACACACTGCACACTCCACAAATAACACGCTTGTTAAATAGTCCCTTTCAGAGGTGAGTATTGTATGCAGAATAAAATCCTCCCAAAATAATTAAAATTTGTTCACCTGGTGGTAGGCAGAATTCTAAAGCAAAGTGTGCTTTACCTTGTTTTGCAGTTTTCAAAACCCACATCTTTGTAGATTTAAAAAAAAACCCAAAACCTATCTACCAGAAAGCCACAGTTTGTTCCTGAGTTGTGTGCACCTAACCTCGGCCACTGTTGTCTTTTGGCTCCAGGTCGTGTCAGCAGCTAAGGTGTGTGGAGCAGCTGATGAGTCCCCGTCTGTGAAGAGGCTCCTCCTGCTTGTAGCTGATAAAGACTTTTCTTTTAAAGCTGGCCAGTGGTAAGTGGCTTTTCTGTTTCCTAAGTGTGTGTGTGTTCAAGGTGCCCTCAGATACAAGAGCTTGTTTTTCCTTCTGGAAAGGACTTCTATGGCTACTGTTTCTCCCAGGGATTAGGAATTCTAGAGCATCTCCATTCGGCCTGAGCCTCTTTTTGGCATGGAGAATCTGATTCATTTCCTATCCTCAGCTCACCTTGGTTTTGAGCCCATGACCCTCTCAGTCTTAGATCAAAATTGCTGCCTTGAGTTTTCCAGATTGAAACAAAGCAGCTAGTTGCGGTCCGAGGACCTGACAACTCTGATAATTACATTCTGCAGGAATGGCTGCTAATAGAATGCACTGCAGTAATCTAATCTGCTTCAGTTGTGTGTTGCTGGGGGTTGATAAACTTTAAAAAAATTTATTTTATTTATTTTTTATACAGCAGGTTTTTATTATCTATTTTATACATATTGGTGTATATATGTCAATCCCAATCTCCCAGTTCATCCCCCCTCCGCCTTTGTTGTCTACATCATTTGTTCTCTACATCTGTGTCTCTATTTCTGCCTCGCAAACCAGTTCATCTGTACCATTTTTCTAGATTCCACATATATGTGTTAATATACAATATTTGTTTTTCTCTTTCTGCCTTACTTCACTCTGTATAACAGTCTCTACGTCCATCCACATTTCTACAAATGATCCAATTTTGTTCCTTTTTTATGGCTGAGTAATATTCCATTGTATATCTGTACCACATCTTCTTTATCCATTCGTCTGTTGATACGCATTTAGGTTGCTTCCATGACTTGGCTATTGTAAATAGTGCTGCAAGGAACATTGGGGTGCATGTGTCTTTTTGAATTATGGTTTTCTCTGGGTATATGCCCAGTAGTGGGATTGCTGGGTCATAATGGTAATTCTATTTTTAGTTTTTTAAGGAACCTCCATACTGTTCTCCATAGTGGCTGTATCAATTTCCATTCCCACCAACAGTGCAAGAGGGTTCCCTTTTCTCCACACCCTCTCCAGCATTTGTTGTTTGTAGATTTTCTCATGATGCCCATTCTAACCGGTGTGAGGTGATACCTCACTGTGGTTTTGATTTGCATTTCTCTAATAATTAGTGATGTTGAGCAGCTTTTCATGTGCCTCTTGGCCATCTGTATGTCTTCGTTGGAGAAATGTCTATTTAGGTCTTCTGCCCATTTTTGGATTGGGTTGTTTGTTTTTTTAATATTGAGCTGCATGAACTGTTTATATGTTTTGGAGATTAATTCTTTGTCCATTGATTCGTTTGCAAATATTTTCTCCCATTCTGAGGGTCGTCTTTTTGTCTTGTTTATAGGTTCCTTTGCTGTGCAAAAGCTTTTAAGTTTCATTAGGTCCCATTTGTTTATTTTTCTTTCTATTTCCATTACTCTAGGATGTGGGTCAAAAAAGATCTTGCTGTGATTTATGTCAAAGACTGTTCTTCCTATATTTTCCTCTGAGAGTTTTATAGTGTCTCATCTTACATTTAGGTCTTTAATCCATTTTGAGTTTATTTTTGTGTATGGTGTTAGGGAGTGTTCTAATTTCATTCTTTTACATGGAGCTGTCCAGTTTTCCCAGCACTACTTATTGAAGAGAGTGTTCTTTTCTCCATTGTATATCCTTGCCTCCTTTGTCATAGATTAGTTGACCATAGGTGTGTGGGTTTATCTCTGGGCTTTCTATCCTTTTCCATTGGTCTATATTTCTGTTTTTGTGCCAGTACCATGTTGTCTTGATTACTGTAGTTTTGTAGTAGAGTCTGAAGTCAGGGAGCCTGATTTCTCCAGCTCCATTTTTTTCCCTCAAGATTCCTTTGGCTATTCGGGGTCTTTTGTGTTTCCATACAAATTTTAAGATTTTTTTTGTTTTAGTTCTGTGAAAACTGCCATTGGTAATTTGATAAGGATTGCATCGAATCTGTAGATTGCTTTGGGTAGTGGAGTCATTTTCACAATATTGGTTCTTCCAATCCAAGAACATGGTATATCTCTCCATCTGTTTGTGTCATCTTTGATTTCTTTCATCAGTGTTTTATAGTTTTCTGAGTACAGGTCTTTTACCTCCTTAGGTAGGTTTATTCCTAGGTATTTTATTCTTTTTGTTGCAGTGGTGAATGGGATTGTTTCCTTAATTTCTCTTTCTGATCTTTCATTATTAGTGTATAGGAATGCCAGAAATTTCTGTGCATTAATTTTATATCCTGCAACTTTACCAGATTCATTGATTAGCTCTAATAGTTTTCTGGTAACATCTTTAGGATTCTCTATGTATAGTATCATGTCATCTGCAAACAGTGACAGTTTTACTTCTTCTTTTCCAATTTGTATTCCTTTCATTTCTTTTTCTTCTCTGATTGCCGTGGCTAGGACTTCCAAAACTGTGTTGAATAATAGTGGCGAGAGTGGACATCCTTGTCTTGTTCCTCATCTTAGAAGAAATGCTTTCAGTTTTTCACCATTGAGAATGATGTTTGCTGTGGGTTTGTCGTATATGGCCTTTATTATGTTGAGGAAGGTTCCCTCTATGCCCACTTTCTGGAGAGTTTTTAATCATAAATGGGTGTTGGATTTTGTCAAAAGCTTTTTCTGCATCTATTGAGATGATCATATTCAGTGATCTCTTGGTTATTTAGTAACGTTATTGTTTAGTCTCCATGTGTTTGTGTTTTTTATGTTTTTGCCCCTGTAATTGATTTCTAATCTCGTAGCATTGTGGTCGGAAAAGATGCTTGATACGATTTCAATTTTCTTAAATTTACCGAGGCTTGGTTTGTGACCCAAGATGTGATCTATCCTGGAGAATGTTCTGTGTGCACTTGAGAAGAAAGTGTAATCTGCTGTTTTCAGATGGAATGTCCTGTAAATATCAAATCTATCTGGTCTGTTGTGTCACTTAAAGCTTGTGTTTCCTTATTAATTTTCTGTTTGGATGATCTGTCCATTGGTGTAAGTGAGGTGTTAAAGTCGTCCCCCACTATTATTGTGTTACTGTTGATTTCCTCTTTTACAGATGTTAGCATTTGCCTTACGTATTGAGGTGCTCCTATGTTGGGTGCATATATATTTATAATCATTATACCTTCTTCTTGGATTGATCCCTTGATCATTGTGTAGTGTCCTTCCTTGTCTCTTGTAACATTCTTTAAAGTCTATTTTGTCTGATAGGAGAATTGCTACTCCAGCTTTCTTCTGATTTCCATTTGCATGGAATATCTTTTTCCATCCCCTCGCTTTCACTCTGTATGTGTCCCTAGTTCTGAAGTGGCTCTCTTGTAGACAGCATACATATGGGTTTTTTTTTTTTTGTATCCATTCAGCGTGCCTGTGTCCTTTGGTTGGAGCATTTAATCCATTCACATTTGAGGTGATTATCAATATGTATGTTCCTTTTACTATTTTCTTAATTGTTTTGGGTTTGTTTTTGTAGGTCCTTTTCTTCTCTTGTGTTTCCCACTTAGAGAAGTGCCTTTAGCATTTGTTGTAGAGCTGGTTTGGTGGTGCTGAATTCTCTTAGCTTTTGCTTGTCTGTAAAGCTTTTGACTTCTCCAGTGAATCTGAATGAGATCCTTGCCAGGTAGAGTAATCTTGGTTGTAGGTTCTTCCCTTTCATCACTTTAAATATATCGTGCCACTCTTCTGACTTGTAGAGTTTCTGCTGAGAGATCAGCTGTTAACCTCATGGGAGTTCCCTTGTATGTTATTTGACGTTTTTCCCTTATTGCTTTTTAAAATTTATTTATTTATTTATTTATTTATTTATTTATTTATTTATTGTTACGCTGCGTCTTCATTGCTGCACGCCGGCTTTCTCTAGTTGCGGTGAGCTGGGGCTCCTTCGTTGCGGTGCACAGGCTTCTCATTGCGGTGGCTTCTCTTGTTGCAGAGCATGGGCTCTAGGCACTTGGGCTTCAGTAGTTGAGGCTCGCAGGCTCTAGAGTGCAGGCTCAGTATCTGTGGCGCACGGGCTTAGTTGCTCTGCAGCATGTGGGATCTTTATGGACCAGGGATCGAACCCACGTCCCCTGCATTGGCAGGTGGATTCTCAACCACTGCGCCAGCAGGGAAGCCCCTCCCTTGTTGCTTTTAATAATTTTTCTTTGTCTTTAATTTTTGTCAGTTTGATTACTATGTGTTTCAGCATGTTTGTCCTTGGTTTATCCTGCCAGTGACTCTCTGCGCTTCCTGGACTTGGGTGGCTATTTCCTTTCCCATGTTAGGAAAGTTTTTGTGTATAATCTCTTCAAATATTTTCTCGGGTCCTTTCTCTCTTCTTCTTCTGGGACCTGTATAATGCAAATGTTGGTACGTTTAATGTTGTCCCAGAGGTCTCTTAGGCTCTCTTCATTTCTTTTCATTCTCTTTTCTTTATTCTGCTCTGTGGCAGTGAATTCTACCATTCTGTCTTCCAGGTCACTTATCCTTTTTTCTGCCTCAGTTATTCTGCTATTGATTCCTTGTAGTGTATTTTTCATTTCAGTTATTGTTTTGTTCATCTCTATTTGTTCTTTAATTCTTCTAGGTGCTCTTTAATTCTTCTAGGTCTTTGTTAAATGTTTCTTGCATCTTCTTGATCTTTGCCTCCATTCTTTTTCCAAGGTCCTGGATCATCTTCACTATCTTTATTCTGAATTCTTTTTCTGGAAGGTTGCCTGTCTCCACTTCATTGTTTTTCTGGGGTTTTATCTTGTTCCTTCATCTGGTACATAGTCCTCTGCCTTTTCATCTTGTCTATCTTTCTGTTAATGTGGTTTTCGTTCCACAGGCTGCAGAATTGTAGTTCTTGCTTCTGCTGTCTGCCTTCTGGTGGATGAGGCTATCTAACAGACTTGTGCAAGCTTCCTGATGGGAGGGACTGGTGGTGGGTAGAGCTGGGTGTTGCTCTGGTGGGCAGAGCTCAGTAAAACTTTAATCCGCTTGTCTGCTGATGGATGGGGCTAGGTTCCCTCCTTGTTGGTTGTTTGGCCTGAGGCGACCCAGCACTGGAGAGTACCTGGCTCTTTGGTGGGGCTAATGGTGGACTTTGTGAGGGCTCATGCCAAGGAGTAGTTCCCAGAACTTCTTGAGTTTTCCAGATTGAAACAGAGCAGCTAGTTGTGGTCTGAGGACCTGACAATTCTGATTACGTTTTGCAGGAATGGCTGCTAATAGATTGCACTGCAGTAATCTAATGTGCTTCAGTTATGTGTTGCTGGGGGGTGATCCACTTTTTTTTTTTTTTTTTTTTTTTTCTTTTTGCGGTATGCGGGCCTCTCACTGTTGTGGCCTCTCCCGTTGCGGAGCACAGGCTCCGGATGCGCAGGCCCAGCGGCCATGGCTCACGGGCCCAGCCGCTCCGCGGCATATGGGATCCTCCCAGACCGGGGCACGAACCCGTATCCCCTGCATCGGCAGGCGGACTCTCAACCACTGCGCCACCAGGGAGGCCCTGTGATCCACTTTTAAAAATGTCTTCTTTATGTCAAATGCAGAGTAAACACAGCAGTCTGAAACTGGTTGTTCTAACGAGGTATGTCACAGAGCTGCCCACCCTCTCACCTGAATTCCTGTATCCCTCATAACTTGTCTGGGTTGAGTTGAAATATTTTGCTGAATTTATTATCAGGATCCCCCATGGGGCCCAGCCCACATCACACTCAGGACTCTGAGAGCTGGTCAGTACGCTGACAGGGTAACAGCCCAGCTGTCCCACTGTTCCCACAAATGGCCTCACTGCGTTGGGATTCAAGTTGAATTGTAAAGAAAGCAACTTGTATTTCCTTAGGAAAGGTGTGTTTGGGTGTCTGTTTCCTTTATTTAAATAAAGCATTCATTTCTAAATGAATTTCTGGCATGTCAGTCTTGGTCGTCTTTCTTAGGAGTCACTTGACTAATTTTGGCAGTCCATCTGGAAATGTGGTTTTGTTAGAAGGATGTGTGATAATAGCAAATGTGATAATAGCAAGAGTTAGCAGTCTTGTGTTAATAGTTTGCCTTTGAATTTAGAACTAGAAAACAAGATGCTGATTGCCATGATTTGCGTTTGTGAAGCAATTTACTGCAATCTTTGCACATGTTCAGTGATACATATTAAGTGAATTTAGGCTGTTTTAGGGGGGAGGGCAGCGTTTTTACCCTTCCAAACTAGTGTAGCAGTTATTACATTGAAAAGTGCAAACTTTAATTGTAATGATCTGTCTTTCCACATTTCCCTTCTGGGGAAGTGTTCGTGTCCTGTGCACACAATTATCTCCCTGCCTCCAACTCAGAATTGTGCCAAGACTCTGACCCCAGAGTCCTGATTAGAAAAAGCCTGTGCCTTCGTTACACTGCTGCTCCCATGGCGTGCGTGCGTGTGAGTGTGTTAGCACTTGCAAACTGTAAGTTTGCAAACTGTTACCTGATAAGAAAAATGTCATCGTTCCCTGGTGATATACATAGAAATAGGGTCTCCCTGTGGGCCTCAAGATAAAATCACTCAGGGTGGGCGTTACATGCGCCATATCAGTGAATGGATTTGGAAATATCACCAGTGTTGGGTCTGTCCCCCTGGGAAGCTGTATCATAGCGTCACACGCCTTGTGCTCTGCAGACTGCCTGGCCCAAAGGCTCGCTTTTCTACCTGCTGGCTCTGTGATATGGGCGGCTTCCTTCTTGCTCTGGGCTTCCGTTTCCATGTCTTTAAACAGGGAATAGTACTATTTTTGTGTCTTGGGGTATGTCAGGCAGAGTTTGTTTTGTTTTTTGTTGTAGCCAGTGTTTCACAGTCAGTTAGATCATCTGTGTAGGTGAGGCCCAGGGGACAGCTTGTAACTCTTAGCTCCTCTGCCAGTTCCCCTGCAGTGAGGCTCTTGTTGGAAGAGCAGCAGAGCTGCGAGGAGTGGCGAGTGCACAGCTCCACTCCCTGTGATGCTGCCCTCGTGTACGGTCAGTGTGCGCTCCACACCTGGGCTGTGCAGAGGCACACCCAGGGGAGCAAGGCCCAGGAGCTTCTGGAGAGGGAAAGGTGTGTCTCTGACTTCGTACAAGATAACACAAGGTTTTATGCTTGCAAGTGACTGGGCTGTACTAAGAGGAGGAGAACATTGAGAAGAAAGCGATTAGAGGAGCAAGATTAGAGAAATAGTACTCTTCCCCCCGCCACCCGCTGGCAGGGCAGCTGTGCTGTAGACGTATATGGACGGCCTCACAGCCCTGACTCACAGGGCCACACTGAGGAAGTGCTGCGTTCCTTGACGTCTTTGTTCACATGGTGTCCTCCTCCACTGCTTGTCTGATGAGCACTGTCTTTCAGGACTCCTCTGTGAAGTCCTTCCTAATTCCTCCACCCCTAGTGGAATTGACTACTTCTTCCTCGCCTCCCCTCCGCACGTCCCACCCCTCAAGCAAGTTTTTTTTTAAGTAAAGCAGCGGCTTTATTAGTATTTGCCTGAGAAAATCAGGATCACATATGTTGGAGCGAAGAAGAAACCTATACTAAGTACAGGTACTTCCAGACAGATCTCAAATGATGAGCGTTTTCTCTCTGCCAAGCAGAGTTTTTTCATAGCCCCATTAATCGTGTTTATTTGTTAATTTTCCTCCCACTTGGGAGTTTTTTGAGGGCAGGAACCAAGACATACTTGCATCTTTACCTGCAACACCAACCCCAGTGCCTGTTCATGGTGGGCAGATGCCGTCTGTCACGTTTGCCGAGTACGGTAGCTGACGGCTAAAGCATTGTCATTCGGCTGTGGTTTGTGTGCCTGCTCTGTGCTGGGCCCTGGGGCAGGATGCCGCTGCCTGGTGTGTCACATTGGATGTGGATATGTGCGCTTCACTACAGAACTAGGTCCTTTCTCTCCGCTCTTCATGTACTCACTCATCTGGGTGCTGATTCTGCAGAGGGCATTTTTAAAGGGGTGCGTGTGCACGCGCTTGTGTGTTTAAAACTTAATTCTTTCTTGGAAAGATGTTTTATTAAATACGTATTGTACATATTTTCTTAAGTCCATTCAGATGAGGTTCTTCTGTAGCATTTCACTAAGGAGTCCTTTTAAAGGCAAAGGGTTTCCAGAGTTACTAGAGAAGAGGGATTCCCTTTCACTCACCTGAGAGAAAGGTCTTTATCAACATCAAGCAGCAGAGGGTGCTGTAGTTCAGGAGATAAAGCAGCAAAAGTAGCTCAGAGATTAATTTTTTTAAACACAGAAGCTATGGAGATGCCATTTACCTCTTCTCTGAAAGCATATAGCAACTGTGTTAATAAATGTTAGCTATAGTCTTTTAAAATTTGTATCTTGTCTGAAATGGAAGGGGAATTAGAGTATTCATGGGAAAGAAGGAAGTGAATAAATGCGAAAACAGCCTGGGGACCTTTTCTGGAGCACTTCCAGTCCAGAACTGGTTTTCTAAGACTATAAAAAAATGACCAGATATCTAAGGCCAGAGATGAGAAGAGAACATCTTTTAAGGCCATACATAGATCAAATCAGGAGAGAACATCAAGTGCTTTTCGTGTAAGCCTGCTGGTAGGGAAGCAACTGGAGGGGAAATGATACTATTGCTTTTTTTAAATACTGTCACTCTTTGATGGCTGAGAAACAGCTATATTGGATATTTGAGTTTCCTGGACATGGAGATGAGAATTTCCTGTGGTCCCAGTTTCTAATAAGTTTCTCTTTCCTTGGTATGTGACTAGATTTGTTGCATTTCCTAGAATCCCCACCCCACCCCCCAGAAAAAAAGTTTCTGTGGCATAGGATTCAATTCAGTAGAAGGCTTGAGACTCACAAGAGTTCTCGACTACAGGAGAATGGTTAGAAGAGAAGAAGGAAAATGAGACTCTTGGAACTTAGGAGCCTGCATCAGCCTGTTTAGTTTTTCAAATGCCAGTGAGAGAGTGTTTGTTGCCATTTTTTTCCCCACACTTAAAAGAAAACTTTTATTGAGATATACTTTACATATCATAAAGTTCACGCATTTAAAGTGTACAATTCAGTGATTTCTAGTATATTCACAGAACTGTACAGTGATCAATCAGCCCAGACAAATTTTAGAATGTTCTCATCATCCCAGAAAAAAACTCTGCACTGATTATCATTCAGTCCCCATCCTCACCCTCTCAGGCAACCACTGTTCTACTTTCTGTCCTTGCAGATTTGCCTAATCTGGACATTTAATATCAATAGAAATATACAATATGTGATCTTTTTTTTGTGACTGTTTTCTTTAACTTAACATAATTTCGTTATCCATCGATGTGGTGGCATGTGATCAGTATTTAATTCCGTCGTGTGGATGTACCACATTTTGTTTATGCATTCATCAGTTGATGAATATTTAGATTATTTTGAAACTTATAGACTATTATCAATAATGCTGCTGTGAACATTCATGTACATGCTTTTGAGTGGACATATATATTTTTTTCTTTTCAGTATATACCTAGGAGTGGAATTGCTGGTCACATATGTTTAACATTTTCAGGCACTGCCGAATTGTTTTCTAAAGTGGCAAGACCATTTTACATTCCCATCAGCGATGTGTAAGGGTTCTGATTTCTCTGATCCTCACTCACACTTGGTATTGTCTTTTTGATTAGCCATCCATCCTAGTGAGTGTGAAGTGATAGCCCATTGTGATTTTGATTTGCCTTTCCCTAATAACTAATGATGTTGAGGATTTTTCATGTACTTATTAACCATTTGTATATCTTCTTTGGAGAAACGTTTGTACAAATCCTTTGCCCATTTTTTACTTGAGTTGTCTTTTTATTACTGACTTGTTAAGAGTTCTTTATATAATGTATATCCAAGTCCCTTATTAGATACATGATTTGAAAATATTTTCTCCCATTCTGAGGGTCATCTTTTTCTTGATGGTATCATTTGTGGCACAAAGTTTTTCATTTTATGCAGTCTAGTTTCTCCATTTTTTCTTTGCTTTGTGTTTTAGTGTAATTTCTAAGTATCTGTTGCCATAAAGAGTTACTCCTGTGTAAGTCTTTTAAGAGTTTATAATTTTAGCTTTTATATTTAAGTCTGTGATCTGAGTTAATGTTTGTATATGGTGTGAGGTAGGGGTCCAACTTTATTCTTTTTGTGTGGCTATTCAGTTGTCCCAGCACCAGTTGTTGTTTGTTTGTTTTAATTGAAGTATAGTTGATTTACAATGTTGTGTTAGTTTCAGGTGTACAGCAAAGTGATTCAGTTGTATGTATATATATATATATATATATATATATATATATATATATATATTCTTTTTCAGGTTCTTTTTCCTTATAGATTACTACAAAACCAGCACGACTTGTTGAAAAGACTATTCTTTTGCCATTGAATTGTGTTGGTATTGTTGAAAATCAGTTGACTGTAAATCTAAGAGTTTATTTCTGGATTTTCAGTTCTTTGCCATTGATATATACGTCTGTCCTTACACCAGTTCACAGTGTCCTCATTACTGTTGATTTATAATAAGTTTTGAAATCAGAAGGTATGAATCCTCCAAATTTATTCTTCTGTGATTCTGGGTTCCTTGAATTTCATATCAGTTTTATGATCAACTTGTCAGTTTCTGCAAAGAAACCAGCTAGGGTTTGATAGGTATTGTATTGAATCTGTAGATCACTTTGGGCACTAATGCCATCTTAACAGTGTTAGGTCTTCTAGTCCATGAGCATGAGAAGCCTTTTTGTTTATTTAGATCTTCTTTGATTTTTTTCAACAACGTTTTGTAGTT
Organism: Mesoplodon mirus; assembly: GCF_964341445.2. Classification (NCBI taxonomy): domain Eukaryota; kingdom Metazoa; phylum Chordata; class Mammalia; order Artiodactyla; family Ziphiidae; genus Mesoplodon; species Mesoplodon mirus. The sequence goes on along the minus strand of NC_138982.1, from coordinate 30,030,474 downwards.
TTCAGTGTACAAATCTTAAACTTTTAAGATTATTCCGTTATTTTATTATTTTATTCTATTATAAATAGAATTATTTTTCTTAATTTCACATTTAGATTGTTCATTGCTAGTGTGTAGAGGTAAAATTGGTTTTTATTACTGATTTTAAATCCTGCAGCCTTATTTGAACTTGTTTATTAGTCTAATATATTTATAGTAAATTCCTTGGAATTTTCTATATACAATATTAAGTCATCTGCAACTTCTTTCCCTCTAATCTGGGTACATTTTATTTCATTTTCTTGCTTAATTGCTTTGGCTAGAACCTTTAGTACAATGTTGAGTAGAAGGGGTCAGAGCAGACATCTTTGTGTTGCTTCTGTTCTTAGTGGGGAAGTTTTTGGCCTTTCAAGGTTAAATATGATGTTGGCTGTAGATATTTTATAGTTGCCTTTATCACGTTGAGGAAGTTCACATTTATTCCTGGTTTGTTGAGTATTTTTATTATGTAAGGGTATTGAATTTTGTCAGATGCCATTTTTGCATCTATTGAGATGATCACATGGATTTTGTCCTTTATTCTGTTAAGTGAGTTTATTTCATTGGATTGATTTTCATATGTTAAACCAATCTTGTATTCCTGGGATTTTTGCATCTATATTCACAAGGGATGTTCATCTGTAGTTCCTTTTCTTGTAATAGCTTTGTCTGGTTTTGGTATCAGGGTAACTGACCTCATAGAATAAGTTGGGAAGTGTTGTTTTCTGTTTTTTTTGGAAGTATTTGTGAAAGATTAGCATTAATTCTTCATTAAATGTTTGATAGAGTTCACCAGTGCTGCCGTCTGGACCTATTCTTTTCTTGTGGGAAGTTTTAAAATTACTAATTCAATCCATTTACTTATTATGGGTCTGTTCAGATTTTCAGTTTCTTCTTGAGTCCAATTAGGTAATTTGTGTCTTTCAAGGAATGTGTCCATTTCATCTGAGTTAGCTATTTTTTTTATCTTATTCATAGAATTCCTTTATAATCTTTTTTTTTTTTTTTTTTGGTGAGGTTGGTGATAATGTCCCATCATTCATTCTTGATTTTAGTAATTTTATTTTTTTCTCCTTTTTTCTTAGTCTAGCTAAAAGTTTGTCAGTTTTGTTTACCTTACTACCCACTTTTAAAATTGCTTCAACAATAGTCATTTACTTGCCTTTCCTTTTAGGGTTGACTTCTTTATCCCAGGAGTCTCTGTGGTTGGTGGGTTCTCAATATGCTCCAGCCCCAGACTGCTAGAACAAGAGAGAATGATAGAATTGGCAGTGAAATACACAAACCACCCTCCTGCTCTCTGGATTCACAATCAGGTGAGCAAACCTCTGTTTAAACTTGGAGATCTGGGATCTCTGTCTCCCACAGAATTTGTGTTCAGCTCACTTAATCCACCTAAGAAACCTAGGCTTGTGTGAAAAGGGTAGAAGCTCACAAAGAGCTCCCCTCCATCCAGAATTCAGACTGTAGCAAGGTTAAAGAAGCGGAACCTTTTTGATGCACTAAGGATGATGCAAAGATACTTTGGGGTCTTGAAATACCTTCTGGGTCACCAAACAGTATTCAGTTGAATGCTGCTTTAGGATTAAAACATTTTACTTCATATGTACATTTTTGAAAATTGGCTCTGTGTGTGTCTTGTAACTGGTAAATCTATAAATCAGATTATTTTGTCCTAACGATCTTAAACGAAGGGAATTAAGCTAATCATTCTCTCATTATTTGGAGAGGAAACAATCTCTGATTACTTACTTCTCGTGCCCAGTTGAGCACTGCTAAACCTGTGGTGCCACTGCCTCTCCATTTCAGTCTCTGGAGAGTGCTTCACATGTGATTTTGAGGAGTCCACATTTGCTGCTAATAATTCATGGTTCATCATGGACCTCAACACGACCCTATGCTGCTGTTCATTACCTACTAGAACTCTGATAACAAAGTGTGAGCTCAGAACAGATCAGTTATTTGTCTTCTTAGCTTTTGACCTTTGTCTTTTTTTTAACTGCCATCCCCTTCACTTCTAGAGTGTGCCTTCTGTATTTACCAACAACCTCCATCCCATCTCAGGCACTTGCTTATCCCCTTTACCAAAAAGGAATGTGCTATATTGCAAATATTGTAGATACAAATAAACTGATTTTAAAATTTATATGGAAGAGCAAAGGAACTAGGGTAGCAAAAACAGTTTTGAAAAAGAAGACTAACGGGAGGAATCACATTACTCAAATTTCAGATTAAAATAAAACTACAGTAATAAAAACAGTGTGGTATTGGTGAAGGGATAGATATATAGATCAATGGAACAGATTAAAGAGTTCAATAGACCGGCACACATACGGCCTTTTGATTTTTGACAGAGGTGCTAAAGAAATTCAATGGAGAAAGGATAACCTTTTCAACAAATAGTGCTGGAATTTGTCTATCCATATGCAAAAAAAAGGAACATTGACCTAAATCTCATACTTTATATTCAAAGTTAACTCAAAATATATTGTAGGTCTAAGTAAAGGTTTTAGAAGAAAACACTAGATATATTCTGAACATCAGGGTAGGCAGATAGTTCTTAGACATGACACCAAAAGCAGGATCCCTCAGAGGAAAGACTTATATATCAGACTTAATCAAAATTAAAAATTTTTTTCTGCAAAATATGCTATAACAGAATTTTCAAAAAGAAGCCACAGCCTAGGAGAAAGTATTTGCAAATTAGATATCCAACAAAGGACTCATATCCAGAATATATAAAGAACTTGCAAAAGGCAGCAAAAATAAAACAAACATAATTTTTAAATGGGCAAAGGATTGAACAGACGCTTCCCTAAAAAGGACATAAGGATGGCAAATAAGCAATGAAACAATGGTCAGCATCATTAACCATTAGGGAAATGCAGATTAAAACCATATATAGTGAGATACCTCTACAGACGTATTAGAATGACTAAAATTTAAAATATCGACAATACCAAGTGCTGCCAGTGATGTGGAGCAACTGGAACTCTTATATTGCTTATATTGTTAGAAGGAAAGCAAGATACTACAGCCATCCTGGAAAATATTTTGGCAGTTCCATATGAAACTAAATATACACTTAGCATAATACCCAGCAGTACCACTCCTGAGTATTCATCCTAGAGAAACAAAAGAATTGTCCATATAAAAACCTTACATGAATGTTTATAGTGGTTCTATTCATAATTGTCAAAAACTAGAAACAACCAAAACATCCTTCAGCAGGTGAATGGATAAATAAACTGTGATATCAATACATTCATACAGTATACAGGCAGACCTTGTTTTACTGCGCCTTACTTTACTACACTTTGCAGATAATTGTGTTCTTTTACCAATTGAATGTTTGTGGCAACCCTGCCTTGTCAGATGATAGTTAGCATTTTTTTTTAACAATAAACGTTTTCTTTATATGAAGAAATTTTTTAAATTAAAGTATAGTTGGGCTTCCCTGGTGGCGCAGTGGTTGAGAGTCCTCCTGCCGATGCAGGGGACATGGGTTCGTGCACCGGTCCGGGAAGATCCCACATGCCGCGGAGCGGCTGGGCCCGTGAGCCATGGCCGCTGAGCCTGCGCATCCGGAGCCTGTGCTCTGCAACGGGAGAGGCCACAACAGTGAGAGGCCCACGTACTGCAAAAAAAAAAAAAAAAAAAAAAAAAAGTATAGTTAATTTACAACGTTATGTTAGTTTCAGATGTACAGCAAAGTGACTCAGCTATACATATATATGTATGTGTGTATATATATACACACACATACATATATATCTTCTTTTTCAGATTCTTTCCCATTATAGGTTATTACAAGATATTGAATATAGTTCCCTGTAGTATATAGTAGGTCCTTGTTGTTTATCTGTCTTATATATAACAGTAGTATATGTATGTTAATCCCAAACTCTTAATTTATCCCTTCCCCAGCTTTCCCCTTTGGTGGCCGTAAGTTTGTTTTCTATGTCTGTGGGTCTATTTCTGTTTTGTAAATAAATTTTTTTGTATTATTTTTTTAGATTCCACATACAAGTGATATATTTGTCTTTGTCTGGTTTACTTCACTTAGTATGATCATCTCTAGGTCTATCCATGTAGCTTCAAATGGCGTTATTTCATTCTTTTTTATGGCTGAGTATTATTCCATCATATATATGTACCACGTCTTCTTTATCCATTCATCTGTTGATGGACATTTAGGTTGTTTCCATGTCTTGGCTATTGTGAATAGTTCTGCTATGAACTTTGCAGTGCATGTATCTTTTCGAATTAGAGTTTTCTCTAGATATATGCCCAGGAGTGGGATTGATGGATCATATGCTAATCTCTAGATATATGCCCAGGAGTGGGATTGATAGATCATATGCTAAGTCTGTTTTTAATTTTTTAAGGAACCTCCATACTGTTCTTTATAGTGGCTGCACCAATTTACCTTTCTACCAACAGTTTGGAAGGTTGCCTTTCCCCACACCCTGTCCACCATTTATTTGTAGATTTTTTGATGATGGTCATTCTGACTGGAGTGAGGTGGTACCTCATAGTAGTTTTGATTTGCATTTCTCTAATAATTAACAACATTGAGCATCATTTCATATGCCTTTTGGCCATCTGTATGTCTTCTTTGGAGAAATGTCTGTTTAGGTCTTCAACCCATTTTTTAATTGGGTTTTTTTTTTTCATATTAAGCTGTATGAGCTGTTTGTATATTTTGGACATTAATCCCTTGTTGGTAGCATTGTTTGCAAATATTTTCTCCCAGTCCACAGGTCGTCTTTTCGTTTTATTTATGGTTTCCTTCGTTGTGCAAAAGCTTTTAAGTTTAATTAAGTCCCATTTGTTTATTTTTGTTTTTATTTCCATTACTCTAGGAGATGGATCCAAAAAAAATATTGCTGAAATTTATGTCAAAGAGTGTCCTGCCTGTGTTTTTCTCTAGGAGTTTAATAATATCTGGTCTTAACATTTAGGTCTTTAATCCATTTTGAGTTTGTTTATCTATATGATGTTAGAGAATGTTCTAATTTTATTCTTTTACATGTAGCTGTCCAGTTTTCCCAGTACCACTTAGTGAAGAGACTGTCTTTTCTCCATTGTCTATTCTTGCCTCCTTTGTCATAGATTAATTGACCATAAGTGTGTGGGTTTATTTCTGGGCTTTCTATCCTGTTCCATTGATCCATGTGTCTGTTTTTGTGCCAATACCATACTGTTTTGATTACTGTAGCTTTGTAGTATAAAGTATTTTTTAATTAAGGTATGTACGGTTTTTTTAGACATTGCTACTGCACGCTTAATAGACTAAAGTATAATGTAAACATAACTTTTATATGCATTATAAACATAATTGTTATATGCACAGCAACCAAACAATGGCTGTGACTCACTTAATTGTAGTACTAGCTTTATTGCAGTGTTCTGGAATCGAACCTGCAGTACCTCCCAGGTCCGCCTCTATTTGTTAATTAAGCAGTAAAAACAGATCAACTGTTGATGCACACCACAACTCAGCTGAATCTCAGGGGTGTTATGTTGAGTGAAAAAAGCCAGTCTCAAAGGTCCCATACTCTATAATCTCATTTATGCCACAATCTGGAAGGCAGAAATACAGTGATGGAAACGTGGTTGACAAGGGATAGGGTGGGGGTGGGTGTGAGCAGAAAGGGATAGCATAGGGGAGTTTTGGGGGGTGATGGAACTGTTCAATACCAATTTTGGCACTACACTTCTCTATGTTTGTGTTAAAATTCATAGAACTGTACAACAACAAACAACTGTTACCGTAAAGATAATGTAGAAAATAAAAGATTTCTAAATCTACAGCAGCATAAAAAAATATTCTTCCTATGGTTTACATGTCAGGCTGTATCTGTTTACACACATTTCCAGCTGCTTGCCTTAGCATTTCCATTGTAAATGTATCCTGTCACATTTCTACCCTGCGACCTTCTGAGTCCTTCCTTGGGTGTGGCCTCGGCTATCTCATTCCTTTTTATATTCTCTTTGGGTTTTCTTCCATCACTATCTCCAGGTTGCATCCTGAGTTGTTAAAGTATGCCCTGAGGGTGGGACCAGCAAGGGGTCCATGTGCCCCGAGCTCAGTGCTAAAAGGAGCTTAGCCATCCGGGCTCCTGGTTCCACGTGCCCCCTCCAGTTGTTGGCCGCCTACGTGACCTGGACCTGTTCCTGGTCCATAGCTCCCTGCTGGGTTTCATGGCTCATTGGCATTTCAGTGAAGGAACTTATTCCAAGAGGCTGTAGAAAATCTCCAAGTGGCATTGCTTGAGTGCACATCCTAATTGTAGTGCCTGCTCCACTCTGCCCAGTGGGAGTTGCAAACAGCCTTTATGAAGTCAGATTTTTCTTGGAACCATTCTCAGGTGTCTGTTTTCCTCCTGAGGATTCGTCTTATTAAGCTGTTAGAGTGGACAATAGAGGCACGTGAGTGTCTCGGTGGCAGCAGGCTGCTGTGTTGGGACATGGAATAAAGTGCCATAAATGTCTTCCTTTATTTTCTCTGCTTTGGCTCAAGCTCCTGGTAGGGTAAAGGGTTGTAGACAGCTATTGTGTGCTGGGCGCCAATTGCTGTGGAAAAGTTGTTTATTTCAAAAGTAGAAAATCTATATCCAAATTAGATACATTGCCATGTAATTGAAGGTAATGTCCCTTTACTCTCTTCCATTTTATACTCTACAGCACTTTGAGTCTCATGTTCATGCTACCCCGGCAGTTTTTATTGATCAACAAAAGACAAAGATGGCTTTTGATTCTTTCCAGATGCTAGCAAATTAGGAGATAGATCTACTGAAGATTATTTTGTCACTAAGGAGACAACAGGCTTCTTGATTATTATCTTTCTCTGGGGCATATTTTCTTGACAACTTAAGGGTTGAAAATGCTCTGGTTTCTAAAAACAGTAACCTAAAGGTTTTGTTTGTTGTCATTACTAAGCACTCTGAAGGTGACCATTGGAGGGAATTATTTCTGTCTTGTTTCTTAGTCTCTTTTACTCTTAGATTCTTAGAGATAAAGAGAAATGTACGGGCAAGAAGGAGAGGAGGGGAGAGAGATTAACTCTACTGTCATCATTAGACAGAGCCTCCACAGATTTCTGTTTTCAAGACTTGAAAGGAAAGAGCATTTTAAAGCACTTTAGAAGCCAGTGTAGCAATTCCTAGATTTTAGTTTTTCCTAAAAGAATGCACCCTTGCTGCTAATTCCTTCTGTCAAAAATGAAAACCCACGTACCGTCCTTCATGTAAAAATCTCCTGCATCTTTAAAATAGTTAAGTTCAGATGGGTTTTTTTTTCCCCCTCAGAGAAAGGATTTCCATTCATTTAACATTTCTTGACCAAAAAGGACCTGTTCTGTGAATTCACATAATTTTCATTTTTTCTTAGATTTTCTCTAAGTTCTTTAAATTGTAGAGCCCCAAATTAAATTCATATCAAAAAGTACTTACTGTGCACCTGTCAGGCAAGGCACCAGTTGAGTGCTCAGGGTTGGTCTTCAGAAAGTGCCTGAACTGAGGGAGTCTACTCAGTTGATTTGTGTCAAGAATGTTCCTAGTCTAAATGATTTCTTTATTCCTAAGTTCTGTTTTTTGGTGACAGGGAAGAAGGAAGCAGGCACCCCCTACGTTTTTTCTTCTGTGACAGCCACATGACCAAAATACCGTCCATGTAGTGCTTGATGCCAGCAGGGGTTCCCCCACAGTGTCATGCAATGCCCACCGTGGCCCTGGGGGGTGAGCAGGACGGGCTAGAACCCATTTTCCACATGCGGCAGCAGAGGCTGAGAGGAGTGAAGGGACTTGCTGGATTTCATAGGGGCTGTGATTAAAAGTTAGCTTTCCGACTCCTAGATCAGTGTGTTTTTCTCCAAACTAAGGGTTCTCAACACTGCCGGATCCAATGCCCCCTTTCATTTCTGAAATGAAATTCAAAGTTAGTATATACATAAGTACACACATTAAATAAATATATTTAAAATATAACATAATTCTCTAAATACAGTACAAAGGAGAAATAAAAGAAAGTGATCCATATTCAAAGACTCTATTTCAGTGTATAAATGGTGGGACATGTCTAAACTAGAAGGTAGAATGAGGTAGGCAGGTTGCTGTTCCTCAGTGTAGGATCACCGTGAATACACGTATACAGATGCAGATGGTACAGGTGTTTCCTGGCAACAGAAGGACCACGCATATGTGCTGTACACTGGGATGTGGTTCTCCAGAATAGTGAACATGTTTGGTAAATTTCTGGACACAACAACATACAATCTGCATGGCAGTGACATTCTGGAAAATTCAGACCACATTAGATCCATGCAAACAATACTTTGAATTGTTTTTGTTTCTGTTTTTTTTGTTTTGTTTTTTGGGGTTTTTTGGCGATAAGCGGGCCTCTCACTGTTGTGGCCTCTCCCATTGCGGAGCACAGGCTCCAGACACGCAGGCTCAGTGGCCATGGCTTACGGGCCTAGCTGCTCCACGGCATGTGGGATCTTCCCGGATCAGGGCACGAACCCGTGTCCCCTGGATCGGCAGGCAGACTCTCAACCACTGTGCCACTGGAGGGAAGCCCTCTTTTTTTTTTATACAGCAGGTTCTTATTAGTTATCCATTTTGTACACATCAGTGTATACATGTCAATCCCAGTCTCCCAATTCATCATACCACCACCCCCCAGACCCCGCTGCTTTCCCCCCTTCATGTCTATACATTTGTTCTCTACATCTGTGTCTCAATTTCTGCCCTGCAAACTGGTTCATCTCTACCATTTTTCTAGGTTCCACATATATGCGTTAATATACTATATTTGTTTTTCTATTTCTTACTTACTTCACTCTGTATGACTGTCTCTAGTTCTTACCATGTCTCTACAAATGACCCAATTTTGTTCCTTTTTATGGCTGAGTAATATTCCATTGTATATATGTACCACATCTTCTTTATCCGTTCATCTGTTGATGGACATCTCGGTTGCTTCCATGTCCTGGCTATTGTAAATAGTGCTGCAGTGAACATTGGAGTACATGTGTCTTTTTGAATTACGGTTTTCTCTGGGTATATGCCCAGTAATGGGATTGCTGGGTCATATGGTAATTCTATTTTTAGTTTTTCTTTGTTTTTTTTGTGGTTTTTTGCGGTACGCAGGCCTCTCACCATTGTGGCCTCTCCCGTTGCGGAGCACAGGCTCCGGACGTGCAGGCTCAGCGGCCTATGGCTCACGGGCCCAGCTGCTCCGCGGCATGTGGGATCTTCCCGGACCAGGGCACGAACCTGCGTCCCCTGCATCGGCAGGCGGACTCTCAACCACTGCGCCACCAGGGAAGCCCTATTTTTAGTTTTTTAAGGAACCTCTATACTGTTCTCCATAGTGGCTGTATTAATTTACATTCCCACCAACAGTGCAAGAGGGTTCCCTTTTCTCCACACCCTCTCCAGCATTTGTTTGTAGGTTTTCTCATGATGCCCATTCTAACTGGTGTGAGGTGATACCTCATTGTAGTTTTGATTTGCATTTCTCTAATAATTAGTGATGTTGAGCAGCTTTTCATATGCTTCTTGGTCATCTGTATGCCTTCTTTGGAGAAATGTCTATTTAGGTCTTCTGCCCATTTTTTGATTGGGTCGTTTGTTTTTTTAATATTGAGCTTCATGAGCTGTTTATATATTTTGGAGATTAATCCTTTGTCCATTGATTTGTTTGCAAATATTTTCTCCCATTCTGAGGGTTGTCTTTTCGTCTTGTTTGTAGTTTCCTTTGCTTTGCAAAAGCTTTTAAATTTCATTAGGTCCCATTTGCTTATTTTTGTTTTTATTTCCATTACTCTAGGGGGTGCATCAAAAAAGATCTTGCTGTGATTTATGTCAAAGAGTGTTCTTCCTGTGTTTTTCTCTAAGAGTTTTATAGTGTATGGTCTTACATTTAGGTCTCTAATCCATTTTGAGTTTATTTTTGTGTATGGTGTTAGGGAGTGTTCTAATTTCATTCTTCTACATGGAGCTGTCCAGTTTTCCCAGCACCACTTATTGAAGAGAGTGTTTTTTCTCTTGTATATCCTTGTCTCCTTTGTCATAGATTAGTTGACCATAGGTGCATGGGTATATCTCTGGGCTTTCTATCCTGTTCCATTGATCTATGTTTCTGTTTTTGTGCCAGTACCATATTGTCTTGATTACTGTAGCTTTGTAGTATAGTCTGAAGTCAGGGAGTCTGATTCCTCTAGCTCCATTTTTTTCCCTGAAGACTGCTTTGGCTATTCAGGGTCTTTTGTGTCTCCATACAAATGTTAAGATTTTTTCTAGTTCTGTAAAAAATGCCATTGGTAATTTGATAGGGATTGCATTGAATCTGTCGGTTGCTTGGGAAGTATAGTCATTGTCACAATATTGATTCTTCCAATCCAAGAACATGGTATATCTCTCCATCTGTTGGTGTCATCTTTAATTTCTTTCATCAGTGTCTTGTAGTTCTCTGCATACAGGTCTTTTGTCTCCCTAGGTAGGTTTATTCCTAGGTATTTTATTCGTTGTGTTGCAGTGGTAAATGGGAGTGTTTCCTTAATTTCTCTTTCAGCTGTTTCATCATTTATGTATAGGAATGCCAGAGATTTCTGTGCATTAATTTTGTATCCTGCAACTATGTTGACTAATAGTGGTGAGAGTGGACATCTTTGTTTTTTTCTGATCTTAGAAGAAATGCTTTCAGTTTTTCGTCATTGAGAATGATGTTTGCTGTGGGCTTGTTGTATATGGCCTTTATTATGTTGAGGAAGCTTCCCTCTATGCCTACTTTCTGGAGAGTTTTTATCATAAATGGGTGTTGAATTTTGTCAAAAGCTTTTTCTGCATCTATTGAGATGATCATATGGTTTTTATTCTTCAATTTGTTAATATGGTGTATCACATTGATTGATTTGTGTATACCGAAGAATCCTTGCATCCCTGGCATAAATCCCACTTGATCATGGTGTATGATCCTTTTAATGTGTTGTTGGATTCTGTTTGCTAGTATTTTGTTGAGGATTTTTGCATCTATATTCATCAGTGATATTGGTGTGTAATATTCTGTTTTTGTAGTATCTTTGGTTTTGGTATCAGGGTGATGGTGGCCTCACAGAACGTGTTTGGGAGTGTTCCGTCCCCTGCAGTTTTTTGGAAGAGTTTGAGAAGGATGGGTGTTAGCTCTTCTCTAAATGTTTGGTAGAATTCACCTGTGAAGCCATCTGGTCCTGGATTTTTGTTTGTTGGAAGATTTTTAATCACAGTTTCAATTTCATTACTTGTGATTGGTCTGTTTATATTTTCTATTTCTTCCTGGTTCAGTCTTGGAAGGTTATACCTTTCTAAGAATTTGTCCATTTCTTCCAGGTTGTCCATTTTATTGGCATAGAGTTGCTTGTAGTAGTCTCTTAGGATGCTTTGTATTTCTGCAGTGTCTGTTGTAACTTCTCCTTTTTCATTTCTAATTTTATTGATTTGAGTCCTCTCCCTCTTTTTCTTGATGCGCCTGGCTAATGGTTTATCAATTTTGTTTATCTTCTCAAAGAACCACCTTTTAGTTTTATTGATCTTTGCTGTTGTTTTCTTTGTTTCTATTTCATTTATTTCTGCTCTGATCTTTATGATTTCTTTCCTTCTACTAACTTTTGGTTTTGTTTGTTCTTCTTTCTCTAGTTCTTTTAGTTGTAAGGTTAGATTGTTTATTTGAGATTTTTGTTTTTTCTTGAGGTAGGCTTGTATTGCTATAAACTTAACCTCTTAGAACTGCTTTTGCTGCATCCCATAGGTTTTGGATCATTCTGTTTTCATTGTCATTTGTCTCCAGGTATTTTTTGATTTACTCTTGGGTTTCTTCAGTGATCTCTTGGTTATTTAGTAACGTATTGTTTAGCTTCCATGTGTTTGTGGTTTTTGTGGGTTTTTTTCCCTGTAATTGATTTCTGATCTCATAGCATTGTGGTCAGAAAAGATGCTTGATATGATTTCAATATTCTTTAATTTACTAAGGCTTGATTTGTGACCCAAGATGTGATCTATCCTGGAGAATGTTCTGTGCACACTTGAGAAGAAAGTGTAATCTGCTGTTTTTGCATTGAATGTCCTATAAATATCAAATGTATCTGGTCTTTTGTGTCATTAAAGCCTGTGTTTCCTTATTACTTTTCTGTTTGGTTGATCTGTCCATTGGTGTAAGTGAGGTGTTAAAGTATTATTGTGTTACTGTCGATTTCCTCTTTTATAGCTGTTAGCAGTTGCCTTATGTATTGAGGTGCTCCTATGTTGGGTGCATATATGTTTATAATTGTTATATCTTCTTCTTGGATTGATCCCTTGATCATTATGTAGTGTCCTTCCTTGTCTCTTGTAACATTCTTTATTTTAAAGTCTATTTCCCCTGATACGAGAATTGCTACTCCAGCTTTCTTTTGATTTCCATTTGCATGGAATATCTTTTTCCATCCCCTCACTTTCAGTCTGTATGTGTCCCTAGGTCTGAAGTGGGTCTCTTGTAGACAGCATATATATATGCATCTTGTTTTTGTATCCATTCAGCGAGTCTGTGTCTTTTGGTTGGAGCATTTAATCCATTCACATTTAAGGTAATTATCAATGTGCATGTTCCTATGACCATTTTCTTAATTGTTTTGGGTTTTATTTATTTTTTTTGCGGTACACGGGCCTCTCACTGTTGTGGCCTCTCCCGTTGTGGAGCACAGGCTCCAGGTGCACAGGCTCAGCGGCCATGGCTCACGGGCCTAGCCGCTCCACAGCATGTGGGATCTTTCCGGACTGGGGCACGAACCCGTGTCCCCTGCATCGGCAGGCGGACTCTTAACCACTGCGCCACCAGGGAAGCCCTTGGGTTTGTTTTGTAGGTCCTTTTCTTCTCTTGTGTTTCCCCCTTAGAGAAGTTCCTTTAGCATTTGTTGTAGAGCTGGTTTGGTGGTGCTGAATTCTCTTAGCATGTCTGTAAAGCTTTTGATTTTTCCATCGAATCTGAATGAGATCTTTCAGCTGGGTCGAGTAATCTTGGTTGTAGGTTCTTCCCTTTCATCACTTTAAATATATCATGCCACTCCCTTCTGGCTTGTAGAGTTTCTGCTGAGAAATCAGCTATTAACCTTATGGGAGTTCCCTTGTATGTTATTTGTCATTTTTCCCTTGCTGCTTTCACTAATTTTTCTTTAATTTTTGCCAGTTTGATTACTGTGCGTCTCTGCGGGTTTCTCCTTCGGTTTATCCTGTATGGGACTCTCTGCACTTCCTGGACTTGGGTGGCTATTTCCTTTCCCATGTTAGGGAAGTTTTCGACTATAATCTCTTCAAATATTTTCTTGGGTCCTTTCTTTCTGTCTTCTCCTTCTGGGACTCTGTAATGCGAATGTTGTTGCATTTAATGTTGTCCCAGAGGTCTCTTAGGCTGTCTTCATTTCTTTTCATTCTTTTTTCTTTATTCTGTTCCACAGCAGTGAGTTCCGCCATTCTGTCTTCCAGGTCACTTATCCGTTCTTCTGCCTCAGTTATTCTGCTATTGATTCCTTCTAGTGTAGTTTTCATTTCAGTTATTGTATTGTTCATCTCTGTTTGTTTGTTCTTTAATTCTTCTAGGTCTTTGTTAAACATTTCTTGCATCTTCTCGATCTTTGCCTCCATTTTTTTTCAGAGGTCCTGGATCATCTTCACTATCATTATTCTGAATTCTTTTTCTGGAATGTTGCCTATCTCCACTTCATTTAGTTGTTTTTCTGGGGTTTTATCTTGTTCCTTCATCTGGTACATAGCCCTCTGCCTTTTCATCATGTCTGTCTTTCTGTCAATGTGGTTTTTGTTCCACAGGCTGCAGGATTGTCGTTCTTCTTGCTTCTGCTGTCTGCCCTCCGGTCGAGTCTTTTTGTAAAATGATTTAGGGTCTAGTCTCAGGTCATTCCAAACCAGTTTTCACCTGCATGTATGTCCCATGGGTCTTTTAGAAGTCTGTGCAGGGCAGCCCTGTGCATCACAGAGACTGGTGTGTCACCAGACCAGCTCTCTGACTTAAAAACCCTCGTTTGCCTCATTTGCTGATTTCTGTGCTGTAAATACTCCCACAGTGGCTGGCATCAAACTACCAGTAGAAACTGGCCCACAGAATTCCTGCAGATTTAACCATCTGCTTAGTAGGAGCCAGTTTCGGGACACCACTAACTTCACAGGACATCTGGTGTCGCTGGCCTTGCCCTCTAAGTGCCAGTTGGATTCCGTAAGTCATCATGACCTGAAAAAAGTGTCACCACAGATTTCCAAAACACCTCCCTCAGGGGCAGTATCGCCCCCGTGGAGAACCAGTGCATTCAGCTCCGATGGTATCTCTGGTGTAAGTGACCTCACCCAGTTGTAGCTGCTTTACCTGGGTGGGTGTGAGTGGTACTTAACCCCTAGGCTGGAACCTCTGGCTGCCTGTTCTGCTCCAGGGAGAAGCTGACAGCACTGAGCAGGACCGCAGTGCTGGCCTCAGCCTGTGGAGCAGCCTGGCTGTTCCCTGCTGGCGGCTAGGAGGGGGACCCCCACTTCTCAGCCCTGATGAGCCCAGGGTAGCCCCATCCCGCCTCTCGGCTCCAAGGCTTTAATCAGAACACAGGAGCACAGCTCAGAAAAGGACACTCATACTTCAGGGCTGTCCCCTGGGCCCAATGCCTCTTTGCACAGCCCAGTTAGTTCAACACCTGAGAAGTTAGCAAATGGCAGGGTTCCTGAAGCGAGCCTCCGTCTCTCCACACCAGAGTGGCTGTGCAGCTTGCATCCTGAAGGTGGAGGAGCACATGGCCTGTAGGAGGCACAGGTCGGATCAGTTCACGGCCCTGCGAGAACTGAGAGCAAGCTGTAAAAATGGCCCTAGAAACTGACCAAAATATATGAGGTGGATGTGCTCTGCTTTCCGAAGGAAGAACATGGTTTAAGGCCTCTGCTACACAGCATTAAAGGCTCGTTTCTCTCCCCCCTCAGTGTACACTGGACTCGGAAGTGGCCTTGAGAGTGGGTGGAGAGTTCCTCTTTGACCCTCAGCCTGCAGACGCCTCTAGAAACCTTGTGTTGATTGCGGGAGGAGTTGGAATTAACCCTCTGCTTTCCATCCTGCGCCACGCAGCAGACCTCCACAGAGAACGGGCGAACAAGGGACGTGGGTATGAGATTGGAACAATCAGACTGTTCTACAGCGCAAAAAACACCAGCGAGCTCCTGTTCAAGGTAAGGGAGGAGTGTGTGTCACATAGCTTGCTGTGAGCAGACTCGCATCGTGGTACTAGTGTCCACGGACCTTTCTTGTCTCCATTGCGTCTTCTCTGCAACAGTTCAGAGTCTGGAAAGGCTGAATCATGTTCACATGAGGCCCAGGACAATTTAACAAGCTAGTGCTGAGGAGGCTCCCAGTGCAGTGACAGGAGAGGGCAGGGCTGGGGGCTTGAATCAGGAGGTGGACGAGCAGGAAGATCAGCGTGGCGCTGGGGTTCCCCAGAGAGTCACGGGGACTGCGGGTGGGCTCAGATGGCACAGGAGTAGGTGAGACCCAGCTGGGTGTGTGGAACCCCCAGCGGCTGCATCTGTGGAAGCTAAGTCCATTTGACAGGAGAAGGGGTTCACTCTGGATTGCTTTGCAGCTGCAAGGATAACAAAAGAACAGAAACAGTTAAAAGACACAACTGTGGTCAGTGAAACTGCTGCTTAATTGCCCACGCCGGAGAAAAAGGAAAAAGAAAAAACTCCCGGAGAGTTAGTAATATGCTTGTTAGCATATTCAGATTTCAATTAAAGCCAAATAGCCCTCTGTACTCTGAATGCTCTGGCCTGCTCGGCTGCAAACAATATCTCTCTAAGTAGAGAGCGGAGAGGCAGACGTGTGCAGAATGGCAGTGGAGGTTCAGCATCCCTGGGGGTGCACATCTGTTTTGATTTTTTTAAATTGTAGTGTGACCAAATATGTTTGACATTCCAGAAAAATATCCTTGATTTAGTAAATGAATTTCCTGAGAAGATTGCATGCAGTTTGCATGTTACAAAACAGACTACACAAATCAGTGCAGACCTCAAGCCATACATCACAGGTGAGTCCCCTAAAGATGTTTTGACTGTATCCATACCATTATTTTGTGGATGTGCCAGTTGGTTGAGTGTAGATGCTTTATTGTTGGGAGTTGTCACTACCTGGGGAATTGAGAGATGATTCATCATGGAAAAATACGGAGAGGTTAGTTGGATTTACTTATTATATACAGATCTCCTGCTGCCCATATTAAAAATTTATTTTCTGCATTTTTTAGGGGACCTTTGCGTCATCGCGGTAGTATGCATACAAAGAATTATACTCCGGCTTTGACTGAATCAATTCCATTTGCCATTAATAGTAATTTAAATTTCTCGTGGTTTCCCCTCCCTGGAAGGAGTTCTCACAAAGCAGTTTATTTACTTTGCTGAAGGCAGTTTTGAATCTCTCCCAAAGATCAGTATGCTCCCTGGCCCTGTCTGGAGAGTGCATTATGATCAGCTGTCCTCATTGCTTGCTGTGGATTCAGGAAACCTGGAGACACACTCTCTGCTTGGGTCCGGCCCGGACACCAGCAGGAGCTGGCATGCTGATGACTCAGGACGCAACCCACTGAGCTTATTACTGAAAATAAACACTGTTGCCGAGTTGTGGTTAGTCCTTCCTCTTTTCAGTACAGACACGTCTGGCTTAAATTGGTGTTTATTCTGTTTTTTGGTAGAAGGAAGAATAACGGAGAAGGAGATAAGATATCATATTTCGAAAGAGACCTTGTTCTACATTTGTGGCCCACCTCCCATGACAGACTTCTTCTCCAAGGACCTGGAGAGCAGCCACGTTCCCAAAGAGCACATCTACTTTGAGAAGTGGTGGTAGGGGGCAGGCGCAGGGGCAGAAGGGTGGGATGGAGGGCCACGAGGACAGGGACAGACAGTACACTCTGTGATTCGTGGGGGATGAATTCACCTCTGCCCAGCCTTCGTTTTTAAGGCTGTGAACTCAGTGACAGGTTGGAGAAACAAGAAAAACCAGCTGACAGACTTAGATGATAAACTTGTTGCAAAAACTTCATTGATTAAACTGGTTTTCACTACGTTGACTTTCTTTTATGAATAACTGCTTGATTATCTCATGATGTACCTCGAATTGGTTGATAGGGATTTTCTTTGCCCTTAAGGGAAAAAAAGACATAGACTTTTATTCAGTCATATGAAAATATGGTTTTGTGTGTGAAATGTAGGCTATCTTTAAATTATTTGATAACAACCTATATATCTTATGTTGAATAAATTTAAACGTAATTTCATTTGAAATGCTTTATTATATTTAATGTCTTAGGGACTTCCGTGGTGGCACAGTGGTTAAGAATCCGCCTGTCAATGCAGGGGACACGGGTTCAAGCCCTGGTCTGGGAAGATCCCACATGCCATGGAGCAACTAAGCCCACGTGCCACAACTCCTGAGCCTGCGTGCCACAGCTGCTGAAGCATGTGCGCCTAGAGCCCATGCTCTGCAACAAGGGAAGCCACTGCAGTGAGAAGCCTGTGCACCGCCACGAAGACTAGCCCCTGCTTGCTTCAACTAGAGAAAGCCCGCATGCAGCAACAAAGACCCAACGCAGCCATAAATAAATAAATAAATAAAATTTAATGTTTTAGTTTACCTTATTGTGGCCTGCAGCCTTGCTTCTTCAGAAGTTGAGTTTGGAAGTAGAAAATTATTAGAAAAACTGCTTTATGGAATTGAACATCCAGCATATTTGTTTCATGTTAATAAACAACCTCAGTATGTATCCTCATTGTTAGTTTCTTCTCAGATGAAACCCTTCCTGGGGTCTGTGTCTTGGCCGCCTGCCTCAGTGCTACATGTGGGAGGCGGCTTCATGTTTGGGACAAAGGTAAGGATGACTGCCATGTTCCCTGTTGAATCTGCCCTTAGTGGCTCGGCTGGCTGGCTATAAAAATGTGCTTAGGATTGATTAGGGGGTACAGAGCCAATTCCAAACCCTGTTCCTCTGCCTTTTATTTCATTCTTTTGCCAGGGTTGTTCCTGGCACAGCAGCTTCTCATATACCTGTTGAGTGACTAAAAGCAAGCAACTACCGTTTAACCCCTTGCTAAGCCTGGGGTTGGGAGGTGGTCCCCAGGATGCATGGAGAGAGTGGAGAGCATCGTCCTAAGGCTGCTCTGGTGGAACTGATAGAAAGCAGACTTTACTTCTTATCTCTGTTTAGAGTTTAAAAAATGTGAAATAAGTCCCCAGGCTCAGGCCAGGCCCTCCTTTCTGACAGGCAGTCTTGGACCATGGCCACTTTCCTGGAGAGCCCCATGAGGTAAGGGGGGTCCGGGAAGAAGGGCAGACCAGAGCCGGAGTGCAGGGGTCCATGGAGAGGATTCTGTTCTCCAGCTGATGAGAGAGGGCAGGAGACCCTTTCTCCTCTCTGGGGTTGCAGGTCTCACGGGGACTCCAGGGCTTAAACACATCACTGATTTATGGGGTCTGGCGATGGCTAGCATCACCATTCTAGCCTCTGCCCTGTTTTGAATTTTGTTTTAAGCAGGGATCATTTGTCAACTGTTTCAATCCCAGATTTGAATTCCGTAGGAGGAGAGGGGGACCCTTGACCCGACAGGAATATCAGAGTCCGTTCAGGGTAATGATCGTCACCATTTCAGAGGTGAGGGGAACGTGAGGAGCTCTGACCTCCCTAAGGAGCCTGAGTCACCCGTTGGCCCCAAAGTGTCCAGGCCGAGAGCTGGCCTTGAGGGCGGAGCACTCGGAGGCACAGAGCATGCTGAGGTTCAAGGGCGTGGGAGCACGGCAGGGCCCTTCCACCCACTGGCCAGGGCAGCTGGTAGGGAGGGGACACCCAGCTACCGAGAGGGAGTCCACCCCAGGCCTTTCTGTGTTGGGAGTGGAGGTGCCAGGGAGTAGCTTCAGTGCAGCATATGGGATGGGGGCCTGTGTGCCCGCTGTTGTGTCACAGAGCGAGGGCCACCTGTCGAGATCCCAGCTCTGCCCGCCACCCTGCCAGACACTGTCGCCATCTGTAAATCACTGAGGGGCCAGGTCATGACCTTTGCCTAGACTGTAGCTCCTTCCAGCTCTGTTCTTTCTGGTGCTGAGCGCTGAACAGTATTTCTGGTCCCCTGGCCAAGGATGTCCTTTTGCCCTTGCTTGCTGGGCCAGTGAGAATCTCTTTGGTCCTCAAATTAAGTCCAGCCAGGGTGACTTGGAATTTATAGCGTGGTGGCTGAGAATGTCAACTGGAGAGAGCCTGTGAGCCCGGCTGCTTGGGTTCAGACCTCAGCTCTGCCATGTACTGGGTAGATGATCTGGAGCATGTCACTGACCTGCGTGATGCCTCAGTTTGTAATTACACACATGTGGGCACATATGTGCCCCTGCGTGTGAAACAGGTAATAATACCCCCTCCCTCATAAGGCTGTTATGGGGATTAAAGGTGATGAAACATATGAAGTGCTCGGTAGAGCAGTGCATGAGTGTGAGTGTGTTATTACTTTGCTTTTCCTCATCCTATTCAGGAAGGGTGTAAGAGGCTGGATGGCGCCGGTTTAGTCCACCTGCCTGTAACCTGCACACGGTAGGGCTCTGTTGTTCAGCGCTCACTTTCGCACATGGTAAGTACTTAGTAGATACTTCTTACATGAGTGAGAGGACCTGCCCAGAGCTGATGGGCTGTTTTAAAGGCATTCTTAAGGATCCTTCTGGCCTTATGAGTTTGTGAAAGGATGTTTCCTCTTGGGACATGAGGCCCTTTCAGAGTCTACTCAGAAGATAGGTTAAGCTGATGTGTGAGACTTTCTCAAATTTTGTGTTAGAATGAATGCTAATGCTCACCAGAAAAATGGATCAAATACCTTGGCCTTTCCCAAATAGTCTGCCATTAAAAGGGCTTTCTCTGAAGCATGGGGCACTTCCTCATCCACGGGGTGTCTGTAGGTGGATGTGGAGCTCTGAGATAAGGATGTTCCCTGGGAACCTGTTTCTGGTCAGTAGCCCCTACTCTGAAAGAAAAAAAAAAAGTCTTACTATGAAAATGTTCAAAGATACACCAAAGTAGAGAAGACAGTAGAATTATACATCCATCACCCAGCCTCACTGATTACCAATATTCTGCTGTTTATTTTTGTCTGCCCTTAACTTCATTGTGTTTTGATGTTTCAGGAGTATTTTGAAGTAAATCCTAGAAATCATATCATGTCACCTGTAAATTCTTCAGTGTGTAACAGCCATATCACCTCAGTGTGACCACCATGCCATCATACTCAGCACAAGTAACAATGATTCCTTAATATCATCATCAAAACAACCTTCCTGAGTTCTTTCCCCCACTGCCTCAAAGTCCACGTGTTGCAATTCGGTTGATATGTCCTTTGAGCTTCTTTCAATCCACTGTCCCCTCTCCCTACCCCACACACATATCCGTAGACACTTCATTGAAGAAACTGGGGCATTGGTCCTATAGACTTTCCCACATTGTAAACCCAGCCTACTGTATCCTCAAGGTGTCATTGAACATCACCCTGTATCCTCTGTATGTCACATAAACTGGTAAGTAGATCTAGAGCTCATTTAGATTCAGATTCAAGATTTTTTTTTCTTTTGCAGGACTACATCGTAAGTGGTGTTATGTATTTTTTTTTTTTAAAGAAGATGTTGACGGTAGTTTATTTTTGCTGTGTTGGGTCTTCGTTTCTGTGCGAGGGCTTTCTCTAGTTGTGGCAAGCGGGGGCCACTCTTCATCATGGTGCGCGGGCCTCTCACTATTGCGGCCTCTCTTGTTGCGGAGCACAGGCTTCAGGCGCACAGGCTCAGTAGTTGTGGCTCACGGGACTAGTTCCTCCACGGCATGTGGGATCCTCCCAGACCAGGGCTCGAACCCGTGTCCCCTGCATCAGCAGGCAGATTCTCAACCACTGAGCCACCAGGAAAGCCTGGTGTTATATGTATTTCTGTTGCATCCGAAGGAGGCACCTAATGTCTGTCCCACTTCTAGTGTTTTTAAGATTGACCAGTGGGTTCAGCTTTTGTCAGCCTGATCCCCCCAATAAAAAGTTCTCTATCAGCCTTTCACCTAATTATCTTAGTAGCTGTTGATCATTGTCTATACCTACTATTTCATTAAGGATTAATCGCCCATCTCTATCATTTTTCCTGCATTTATTACCCGTGACTCTTCTAAAAAGAACTTTCCCTCATTGACTTTGCCCTAAAATGAGTCTGACTTGGAAAGACAGAATCAGTGCTTGATTCCCTTTATTCATCAATTAGCCTATTAAAGAGTTGGTGTCTGAGCAACCTCTGAAGATCGAAGATGACCAGTGAGATTATTTTTTTTAAGTATCATTATGAACTCTTTGGCTTTTTGTACATTTGACTGTTTGCATCCATTGTGTTCAAATTTTCGATGGTTGGCTTGTTTGGGGATGCCCTGGCTGTGTTAGGGGCCCCCACTAAGTCGTGGGGTATTGGTGAGGTTTGGGGCTATTAGAGTTGCAAAAAGTGCTTGAATAAACAGAAAAGAGAAAAAGTAGATGAGTGTGCTGTCAGAAACCCACATGAAGAAAGTGTTTCAAGCAGGACGGACTGGTCAGCTGGGTCATTCTTGATGCAATAGGAGAGAAGTTCTCATGAGCAGCCATTGATGTAGCAACTGGAAGGTCACCGGTGATCTTGATAAGAGGGATGTTAAAAGTGAAACATTGGAGTGGGTGTGGGAACAACTGGGAGGAAAGAAATTGTAATGAGTACAAATTGTTTCAAAGAATGTTACTGTAAAGAGGAAAAAGATGGGATGGTAACTGGAAAGGGAAATGGGGTCAAGAGAACTCCATTTGTTAGAACTCATTTAAAAAAATTATTGAAGTAGATTTACAATGTTATATTAATTTCTGCTGTACAGCAGTGACTCAGTTATATGTGTATTCTTTTTCACATTCTTTTCCATTATGGCTTATCACAGGATATTGAATATAGTTCCCTGTGCGGTACAGTAGAATCTCATTGTGGATCCATCCTGTATATAATAGTTTGCACCTGCTAACCCCAAACTCCCAATCCATCCCTCCCCCACACCCCGCCTTGGCAACCACAGGTCTGTTCTCTATGTCTGTGAGTGTTTCTGTTTCGTAGATATGTTCATTTGTGTAGTATTTTAGATTCCACATATAAATGATATCATACGGTATTTGTCTTTTCCTGTCAACTTCACTTAGTATAATAATCTCTAGGTCCATCCATGTTGCTGCAAACAACATTCTTTTTTATGGCTGAGTAGTATTCCATTGTGTATATGTACCACATCTTCTTTATCCATTCCTCTGTCGATGGACACTTAGGTTGTTTCCATGTCTTGGATATTGTGAATAGTGCTGCTATGAATATAGGGGTGCATGTATCTTTTTGAATTATGGCTTTCTCCAGATATATTCCCAGGAGTGGGATTGCTGGATCATATGGTAACTGTTTTTAGTTTTTTGAGGAACCTCCATACTGTTCTTCATAGTGGCTGCACCAATTTACATTCCCACCAACAGAATAAGAGGGTTCCCTTTTCTCCACACCCTCTCCAGCATTTATTATTTGTAGACTTTTCAATGATGGCCATTCTGACCAATGTGACATGGTACCTCATTGTAGTTTTGATTAGCAATGACAAGTGTCTTTTCATGTGTCTATTTGCTATCTGTCTTTGGATAAATGTCTATTTATGTCTTCTGCCCATTTTTCAATTGGATTTTTTTTTTAATATTGAATTGTATGAGCTGTTTGTGTATTTTGGAAATTAATCCCTTGTTGGTAGCATCGTTTGCAAATCTTTTCTCCCAGTCCGTAGGTTGTCTTTTCGTTTTGTTTATAGTTTCCTTTGCTGTGCAAAAGCTTTTAAGTTTAATTAGGTCCCATTTGTTTATTTTTGCTTTTATTTCTGTTGCCTTGGGAGACTGACCTAAGAAAACATTGGTACGATTTATGTCAGAGAATGTTTTGCTTATGTTCTCCTTCTAGGAGTTTTACGGTGTTATGTCTTATATTTAAGCCATTTTGAGTTTTTGTGTATGGTGTGAAGGTGTGTTCTGACTTCATTGATTTACATGCAGCTGTCCTACTTTCCCAACACCACTTGCTAAAGGGACTGTCTTTTTCCCATTGTATATTCTTGCCTCCTTTGTCGAAGATTAATTAACTGTAGGTGTGTGAGTTTATTTCTGGGCTGTCTATTCTTTTCCATTGATCCATACGTCTGTTTTTGTGCCAATACCATGCCGTTTTGAATACTGTAGCTTTATAGTGTTGTCTGAAATCAGGTTGTGCCTCCTTATTTGTTCTTTATCTTCAGGATTGCTTTGTCAATTTTGGTCTTTAATGGTTCCATATAAATTTTAGAAGTATTTGTCCTAGTTTTGTGAAAAATGTCGTGGGTAATTTGATAGGGATCGCATTAAACCTGTAGATTGCTTTGGGTAGTATGGACATTTTAACAATATTAATTCTTCTAATCCAAGAACATTTACTCATTTTTTAATGTTTGTTTTTAAACTTTATTTTTAAATAAGTTTAGATTTATAGAAGAGTTACAAAGATAGTACAGAGTTCCCATACAGCCTTTTCCCAGCTTCCCCGAGTGGCAGCATCTTACATATACGTGGTATGTTTATCAAAACCAAGGAATCAACAGCACAGTTACATTGGTACAGTACTATTAACTCAACCAAACTCTGAAAGAATCGTTTAGTGGGAGTCCAGGTGGCTTTTTCTAGAGGATGCTAAATTAGTTAACTTATTTTCTGAGCACCTACTATGTGCAGTCACTGTCTAGAAATTCAAGATAAGAAAGTATAAGACAAAGTTTCTTTTGAGGAGCAAGTTTAATACTTTGGGAAACTTTTTTTATGATTGAAAGTGGAAACGCTTAGGGGAAAAATGTTTTTTTGCAACTCTGCTTGAAAGAGAGGTGTAGAATGTGGCTGACTGGATGAATCATTGGAGTGATGAGGAGGTGGGAGGGGGCAGTGCGGAAGGTTGTACCCGGTCTGGCGACAGTGCTCGGGAGAATTTTTACTACGGGATGCAGAGCTGCAAGTGGGTACATGCGCGTGTGCAGGTACCAGTGTGTGGACACATGCACTGATTGTCAAACAGCATCCAGTATCATGTGCCTCCGCCTGAGATTTTTTTTAACTTTCTGAATGGAAACCAGCATTTCCTTCATTCCTGCATATTGTAGACGATCATATCCTGATAATTCAACCTGAGAGCTGTTATTTCATTTTATTTTAAATGAAACTCAAAGAAGTATACTGCTCTCATCTTAGAGAACTAGTGAGATGTCTTGCCTTTAATATTACTCCTTCCTAATATGCACATATGCAGCAAGCATGGAGATGACATTTAAAGATACCTACTAACCCACCATCAAATCAAGGTGTGCATTTTAAAATGCTTTGTGCTTAGGAACCCAGACTGTCCTGGATGTTGAGCAGCTATCTTGATCCCATCTGAGCTCTTACAAACCCTGCAGGGGCCCGTTAGCCTAAGCTGGTCTCTTTCATCTCATCCCCATGTCCCATTTTGCTGTGCTCGAGTGTACCAAGATTCTGTCCATTTCTTTTTAATCAATATGATTGTGAAAAATCAAATAATACAAAAGCATGTAAAATAAAAAGTTGAAGTCCCCACCACCACCGCCCCGTGCCACTCCCTCACCTAGAACGAACTTCTGTGTAAAAATCTTGCTGGGTATTCTTTTAGACAGCTTACAGTGCATTAACATGGAATACATATGAAATATGTGTGCTTGTGGATTTCATTCTTTTAACACACTCCAAATTATGGATATATATCAGAACGTACTTTACCGTATCTCTATGAATGACATCTAGATTGTTGAATGACATCTAGATTGTTCCCAGTTTGGGGCTGTTACAATTTGCAGTGAACAAACTTGTTCATTTGGTTTTTATGCACATAATCCTGTACATTGCTAGAATTGTCATTTCTGGATCAAAAATTGACTGGTATTGTCAAACTGCTTTATAAAATGACTAATCAATTTATAGTCTAATGGAGTATGAAAGTACCCATTCCCCTTCCTTCTGGCTAATACTAGATAGAATAAGTCTTTAAACTGTTTTTCCTAGTCAGTTGGGTCAAAGTTGCTTTTTTAAACTTATTTTCTGATTGCTCTCTAGCATTTTTTTTTCCTTGAGTGTTTTAGCTACTTCTCTTTCTTCTTTGGAGAATGGTGTGTTCACGTTTTCTGTCCATCTTGATATCTGATTTGTAACTCCTTATAGAATGAATGTTAATCCTTTGTTACATGTATTGCAGATATTTTTCCCAGTCTATTACTTGTCCCTGAATTCTGTTTTTTATAATGTATACCAGAATTTTAAATTTATATATAATCAAATATGTCAGTCTTTTCCCTTGGATTTTATGAATATACTTTCTTCTGATACTTTTGCAGGTCTTTAATCCACTGGGAATTAATTTTGTGCTGGATGAGGGATAGGGGTCTGACTTTTTCCATATGGCTCTCCAGTTGCTCAGCACCATTTATCACACTTTTCCCCATAATTTGAAATGCCTCCTTTATCACATACTGAGTCCCCTCACTACTGTTTCCTAAGTCTACTTATTTATTCCTGCTCTGAAATCACACTGTTTTCATTATTCAAGCTTTTTAGTATATTCTATCATTTCTTTACCACATCTTTCTCATCTTTAGGTTATTTAAACACAAATAGGTCTTATCCATAGCGATATAACTTCAGTTTCACAGGTAAAGTTATAAAGGGGGAGTGACAGGGAATAGAAACTCTGGGGTTAACCTGAATTCTATGGTGGTCTGGATTTTGGTGGGCGCTCCAGTATCAACTGAACACTACAGAAGTACTTGGCATTTGACAAGTAGTTTGTTTTGTCTCACGAAATTACAACATTTCTGTGAAGTAGGCAGTGTGAACAATGCTGTCCCATTTACCTACAGGGGAAGTGAGGGAGAGTGGTTAGATGGCTTGCCCATGTACACCTGGCTGGGAGTGACAAAGCCAGACAGATGGGACTCAGCCTCCTTCCTCTCCTTTTGGAGGACTTTCCTCTCCACAGACTCCACCTTGGGCTTGTTCCCAAATCCTCCCTGCCGCTAAAGGGTGGGCTCTCCTCCATCTTTTGAGAGAGACTCAATTAACCAGAACACCCCATCACCAGAGCATTCCAGTTGGTGAGTTTTTTTTTTTTTTTTTTTTTTTTTTTTGCAGTACACAGGCCTCTCACTGCTGTGGCCTCTCCCGCTGCGGAGCACAGGCTCCGGACGCGCAGGTTCAGCGGCCATGGCTCACGGATGCTCCGTGGCACGTGGGATCCTCCTGGACCGGGGCACGAACCCGTGTCCCCTGCATTGGCAGGTGGACTCTCAACCACTGTGCCACCAGGGAAGCCACCCAGTTGGTGAGATTTTTAAATCCCGCTAAGCCTCTCTGTTGTAAGGCGCCTAGAGAGAAGAAACATGGAATGAGAGTGTGGTTGGCTGTGTGGTCTGATGGAAAGAACATGGTGCCCGGCATCCAGAGACCTTGCTTCCTGCGTGACTCACCCCACCTTTCTCCGTAACCTGCTCTCTTCTGTCAAGTAGGTAGGAATGTGCAGCTTAAGTCCCTTTCAGCTTTACCATCCTACAGTTTCATGATGGAAAAACAGGCCTTAGGGATAAAGGGGTGGTTGAGGTTGGCCATTCTGATGAGTGATGAGCAAGGAGTGCCTTAACTGTCTTCAGAGATTTGATTAATTGTCGCAGTGACTATTGTTTGCATCTCCAGTGTTGACAGAAGAAGAAGAAATTGCCTTGGACTGAAGCAAGGGGAAAGTTTGGTTTGATGTAGCGGGCTTTTGCACTCTACAGGTGATTAAATTCTGGAGTTGGGGCTCAAGAGAAATGGTGGAATCACCATTAATAAGAAAGAAAACTGACATTTGCCTATTGGGGCTCCAGGGGGGCTGGACTGAGACAGGGGGTGAATTGATAGTTCCCTAGCTTCAAGAAAGGGAAGTTTTAGACAGCAACTTAGGCATTTTGTGGATCCAAAAACTGGCAAGCTTGCTGGTTCTCCTTCCTTCCAAGATGAATTTCTTGTTATTTTCGTTGAAAAATCAACAAGATAGATGGTACCTAACACTGAAGGTTCACGGACACAGAGGTCCATTACAAGAAGCATTTTAATACTCACTCTGAAAAGTAAAGTCTATTTCTTACCATCATTGAGGCTTTATGTTATTTGGAGGCAGCAAAAAAAATCCAAAGCCATATTGGGTTTGATGACTAGTGAGCAACACATTTAACTATGGAAGTGTAGATTTTACTGCATTAGTTAGGGAGTGGAATACTTTTCTTCTTTCATCAGCCAGCCAACATGGGGTCTGTGTTTTTAAACCATCTTTGGATTGAATGAATCCCTTTACCCCATTTCTAAGACACAGTTGCCAGCCATGGCTGTAATTGCCAGCATCACCATTAGAATCGTTTCGGGGCAGAACTTAGGCTCTGCCCACAGACCCAGGATAAAGAGTTCCTGTTATGCAACCATACCCCTCACCTGTGATGTCTCCCCAGCCAGCTGCTTCTGGTCCCCAACAACTCCTCTCTCCCCAAATTAAAGATGTGTTCTCTGGATCTTAAGGAAAGGATGAAGATTTACATTTCAATGACTTTGTAGAATAATGTTAAAATTAGTGGTTCAAACCCTGAAAACGAATCCATGAGAGGTTCTTGGAAGGTCCTAAACAGGACAGGGCAGGATCCCCAGAGTGTTCATTATTCTTTTTTTTTTTTTTTTTTTTTAAAGATGTTGGGGGTAGGAGTTTATTAATTAATTTATTTATTTTGGCTGTGTTGGGTCTTCGTTTCTGTGCAAGGGCTTTCTCTAGTTGCGGGGAGCAGGGACCACTCTTCATCGCGATGTGTGGGCCTCTCACTGTCACGGCCTCTCTTGTTGCGGAGCACAGGCTCCAGATGCGCAGGCTCAGTAGTTGTGGCACATGAACTTAGTTGCTCCGCGGCATGTGGGATCTTCCCAGACCAGGGCTCGAACCCATGTCCCCTGCATCGGCAGGCGGACTCTCAACCACTGCGCCACCAGGGAAGCCCTGGAGTGTTCATTATTCTGAGGAAATGCCTTTGACAAGGACAATGCTTGCTTGGTTCCCGCGTGACTGGTAGTTTCAGCCCCTCTTCATTCTCCAGTCCACTGCAGAGTCTTCAGAGCCCGCCCTCAGACTCCTCCTCCTAACATTTATGTAGCACCTACTGTGTGCCAGCCAGTCTCCAAGCACTTTGCATGCATTCATTTGATTCTCACAGCTATCATCCCCATATTACACAGGGGTAAGTAACTTGCCCGAGGCCTCATGCCTGGGACTGGGGTCAGGCTTCTAGCCAGCAGCGTGGCCCCAGCATCCATGCCCTTAGCTACCAGGCATGCTGCCTCCCCGGGGACAGCTCCCCCGACCTTGGCCTTCAAGTCTCAGCCTCAATGCTGACCTCCTCCACAAAGCCTCCCCAGCCGGCTGCACCCTCTGTCCCACGCCCACCTTCACGGCCCCCTGAGCTTCTCCATGGCCCATGTTAGTGCAGTTACCACTCCTACGCAACTGCTGGGTGTCTGCTGTGAGCTCCAAGGGAGCCGGGATTGGCTCTGTCTCCCCAGCACCCGGCACAGTGGATAGGAGCTAAAGCCGCAGGTCTGGGGAGTGAGAGATCTGGCCCCTCGTGCCCACGTGAACGCACGGGCTGGGGAAGCCAGCACCTGCCAGGTGCAGGGGCCAGCGGCCTATGGCCCGTGAGCTTTGGTCTGGCTGCAGAAGCGACGCCTGGCAACAGGAACCTGTGGGGAACACCACCTTACTTACTCTTCTGGGGACAGCTACCTCAGAAACGCAGGCGAAGGTTCGTTGGGTCCTGACCTTGGATCTGACGGGATGTCGTCACTCTGGGGCAGGTATGGGAAACCCGGACTCCCCTGGGAGGCCATCCCGTGCTGCCCACGTGGTGCCAGCACCTCCAGCAGGGCTGCGGGAAGCAGGGGTCATGCCCAGCTGCTTCCAGCCCGTCCCCTCACCAGCCCTCTCATGTCATCTTTAATCCCATCTGCTGCTCTTGGCCTGCTCAGGGGAGCCCAGCAGGACATCCCCAAGGCCAGCACGGCCCTGCACTGGGTGTGGGTGGTGAGCTTTGCGTCAGCGTATTCCTACTACTACTAATAGTCCACTGATTGCTTTGAGAACTCGTCCTGAACTATGATGATTTGTGGTTTAGAACAGGCTGTGATTAAGACGTTTAGATTACAGATAAAACATGCTTCATAAGAAATGAATTAGAATGTCTCCTTCTAATGTTTCCTTGAAACCGGTCCCATCAAGCATAACTCTAAAGTATGATCCAGTTAGAAGTCTGAAAAAATTCAGACAAGGATTGGACTGATGGTTAGTGTTTTGTTACTTATAGGCCACTAACTTTAAGACTCTAAACGTTACTACAATGTTTCTGTTAGGTTGGGGTCCGCTATGCTTTGTAACAGCCCATCAGGCTGCACAGTGGTGGCCACAGTGCCTATGGCAGCTACTTGGGTCCCCACCTTCGTAACCTGATCACCCCTGAAAACACCCCATTCCTTCCAGACCCACTGTGACAGCTGCAGCCCGAGAGACTAATGACCACATGCACAAGCCTCACGCCAGACCCTGCAAGTCTTCGCATTGGTCACCGGGGCCTTGTCAGTGCCAACGATAGCCTTTTTCCCTGTCAGCAACCACAACAAAGTAAAATTTCCTTCAGGAATTCCCACACTTAAAAGGGACACGCAGGATGTAGGGACTGGGATATAGGGGCTTATTTATTTTTTGTAACAAGCATCTGATTTCACACGGAACAAGCTGTGATTCGACTCATGGCTGTCCTGCGGCCGTGGGTCTCACCCTTGGCTGCACTGTAGAATTCTGGGGGGTTTTACAAATCCCAAGGCCCAGGCCACTCCCCAGGGCAACCACCCACAGTCTCTGCTTATTGAAAAACATATCCAACTCTGGGTGATGCAAAGCATCCACCTGAAGGATGCAGCTGGGGTTCTATGCTTTTCAGAGTTGAGAGATGGGGGTGGTTTTTGTCCCAGCCTGCTGCTATGGAGCCTATTTTTCAAGAGTCGTGATCCTTTAAGATATGGGCAAAGAGGTAATATTTGTATTAAAATACTATATAGATGTTTCTGAGTATAATTGTGGAAAATGTCATTTAAAAATAACTTTTAAACAACCATCTTCTTGGGGACTTCTGGGGAAGATGGCGGAAGAGTAAGACGCGGATATCACCTTCCCACAGATACACCAGAAATACATCTACACGTGGAACAACTCCTACAGAACACCTACTGAATGCTGGCAGAAGACCTCAGACCCCCCAAAAGGCAAGAAACTCCCCACGTACCTGGGTAGGGCAAAAGAAAAAAGAATAAACAGAGACAAAAGGATAGGGATGGGACCTGCACCAGTGGGAGGGAGCCGTGAAGGAGGAAAGGTTTCCACACACTAGGAAGCCCCTTCGTGGGCGGAGACTGTGGGTGGCGGAGGGGGAAGCTTCCGAGTCGCGGAGGACAGCACAGCAACGGGTGCAGAGGGCAAAGTGGAGAGATTTCTGCACAGAGGATCGGTGCCGACCGGCACTCATCAGCCCGAGAGGGTTGTCTGCTCGCCCACCAGGGTGGGCGGGGCTGGGAGCTGAGGCTCAGGCTTCACTCAGAGCGCTGGGAGAGGACTGGGGCTGGCGGCATGAACACAGCCTGAAGGGGCTAATGCACCACAGCTAGCCGGTAGGGAGTCCAGGAAAAAGTCTGGACCTGCTGAAGAGGCAAGAGACTTTTTCTTCCGTGTTTGTTTCCTAGTGCGTGAGGAGAGGGGATTAAGAGCACTGCTTAAAGGAGCTCCAGAGACGGGTGCGAGCCGCGGCTGAAAGCGCAGACCCCAGAGATGGGTGTGGGATGCTGGGGCTGCTGCCGCCGCCGTCAAGAGGCCTGTGTGTGAGCGCAGGTCACTGTCCACGCCCCCCTTCCAGGGAGCCTGTGCAGCCCATCACTGCCAGGGTCCTGGGATCCAGGGATGGCTTCTCTGAGAGAGCGCACGGCGCGCCTTGAGCTGGTGCAACGTCACGCTGGCCTCTGCCACCGCAGGCTTGCCCCGCACTCTGTGCCCCTCCCTCCCCCGCGGCCTGACTGAGCCAGAGTCCCCAAAGCGGCTGCTCCTTTAACCCTGTCCTGTCTGAGCAAAGAACAGACACCCTCCGGTGACCTACATGCAGAGGTGGGGCCAAATCCAAAGCTGAGACCCGGGAGCTGTGAGAACAAAGAAGAAAAAGGGAAATCTCTCCCAGCAGCCTCAGAAGCAGTGGATTAAAGCTCCACAATCAACTTGATGTACCCTGCATCTGTGGAATACATGAATAGACAACGAATCATCCCAAATTGAGGAGCCGTGTGGATGAAAGATTCTTGGTGCTGCAGCCAGGAATCAATGCTGTGCCTCTGAGGTGGGAGAGCCAACTTCAGGACACTGGTCCACAAGAGACCTCCCAGCTCCACATAATATCAAACGGCGATAATCTTCCAGAGATCTCCATCTCAACACCAGCACTCAGCTTCACTCAAAGACCAGCAAGCTACAGTGCTGGACACCCTACGCCAAACAACTAGCAAGACAGGAACACAACCCCACCCATTAGCAGAGAGGCTGCCTAAAATCAAAAAGTCCATAGACACCCTAAAACACACCACCAGACATGGACCTGCCCACCAGAAAAACAAGATCCAGCCTCACCCACCAGAACACAGGCACTAGTCCTCTCCACCAGGAAGCCTACACAACCCACTGAAACAACCTTAGCCACTGGGGACAGACACCAAAAACAACGGGAACTATTAACCTGCAGCCTGCAAAAAGGAGACCACAAACGTAGTAAGATAAGCAAAATGAGAAGACAGAAAAACACACAGCAGGAGAAGGAGCAAGATAAAAACCCACCAGACCCAACAAATGAAGAGGAAATAGTCTACCTGAAAACGAATTCAGAATAATGATACTAAAGATGATCCAAAATCTTGGAAATAGAATAGACAAAATGCAAGAAACAGTTAACAAGGACCTAGAGGAACTAAAGATGAATCAAGCAATGATTAGAAACACAATAAATGAAATTAAAAATACTCTAGATGGGATCAATAGCAGAATAACTGAGGCAGAAGAACGGATAAGTGACATGGAAGATAAAATAGTGGAAATAACTACTGCAGAGCAGAAGAAAAAAAGAATGAGAAGAAATGAGGACAGTCTCAGAGACCTCGAGGACAACATTAAACGCACCAACATTCGAATTATAGGGGTTCCAGAAGAAGAAGAGAAAAAGAAAGGGACAGAGAAAATATTTGAAGAGATTATAGTTGAAAACTTCCCTAATATGGGAAAGGAAATAGTTAATCAAGTCCAGGAGGCACAGAGAGTCCCATACAGGATAAATCCAAGGAGAAATACGCCAAGACACATATTAATCAAACTCAAAAATTAAATACGAAGAAAACATATTAAAAGCAGCAAGGGAAAAACAACAAATAACACACAAGGGAATCCCCATAAGGTTAACAGCTGATCTTTCAGCAGAAACTCTGCAAGCCAGAAGGGACTGGCAGGACATATTTAAAGTGATGAAGGAGAAAAACCTGCAACCAAGATTACTCTACCCAGCAAGGATCTCATTCAGATTTGATGGAGAAATTAAAACGTTCACAGACAAGCAAAAGCTGAGAGTTCAGCACCACCAAACCAGCTTTACAACAAATCCTAAAGGAACTTCTCTAGGCAAGAAACACAACAGAAGGAAAAGACCTACAATAACAAACCCAAAACAATTAAGAAAATGGGAATAGGAACATACATATCAATAATTATCTTAAATGTAAATGGACTAAATGCTCCCACCAAAAGACACAGATTGGCTGAATGGATACAAAAACAAGACCCATATATATGCTGTCTACAAGAGACCCACTTCAGACCTAGAGACATACAGACTGAAAGTAAGGGGATGGAAAAAGATATTCCATGCAAATGGAAACCAAAAGAAAGCTGGAGTAGCAATTCTCATATCAGACAAAAAAGACTTTAAAGACTACTAGAAGAGACAAAGAAGGACACTACATAATGATCAAGGGATCTATCCAAGAAGAAGATATAACAATTGTAAATATTTATGCATGCAACATAGGAGCACCTCAATACATAAGGCAAATACTAACAGCCATAAAAGGGGAAATTGACAGTAACACATTCATAGTAGGGGACTTTAACACCCCACTTTCACCAATGGACAGATCATCCAAAATGAAAATAAATAAGGAAACACAAGCTTTAAATGATACATTAAACAAGATGGACTTAATTGATATTTATAGGACATTCCATCCAAAAAAAACAGAATACATATTTTTCTCAAGTGCTCATGGAACATTCTCCAGGATAGATATCTTGGGTCAGAAATCAAGCCTTGGTAAATTTAAGAAAATTGAAATTGTATCAAGTATCTTTTCCAACCACAACGCTATGAGACTAGATATGAATTACAGGAGAAGATCTGTAAAAAAATACAAACACATGGAGGCTAAACAATACACTACTTAATAACGAAGTGATCACTGAAGAAATCAAAGAGGAAATAAAAAATACCTAGAAACAAATGACAATGGAGACACGACGACCCAAAACCTATGGGATGCAGCAAAAGCAGTCCTAAGAGGGAAGTTTATAGCAATACAATCCCACCTTAAGAAACAGGAAACATCTCGAATAAACAACCTAACCTTGCACCTAAAGTAATTAGACAAAGAAGAACAAAAACACCCCAAAGTTAGCAGAAGGAAAGAAATCATAAAAATCAGATCAGAAATAAATGAAAAAGAAATGAAGGAAACGATAGCAAAGATCAATAAAACTAAAAGCTGGTGCTTTGAGAAGATAAAATTGATAAACCATTAGCCAGACTCATCAAGAAAAAAGGGGAGAAGACTCAAATCAATAGAATTAGAAATGAAAAAGGAGACGTAACAACTGACACTGCAGAAATACAAAAGATCATGAGAGATTACTACAAGTAACTCTATGCCAATAAAATGGACAACCTGGAAGAAATGGACAAACTCTTAGAAATGCACAACCTGCCAAGACTGAATCAGGAGGAAATAGAAAATATGAACAGATCAATCACAAGGACTGAAATTGAAACTGATAAAAAATCTTCCAACAAACAAAAGCCCAGGACCAGATGGCTTCACAGGTGAACTCTATCAAACATTTAGAGAAGACCTAACACCTATCCTTCTCAAACTCTTCCAAAATATAGCAGAGGGAGGAACACTCCCAAACTCATTCTACGAGGCCACCATCACCTTGATAGCAAAACTAGACAAGGATGTCTCAAAGAAAGAAAACTACAGGCCAATATCACTGATGAACATAGATGCAAAAACCCTCAACAAAATACTAGCAAACAGAATCCAACAGCACATTAAAAGGATCATACATGATGATCAAGTGGGGTTTATTCCAGGAATGCAAGGATTCTTCAATATATGCAAATCAATCAATGTGATACACCATATTAACAAATTGAAGGAGAAAAACCATATGATCCTCTCAATAGATGCAGAGAAAGCTTTTGACAAAATTCAACATACATTTATGATAAAAAACCCTGCAGAAAGCAGGCATAGAGGGAACTTTCCTCAACATAATAAAGGCCATATATGACAAACCCACAGACAACACCATCCTCAATGGTGAAAAACTGAAACCGTTTCCACTAAGATCAGGAACAACACAAGGTTGTCCACTCTCACCATGCTTATTCAACATAGTTTTGGAACTTTTAGCCACAGCAATCAGAGAAGAAAAGGAAATAAAAGGAATCCAAATTGGAATAGAAGAAGTAAAGCTGTCACTGTTTGCAGATGATATTGATACTATACATAGGGAATCCTAAAGATGCTACCAGAAAACTACGAGAGCTAATCAATGAATTTGGTAAAGTAGCAGGATACAAAATTAATGCACAGAAATCTCTGGCATTCCTATATACTAATGATGAAAAATCTGAAAGTGAAATCAAGAAAACACTCCCATTTACCATTGCAACAAAAAGAATAAAATATCTAGGAATAAACGTACCTAAGGAGACAAAAGACCTGTATGCAGAAAATTATAAGACACTGATGAAAGAAATTAAAGATGATACAAATAGATGGAGAGATATACCATGTTCTTGGATTGGAAGAATCAACATTGTGAAAATGACTCTTACTACCCAAAGCAACCTACAGATTCAGTGCAATCCCTATCAAACTACCAATGGCATTTTTCACAGAACTAGAACAAAAAATTTCACAATTTGTATGGAAACACAAAAGACCCCGAATAGCCAAAGCAATCTTGAGAACGAAAAATGGAGCTTGAGGAATCAGGCTCCCTGACTTCAGACTATACTACAAAGCTACAGTAATCAAGACAGTGTGGTACTGGCACAAAAACAGAAGTATAGATCAATGGAACAGGAAAAGAAAGCCCAGAGATAAACCCACGCACATATGGTCAGCTTTTCTTTGATAAAGGAGGCAGGAATGTACAGTGGAGAAAGGACAGCCTCTTCAATAAGTGGTGCTGGGAAAACTGGACAGGGACATGTAAAAGTATGAGATTAGATCACTCCCTAACACCATACACAAAAGGAAGCTCAAAATGGATTAAAGGCCTAAATGTAAGGCCAGAAACTATCAAACTCTTAGAGGAAAACATAGGCAGAACACTCTATGACATAAATCACAGCAAGATTGTTTTTCCCCACCTCCTAGAGAAATGGAAATAAAGACAAAAATAAACACATGGGACCTAATGAAGCTTCAAAGCTTTTGTACAGCAAAGGAAACCATAAACAAGACCAAAAGACAACCCTCAGAATGAGAGAAAATATTTGCAAATGAAGCAACTGACAAAGGATTAATCTCCAAAATTTATAAGCAGCTCATGCAGCTCAATAACAAAAAAACAAACAACCCAATCCAAAAACGGGCAGAAGACCTAAATAGACATTTCTCCAAAGAAGATATACAGACTGCCAACAAACACATGAAAGAATGCTCAACATCATTAATCACTAGAGAAATGCAAATCAAAACTACAATGAGATATCATCTCACACCAGTCAGAATGGCCATCATCAAAAAATCTAGAAACAATAAATGCTGGAGAGGGTGTGGAAAAAAGGGAACACTCTTGCACTGCTGGTGGGAATGTGAATTGGTACAGTCACTACGGAGAACGGTATGGAGGTTCCTTAAAAAACTACAAATAGAACTACCATATGACCCAGCAATCCCACTACTGGGCATATACCCTGAGAAAACCATAATTCAAGAAGAGTCATGTAGCAAAATGTTCATAGCAGCCCTATTTACAATAGCCCAGAGATGCAAACAACCTAAATGTCCATAATCAGATTAATGGATAAAGAAGATGTGACACATATATACAATGGAATATGACTCAGCCATAAAAAGAAACGAAATTGAGCTATTTGTAATGAGGTGGATAGACCTAGAGTCTGTCATACAGAGTGAAGTAAGTCAGAAAGAGAAAGACAAATACCGTATCGTAACACATATATATGGAATTTAAGAAGAAAAAAATGTCATGAAAAGCCTAGGGGTAAGACAGGAATAAAGACACAGACCTACTAGAGAATGGACTTGAGGATATGGGGAGGGGGAAGGGCAAGCTGTGACAAAGCGAAAGAGAGGCA
Organism: Mesoplodon mirus; assembly: GCF_964341445.2. Taxonomy (NCBI): domain Eukaryota; kingdom Metazoa; phylum Chordata; class Mammalia; order Artiodactyla; family Ziphiidae; genus Mesoplodon; species Mesoplodon mirus. The sequence continues at coordinate 29,993,528 of NC_138982.1, read as the reverse complement.
TGGACATATACACTACCAAACGTAAGGTAGATAGCTAGTGGGAAGCAGCCGCATAGCACAGGGAGATCAGCTCGGTGCTCTGTAACCGCCTGGAGGGGTGGGGTAGGGAGGGTGGGAGGGAGATGCAAGAGGGAGGGGATATGGGAACATATGTATATGTATAACTGATTCATTTTTTTGTAAAGCAGAAACTAACACACCATTGTTAAGCAATTATACTCCAATAAAGATGTAAAAAAAAAACCATCGTATTTAAAACTATCTTTATTTTTTTAAAAAAACTGTCTTAAAATACCTAGAAATAAACCTGCCTAAGGAGGCAAAAGACCTGTACTTGGAAAAGTATAAGATGCTGATGAAAGAAACTGAAAATGACACAAACAGATGTAAAGATATACCGTATTCTTGGATTGGGAGAATCAATATTGTCAAAATAACCATACTACCCAAGCCAATCTACAGATTCAACGCAATCCCTATCAAATCACAGAACTAGAACAAAAAATTTTTTTTAATTTGTATGAAAACATATTTACATTCCTTTACCTTCTCAAAGCAATCTTGAGAAAGAAAAGCAGAGCTGGAGGAACGATGCTTTCTGAATTCAGACTATACTACAAAGGTACAGTCATCAAAACAGTGTGGTACTGGCACAAAAACAAATATAGATCAATGGAACAGGACTAAAATAAACCCATTCACCTATGGTCAATTAATCTACCGAAAAGGAGGCAAGAATATACAATGGAGAAAAGACAGTCTCTTCGATAAGTGGTGCTGGGAAAACTGGACAGCTACATGTAAAAGAATGAAATTAGAACATTCTCTAACACCATGCACAAAAATAAAGTCAAAATGGATTAAAGACCTAAATGAAACCAGATACTATAAAACTCCTAGTGGAAAACATAGGCAGGACCCCCTTTGACATAAATCGCAGCAATATCTTTTTGGATCCGTCTCCTAGAGCAATGGAAATAAAAACAAAAATAAACAAATGGGACCTAATTAAACTTAAAAGCTTTTACACAGCAAAGGAAACCATAAACAAAACGAAAAGACAACCTACAGAATGGGAGAAAATATTTGCAGACGATGCTACTGACAATGGATTCATTTCCAAAATAAACAGCTCGTACAGCTCAATATCAAAAACAAAACAAAACAAAACCAAACAACCCAACTAAAAAAATAAGCAGACCTAAATAGAGAATTCTCTAAAGAAGACATACAGATGGCCAAACGCACATGAAAAGATGCTCAGTGTCGCTAATTATTAGAGAAATCCAAACCCAAAGTACAATGAGGTATCACCTCACACCAGTCAGAATAGCCATCATCAAAAAGTCTACAAATAAATGCTGGAGTGGGTGTGGGGAAGAAGGAACGCTCCTACACTGTTCATGGGAAAGTAAATTGGTACAGCCACTATGAGGAACAGTATGGAGGTCCCTTAAAAAACTAAAAATAAGGCTACCATATGATCCTGTAATCCCACTCCTGGCATATATCTGGAGAAAACTGTAATACGAAAGGATACGTGCACCCCAATGTTCACTGCAGCACTATTTACAATAGCCAGGACATGGAAGCAACCTAAATGTCCACTGACAGATGAATGGATCAAGAAGATATGGTACATATATACAATGGAATACTACTCAACCATAAAAAAGAATGAAATAATGCCATTTGCAGCAACATGGATGGACCTAGAGATTATCACACTAAATGAGGTAGGTCAGATAGAGAAAAATATATGATACCGCTTATATGTGGAATCTTTTTAAAAATGACACAAATAAACTTACATACAAAGCAGAAGTAGACCCACGTAGAAAACAAACTTAGGGCTACTGAAGGGGAAAGATGAAGGGAGGGATCAATTAGGAGTTTGGGATTAACATATACACACTAGTATGTATAAAATAGATAACTAACGAGGTCCTACTGTATAGTACAGGGAACTACTCAATATTTTGCAATAATCTATAAGGAAAAAGAATCTGAAAAATACATACACATGTATAACTGGAAAAAAAAACCTATCTTGTCTTCGAACAGAGCCTTCAGCTTTTCTGTAAGCTCTGGGGCTTGGGTGTGAAGTTTGCTCAAAAGTCAAAAGGAAAATGACTGTACAGTGTGTCTGTGTAAGGGTTTTCAATTCTGCCCTATAAAAATATATTAAAATGTGTTTTATTTTAGCAAATTTGCAAGCAGGTAAAAGACTTACCTCATTAAATAATTAAAAGCTCGGAGACATGCTTAGAAATTGACATAGGGCTTCTTCTTTGTTTTAAAAAGGTACTTGTCTCCACCACCCCGGGGTGATGGGAGATGGCCGTGCCCTGGCTTACCTGGTGGCACCTGAATCCCGCTTTCTGTCTTCTTTCTACAAATGAATGCAGAGCATGCTCAGCTGGCTCCGCTGCTTCCACAGAAGCTTTGGTCTCTCCAAAGTCATCCATCTGCTGCCAGGAGTTAGAAACTTAGGAAGCGTGAACAGGGGACACGAGGCTATAGGACTTGTTACTGCAACATGATAAATACTCAATACTCACAGTGCACTAAACTCATAGATGATTTATTGCTTTAAGTAACTAAACAAGAAAGAAGAGACAGGATGTTGGTCAAGACAGTTGACACTCTCCAAGGTTTGCCAGCTGCTTCTACTTAAAGCCACATTCTGGATGATATAAACACATCATAGCATACATGGGAAGTGACTTGGCTAATGACACATGATTAAAATAGCACGTAACAAGGGCTCGCCGCCAGTCGGTTTGCCTTGAAATGACAGAAAGAACGTGTGTTCATGTGATGTGCTGAATACAAAATCTTAAAAAAAATTTTGGCATTAACACTAACACAGAATACTTTCTTGGACATTCTTCCAAGAGTGGGTACACACACAGAATTACCTCTTCATTTTCAGATTACCAGTATCTATGGGAACACTTGGAGAAAAGCCAGGAGGTGGGGCACCTCCCCTCCCAATGTTATTTGCCAAAGCAGCAAGGTCTGGGGGGGTTAGATGGAGAAAGGCAGCCCGACTGGGCACCAGGGGTTGTTACAATCACCAAGTAGCTGCAGCAGACAGCACGGGCTGGACACGGCCATCTCGGGGTGTGGGGATGAACAACTCAGCCTTGACTTGTAGACAGGGAGGACCGCGATTTGGCCCGAAGGCCCCCTGGAGGCTCTGGGTGGGGGTGGGCACAGGCACTGGATGGTCCAGCCCCTCCCTGGAGTGGCGTGGGGCCAGGGCTGGGCCTCCAGCCTCCATGTCTGGAAGTAACCTGCCCTCTTGTGTTCTAACACCAGGGCCTTACGACACATTTCAAATGGATGTGCAGAAACCAACACTGTCAGGGAGCCAGCCCTCCTCGGAGGGCTCAGGTAAGCTCACAAGGAGAGGTCAAGCCAAGCCAAAGGGTAACACGTGACACCAGGGCACATCAGCCCCCAGCCCAGCTGGCACTGTGCCCCAGGTCTGCCAGCTCTTCACGCCTCAGCACCACCTGCTGAGCCTCAGTTGTCCTCTGCTGCCGTGGGCTCTGCAGCCACTTCCTCAGCATCCCCCTCCCCGGCATCCTCTCTAGGATCAGGACTGGGGTGCCCAATGCAGCCCCCTGCAGGGGCAGGGCTGTGGCCGAAGGGACCGTTCTGCACGGCCCCAGCCTCCACCCAGAGCTGGCCGTCAGAACGCAGCTTTTCTCCCAGGACCTCCGCCTGCGCGGGGACCTTCACCTCCGCAGAGGCCCAGTCCTCCTGCTGCAGCCCCGGCACACGGTTTTCCACGTCTCCGGCTTTGGGAAACTGGTCTTCTAGATACCTCTCATTTTGCTCTGCTTGCTGCTTTCCTCTGGCACCGAGTTTACCTCTGGATTTCCTCATCTGCCTGTTGTGCATTTCGTCTCGGGAGAATCGCCACTGAAACTAGAAATCAGAGAAGATGGGGATAAATACATGCAGCCTCTGTGAATCTAGAGCTTCCCGTGGACGTTTGTTTGCATTCACGCCCACGTCACTTCTGGCAGCAAGACGCAATGCCCAGTATTCCCGGAGCAGGGCATTCCTGGCACCAAACCGAATCACAGCTCAAACGTCACACCCACCCAGAGCCTGCCGATCCTGCCACGGCGTGGATTTTAGATGTGGATCCCAGGGGTTTGTGGGGGGCGAGGGGTATTTCTTTCAGCTGGCCCCATACCAAAGGCCTGCGAAAGAAGGTGCTGAAATCCTATCGTTTGGAGGACCAGGATGGGTGAGGGGACACGGGCCTGTTCTTCCTAAGTGCCAGGGCTCCGGCCACTCCCTTCCACTCTGAGCAGCTGTAGGTACCCCGCACTGGCCACCGCCTCATCAGATCACCCCAGCCAGAAGGGCACAGAACCCGGGTGCTCAGGTCCCCCTGTAGGATGGGCAGGCTGACAGCCCCCAGCCAATCCCCTGAGTCCGGCCACCTCCCCAAAGGTCTCACTCCCTTCTGGGGGCAAGCTACGACCAATGACTGGTCCAGTCATGGACAACGGCCCATCCTCCTGTTACCAACTCTGGGCAACTCTAAAAGGCCATCCCTGCTCCAGAGCTACAATCACAGCCCAACATCTCCCTCTGCCCACTCCTGTGCCCTCCTTCCCCAACATGTATTCCCAAGGGCACTCCCCCTAAAACCGCATCCAAATCCATCTCAGAGGCCGCTTCCCAGGGAGCCCCACCTGCATTTCCCTGTGGGACAGGGAAGTCTATGGAGCTCAGAGAGGACCAAGCACACGGTCAGCAACAGAGCTGGGAAAGGACGGGGTCACATCGAAGCCGTGGAGGGAGACCGCCCACGTGAAGAGTCCACCCCCCCACCCCGACTGGCCTGTGTTCCCATCTATACAATGGGGGGAGTAACCCTAACTTAAATCAGGGTCAATAACTTTTTCTGTACAGAGGCAGGTAATAACTATTTTAGGCTTTGCAGGCCTTACGTTCTCTGTTGCAGCCATTCAACTCTGCCATAGCACAAAAGCAGTCATGGGTAACACGTGAGCAAACGGGCATGACTGTGTTCCAATAAAGCTTTATCTACAAAAACAGGCCGTGGGCCAGATTTGGCCTGAGAGCCGTAGTTCGCCAAACTCTGCCTTAGAGGGTATTTATTTCGATTCAATGATGCAATAATCCACATAGCAGGCTTAGCACTGTGCCCAGCACACAATATACCAGTGTGTCTGCTGTTACCATTACTGACACAAGATGTGAGTTCAGAAGGTCGGGGATGCCATCTGTCCTCTGCACCCCTGCATCCCTGGGATACAGCACAGAGCCTGGCACAGAGAAGGTGCTCAAAACCTTTTGTGAGATGGATGAATGGAAGGACGGCAGAGCCCGGCCAAGCTAGCCAAGCTCCCTGTTTCAGGGGAGCTGGTCCTGAAATCTTAAGAGTCAAAACACAGCTTGGGCCTTAGTGAGGAGTTACTGGTGCATCCGCACATCAGGTCTGGCTGATCTCCAGAAAGTGAAATTAATTTGAGGAAGAAAGGGGAAAAATTCAAAGTCCTGCTGAGTCTGCTGACAGCAGGAGCTGCTCTGGAGGAAGACAGTTTGGGAGCCTGTGTGCTTGGAATAAATCCGGGCGAATGAGCTGGAGCAGACACAGAAACGTGAAGGGTAGTAAAGGAAGACTCGGAGAAATGGGTCCCTGTGTTTACAAAAGAGGGATGCGCTCCTGGGTAACAACGCAGAGAGAACTATGGCCTTCTTCCACTCCCCAAGCATAAGTCTTCCTGAGCAAAGACCCCTCTGAGCCCTGCCATCCTGGGACCCAGAGGCCGGGAGCTGCGTGCTGCACTCCTGGGGTGACGCCAGCCACAGGGTCCTGGGGACAGGCCAGGCCCAGCTGTGAGAGGCACGGAGAACAAGAGAGAAGCCCCAAGAGTGCTGGGTGGGGGAGGACTGGAGTCAGGAGGCCCCGGGGAGAGATGGGTCTTGCTGGGAAGAGAATCGGGGGCCTGGACCCCAGGCAAGGGCCTCGGCCACCCCGCAGGTGCAGCTCCGGGCCCCAGGGACACGCGGTTGTGCTTGAAGTTCCACTTCTTTCTTTCGTTTCATTTCTTTCCACTTGAGTCGCAGCACACTGGTTTCATCAAATATGGACTTAAATCTAAGCCATTCTGTGACTGAAAGAAAAATAAAGGGAGCCATCCGTTCGAATGACTTCTGGCGAGGCTAGAGAGGGGAGCCCAGGAGGGCAGTTGCACCATCAGTGGAAAACCATTTCCTAAGGCTTTACCATGCATAGATAAATCTGAGTACTTTGCTAGGAAGAAGCAAAAATGTGCTACGTAAATTCTTAAAAATCTGCCAACTTTGTGGCGTTTTCGGTGGTAGAAGTCTACTTCCTCAAATAAGACATCTGCCTGAACACACTCAGGGCTCCGAGGCGGAACACATCCTGGGGTTCCTGTGTTGACCCCCTTTTGGACAAGACTGGTAAATTTGAATATTCCATCAAAGAAGAGGAAAAGGAGTGAAGTGCGTGCTGAGGTTAGGATTTAACATTTATCCTGTCTTCCTCCACCCACCCTCCCTGCAAATCCCAAATGAGTTCACCTACAGTGTTGGCTGGGTTTCCCTAGGGCACTCCTTTTTGGGGGTTCTCTTGTACGATGGCTGATGGACTTCCCTCGGGGTAGTTTTGAGTTTCTTCCACCCAAGCCATGAGTTTGCAACAGTGGACCCCCTCTGCAGGTGAAGGGGTGCCTCAGACCCCACCCAAAGGCACCCACTTCAGTAGACACTGCCAAGCAGGCATCTTGGGGCCCCCTAACCATCAGTGCAGGACCAGGACCTCTGACCTCAGCACAGATGCTGCAGCCTCCAATGCCAGCCCTGCATGGCTCTTGGGTACCACGCAATCATGCTTCATAACTGCTGCCTTGTTGTGTGCAGAGGCTGCTGCATTTTAATTCCAGCCCAAATGGAAGAGCCTTTTTTTTTTTTAATGGATGTCTCCAAACAGTGAGACCCTCTGCATTTTGCATGTTCTTAGAAAAAGGCCAGTCAAACTGGCCTATATAGCGATCTGAGAGGCAGTCAACTCTCAGAGAAGCTGGAGGAAGTTTTACTTTTGCCAAAAAACTGGGGAGATTGCTTCGGCTGAAAGGCCCTAAATGCTAAGACACCAAAGCATTACACATAGTGTGGTGGCTAAGACCCCGGTTCAAACCCCAGTTCTGGCATTCGTTAGCTGTCTGTCTTTGGGCAAGTTATTAATCTCCAAAAGAGCTGCCCCTGCCCCCAGATCTGGGTGCACAACCCACACGGTAGTGGATGAGCACAGCACCCTCTGCGGGTGGGCGGTGTATAGCTGTGCCCATTCTACCTGTGCCAGACTCCATCCTGGACCCTGGCTATTTTCTAATGCAAACCCGATGTCCTCTCAGAGGCTGCTCTTGCTATAAATAAACAACAGATTCGTGGTTCCTCGGATGCCTGGCTATATCCAGTTTCCTGTAGAGGATCACACTGCATTGATCTCCTGATATAATACGACAGAAGGACACAGACTGGAAAGGGCCTGTGGCGGGCACACCAGCTGCTTCCTCCAGGACCCTGCCTGGGCTGCTGGGCAGAGAAGGATTTGGGACTGTCCATACCGAGCTGGATGGGAACTACTCCAGCCAATGTTTTTCTGTCCTTTGGAGTCATCCCAGAAAAATCTGCCAAGCCAAATGTCTTCGAGGACTGCACCGTTTTCTGTGTCCTCAGATGGGGAGTGGTGATGTCACTGACTCCCCAAGCTGCCCGGGGTCCCCAAGCCACCACAGCTGTCCCAGTGCTGCAGCCAGGTCACCCAGAGGCTCTGGCTGGAGTCTTCTCCTTTCCTTCTCTCCTTTTGAAGGGGGCATTCTCATGAAGCAGGGAAGTAGCAGTGGCCAAAACTCAGGGTCTATATAAACTAAAAGCTAAATGGGACAAGCTTTCCCATTTCCCTGAATCCCCAAAGCGGTACTCTCATTAGGCATTGTTAGCACCATTATTATGATGGGCATGTAGAGGTTCAGGGGGGTTAAGTAACTTGCCCAAGGTCACACAGCTAGAAAACAGCAGAGCTGAAATTCAAACACAGGTTTCTCTGGCCCCACACTAATCTTCCATCTGCTCATTCTTGGTGGGTGAAAAGGCTTTAGGCTCATGTTCTGGAAGGAAGGGAGGAGAGGAAGCCAGGGGGAGAAGGCACACACCTTCGGAATAGCTCAGCCCGTCCCCTAAGTGCCTCAGCTTTCAGACTTCATGGTGTTCAGATTCATCTGCTAGGTCAGGTGCTTGACTCATGAAGCCAAGGGGTCAGCTAATGGAAGTCCAGCTATAACTGCCATGAAAGATGCTTTGGTTTGTCTTACTAAAAACAAATATCTACACTGAAAGCTCCCTGACAGGCCCATTTTTTAAAGATCAATAATAATAAAATGTGAATGGAGATCCACACAGTGAGCCTAGAGGGGGCCCTAAACTATTCAACTCAGACACTGGCTCTCAGACTCGAGTGGGCATCAGAATCACCTGGAGGGCTCCTTCAGACACGGGTCCCCCACCCTGTCCCGGAGTTTCTGACTCAGGGCGCCTGGGGAGGAGAGGGAGACTGGCATTTTTAACCAGCTCCTGGGTGATGTTGGTACTGCTGGTTCACGAGCCACAATGTGAGAACCAATCAGGTAAGAACAACAGCTGGGCAGGGTTTCACCGTGTGGAACAGGGTCCCCAGTCCTTGCACAGTGCCAGCCCTGCGTCCCTGGGAGGGCCTCCTCCACCATCGCGCCCGCTTCCGTTCACCAGCAGGCGTCCCTTCCTCCTTTGCTGGGGACAGTCACAGTCTTTACGGAACAACCAAAACTACAGCTGGCCCTTGGACGATGCAGGTCCACTTACACGCGGATGGTTGGCAAGAGTAAAAACTACAGTGCTGCTCGGTCAGTGGTTGGTTGCATCCTCGGGTCAGTGAACCTTGGATACGGAGGGCCCACTACAAATTACACTCGGATTAACCTCCACGTTGTTCAAGGGTCGACTGTATTTCAGATCCGAGGCAGTAGAGCTTTCCATGCGCAGGCTCTGAGGGAAGAACTGTAGCATCCACAGCCTGAAGGATGCATCACATCCTGAGCAGTTCCAGGGCGAGTCTCCGAACCCAACCAGCAGCTGCAAGTTGAGCAGGGTGGATGGCCTTCCTGAGCCGGGTGTGTGTGTGGCACGTGAGTGTACTGTCGGTACCTAAACTGAGAAAAACCCCGACTAGCTGTCCATGCCAGAAGTGCGTGAGAAAAGGAAAAATCCTCCGCTTTACAGCAGCGTGTGTGTCCACAGCTCCACGTCAGCAGGGCTGGTGATTTCATTCACACATTAAGAAACCATCCATATCTGCCTCCACTTCAAGTAATTTAGTGGGAAGGCAGACTTCTCCCGTGTCGTAGAAATCACCTGTTACCTTCCAAGGAGGTTAATATTTGCTTTGAAAGCCACACTCAGAGGTACACAGAGAGGTTTCTTTCAAATGGTGAAAAGTCTTGACTGGAGGCTTTTGTCCACTTGGCTGATTGAAGAGGACTAAATATGCTGCACCCTTGATGTTTGAATCTTGCAATCTCTTGTCTGAAATTTCAGTGCCAGACGTACTGTGCATGTCCCAGGCTCAGAAGTTTGATTATTCACTCATTGATCCAGCAAGTATTTGTTGAGTACTAACTAAAAGCCAGGCACTGGGCATACAACAGTGAGGACAAAAAGGATCTGTTCTCACAGAATGAATGTCTGATTCTACTGGTGGAGGATTGATCACAAATAATTAGAAACGGAGAGGAGAGGAACGTGGTTCTTCCCAGTGAATCACAGAGGAGCCTGGCTTGGTCTAAAAGGAGAGAACACCATCCCCAAAAAATACAAAGGAAGAGAACATCTGGGGCAGGGGAACTGCCCAAGCAAAGGCCCTGTGGCAGCGAGGGGCACGGACGCGCAGGAAGGCCAGAGTGGCTGGAATGCAGAAGATGGGGGCCAGATCCCACAGGGCCGTGTGGACCACCATACAGGCTTCCATCTTTATCCTAAGAAAAACCCAAAGCTTTAGAACCATTTTAAGCAGTGGAGTGACACGATTCAATTTACTTTTTTTGAAAGTTCACTTTGGCTCTGAATGGAGAACATATCTGAAGGGGAGACCTGTCATCAGGAGATCGGAGGAGTCATCCAGGCAGGTGGTGATGGAGAGAAGAGGGGGTTCCAGAATGTCTAGGACCCAAACCAGATGTGCCTTAAGGACAGACTGAATATGGTGGGAAGGAGATGGAAGCACCAAGGGCAACCTCTAGGTGTGTGGGAGCCTCTAGGCCATGGAAGCGCTGTTCCTCTAAGGTCAGGGGGTGGGGTGACGGCCGGTGCGGGAAAGGGCAAGGTCACGAGTAGCCGCAGGGCAGGTGGAGCTGGGGTCCCAGGGGAGAAGCCAGGGCTAAACATGCAGAGGTAAGACTCATCGACACAGAGGTGGTGAGTGAGATTTTCTCACTCTGGGGGGTGGATGAGATTTTCTAAGGAAGAGGTGAGAGAAAATGGGGAGAAACGGGGCTAGAAATGAGGAACTAGGTGGGAAACCAGGCGAGAGTGGTGGGACAGCTGAGAGAAAATGGTGCTTCGAGGGATGGAGGGCAAGAACAGTGTCAGTGACGCGGGGGGCTAGGGCACGGTGAGGATGGAGCCATGGCCACGGGGCAGGGGGCACCGTCTCCTGGGAGCAGGACGATGACCCGTCAGCTGAGTGAGGAGTGGATGACGGGGGTGATGGGATGGTACAGTCCCTACATCTGGGGCTGTAACAGTGAGGTGGCCTCCCCAGGTCACACAGAGAACAGTGCTTGTCACCCCAAGCCCTGGAATGAGCAGGTCTGCCCGGGTTCGTGCAGCTCACTGGGGGTGGACGTCTCTACTGACCAGAAAAGGCTGACTCCCACCTCCCTGGATTTCCCCTGAGGTGCGCTGTTCTACTTTCTTACAGCAGCCTTAAAGCTCTACCCCTAACATCCCCCTGCCCTCGGGTTCCCACTGGCTTGTCCCCTGGGTGAGATGCGCAGCCTTCACCAGGATCAAGCCACCTGTCTGTCCTTTGGGATCTGCTGGCACCACAACAAGGACACGCTGGCAAGAAAAGGCAGCACCACATCCTCCTCGTCAGGGCAAAAGCCGGGCTTTGCCCGGCGTCTGGAGGGAGACCTCGGTGGTGCTGCTAGAAGGTCACTGCGTGAATGCGCGCGGCTCCACAGCCCAGGCCAAGCTGTGGCTGGTGGCAGCCCGGGACCATCCGTCTTCCAGCTGGTGGCTGGTTGCTCCTGGTGGGCAATGATGGCTTCGGTGGCTGCCTTCTGGTCCTCTGCTGCTGTCATCCGTCACACCGGCATCTCCGAGCTTGAAGAGCCCTTCCTCTGCCCTCCACCCCAGCTGGCTCCGGAGCTTCTTCCTTGGCGTTCCTCCCACCAGTGGCCCCCACCTTGGATTTGCTGGCTGCAGAGGGGCTGCTCCAATCTGTTCACTTGCTTGGTGCTCCTGTCTGGGCTCTGGGTCCCAAGAACACGAGGAACTGCGGGTGGGGAGCTCGGGGACGGCGCCCGGCGAGGGCACGGGCGGGTCCGGTGGGCTCTGCCCCACAGTGTGGCCTTGTCCGTCACAGGGGGAGCCAGCCGGCTCCAGGGGCTTGGAAGTTTCCCTCGACTCTTTTCCCGAGTGACCATGAACACCCGCGGGAAGAGCACCCAAGGGGGCAAAGCACGGGGGTGTGAGGCATCGGAATCATGTCACACAAGGGGAGGACTTGGCCTCAGTTTCAGGAAACACGGGAAAAACTCTGAGAACAGCCACGTCTCTCAGTGCCCCTGTGTTTCTGGGACAGTTCACGTGACGTCCAGGGAGAGGGGGAAGGCCCCTGGCCATCCCAGGACAGCCTGGCCCGAGGACTCACTCCACAGGGGAGATGCCCTCTGTCTGTAACAGCCACTTCCACTCAGACCTGCAGGGCAGGGCCTGTGGGGAAGGTCGTCTGGCAGGTTCTCTCTGCCAAGCTCCCCAAACTTCTGATGTCCCAAGGGACCCACGGGCAGGACAGGGCGTCAACCAGCTTGTAACGAGATTAAGAGATACGGAGAAGCTGGGCGTGAGCTCAGCCGTCCCAGCCCGAGTCAGACGGCACCTGCCTTCCCACTCCCCCTTCAGCCTCGTGAAGCTGGTGGCCTGAGCATCCTTGCAGGAGGAGACCGGCGACAAGGCCCTCCGGTGCCCTCACCTGCCCCAGAGGGGCTCAGGTGTCCCCGGGCTCTGGTGAGCAAAACAGAGCAAGCAAAACAAAGCAGCCAAGGTCACTCACCTTTGATTCCTTCTTCTTGATTTTCTGAGGTAGACACGGTCTCTGAAGAAAGACAATCTGCTTGGTGGATACGTTCCCCTCCCTGTAACACAGGCAGAGCTGAGAATGAGTCCTTTATACCTGGCGGAGCCCCGCACCTCACACGGAGGCCGCCGTCCTGAACTTCATCCAGGTCGGCTGCCCGTGGGAAGGAAGGTGTCCGCCCGAGAGTGAGAGGTCGGAGGTCAAGAAGCCCCCCACCTTCCCACCCCCAGGCCACCCACCCTTGCTTGCTATCTCAGGGGCCCAACGAAAGCTATGTGTGCATCCTTGGAAGGCAGCTTCCTGGCTGAAAACCCCCTTTCCCGTGACGTGAAATGACAGCTACCATCTTCGCCAAATGACGACAAAGTGGCCTCAGTGAATATCAGAGGGTGGAGGCCTCTTCCAAGTCTGTCTCTGGGAATGAGGCCAAGGAGGGAACTGGTTGGCCTGGGATGGGCGGCCAGTGAGGACCTGAGCGATTACAGGAGTTTGGGCAGAGGGCCTGGCTGCGCACGGGTCCAGGCCACCACCCTGAGTCACCCTTGTGAGCAGCGGGAACTGGCATTAACGAACGGGCTGGGGACACTATTCATTTTTATGGCACAGGGGGTGCGCCTTCCTCCCAGGAAGGCAGGACCTCGAGGAGCTGCCTTTAAAGATGCTAGAAATGTTGTGACGGAGATCATTGTTTTCTGGCCACCGCGAACCCCGCACCTTCAGATCACTTTCTTAAACCTCTATTTGGCAAACGTCTTCTCTGCTGAGGTGATGTGTCACTACATGGGGTGTTGGACGGAAAGGAGGGAGAGGACTAGCATTTTCTATTTTGTGCCCGGGCCGGGCTGGGCGATTGCACCCGGCGCTCCAAACAATGGGACCCCTACTTTCACCAATGGGACAGGACAGCTCAGCTTGGTCAAGGAGCAGGCCGGGGGTCACACAGCGGGGATTCTGCCCAGTCCCACGCTCTCTCCACTCCACCGCAAGGGTCATTTAAGGCCAGGAAGGTGGAGGATCACGGAGGCTTATTTAGAAGGTGGGACTGCTTGAGACAGAGAGACCGTCCCTACCCTCCGGGCTGCGAGCACAGAGCCAGCGGGGGCTTCACATTCAAATACATTCTCAGGGAGGCTCTTGTCCTCTGGAACAGAAGGCAGGCAGCATTCCTAGCTGCATGGACTAGGAAACTGGCTCAAAGAAGCTACGTGGACTTGACCAAGGTAAACAACAATCGGCCGACTCAGGACTTGGGTTCAAGCTCTGGGTCACAAATCGGGGGTTCCTTCCCCTCCACGGCACCACCCTATGCCCACAGAAACTTTGGCCAAGAAGCAATACGGAAATCTCCCGGTGGTCCAGGGCCCAAGGGCGGCTGCAGACTGGCTCCTGCAGCTGCACAGACCCCGGGGGTGGGGGATGTGATGAGGGCCCAAGAGAGGCAGTGATGGGAGCCCACACTCCCGCCTCTGTCTGTGCTCTGGGTCTGCACCACCTGCCATTCCCCGGGTCACTAGGCTTGCCTCAGGCCGTCCATCACCTGCGGGTGTGAGCACGCAGCTGGACTCAGGGAGGGCGGGGCTGAGGGCCACGGGAGGGGGCACCCCCAGAGGTCAGCAAAGAGGTGGCCCGTTGTAGACTGAGGGTCTAGTCGGGGGTTCTGCCACTTGCTGGCTGTGTGGCCTTGGGTATGTGATGGAGCCTCTGTGAGCCTCAGTTTCTTCATCTGTAAAATGGGAACCACATCTATGCTTACCACCCCACAGGTAGTTAGAAGGACCAGCTTGATAGCAAACCCAAAAGACAGATGGAAGGGCTTTAGGGTTCGTAAGACTAGGATAAGCCCACGGGCTCAAGGGACAGCAGGGAGAACTGAGGGTGGACAAACGACCATGAACGTGAAATCACAGGAAGGGCCACAGCCAGGGCTGAGAGTCCAGGGCCTCATGTCCCCTTGATGGGGCTACTGACCAGCGCCATGACCTTGGGCTAGCACTTCAACCTCCCCGGCCACACTTTCCTCAGCTATAAAATCGGTTAAATACAACCAAAAAAATCCCACCTCACCTCACAGGATTTTTTGAGGACTAGATGAGACTTTGCATGCAACGTGCCTGCCTAGCCCAGCACAGGGCACACAGCAGATGCTGAGTTTCTTTTGCATCTGAGAGCCCTGGGTCCCCTCAGCCCAGGTGACAGGCTAGGCAGCAATGGCTCACTGGCCGAGGCTCCCCATGTGGGAAGAGGGCTGCTCTGGGTGGGGGGGTAGTTAAGACTCTGAAATCCTGACCCTGCCGTTTCCCAGGTGGAGAACTGATGTAACAAAACCAGACTCACAGGGATTCAATAAGTTACGCACGGAAGGGTTTATGGGGAACAGTGCAAGTGTTCAGTAACAGTAATGATGGTTATTGTTACCTCGTTGTCTTGACGACAGGAGTTGGCAGCACACAGGTGAGTTGCCAGCCGTAGGCGGCCAGCGAGTTCAGCAGGGGCACGTAGTCTGTCTGCACCTCGACACCCTGGGGAGAAAGGCCATAGTCAGGGCTGCAGCTGCCTCAAGCCAATGACGTCTGAGGGACGGAGAGGGGACCGTCCAATCCGCCAACCCAACAAAGCAGAAAGGGGTGGGATGCCCTGTAGCCTGGGGCCCTACTCCAGCTCCGAAGATGCTTCAAGAGCTTGGAGCCCGACTGCCAACATGGGATTTCTTTCCAGCCCCGACTCAGTCTGTGCAGTCGGCAAAGAGATAGAGCCAAAGGGTTGATCCATTCATTTTGTTTTATTCTTGTCTGGACAAATAGCCTCCTGTGAGTTTCACTGAAGAAACACCATCACTTCTGCTCCAAGACGTACCTAAGCCCATGACAACATCCACTGCTCAGATGGTTTCAGAGCATCTTGTGGGGAGTGAAATTACATTTGACAAACGTTCGAGTCATCTGCATCCAGCCACAGCGGCAACACACACACACACACACACACACACACACCCTGCACGTGCACACAAACAGGGAGCTTCACCTGTGTTACACATCCTGCCGTAAAGGAGTAGATGAAAGCTGCTTCATTTGGAATCAGGGAGGAGCAGGGGGAGGGGACTGACGCTTGCCTTTCAATTTAAAAACCCAGTCCTGCTCCCACAGGGAGACAATCCCACTGTGAGGCCGCCAGCCCGGGCCTTACATCCTGCTTTCTCGAGAGGCAGGCTAAGCCCCACCCCTCCCTGCGTAGACCCTGCACCCACTCTCTGCTCGGTCAGCTCCTGGTAATGGCTTCAAACACTACTGACATGTGTGTAGAGTCCTTCCAGCGGAGGCTGCCACAGGACTCATTCAGCAAGTACCTCGGAGCCCAGGTGGGTCGGAGGTGAACGAAGGCACAGTCCTGCTGCTGGAGTTCAGTCCAGCAGAGGCCACGGCACAAACACCCATGTGACCGAAATACAAAACAGCCCACTGGCAGGGCCATGAGGCCGCACTGTTAGCAGAAAGGGATGGTGCGATCGTGGTCAGGGCGGGCTTCCTGGGGCTCAGGGGCTGGGTGGAGATGGACAGGTGGAGCTGGGTATAAGGCATTCCGGGGGGACGCCAGCATAGACAAATGGCAGACCGCGAGGGGCCTGGAGCGCTGAGAAGAGGCTCACCCGGAGAGCGGTGCTGCTCAGAGGGGACCACCCACAGTGAGGGGCTGTCCTGCTGGAGGCCTTTGGGGGACAGAACCAGGGGCCAGAAGAGAGATGAGGGAACAACCAGCCCTGCTTCTCCCAACGGCTTTAAAACTCCTATCACTGGGCATCCATCCCAGCGTGGCTACGGGGCAACCAACGTACCCTCGGGGAGCCTCAACTATATAAAGCAAGTCTTGGCCTATGTCAGTGGTTCTCAGAGTGTGGTCCCCGAGCCAGCAGCATCACCTGGGAACTTGTTAGAAATAGAGTCTTGGGACCCCACCCAGACCTGTACAATCAGAAACTCTGGGGGTGGGACCCAGGGGTCTGTTTTTTTTTCTTTTCTTAATGGAAGTGCTGTTGAGTTACAATATTATATTAGTTTCAGGTATACCCCATAGTGATCCAATATTTTTATAGATTATACTCCATATAAAGTTATTATAAAATATATATTCCCTGTGCTGTACATTACATCCTTGTATCTTATCTATTTTATACATAGTAGTTTGTACCTCTTAATCCCCTTTACCTATCTTGCCCCTCCCCCCTTCATTCTCCGCACTGATAACCACTAGTTTGTTCTCTATATCTATGAGCCTGTTTCTGATTTGTTATAGTCATTCATTTTATTTTTTAGATTTCACATATAAGTGGAAACATAAAGTATCTGTCTTTCTCTCTCTGACTTATTTCACTAATAGGCATAATACCCCCCCAGGTCCATCCATGTTGCTGCAAATGGCATTATTTCATTCTTTTTATGGCTGCATAGTATTCCATTGTATATATGTACCACATCTTCTTTATCCATTCCTCTATTGATGGACACTTGGGTTTCTTCTGTATCTTAGCAATGATAAATAATGCTGCTATGAACACTGGGGTGCATGTATCTTTTCTAATTGGTCTTTTCTTTTCTTTGGATACATACCCAGGAGTGGAACTGCTGGATAATACGGTAGCTCTATTTTTTTTAAAGAGTGTTTCCAGTAGCTGACATGCAGCTAAGTCTGAAAAGTACTGCCTAGATAATCAAGTAGGTTTCTTCGGATGACAGAAAAGAGTCTGCAATTTCGTGGCCAGAAATGATCAGCTGTTACTTTCGAATTTCCCCGAAAGGAAAGCTGTTACCTTTCCTTTCATCCTCCAGGAGAGGAGAAGTCGGGGGACTTTGAAAGGCTCTGCTCTGTTACTAATACTGGTGCAGCAGAAAGCAATGGAGCGGGGAAGAGGAGAAGGTGGGGGACAAAAGAACGGGGTGGGGAAGGGGCAAGAGAAGGAGGAGAGGACGGGGAGTTAATGAAAGAGGGGAGCAGGAAGAAAAGGAAGGAAGAGAGGAGAGACAGGTACAAATACAACCAACTGACGGGAGAGGGACAGGAGGCGACCCCACTCTGGCCCCGTCCCTGAAGCCCCCATTCAGGCCAGAGGCGGCAGAAGGTGACCCAGCCACCCCTGTCTCTGCTGGCCCCCCGGACACACGGGACCTCCCTTCCAGACCAGTTACGGCCAGTGTCCCTTGTGCTGGACAGGGCCCTCACCACCTGCCGTGGCAGCTTTATCCTGAGAACCCGTGCCCCCATCCCTGCATTCCTGATTTAAAGAGGAGAGAAAATGGTACATCCACACTCAAGCTCTGCAAGGTTAAGATTACTTGGGTCTATCAAGAATAACCTTCCCACTTTATCAAGCACTCTGACAAACCAGCTACAGACAGTTGCCATGGCAACCAGGACAAGCGTGGTGCTCACAAAGCCCTGAGTGGCAGGATGGAGTCCTTTTATTGGTGCCTGTGCCCCAGCCGGGTTTTCTCCTCGGGCACCCAGCAAGGCAGGACAATGGGCACCCCCGAGGCAGCCTGACCCGCCTGCCCAGCCAGGCCTCGTAGGGCTGCTTCTGCTTTGCTTCTATTTTATTCCCCTCATTCACCATCTTAAAGAGAAAGACAGCAGGATTTCTCCCCAACAGCTTTTCCCCTCAAGGTAGGGGATGTCAGCCAGAGGGTACAGAATCAGAAAGACTAAAAGGAAGAAGCGAAAACACAGCAAAACATGACCCTGCTTGAGAGAGCTGAGAGTTCAATCACAAGTGTTCCCAGCCGGCTGTCACAGAACGGGCTGAAAAGTAAAATACAAATGGTAGGGGGTGAGGTGTTTCATTCTGCCAGACTCTCCCACTCCAACTCTCTGGGCTGGTCTTGATTTAATTAACGGTTAATGTGGTTTTCCACAAGCACCTATCAAAGCCGGTTTGCATATTATCAACAGAGTCAGAAGACGACGTTTCTAAAATATGACATGAACTCCATGCAGTCAGTGGAAGAGGCTTTCAAGTCCATTAGCTAGCTGAGAAAGTGGTCCGAAACGCATCAGACGGAAGGCTCTCTGATCTGCTTTTCTGTGACACTCCAGAGAGGAGAGAAAAGCACAAACAGCAATCCAAGGCCAGCCCACTTATCAAACGAAAAGACATTTCTTTCTGGGAACAGGTGCAAAAATTTTAATTAACTCTCCACTCTCCTGTGTGGATACGTAATCTCCGATCACACCTGGAGTGCTAAAAAAAAAATGAAGCGTGTCCTGTGGTTCTTTGACTTGTATAAAAGGGATTCATTTGTATTTATGGCTCTTTTTCCTTTGTTCCCCGTAATTTCTCCGTGGTTGCAAATCCACTAAAGAAACAGGCACCCAACACAACTTTCCCTTACCCTCCAAAAACAGAACAACACAATGTAGAGTTTACTAAGAAACGCATGTGTCTTTTGATCCGCTCAAAGATCCTTTGTGCAGGGGTGGTAACACATCAGTCCAGTGAGAAAGTTTGTATCCTGAAGTCAGTGTGCTCTTCTTTTCTTCTCCTTGTTTCCATTCTGGAAGAATCTGGGAGAAAAGCAGCTTAAAAGATGATACTTTGCTCCTTATTCATGACTCTGAATGAAGACAGGAATTCAATTTCCATGTCTGAAAAGTATGCAGGACTTCTGGGCTGGTCTCCACACCTGAAACAATGACTGGAGACAGCCACCAGCTGGGTGCTTCTCTTCCCTTCCCTTCCCTTCCCTTCCCCGAGAGGACATGTGAAGCAAGAGCCCTGCAAGAGTCTTTTGTAAAATTGCTACCGAAGCACTGATGCCTAACACTAATTGGCAGGGCGTGTTTATATACTATTCCCTTACTTATCAATTTTAGGTGTCTATTGATTTCCTACCATGGGAAATAAAGGCTTAGAGCTCCCATTCACATTTCTTACTTTCTCTTTCCTGATGCCCCAAATGGTTATAATTTTAATTAAATCAAAAGTCTGTTCGTGTTATTGCAAATATTGCTGGGTCAAGTAATGCACTGTGACCACACCTTTTTTTTTTTTTTTTTAATATAGTCCTTTAGTTTTCCTGGAGTTAACTGTGGCCTCAATTTCTTTCATCTGCGTGGTTGTACATGAACCCATCACTAATTCATTCCACATGTTCCAACACTTCTTCTTCCTGCCCATCAATAACTATCCCATGTACCTAAATATGTTCGTTCTACTTTTTTCCACTTGGAGACATATTTCTGGAACTTTCTGTACCCTTGCTTCAATCTGGTGTGGATGCTTCCCAGGACTGTGTTCTCCCTCCACTACTGTCTATGGCTGGTGTCTTCTCTTTTTTGATTTCCTCCTCATTTTGCTGGAGCATATCCTCTAGTGGCTCCCTAGGAAACAATGCCCTGGAAGTTATTTGCATCCCTGCACTCCTAAAAATGTCTTTGTCTTCACTTTTAACTAAGTTTGGGTACAGAAGTCTAGGCTGAAATCTGTTTGCCTTTAACACTTTAGAAGTACTGCTCCACTAGCTTCTAGATGTCAGTATCGCCATTGTGATATCTATTTGGATTACTAATACTTCGAGTGTAATCTGTTGTGCTGCTTCGGAAGATTTTAGGATATTTTTCCCCGTGAAGTTCCAGAATTTCACAACATGCCTTCGTGTGTGTGTGTGTGTGTGTGTGTGTGTGTTAAAGGGCTGTACACTCAATGGCTTTGCCCTCAAAGGATTCTTGTCCTTTGACTCTGAAAAGTGTTTTGGGTTTTTGTTTTTTTTTTTTGTTTTGATAATTTTTCTCTCTTCCATTTTTGTCTTCTTTCTTTCTGGACTTGCTATTAGTCAAAACGTAGGACTGATATTTTAATTTTATTACCTTTCTTTCCCCCTGTTTTCTGACTTTTTAAAAACTTTACCTTCTGAAAGATGTCCTTTATTTTGTTTTCCAGTCTTTTTGTATGTTTTAAAATGTTCTGCTGCCCTATTTTCAGACCCCAAAGCTCTTTCTTCTCTTTTGATCATTTCTTTTTTATAGCATCTTGGTTTTGTTTCACGGATACATATATTCTATCTCTATAAGTCGTTTCGTCTGATCCTTGAATTATCTCTGCAGTCACCAGGTTGCACAAGACAGAGGTGGCAGCCAGGGATCTTACCACACTGTGTAAGGACTTCACCACAATGCCCCAGTTTTCAGCTCTGCAGTTCACATCCCACCATTCTGCAGCGAGTTAGGCTTTGAAGACCAGAGCTTTCCTCAGGATCCCTTCTACATCCAGGTGCAGCTTCCTCTACTTTGCTAAATTAATCCGCCTTCCTCCGTGCACCTTCCATCTTCTAAAAATCTGTTGAAATCACACATCTTCCACTTTCTCTTCTTCCAATATTTTTGTTCTTGTGGGTATCTATCCATCCATCCATCCATCTACCTACCTATCTATGTCTCTATGTCTCTATCTATCTATTTACCTATCTATCTTCCTATCTATCCATCCATCCATCCATCCACCTATCTACATACCTATCTGTCTCTATCCATCTATCTTTGTATCTATTTATCTATCCATCCATCTACCTACCTATGTCTCTATGTCTCTATCTATCTATCATCTATCTTCCTATCCATCCATCCATCCATGTACCTACTTACCTACCTACCTATGTCTCTCTCCATCTATCTATCATCTAAAGTCATTTTTCATTATTTGTAGGAGTTCTGTTCTATAATGTCGCCACAAACACTGAATTAGCAGATACTGAAGCACTGTTCCTTGGGAAATACAGGGTTAGCTTCCTGTTAGCCTCTGGTCAGATTTGTAACTCACGCCTGAACAAAGCTTACTTAACACACATATTTGCCCCATAAGGCACATCTCAGCCTTCCTGTTCTTAGGAACACAGGACAGAACTGCACCACTATGCTTGGGGGCAACTTTATACAGTGAAATCACCAACAAAAAGCACAAGCATGTGAAAAATGTGGCACTAAGTGAACTGCAAACAGGACACTTGTTTACAGCATGACAGCTAAAATGAGAAAGCTTAGCTGGGAACATGCATGTCAGCAACATAATTTATTTATTTATTTTTGCCACTAAGCATACATCTGCAAGTGACTGTGAAAGCACCAAGAGTACTGATTTGGAGATTACAAATAAATTTACAAATACATCTATCATTCTTTTAGTATCAGTTCACTGGGATTTTTCAGAAGAGAGAAGAAATAACTACCTATGTCCAACTCCCCACATTTAACACAATTTTATTAATTTTTAAAGGGCCTACAGGAAGCCATTTCTAAACATCTTAGAATCCAGAAAACATAAAGAAAAAATAATAAATTTGGTGACATAAAACCCCTACTGCGTGACAAACGACAAGCTATGCAAAAGCAAGAGACAAATGACAAGATGGGAAACTATTTGTAGCTCAAATTACAGTCAAAAAAGTAGCTCCTAAAAATTGATAAGAAAAGAAATCCAGTAATCCAAATTTTAAGATGGGATGAGGCTAGGAAGAGAGTCACAGAAAAGGAAATTCTAATGGCTATAAACCAGAGGAAAATATACTAAATCTCACAATAAGAGAAGTGCAAATCAAAACTACCCTGTGATATCATAGTTTCACCTCTCATATTGGAAAACCCCCAAAGTTTGAGAACTACTTAGCTGACAAGGCTGTGGGGAGGCAAGTATTCTCATACATGGCTGGCAGGAGGACAGATTCAACCTCAGGGAGAACAATTTGACAGTATCTCTCAAAATTACAAGTAAATACATTTACCCTCTGACCCAACAGCCGCACTTCTGGGAATGGATCCTGTATATTAAAAAATGACAAATGTACAGAGTTATTCACTGGAGAACTGTTCACAATAGCAAAACACTGGACACCACCTGTGTCAATCAGTGTTGGGCTTGTTAAATAAATAATGCTGTATAACAACATAATGGGTAATGGCTGCTCATGTATTGAACCAAGGCATATGGGACAAGGACCACAATGAGAGGGAAAGATTCCTATGGGAGAAAGAAAAATGCCCACTCACTCCCCCCAAATGTGTCTACGTCCTAAATCCTGGGGCCTGGGAAGAGGTTGCCTTCTATGGTAAAAGGGATCCGGCGGATTGATGAAGTTAAGGATCATGTGATGGGGAGATTAACCAGGTGGGTTCAATGTGATCAAAAGGGTCCTTAGACAGGAGGCAGGAGGTGGGTCAAGGTGAGGATGGGAGCAGAGGGCAGGGTGCTTGGCCACCAGCAGGTTGGCCTCTAGAAGTTGAAAGCAAGGAACAGATTCTCCCAGAAAGAATGCAACTCTGCCAACCCCTTGATTATAATCCCTTACAACCCATTTTGGACTTTTGGCCTCCAGAACTGTTAAGAGAATAAATTTGTGCTGTTTTCAGTCACTAAGTTTGTAGTAATTTGTTACAGCAGCAATAGGGCACTCACACACAGTCTAAAGACAGGGAAGGGTTAGATGAAAAGGAAGACTTGGAGGCATTGGCCAATACGGGCAGAGGACAACTCAAGGAGGGGTGAGGCTGGCTGAGGACTCGGTCTCCTGGGGAGGGGAGAGCAGAAGGTGATAAAAAAGCCCTGAACTGGCTGGAGGGCAGCCCAGGGTAGGAAACACATTTAAGAAGAAAGATCCACACCATCTAATGTCTTGAGAGGGCAAGCAACACAGAGCCTGAAAAACCATCTCTGGATAGACCGTGAGGTCTCAGGAGACCACAGCCAGTTTGCTTCAGGAGGGAAGTGGCTGGCATGTAAACATGTTCTCAGGAAATCTGGGGTCTGCCTTGACTTTGCCATGGCCAGCAGAGACCCTGGCCATGACGGCACACAGGGAAGATAAGAGTCATGCCCTCAGGAGATAGAAAGTAGAGATGCAAGGGCAGGGCAGGAGAGGGGAATGCCAAGCTGGAAAGAAGGAACATTTCATCTTCATTTATCAACTGGAAAGTAGGGGCTGTAACACGGCGGCGGTCTTGCAGAAAACTCCGTTGAGTCCTTCAGTATCGCCAAGGGCACGGCTATACCAGGTACCACTATTCACTTATGAATCTCCACATCCAGTCAACCTGGTTCTGTGCCACGCACCTGGGAAGCGAAGATGTGTGAGCCTCTTCTCCTGCTGTAGGAGATCCCGGTCCAGGGGGTGGGGAGAGCTAACATACAGTCCCTCCCCAGATGCAAGCCACCATGAGGTGTGCTGGAGGGAAGGAGAGAGGAAGGAAGGCTGTGCCACTCGTTCTCTCTGGGGAAAGGGCAAATCCATCTGAGGCCAGTGGCAGCTGCAGCAGCCCTGCCTTCCTGGCCCCCATCCCCCCACAGGCCTCCTGCAGGACCACTGCCTCTGCCAGCAGAGGGAGGGGCAAGGATGCTGGGGCCGGCTGGAGATGTTGTTTTCCTCTTTGTTTTACACACAATGCCCCAGAAAAACATTTTGCTGATATGTAATTAGGCCAACATAATAGAGCCTAAGAAAGCCGTCCGTCTCATTTTAGACAACTTCGGCTTTCATAACGTTCAAAGAGAATACGTTAAAAAAAAAAAGCTTAGCTCTCAGATGTAGAAAAGGGGGCAGAGGAAAATACACGCAGTGCGTGGAAAGCTTCCTTTCTAGGACGATTTACCCACCCCTGCTGGTTAATTCACATCTTTGCCTGATTTTCACTCCCACACAAGAAAAGCAACAAACTGCAGCCCTATTGAGAGCCCAACAAAATAATAATGACTGTTATTATTATTTGAGATACACTGTTTGCAAAAAATGGCCTCAATGACTACTTCCCTGCCTCTAGGCCTCTTTACGGCATCCTCCAGCTCCTCCCATAAAGAGGCAAAGTCCACTTCTCCACCCCTTGAGTTCAGGCTGGGCTTGTGACTTGCTCTGACCAACAGATATGGTAGATGTGACATCATAGTTGTTCTAAGCCTAGGCCGCAAGTGACCTTGCTGCTTCTACCTGCTCTCAGGGAACCAAGGACAAGCCCAGGCTGGCCTGCTGGATGATGAGAGTCATGTGGCCCAAGCAACTAGCAGACGTGAGGGACGCCATCTTGGACCAGCGAGACGCCAGTCGACCAGCCAGTGACACACAAGCAGAGTGAGGTTACAGGAGCTTAGCCCAGATCAGCAGGATCACCCAGCTGACCTGTGCACTCACTACAGCCATAAAGGCTGGTTATTTCAATTCGCTAAGCTTCGGGGTGCCTTATTCCACAGGAGAAGCTGATAGATTATGATTATTCTAGGGAGAGCCAAATAACCCAGCAAACCTCTAGGAGGAAAATCGGAGTGAAAGTCACCTCATCTGATTAGAGAGAAATAGAATGTAATAGCTACTACTGAATGGAGCTCAGGGTTTCTAATTTCTCACTGCTCTCAAAGCTGGCACACCACGCCCTCATCTCCTACATGCCAGACATATTGTGACCTGGCATGACATCGCAGTCCTGAAGTCTCATTTACGACAAGCTACCGTGAGGCCCAGCACTGCCGCCAGCGTACCCTGGGAGGGAGAGAGAAAAACCCACGCAGGGGGAGAGCGTGCTCACTCGAGATGCTGTCCGGGCTTCTCCCAGAGTACCACGCATGCCCAGCTGGCAGGAAAACCAAACCTGCAGTGCAAGATAACACTCTTCTAGATTCTAGGCCGGGCAGGTGATTTGGTCCTGGGACGTGCAGCTTCGGGAGAGGGGTTAGGGGTTATGGGGCGGAGGGACAGGAGATGCGTGCACGCATCAGAGCTGCCTGCTGATACGCGCCTGCTCGACAGCGTGAGAACCACGCCAGGTGTGTGGCAGCAAAGGGCTCCCAGATTACGCTGCAGGCAAAGATGCTGGATGTTTCAAGGTGAAGGGGGCACGGCTGGGGCAGACTCTGACCATTAGTAGGAGAAGATGCTGCTGCCGTTCTGAGCGCAAACAGTTAAGCGACTCAAAGCCGTGACATCCTGTGGGCTGCTCTGCGGGACCTCATACTGGGACAGCGCGAGCCGTGCATCCTCCAGAAGCTGACATTTCACACACACACTGAATGCATCGGGGTGAGCGCATCCTCTCCGGCAGGCAGACTTGGAAACAGCTTGGTCTGATAACAATTGAACAAGAAACATTTTCTCCATCCAGGGACTTGCCAAGTCCCTTCCGCTTGCTTTGAGGAGTGAGAGGAAATTAGACTTTCTGGGAATAAATGGGATCTGTCACTTTGTCTTTACACAACATGAGGTGAATGAGGGATCATAGTTTTAGCCTTTCTTTCTTATTTTTCCACCATATCTACAACCTAGAGAAAAGAGGATTTAAAAAGAGCTTTCCCACAGTATATAATTAAAAGGGATTTACTCTGGAGTGGGGAGGGGGTGGGGACGTGTGCCAGCAAAAACTCTCGAACTTAAAACTACATCAAAGTTATCACCTTCAACTACAGTGGATTCCTGACTGCTTACCAATAATCATAAAGCGTTAGCCCAGATGATGTCCCTGAACAAAGGCTGCTTCAAAATCCTAGCAGAAGCGGCAATGGAAGTTAAGGGTTAAGGGCAGGCCAGCAGCAGTAGGAGCCACAAAGCACAGTCACTCTGAAAAGACAGTAACGTTGTAGAACATTCAGCACAACACATTTTCCCTCCCTGACTTTCTCCATCTGGTAAATTCAAGGGGCCACGGTCCCACTTCAGCATTCGGTCAGTATTCTCTCTGGTCAATATTCTCTTGGTGGTGACCCAATTGTTGGCCTCTTGTTGCCATGGTTACCAGGATGCTAACTGGACCCTCTCCCTCAAGCCAAATTATGTTGCACGAGTCCCTCAGTGTGTCCTCTGGGGACCCTGCTCCTGGTAAGGGGACTTCTACTAGGGCTCCCGAGGTGCTGGGAACCACCAGCGGGAATATCCAGCCTTCAGGACATGTCAGACCCCTGACTGTCAGCTCCCCTGTCACCAGGGTTCTTCCATTCTCTCTGGTTTCCTGCTCCACTACAGCCTGGAGATAGACGCACCAGAGCCTGTCACAGACGCACTGTTGGGTTTCCATCAGCACCTGGGTTGTGACCCACCAAAGGAGGAGCTGATGAACAGAAAACCAAGGTCAAGAAAATGAAAATGGCCTCAGAGAGATCAGCCAACTCTACGTGGGGTCCTGAAGAAAACCCCCCTATTACCCTCTGTCCCCTGCACTATCACTTCATCATATTGATCACTTCTTAACACTGATTAGCTTATCTATTTATTACTATCTCCTTCACTGGAATGCATTCTCCACAAAGCAAGGGGTTTGTCTTATTCTCAATGAATCTCAAGCAACTAGGGAAGTGTCTGGCACAAAATGAGTGAATGAATGAATGCACCTTCCCTAGCATTTCTGGGGTAGGTTCTGCCACCGCTGTCTTATATGCTCAAAATCTTATCAAAATTGCTGTAAATCACATCCAACACTAATGAGACGTGAGTTTACCATTCAAAATGGGAGTTAATCTGCCAGGATGTTGTGGTACCATCCTTCTGACCTTTCTGTATGTGGAAGTTGGAAGTATATTCATGTATGAAAATTAAATGCAGAACCACATTGGTCACCAACCACTAAGGCTACTGGATGCTTTAGCAAAGATTGGTAAAATTATTAAACTGGCCACACACAAATCCATCCCCATCCTGCATCTGTGCCCCTGCACTGTGATGCAGATGGTCCTACCAGGAGATAATATCTATCTCACCACCTCTTGAATCTGAGCTTGGTTTTGTGACTTTCTTTGGCTATTAACAGGATATTAACAAATCAATAGGATATTAACAAATATGATGCAAACCAAAGCATGAAATAAGTAAGCTAGCACACTGGGGCTCTCAGGGACCCTGTGACTTCCCTACTGTGAAGAAGTCTGGGCGAGTCTACTAGATGTTAAGATACACAGCGCCTTCTGACCCAGCCAA
Organism: Mesoplodon mirus; assembly: GCF_964341445.2. Taxonomy (NCBI): domain Eukaryota; kingdom Metazoa; phylum Chordata; class Mammalia; order Artiodactyla; family Ziphiidae; genus Mesoplodon; species Mesoplodon mirus. Next base: position 29,966,192 of record NC_138982.1, on the reverse strand, counting down.
CAGCCAGCCAACTGTCAGACACGTGAGGGAGGCCAACCCTGGATCCTCTGGCCGTCACCTGATGTATGAGAGAGCCCAGGAGAGGTCAGCTAAACTGCTTCAGAGCAGAAGAACTGCTCAGCTGACCCAAAGAATCATGAGCTCAATAAACAGTCATTTGAAGCTGTGAAGTTTGGAATGGTTTGTTATACAGCAAGAACTAACTGATACAGACTGGAAAACAAAACATCTATCATTTAATAGAGACAAGTCTACCTGCTTCTTTCAGTATGACTTTGTCTTCATATGGCAGGGTGACTCTGCACAATTTTGTAGCCTAAATCGGTTTTAAATAGGGTGATGTCTTTGTGATGATCCTCACATTCTTGACCCATGTCCCCTTCTGGACAGCATCAAGCATTTTTAAGGTGAAATCAAAAGTAAAACTTGTTTCCATGGGATACAAAATAGCTAGCTTTAAAAAGTATGGACCTTTAAGCCAAAATGTGATACAAAGCACAATGATAAAGCTAGAGAATATTCATGATGTACAAGAGCAAAAAATGGAAACCATCTAAAATCTACCAATAGAAAACTAATTAAATAAATTAAAATATGATGGCTCATATACCAATATTCTACAGCCATTTAAAATGATGAGATAGAAAGAGTGTGAACAAAATAATCCCATTTTTAAAAAATATATGCAAATGTAGACAGAATATATACTAGAATACACACCAATATGTGACTATCTTCTCAGTTATGATGAAAGTGGGATGATTTTTGCTTCCTTTTCCTTATTTGTATTTTCTAAACTGTCTTCAATTACATGTGTCATTTTTTAAAAATACCTTAAGAATAACTGACATATCTAAAAATTCACCTGTTTATAGTACACAATTCAATGGTTTTTAATATATTCACAGTTATGCAACCATCACCACAGTACAAATTTAGGACGTTTCCATCACCTCCCCCCAAATTCTTGTCCCCATTAGCAGTCACTCTTTTTCTCCCCATCCTCACCCCTAGGCAACCACCAATCTACTTTCTATAGATGTGCCTAATCTGGACATTTCATATAAATGGAATCATACAATATGCTATGTTTTGTACCTGGCTTCTTTCATTTTAACATAATGTTTTCAAGGTTCATCTGTGTTGTAGCATGTATTAGTACTCCATCCCTTTTTATTGCTGAATAATAGTCCATTGTACGAATAATATTCCATTGTACATATTTTATTTATTCAACACTTGATGGGCATTCGGATTGTCTCTACTTTTTGGATATTATGAATAATGCTGCTATTATTTCTCTTGGATATGTGCCTTAGAGTACAATTACTGGGTTGGTCATATGGTAACTATGCTTAACATTTTGAGGAACTGTCCATGCATCACTTTTGCAATAAGAAAAAAAAGTTATAAAAATTTAAGAACAGATGTCTTGGCCTCATTAGACTAGCTTCTGAGCCTTCTTGTCTAATTTGCCAAGTGAATCCTCCCTTCCACCATAGTTGAAGAGGATGTTTAATAATTTTGCCTCAAAGAGGCCACTGACTTAAAAGCAATAGTTGACCCATGCGACCCAGCTTATTAAAGCTGGAAGCAATCAGGGTGTTTCTCCGTTCAGTGGCTCCTGGTTGGATTTTTAACATGCAGATCCTAATCTCCACCCCCAGACCTACTGACTGCCAGGGCTGGTGCTGGGGAATGTGTATTCGTATCAGATCCCCAGGTGATTCTGAGGATCAACAAGGTTTGGGAAGCACTGTTCTAGTGCTTCCTGCCCAGAACAGAAAGGCGACCTCCATCACCCCTGAGAGATGGTAAACTGAACATGTGAATCACCCTGATACCTGGGAGTTGACAGCCTCACGCCCCACCTACTCCCACTGCCAGATGGTTCCACAAAACTCTCCAAAGGATCCTGATTTTCCCCTTGCAACTAAGGAAAACAGAGTCTATCCCCTTTATCAGAGGTTTGCCCTTCAAAGATGTGGAACCAGCTTCCTGATTGCCCTTGTTTGTTCCTCCTCCAAAATAAACACAACCACTTGTTTTCAACCATTTCCAGGCATGTCCTCCATCGCTATCCACCCCCGAATCCGTCTGTGTTTCTTGTCAAATACAGCAGTGTGGTAGGCATAAGACTCCCAGTCAACCGGTATCACACTGGAAAACAGAAGATAAGCACCCCCTGTGTGCATTTCATAATATGGCCAGTTATCTTTTACCCATAGCAATAATCTCATGTTGTTTCATATCCACACAACCAGTGTTTGATGAAACTTGTAACACGGAAGGAATTAATTTGGATCCAGGGAACATGAACATTAGAAACAGCTAGTCCCTGACTCGAGGAGTTCACAGAGCAATTAAAAAATTAAATAACTCTATGTCATATGATCCAGCAATGCCACTCCTGGGCGTACATCCAGACAAAACTATAATTTGAAAAGATATAGGCACCCCACTATTCATAGCAGCACTATTTACAATAATTGCCAAGACACGGAAACAACCTAAATGTCCATTGACAGATGAATGGATGAAGAAGAAGTGATACACACACACACACACACACACACACAATGGAATATTACTCAGCCATAAAAAGAATGAAAGAATGTCATTTGCAGCACCATGGATGGACCTAGAGATTATCATACTAAGTGCAGTAGGCCAGACATAGAAAGACAAGAATCTAAATTATGAAACAAACTTATCTATGATACAGAAATAGACTCACAGACATAGAGAACAACAGACTTGTGGTTGCCAAGGGGGAGGGGGTGGGAAGGGAGGGATGGAGTGGGAGTTTGGGGTTAGCAGATGCAAACTATTATATATAGAATGGATAGACAACAAGGTCCTACTGTAGAGCACAGGGAACTATATTCAGTACCCTGGGATAAACCATAATGGAAAAGAATATGAAAAAGAGTAGACATATATACGTATAACTGAATCACTTTGCTGTACAGAAGAAAATCACACGACATTGTAAATCAACTATACTTCAATAAAATAAATTAAAAAAAAATTAAATAGCTCTAAGGAAGGTGGAACATGGTGCCAAAAGTGCTGAAAGGAAGGGAGTGCAAATCCAGCGTCAAAGATGATGTCACAAAGAGTTGGGCCAGGAAGGGCAAGGACCTCAAACGTCGAGGGGGGATTCAGCAGAGGGCAGGAGAGAACACAAATGGAGGGACAAGTAACCAGGGTGTGATCTGGAAAACCCCACTCGGTCACAGCTCAGAGCATTTGGAGTATTTGGAGAGGAGTAGTCGGTACACTGTTCACCTGAATTAAACTTATTCATCACAATTGCTTTCAAATCAGGTATTCTCCATGCTGTGTTATTGATTTTTTTGCACTTAAATACAATTGATTTTTTTATACTTAAATGTATCCCATTACATTTTATTGGGCTGGTTTTGACCTAACATTGATAAACTAGTAGATAATGAGATTGGAAGGAGTTTAAGAAATCAGGGAAACCTACTCAAAAAAGAAGCTGGATTAGGTAAGTAATTTTCAAGGCTTCTTGTTTTGTTTCTTTTCCGTTTTTGAAAAAGTAGTGGGAGGCTTTCCACAAACATCAATGTAATCTAATTTAGAAGCCCAATATGTAAAAGCAGATAGATTCAGAAAAAGCAGCTCTGGTTCCCACTGACGTGGGTGGGTTGTCCGGAATCTTCCCCACTCCCCGCTCTCAACGATTCCCTCAATTCTTCCCTCCCCCACCCACACTGTGCCCAACTGAAATGTTTTTGTGGAGCCCAAGAGCATCCCTGTTCTTTGGATCTTGACGGCCATCCAGTATACTCCACGGCCTCCCACAGGTCCCCCATCATCTATGTCTCTACACGAGGCACTGAAAATGACGTGAAACAGGACAAGGCACAGGATGGCATCATAGGGCCCACAAAGAAAGACCCCCATCCAATTAAAGATGTTCATACTGAGTGTAGCCTCTTAAGCAGTTCCAAAGGAAGCAGGCCCTTCCTTTGTATTTCATCTTACTAAAGTTCTTGCCAAGTGAATTTAAAAAGGACAAATTCCAAGGAAGGGTGATGAATGATCACTTAACTACAAGAACACCCTCCAACCCTCTATACTCATTGATTTAATATACTAAGTTCTTGCAGAACCATTTGCCCTGTCCTCACCTGTGGCCCCCAGGCTGTCTATGCATTTAAAAAATTATTATAGGGGTCATGAGAAGGAATGCAGGCAGTTCTCAGGAGCAAAACCAGCCTTTGGATGGCAGCCAGCAAGGAAGCAAGGACCTCAGTCCTACAACCACAAGGAGCTGGATTTGGTCAACAACCTGGAAGAGCTTGGGAGCAGATTCTTCCCCCAGAGCCTCCAATGAGGAACACAGCCCTGCCAAGCCCTGATTTCAGCCTAATGAGACCCAAAGGAGAGGACCCAGTTGAGCTCACCCTGACTTCTGACCTTCAGAAACTGTAAGACAATAAATTGTGTGTGTGTGTTTAAAACTCTTATAGAATCATTCGCCACCCTTCTAATCCCAAACACATTGGAAAAACCTAAAGATAAAGCCCTTCTTATCACATTGAGGGTTGCCTCTTTTTTGTCACGCACTGGATGTTTTAAAGCATACTACTGTTTAAAAAATGCATTCGTCCCATGATTCTGAAAACGTGATGATTTCCTTCACTCTCTCTTCCTCTGCAGCCAGGCTCTAAATTCGCTTTGCCCCATGGTCTTCACCAGACCACACACTTGCCTCTCCCCTCTCATCAGCCTTAAAAGGTTCCTGGTGATTTAGGGCCTCTCACCACCCCTCAGGAAGCCTGACAAGGAAGAGAGGTTATTTACGGGTGTGGAAAGACCAGGGGGTGAGCATTCATTTTTAATGACTGCACCTCTTCCTCCAAGTTAAAGGAATCAATCCTTCCTGCCTGGATTGAATCCATTCATCATGTTTTCACAGTGGCTGACACACAGTAGGAACTCAATATTTATTCGTTGAATAAATTTTTAAAAGGCCTAACTTACTTGTATGACTACATTTTGCATAGGAAGTGAAATATGGGAATCTGAGAAAACGGGACCATTGAGTTTATGGAAGAAAAAGAGTGCAGACAGAGAGTAAAAGTCAATTCTTCCTTTGTCATCCACTCTCTGAGCTGTCCCCAAGTCCAAGTTTAGTCTTCTTTAAAATACTTCTAGGAGCATCCCTGCCTTCTGTCCCACTCAGTGGCAAACTGTTGGTTGCCAAGGCCAATAGCCCAGGTCCGCCTTCCTGGCTGACACCCTCTCCAGCCCAGCTCACCATGATCTTGACAGTGACGTGGGTCTGTGACCCAGCCAATGGGACAGAAGGGAAACTCTGCTTGGGAGTTCCTGGGAAAGGTCTTACTTGCTAATAAAAAATAGTACATGGCAGGAAATGCCCCCTTCTTTCCAACTGTCATCATGTTCCCATGAGATGCTTGGGAACTGCTGCAGCCACCTTGGGATTAGGGTCCTGAGGGGAGACCTAGCAGACAAGCTGAGGACCGGGATGCGGAAGGTGACAGTCCCCAGGTCCCTGATGATGTCCTCAAGCCGCTGAAAAAGATGATGCTGCAACCCCCCACCTTCCTCCAGACTTGCTGCCTGGTGAGATGCGATGACAAATCCCTACTGTTCAAGCCACTGCCAGGTGGATACTCTGCCTTGACAGTGGAAAGCATCCTGATTGATACCCATGACCACCACATATGACATCACTTATAGGTGGAATCTAAAAAAATGATTCAAATGAACTTATTTACAAAACAGAAATAGACCCACAGACGGAGAAAAGAAACTTATGGTTACCAAAGGGGAAAGTGGGGAAGGGATAAATTAGGAGTTTGGGATTCGCAGATACACACTACTATATATAAAAGGGATAAACATCAAGGGCCTACTGTATAGCACAGGGAACTACATTCAATATCTTGTAATGACCTATAATGGAAAAGACTCTGAAAAAGAATATATATATAACTGAATCACTTTGCTGTACACCTGAAACATTGTAAATTAACTATACTTCAATAAAAAATTATGTTCAAAACAAGAAGTTGTACAAGAAAAATAAATAGGTGGAAGACAAGAGAAAGTGGAATTACTCAACTCCTATTTTACTTTCTTTTCCACAAGGAGAAAATAAGTACACCTAAAACCTAAGAGAAGAAAGGCTATGGGGAGACAGAACTAGCTATCATCTAAAAATGAACTTTTAATTACCCAAGTAAAATGAGTATTTCTCTACATAAAAATGAAAATATTCCAGATAAAGCTGCCTTCCACGCTTCCATGCCAAGTCACATGTAGCCACCATCATCAGCTTGGTGGCCGCTCTTCCAGACCTTTTTCTGCATTTACATATTCCCACACAATATACATCATATTATTCTGTGAAGTTTTTTTCCCCATTAATGGCATCACACTGGTGAGGGTATCTCTGTACTGGTCAGGGTTCTCCTGAGAGACAGAACCAACAGAATGGATAGAGAATAGAGAGACAGACTTTTAGACAGATAGATAGATAGCGACAAAGAGACAGAGACAGAGAGAGATGGATAGATAGATTGATTGATTTGGAGGAACTGACTCGTGTGACTGGGGGGCTGGCAAGTTCAAAGTCTGCAGAGCTGGCCCTCTCTTGATGTCTCAGCTGACTGGATGAGGCCCACTCGCATTATGGAGGGTTAGTCATCTGCTTTGCTCAAAATCTACTGATTTGAATGTTAATCGCATCTAAAAAACACCTTCACTGTAACATCTAGATTGGTGCTTGACCAAACAACTGGGTACCACAGCCTGGCCAGGTTGTCCCATAAAATTAACCATCACGGTTCTTCTGCACCTTGTTTCCCCACTGGACAACATTTCATGGAGTTCCTTCCGTGTCAGTCTGTACAGAATGACTGCATACATTACTGTAAGGATGCACCATCCACTAGTTAACCCTTCCGCTACTGATGGACGTGCACCTTATTTCCTTTTTCCTGTTACTAATAATGCTGAAACCATGTCCTGGTATCAGCATTCTTGTGAACATGCCTCTGTTTCTCCAAAAGAGATGGATGTGGGCTTCCCTGGTGGCACAGTGGTTGAGAGTCCGCCTGCCGATGCAGGGGACATGGGTTCCTGCCCCGGTCCGGGAGGATCCCACATGCTGCAGAGCGGCTGGGCCCGTGAGCCATGGCTGCTGAGCCTGTGTGTCCGGAGCCTGTGCTCCGCAGCGGGAGAGGCCACGACAGTGAGAGGCCTGCGTAACGCAGAAAAAAAAAAAAAAAAAAAGAGATGGACGTGAGGTGTGGACTTGCGTAGGGGTGGGCATTGAAAATTTTTCATAGAAGTTGGCAACCTGCCCTCCCAAGCAAACCTCAATTTTTTAAATGACGAATTTAAAATTCATCAAGCCGAGAAGAATTCCATGTTAAGGAAAAGGTGCTCAGCACACTGGCATGTCACTATCAAAGGTAGATGCAAGGAACTTGATCAAAGTGAAAGCTGGGAGAATAGACATTCTGTTGTCCCAGCCACTGGCAGACTCATCTGAGCTGCGGTTTGCTCTGAGTTAGAAGGAGTGGCATTACCACCTGGGAGGGCGGGCCTGGTCCTTTCATGGCAGTGATCATCCACGGGAAAATCTTCTGTACCACAGGAACAAGGCAGAGACCTGCTATCTTTGGCACTAAAGGCTATGATCTCAGAACCAAAATAATTATCTTGGAGAAATTGTGGCAATGAGAAAAAATGCCAGATGGTTTAAAAGGAACAAATATTGGCTCCCTTGTCGGAGCAGAAAGTGGTGAATTCTAGACACTGCAGACATTGACGTTACTCCCTGGCAAATCCCAGTGTGGACCGTTACATGGATGGTCAGGAGCCCTTGGAAACAGAAGATTGATGCCCAGAAGGCTGCGGATGTCCATGCAGAAAAAGGGGGACATACAGGTTGTTGGATAGGGTTGTGGGACAGGTGGGGTGGAGTGTACCCCAGAGTGGGTTCCAATTACAGAGATGCCTCTTACCAAGCCTCTCATGAGTCCTTCAGGGACAAGATGGTGACCGCTGGGTGGAATGACAGGGCCACCTGAAACCTCTGCAAACGGGGCTGGGGCCACATTAGGTCCTGGGGGAGAGATTCCCACAGCATGCCAAAGGACCATGTCCTCCATCCACCCGTTGGACACTGGATCAGACAGAAGCAACCCTACGTAGGGAATGCTCAGAGAAGCCAGGGCTAGGACGATCCCCCAGACGCAAGATGATACCGTCATGATCACAAATGTCTCAGCAGGCTGGAAAAATGGGCAGAAACCAATGGGAGGCGATTCAACAGCAGACTGAACACACAGATGGAGGATGGAGACAACACCTGACAACAGCGCCTCACGGGATGAGAAATGTGGGTGTTCACAGGCTGTAACAGGTGCCCCCAAAGGCCATTCAACTTCCAGCTGCACTAGCAGAAGCCCAGGTCGAGCTGTAGCGAGACCAGGTCCTTGCAGGTAGTGGGCTGCTCTTCACGATGCCCTTCGGATCCCAGGATGCTGTGCAGGTGAGCACTTCCAGGGTAAGTCTTCCATGCTCCCACATCTGTTCAGGTCAGTTAGACCCATGATCACAGCTACATGTCTTAATTTAAATTATTTAAAACGGATAGGAAGTGCAAAGAAGTTGCTTCCAGGAAAACTAGATAGAATGCTTTGAAGAAACCTGACAAAGGACAGTTGCTTAAAAATAACAACTGTGGCCACTGTCTGGTGGGGCGGAGGGGGCTGGAAAAGACCAGGAAAAAAAATCATGAAAACAGAAGGATTCTGCAGTCAAATTCCTTTGCTACACTTTACAGACACTAACGCTGGCCATCAGCGACTGCACACTTTGGTTGATAAAAGAAGAATGAAGTGGGATTCTAATCAGCAGACCCCAAACTCAAAAAGATTGGCACATGGATGTGTACTTACATATTTTATATTAAAATGTGTAAGATGTGAATATGCTTTTCTCTCTTTTTAAAAATTGTAATTGAAGTATAGTTGATGTACAATGTTAATTTCTGCTGTATAGCAAAGTGACTCAGTTATACATATGTATATTCTTTTCCATTATGGTTTATCACAGGATATTGAATATAGTTCCCTGGGCTATACAGTAGGACCTTGTTGTTTATCTATCCTATATATATAATAGTTTGCATCTGAACTTGTGGTGAGAGAGACCTTCAAGATGGTGGAGGAGTGAGACGTGGAGATCACCTTCCTCCTCACAAATACATCAGAAATACATCTACATGTGGAACAACTCCTACAGAACACCTACTGAATGCTGGCAGAAGACCTCAGACTTCCCAAAAGATATATATATTTTTTTCCTTTTTCTCTTTTTGTGAGTGTGTACGTGTATGCTTCTTTGTGTGATTTTGTCTGTATAGCTTTGCTTTTACCATTTGTCTTTGGGTTCTGTCTGTCCTTTATTTTCTTTTTTTTATAGTGTAGTTTTAGTATAGGTTTTAGTATAGTATGTTATCATTGGTGGATTTGACTTTTGGTGTGGTTGCTCTCTTCTTTCTTTTTTCATTACTTTTTAATTATTTTTATTTTTAATAATTTATTTTTTATTTTAATAACTTTATTTTTATTTTATTTTTTCTTTCTTTCCTTCTTTTTTTCTCCCTTTTCTTTTGAGCCATGTGGCTGACAGGGTCTTGGTGCTCCGGCCGGGTGTCAGGCCTGTGCCTCTGAGGTGGGAGAGCCGAGTGCAGGACATTGGTCCACCAGAGACCTCCCAGCTCCATGTAATATCAAATGGTGAAAGCTCTCTTAGAGTTCTCCATATCAATTCTATGACCCAGCTCCACTCACGACCAGCAAGATACAGTGCTGTATACCCTATGTCAAACAACCAGCAAGACAGGAACACAACCCCACCCATTAGCACAGAGACTGCCTAAAATCATAAAAAGTCCACAGACACCCCAAAACACGTCACCAGACGTGGTCCTGCCCATCATAAAGACAAGATCCAGCCTCATCCACCAGCACACAGGCACCAGTCCCCGCCACCAGGAAGCTTACAAAACCCACTGAACCAACCTTAGCCACTGGGCAGGCACCAAAAACAATGGAAACTACGAACCTGCAGCCTGCGAAAAGGAGACCCCAAACACAGTAAGTTAAGCAAAATGAGAAGACAGAGAAACACACAGCAGAAGAAGGAGAAGGGTAAAAACCCACCAGACCAAACAAATGAACAGGAAATAGGCAGTCTACCTGAAAAAGAATTCAGAGTAATGATAGTAAACATGATCCAAAATCTTGGAAATAGAATGGAGAAAATACAAAAAATTTTTTCCAAGGACCGAGAAGAACTAAAGAGCAAACAAACAATGATGAACAACACAATAAAAGAAATTAAAAATTCTCTAGAAGGAATCAATAGCAGAATAACTGAGGCAGAAGAACTGATAAGTGACCTGGAAGATAAAATAGTGGAAATACTTACCACAGAGCAGAATAAAGAAAAAAGAATGAATTGAGGACAGTCTCAGAGACCTCTGGAACAACATTAAATGCACCAACATTCGAATTATAGGGGTCCCAGAACAGGAAGAGAAAAAGAAAGAGACTGAGAAAATATTTGAAGAGATTATACTTGAAAACTTCCCTAATATGGGAAAGGAAATATTCAATCAAGTCCAGGAAGCACAGAGAATCCCATACAGCATAAATCCAAGGAGAAACATGCCAAGTAACATATTGATCAAACTATCAATAATTAAATACAAAGGAAAAATATTAAAAACAGCAAGGTAAAAATAACAAATAACATACAAGGGAATCCCCATAAGGTTAACAGCTGATCTTTCAGCAAAAACTCTGAAAGCCAGAAGGGAGTGGCAGGACATATGTAAAGTTATGAAAGGGAAAAACCTACAGCGAAGATTACTCTACCCAGAAAGGATCTCATTAAGATTCGACGGGCAAATTAAAACCTTTACAGACAAGCAAAAGCTAAGAGAATTCAGCACCACCAAACCAGCTTTACAACAAATGTTACAGGAACTTCTCTAGGCAGGAAACACAAGAGAAGGAAAAGACCTACAATAAAAAAACCAAAACAATTAAGAAAATGGTAATAGGAACATACATATCCATAACTACCTTAAATGTAAATGGATTAAATGCTCCAACTAAAAGACATAGACTGGCTGAATGGATACAAAAACAAGACCCATATATTTGCTGTCTACAAGAGACCCACTTCAGACCTAGGGACACATACAGACTGAAAGTGAGGGGATGGAAAAAGATATTCCATGCAAATGGAAATCAAAAGAAAGCTGAAGTAGCAATTCTCTTATTAGACCAAATAGACTTTAAAATAAAGACTATTAGAAGAGACAAAGAAGGATACTATGTAATGATCAAGGGATCAATCCAAGAAGAAGATATAACAATTGTAAATATTTATGCATGCAACATAGGAGCACCCCAATACATAAGGCAAATGCTAACAGCCATAAAAGAGGAAATCGACAGTAACACAATCATAGTAGGGGACTTTAACATCCCACTTTCACCAAAGAACAGGTCATCCAAAATGAAAATAAATAAGGAAACACAAGCTTTAAATGATACTTTAAACAAGATGGACATAATTGATATTTATAGGACATTCCATCCAAAAACAACAGAATACACTTTCTTCTCCAGTGCTCATGGAACATTCTCCAGGATACATCATATCTGGGTCACAAATCAAGCCTTGGTAAATTTAAGAAAATTGAAATCGTATCAAATATCTTTTCTGACCACAACACTATGAGACTAGATATCAATTGCAGGAAAAAATTCTGTAAAAAATCCAAAAACATGGAGGCTAAACAATACACTACTTAATAACCAAGAGATCACTGAAGAAATCAAAAAATGCCTAGAAACAAATGACAATGAAAACATGATGACCCAAAACCTATGGGATGCAGCAAAACCAGTTCTAAGAGGGAAGTTTATAACAATACAGTCCTACCTCAAGAAACAAGAAATATCTCAAATAAACAACCTAACCTTACACCTGAAGGAATTAGAGAGAGGAGAACAAAAAAACCCCCAAAGTTAGCAGAAGGAAAGAAATCATAAAGATTAGATCAGAAATCAATGAAAAAGAAATGAAGGAAACAAAAGCCAAGCTCAATAAAACTAAAACCTGGTTCTTTGAGAAGATAAACAAAATTGATAATCCATTAGCCAGACTCATCAAGAAAAAGAGAAGACTCAAATCAACAGAATTAGAAATGAAAAAGGAGAAGTAACAGTTGACACTGCAGAAATACAAAGGATCATGAGAGATTTCTACAAGCAACTATATGCCAATAAAACAGACAACCTGGAAGAAATGGACAAATTCTTAGAAAAGCACAACCTTCTGAGACGGAACCTTGAAGAAACAGAAAATATAAACAGACCAATCACAAGCACTAAAATTGAAACTGTGATTAAAAAATCTTCCAACAAACAAAAGCCCAGGACCAGATGGCTTCACAGGCGAATTCTACAAGACATTTAGAGAAGAGCAAACATCTTTCCTTCTCAAATTCTTCCAAAATATAGCAGAGGGAGGAACAGTCCCAAAATCATTCTACGAGGCCACCATCACTCTGATACCAAAACCAGACAAAGACATCACAAAAAAAGGAAACTACAGGCCAATATCACTGATGAACATAGATGCAAAAATCCTCAACAAAATACTAGCAAACAGAATCCAACAGCACATTAAAAGGATCATACACCATGATCAAGTGGGGTTTATTCCAGGAATGCAAGGATTCTTCAATATATGCAAATCAATCAAGGTGATACACCATATTAACAAATTGAAGGAGAAAAACCATATGATCATCTCAATAGATGCAGAGAAAGCTTTCGACAAAATTCAACACCCATTTATGATAAAAACCCTGCAGAAAGTAGGCATAGAGGGAACTTTCCTCAACATAATAAAGGCCATATATGACAAACCCACAGCCAACATCATTCTCAATGGTGAAAAACTGAAACCATTTCCTCTAAGATGAGGAACAAGACAAGGTTGCCCACTCTCACCACTATTATTCAACATAGTTTTGGAAGTTTTAGCCACGGCAGTCAGAGAAGAAAAAGAAACAAAAGGAATCAAAATCAGAAAAGAGGAAGTAAAGCTGTCACTGTTTGCAGATGACATGATACTATACATAGAGAATCCTAAAGACTCTACCAGAAAACTACTAGAGCTAATCAATGAATTTGGTAAAGTAGCAGGATACAAAATTAATGCACAGAAATCTCTTGCATTCCTATACACTAATGATGAAAAATCTGAAAGAGAAATTAAGGAAACACTCCCATTTACCACTGAAACAAAAAGAATAAGATACATAGGAATAAAGCTACGGAAGGAGACAAAAGAACTGTATGCAGAAAACTATAAGACACTGATGAAAGAAATTAAAGATGATTCAAACAGATGGAGAGATATACCATGTTCTCGGATTGGAAGGATCAACATCGTGAAAATGACTATACTACCCAAAGCAATCTACAGATTCAATATAATCCCTATCAAACAACCAATGGCATTTTTCACAGAACTAGAACAAAAAATTTTCACAATTTGTATGGAGATACAAAAGACCCTGAATAGCCAAAGCAATCTTGAGAAAGGAAAACGGAGCTGGAGGAATCAGGCTCCTGCACTTCAGACTATACTACAAAGCTACAGTAATCAAGACAGTATGGTACTGGCACAAAAACAGAAGTATAGATCAATGGAACAGGATAGAAAGCCTAGAGATAAACCTACGCACATATGGTCACCTTATTTTTGATAAAGGAGGCAAGAATATACAGTGGAGAAAAGACAGTCTCTTCAATAAGTGGTGCTGGGAAAACTGGACAGCTACATGTAAAAGAATGAAATTAGAACACTCCCTAACACCATACACAAAAATAAACTCAAAATGGATTAAAGTCCTAAATGTAAGGCCAGAAGCTATGAAACTCTTAGAGGAAAACACAGGCAGAACACTCTATGACATAAATCACAGCAAGATCCTTTTTGACCCACCTCCTAGAGAAATGGAAATAAAAACAAAAATAAACAAATGGGACCTAATGAAACTTAAAAGCTTTTGCACAGCAAAGGAAAGCAGAAACAAGACAAAAAGACGACCCTTGGAATGGGAGAAAATATTTGCAAATGAAGCAACTGACAGAGGATTAATCTCCAAAATTTACAAGCAGCTCATGCAGCTCAATATCAAAAAAAAAAAAAAAACCCAATCCAAAAATGGGCAGAAGACCTAAATAGACATTTCTCCAAAGAAGATACACAGATTGCCAACAAACACATGAAAGGATGCTCAACATCACTAATCATTAGAGAAATGCAAATGAAAACTACAATGAGGTGTCACCTCACACTGGTCAGAATGGCCATCATCAAAATATCTGCAAACAATAAATGCTGGAGAGGGTGTGGAGAAAAGGGAACCCTCTTTCGCTGTTGGTGGGAAGGTAAATTGATACAACCACTATGGAGAACAGTATGGAGGTTCCTTAAAAAACTAAAAATAGAACTACCATACAACCCAGCAATCCCACTACTGGGCATATACCCTGAGAAAACTATAATTCAAAAGAGTCATGTACCACAATGTTCACTGCAGCTCTATTTACAATAGCCAGGACATGGAAGCAACCTAAGTGTCCATCGACAGATGAATGGATAAAGAAGATGTGGAACATATATACAATGGAATATTATGCAGCTTTAAAAAGATATGAAACTGAGTTATTTGTAGTGAGGTGGATGGACCTAGAGTCTGTCATACAGAGTGAAGTAAGTGAGAAAGAGAAAAACAAATACCATATGCTAACGCACATATATGGAATCTAAAAAAAAAGGTCATGAAGAACCTAGGGGCAGGACAGGAATAAAGACACAGAACTACTAGAGAATGGACTTGAGGATATGGGGAGGGGGAAGGGTAAGCTGTGACAAAGCGAGAGAGTGGCATTGACATATATACACTACCAAATGTAAAATAGCTAGCTAGTGAGAAGCAGCCACATAGCACAGGGAGATCAGCTCGGTGCTTTGTGACCACCTAGAAGGGTGGGATAGGAAAGGTGGGAGGGAGACGCAAGAGGGAGGGGATATGGGGATATATGTATATGTGTAGCTGATTCACTTTGTTATAGAGCAGAAACTAACAGAAAAAAATATTTGGAGACTTGGAAAAATTATATATGTATTTGAAATTAAAAAAAAATAGTTTGCATCTGCTAATCCCAAACTCCTAATCCTTCCCTCTGAATATGATTTTCTTTGGTTCTTTTTCATTGACTTTTTCAGTTAACCCACCAGTTCCCAAGACAACTGCATCAACTCAAAGCGCTTTCCCTACTGTTTTATGTTCAGTTCTGGTGGCAAATTTCACAGGAAGCACTTGTGAGCTAGAAGACAGTCCAGGCAGCGGGATGAGGATGGAGAGGCTCTATGGCTCACAAGCTCCTGGTGGTATCCTCCAAGTCCATTGCGCGGTCAGGCTGAAGGACGTGCAGACAGAGAGAAGATGACAGTCCCTTTCTCTGCCTCTCTCTTCCTCTTCACCTATCCGTCTATGTAGCTTCCCCCTTTCCTTTCAAAGAATCACCCTTTCTGCTCACACTCTAGATTGTAAACTCATAGAGCACAAGCCAAATACCTGTTATAAATGCCCTACGGATGGACTTTCATCCCATTCACAACTGCCTTTAATTTTAGGTCACAGGTTTCCAACTGAGAAAAATGCAATTATTTGCATTTGACTCCACATGTTCCCTAGCCCAGCCTCCTCTGTGCTTTTGGAACAAGGTCAACACAATAGGCAGAGGATCTTTCCAATTGATGATCCCGGGTGACCGATACAAGGAAACAGTATTTACTTACTCTATGGCAAGTACAACATTCACAACTTTTAAATACGTTATCTCTTTTCATTCTCATCAACTTCGAGAGGTTGTTACCCGTGTCTCCATTTGTACAATTGAAAAATGGAAAAGCAAAGACGGGGTGGTTTCCTTTTCATACACTCAGCAAGAAATAAGAGAGCAGGATGCCTTCCCAGGCCAGACTCGAGAATCCACATTCTCTTTCCAACATACCGCACTGTCTGCAGAGCTGTAAAGAGCCAGGTAGGTTGTCTTGTGAAAGTGTGTGTGTGTGGGGGGGGGGTGTCTGGGGTGCAGGGGAGAGGAAAGCCAAGAAGATGTGGCCTAATTAGACTGGCACATCTGCACACAGAGCTTGAGGATATTAATGGGCAGAGGAGTAAAGGGGCAGGAAAGGGACAAGTCAATCCCAACTGTGAGAAAAGAGACAAAGCTGGTCCGAGATACTTTGTGGTCAGAGCCCTGGGAGGCTCCAGGAGGAGAGTGGCTGCCAGAAAAGCAGGATCAACCACAAGCCAAGAGGGAGCTGCCCAGGGCTTGAACAGGAAAGGCCTTCCCCAGAGGCCATAACGGTGGGGAGGAGAGGAAGGGGATGGTCTCGAGGATAGAGGTGAGGGAGCTGGACACCCCCGCATACAGCCCGAGGCACAGGCAGAGGAGCAGCTGTCTGTGGGTCAGAGCAGGGGTCGGACAGAGCTCTTCCAATTGCTGGGCCAGGGGCAAGCCCACCCC
Source organism: Mesoplodon mirus (assembly GCF_964341445.2). Taxonomy (NCBI): domain Eukaryota; kingdom Metazoa; phylum Chordata; class Mammalia; order Artiodactyla; family Ziphiidae; genus Mesoplodon; species Mesoplodon mirus. The sequence goes on along the minus strand of NC_138982.1, from coordinate 29,949,480 downwards.
ACACTGGACCCTGCTGGGCTGTGCTGGTAACAGCTGCATACACGTGGCTCCTCTAAGGCAGGGATTGATTCTCACAGTGGGCTGAATAGGAAACTCGGGGGGAGAGCCTGGACGTGTGTCTTTTAAAAAGCTTTCCAGATAGACACAAGCTCAATTTTGAGAAACACTGGTCTACCCTTGGGCTGAACCAAAAGGCTTTCAACCCAATTCAGGAAGCATTTACTGGATGCCTTGAGAAACAAAGATGAACATCCACTGACAGATGAATGGATAAAGAAGACGTGGTGTATATATACAATGGAATATTACTCAGCCGTAAAAAAGAATGAAGTAATGCCGTTTGCAGCAACATGGATGGACCTAGAGATTATCATAGTAAGTGAGACAGAGAAAGACAAATATCATATGATATCACTTACATGTAGAATCTTAAAAAAAGATATAAATAACTTTAAATACAAAACAGAAATAGATCCACAGACATAGACAACAAATTTATGGTTATCAAAGGGGAAAGGTGGGGAGGGATAAATTAGTAGTTTGGGATGAACATATACACACTACTATATATAAAATAAGTAACCAACAAGGACCTACTGTATAGCACAGGGAGCTATATGCAGTATTCTGTAGTAGCCTATAAGGGAGAAGAATATGAAAAAGAATATATAAAGTATGTAGAATATATATATATGTGTGTATATATATATACATACTTTATATATTCTACATACTTTATATATATATATATATATATCTATATCTGAATCACTTTGATGTACACCTGAAACTAACACAACACTGTAAATCAACTATACTTCAATTTACAAAAATAACCATTTAAAAAATTGACAGGGGCAAAAAATGACAACCGTGTCCTTACTTGAGTTTGTAACCATTATCTCCCTCCCACAGACATTTTATTTTTTAAAATATTTATGTATTTATATATTTTATATTTGTTTGGCTGTGCCGGGTCTTAGTTGCAGCACGCGGGATCTTTTTAGTTGCGGCATGCATGTGGGGTCTAGTTTCCCAACCAGGGGTGGAACCGGGGCCCCCCGCACTGTGAGTGCAGAGTCTTAGCCACTGGACCACCGGGGAATTCCCTCCCACAGACTTTTTAGATAGTAGGCGTTCCCTCCAGTTACGCATCAAGGTCACATTTTAAAATTTCAATATTTCAAAGGCTAAAGAAAGACGAATCATTGGGATGCTTTTCCTATCACCCTTTTCATCAAATATCACATGACCATAGACATCTGGGGAAAGTGGCATCTGTACCATTCTTTCAGACACTAGTTCTTAAAACTGAGGAAGTTTCAGAACCACCTAGAGAGCCTGTTAAAACCCAGATGGCTGGGCCCACCCGCAGGGCTTCCCATTCAGTAGGTCCAGGGTGGGGCCCAAGCATCTGCATCTCTAACAACTTCCAGGTGCTGCTGCTACTGGTCCTGGGACCACACTTTGAGAACCACTTTCTCAGGCAATTTTGGATCATTGCCATCAAACCATCTTTATTGAGGAAGCCACAAAGTCTGCCTTTCACAGCCACTTTAATGTGCAGACAGCAAGGGATTTTATACACGTCCCCACGGCCCTGTGGCCGATCGCATGTGCAAAATCACGCAACGTGTTTCTGGTGCAGCCACGCATCACTTGCTGATACAGCCCTGTGTCACAGAGCAAACCGAGTGCTGCAGCTTGTGGGTGCAGGGCAGCCAGCATGGGCTTGTCCGGACGGGGTCCTTGAGATCCTGCATCTACCACACGTGGCAGGCTGGGTGCACGGACCGCCCCATCTTACAGTTGTGGAAGTTTAGGGTCCCCAGGGGGGACATGACCTGCCCACATTGGACTCTGCATTTTCGACAGAGCCTCACTTCCTCTGCACCCCATTTCCAGTTAGGGGCACGGAGGCTCACTGGGACCGACGGCGGGTGGGACTCACTGGCGGAGACTGACGGCAAAGCAGGTCATCACCTACCTCCTCACCTTCCTCACTACTTACGCCTGCAGGACCCCTGGCCCCCAACCTAACTGGCCCTGGATGCTGTGGTTTTGGAATTCCTGTTTCTGATTATTACAGTTTTTCTGTGGACTCTATTCTGTCACATTTTCAGGCAGCTATTTCCCATCCCTACTCAGATGCAGGCTGCCCCCCGCACCCCTGCTCCCCACACCAGGCCTCCTCAGAACGGCTGAAGGCTCAAAGGCTAAGCAACGGTGCTCGTGGGGCACTCCACCCCCGTCCAGGCGGAGAACTGGCCACAGGCTGCAGTGCCAAAGGGCACAAGGGTGTGGCGGGTTCCCGTGCCCCGCACTCTGCACCAAGAGCTGCTTCCTCATCTGTCCTCCTCTGGCACAGAGACCCCCCTGTCTGGCAGGGCCCCTCGGAGCGACGCCCACCCTGTGTCCTTCTAGGGCCAACTTGAGAGCATTCAGAAATCAGTCCCCTATTTTCAAACATGCCAGATGCTGGGTGGACAAGAGACTGGTCTATAAAGTCCATGTTTCAACAGTTGCAGAAATGCCTTTAAAATACACACCAGCAAACCTCAGAAAGAAATCAGCTCTCCCCTTCCCAAATCCCAGCCCAACACAGCTTGAGGAATTCCTCTGCCCACAGCAATCTGGTGGCCTTGCGGGTCAATATATCTCAAAGACCGCCTTCAACACTTAATGGGCCAGGATTCTAGTCTCCCTGTGCCTCAGTTTCCTCATCTGTAAAATGGGAGCAATCACAGTACTCAGACTTATTGCGAAGGTTAAGAGCGCAGGTGCATATCAATTTCTTCTGGCATATAAATTTCTATGGCCCCCTGTCAGAGGGGGCCATACAGTCTAGCTCCAATAACGATGAATCTCTAATTATTATGGGGGCCACAAACTATGCGTTTGCCTCACTTATGTCACTTAGCGTTTGCAAATTAATGAAAGAAGAATCTTTTCTACCCGGCACACACAATGTGTTTTTTCTACAGAAAGGGAAAAGTGGGGCCCATCCCCCAACCGGGGGTGGCATAGGAGGGGCACCAAAGGACGAAAGGGGTCCTCACAGGGTGTATGGAGGTCCAACTGCCGTTCAGAGGAAAGCGACGTCCAGCAGCAGCCACGCTCAGAGGAGCGAGCGGGTAAAACAATCACTGTCCAAACAAGAAAAGCACCACTGCCAATCCCAACACTTACGTCCAGAACCGTCCACTGTTCCACTACAATAGCATCGTAGCCTTGCATGGTTCTGCTATCTTCTGTGGAAACTGCTTCAAAGATGAATACTCCATCTGTCAAGCCGTGTAAGGAATCTGTGGAAAAAGAAAAGGCGGGGCGGGTTGGAGGGAGGTTGCTGTAAACCGTCTGTGGCAGAAGCCTTACAAGCAGCAAAGATGTTCACTGCATTCATTAATAATCCCAATCAGAACATCTTTTCAGCATGTTAATTAAAGAAGGCATACACAGCCATAGAGTCTAGCCCCATCAGAATGAATGAGACTAATTTACCTCGCCGTTTTGAATAATATCCTTGATTTTATGAGCCCAAATTTCATTGTTAGCAATCACCATTTGATTTCACGTGTTTACCTTCCTTTTCATGCTCCAACGTCAGGATGCACTGGGGAGAACTTATTCGGGGGAAATGCAGTCATTTAGAGAGAGTTTTTAGGAGAAAACTATATTGAGGTGAGAGAAATTATTCTGAAGTGGGGAGAGATGCAACGCAGAGCTCTGGGCTTGCAGACACAGTCCAGATGCGCCGATTCCTCGACATTTGTGTGACGTGGGTGCAGTACATGGGACACTTCACGCAGCTCTTGTCAGGAGGTGAAATTTGGGGGAAGGGAGAATTTTTCAAAATGATTTACCATTGAAAATGTTTCCCTGGGCACTGCTATAGTTAATGGTAAAGTTCCGAGTTCCGTATAATTCAACAAACCTACATCAAACATAGCATGATTCAGAACTGTCTCAGGCAATGAGGGTGTCAAGAAAAACACAACAGGGTCCTTGCCCCTGAAGAAGACTTTCAAGGAGGCACTTTTTAAATTAATGGTTCCTAAGTACCCTAGATTCACTTAGATGAGGGGCTGTGGAAACAGAGGAATGGACTCAGAAGCAGGCGGTTTGGGCCCATGCTCTATCGGAAAAGGGATCTGACCCTTCGAGGGGTTTGGTTTCTTGTCTGTGAAAGGGGGTTGTAGACAGAGGATTCCTCCGGGTCAGTATTCTACAAATCACTGCTCAGTCCCACTGTTCTGGACTGAACTCTGTCCCCACCCCCCACCCCCGATTCATATGTTGAAACTCTAACCTCCAAAGTGGGTACATTTGGAAATAGATCCTTCCCAGGGGTAATTAAGGTTCAATGAGGTCATAAGGGTAGGCCCTAGTCCAACAGGACTGATGTCCTTACAAGAAGAGGAAGAGACACCAGAGCACCACCCACCCCAACCCCCTAACCTTGCACAGAGGAAAGCCCATAGGAGGACACAGAGAAGGTGGCCATCTGCAAGTCAGGGAAGGAGGCCTCACCAGAAACCGAATTTGCCAACTCCCTGATCATGGACGTCCAGCCTCCTGATCTATGAGAAAATAAATGTCTATTGTTCAAGCCAACCGGTCTGTGGTGTTTTGTTATGGCAACAGACATAAAAATATGTTTAGTGATATAAAGGCCAATTCACACAATAATGTGATCTTTTCTTCATCAGGAAGGAAAGGGAGACAAACACAGAAAGCCCCCTGAGTCACACTGGAGTTCAGGAACTGCCAGCACTTTCCAGAAGTCACAGAAAGACAGACAGATGGAAACATATAGCAACCTTCAGCTTCCGTCTTCCAACAGACCTCACAAGCACAGTCAAAAAGCCGTCAGAATGAGAAAATTATTTGCAACAACAAAAATAAGTAATAAATAAATGGCTATGCCTAACACTCTTTATTGTATGTAAAAAGTTTCCAGGACTTCCCTGGTGGCGCAGGGGTTAAGAATCCGACTGCCAATGCAGGGGACATGAGTTCGAGCCCTGGTCTGGGAGGATCCCACATGCCGCGGAGCAACTAAGCCCGTGCAACACAACTACTGAGCCTGTGCTCTAGAGCCCAAGAGTCACAACTACTGAGCCCACATGCCACAACTACTGAGCCCACATGCCACAACTACTGAAGCCCGCGCGCCTAGAGCCTGTGCTCAACAGCAAGAGAAGCCACCTCAATGAGAAGCCACGCACCACAACGAAGAGTAGCCCCCGCTCGCTGCAACTAGAGAAAGCCTGTGCGCAGCAACGAAGACCCAACATAGCCATAAATAAATAAGTAAGTAAGTTAATTAATTAATTAATTAATTAATTTTAAAAAAAAAAGCTTCCAGGGCTGAAGGGAATTTTAACTGCACAACCTTTCCAGAGAACAACTTAACAATGTCTCAAAAGACAGAAACACAAAAGTCCATCCTCTTTGACTCAGAAACCCTACCTCTTTCAGTCTATTCTGAGCACCCATTATGTGCCAGGCACTCTTGTGATCACTGGTGACAAATGAAGACCCCGCCCCCATGGAGCTTCCCCTGCCCTGCAGGGGGAGAAAACATAATGTCCCAGGGGATAAATGCTATGAGAATATAAAGTGGGCTGGGGCGGGGCAGGGTGTTGCATGGAGGTAGAGGCAATGGCACGGCTGTTTCTGAAAGAAGTGCTCAGGGTAGGTATCCCCCCCCTTTGAGTAGAGATGAACTAACTGCAAGCCAGGCATATGGATCTGTGGGGTTTGAGGGTTCAAGGTAGAGGGCACAGCTTGACTAGAAATGCAGAGTGAATGAGGGGCCACCAAGGACCAGACAAGCAGCAGAATCATGAGAAGAAATTCAAGACTGAGACAATGGTGGGGAGATAAGCCAACCAGGGGCTTATCCATGTGACTCGCTTGGCCAGTAGGATGTTAGTGGGTGTGACGCAAGCAGGGGCTTGCAAAGCACTGGCGTGGTTGAACTTGACCTCACATCTGTGCCACCACTTTGAGAGCACATGCCCCAGCTAGTCTGTTGGAACAGAGCTGCCCTGGTGGAGCTTAGCCTAGATCAGCTGATCCACAGACCTGAGAGTGGGCCCAGCTGCCTCAAAGAAGCTGCTCCAGGCAACCTACAAATATGAGACAATAGATTATTACTGTTTTAAGCCAATGAGCTCTGGAGTGGTTTGTTACACAGCATCATCCTGGCAATATCTGACTGTTACAGCGTCCAATTGAAACTTAAGAAATCTGAGACCAGTGTACTTCACTTAGCCTGGGGAATATTCCTGATTATTCCAGAATGATAGAGGGGCCTGACCAACTCAACAAACCACAGCTCTGAGGGGAATTCCTGGAGCACAGCAGCCTCATCCTGATATTCTTTCTACCGGGCAAGACAATACTCCATTTCAAATAAGATCCCTGTGGGTTAATCAATACTATGCTCCATTTTTGTATTTGTTTCCTATACCGAGAGTCTGTTACCAATCAGCCTTAACAAGAGTGCTAAGCTTGCCTCTCTCATCTGCTCTGCTAAAAAGTTCCCCCCAAGTGTTTGCTCTATGTCCTCCTAAAAGACATTTGACTAAGGTGACCAAGGAAGGACAGAACTGCTCTCTGGCTGAACCACATTTAAATATTTTAGGCTCCAGGACAAGCACGGACCATAATCCAGCTCACTTATCAAGTTCCGGGTAACACAGGTCCAGCTGGAGCCCCTGCCACTGTAGGGATGCCCTACGGAACCCCTTTGAATAAAGCTTTCCCAAGTCCTGACCTGGGGATGCTTGGGACCAGAAGATACTCACTGATCCTTCAGTAGCATATGACCACAGCACAAGGCTTCTACAAAAATATGTTATACCCAATTTCCAAAGTTTCTACCTACAGATCTCCTTACTGGTAAGCCTCCAAGCCCTTTAAATGCTCCTACCACATGCTCTAGTATTAGAGCGTTCAGCACGATATAGACAGAGTTGAGGTCCACCTGGGGAAGGAGACAGTGCAGCCCATCCAACTTTCTTTCCTACCCCTTGCCTGGCATCCCCTCCTTCACTCCAAGTCACAAGTCTGGGAGGAGGGCTGTGTGGTCCAGGCTTGGGGGCATGAAGCAGGAACACACCAGGTCCTTATTTACCATCCTCCTCGTTCAGTCCTGCCTGCAGCGTCTCAGCCCGCTGCTCTGCTCTTCCGAACCCAGAGCGCTGATTCACCCACTTAACTACACAGCAAGTTCAGAATGGCTGTCAAAATTCAGTCATCTGTAACAGCAAAAAAGTCAGTGAACCACAGACAGCAGACAGCTGGGCTTTTAAAGAGCCCCTTGTTTTGACGGCCTCATCCACCACCCGTCTCTTCATCACCTTCCTCGTTCAGCCTCGCTGTAGCGTGCTCCGAGCTGGTATAAATAGGTCTCTCTCAGAGTGCAGCTCCCCACGCAAAAAGGTTAAATCATCCTCCATCTATGGAAAACATTCCATTATCACTGCATTTTTTAGTAAAGTAAAGATGCTTCCCTACTGTGCACAGAAAGCTATTTGCCCTGGCATTGTATAAATATTTGATGCCGGTCTTTTGGCAAAAGGACACCTTAATTTTCCAAGCTTATGCTTTTACAAGAAGGATGTGAGAAAAGGAGATTTGCCCTATTATCCCAAGAGGTAAATTCTATGAGAAAACTGCTCTTCCCCTGAAGCCTCTGGGACACGAAGACTCCATCTAGCAAGTACCCTTCAGGCTCACCCTAGGTGCCGGTCCTCTCCCAAGTCCAAGGTGAAATGCACGCGCCATCGACATAGGGGTCGATGCATGTGGTCTACTAGAAAATGTTACTGTTCTCCTTTTAACAAGCTAGGATGGTTTAAATGCCCACACTGGGGTCACTGGCATAACAGATGTCCTTGGCCCCCTGAAACCCCTTTTCCCCACCAGCATGGCACTCACGGCACCACCTTGGTTCCAGGAGTGGCCTGTACCAACTGCATAGCCATAATCGCCCGTGTTATAGGGACACGCAGCCGCACTCAACCAATCGGACAATGGTGTGTGCAGCTCCCCCATCACCCCACAGCTAATCTGCTGACATTATCAAGAGTGGAGCAGGCCTGCTGCTTCTCTTGCTTCTGCAGCCCTCACTTCTGTTCTCGGCCAGCCTGCCTGCCTTCCTGCAGTCCCTGTTTGAAGCGGTGAATAAGTTAGTTAGGGGCAGCCTGCAACTTCAGTGTCATTTATCAGACCAGATGACCAGATGGGGAGGAAACACCCTGATTCTGTGCTTGCCAGCTAGGAGGCCCTCTGCCAGGCACATTCATGGCTTCTAATTGAATGCCTCCCCCCGCCGCAAGTTCTGCAAGGTTATCATTCCCTCTAAGTGGTGAGAAGATGGAAGCAAGCTATAGGCGTGAAAACCATTTGTCCACATTCAAGCGCCTACAAGGGCCTATCTCGACCTGAAATGTAGTTTGTGTGACTCCAAAGCCTATGCTCTTTCAACAGGTGACAGATATTTTATTTTGCTACCACGAGGATGTGCCAGGGGCTGTGCTCCAGCCGGGGGATGAGCAGCCTAGGCGCCCAGCCTCATGGAGCAGGCGTGCTCTGACCACTAGACTGCTCTGCCTGTCCTCGTGTTCTGTGTGCATCTCAGTGGGGCTGCAGTGAGATGGCCTTACGGCTTCTGTTTGGGGCCAAATCCATGCAGAGGCCATGCCTTCCTGCATGGGGCAAAGAAAGAACAAAAATATGTGTGTAAATGGATAAGCTGTATCTATCAACACAAGGGACAGCATACAGCAGCGAGAAAAAATGATCTGCAGTGACGTGTAAAAATGTGGATGAATCTCACAAAGAGAAGCCAAACAGAAAGAAGCCAAACGCAAGGGCAGACTCCACCCACATAAAGTTCACGCCCCACCTGTGACGCTTCCAGTCAGGACCGTGGTCGCCCTGGGGGAGAGGCATTGTGAGGCCGTGAGTGGGACTCTGATGGAGCTGGGATGCCCTGTTTCTTGATCTGGTGCTGGTTACACGGGTGTGCTCGCCTTGTGAAAACCCACTGAGCTGGACCCTTAGGATCTGTCTTGGTTTCTGTACGTGTGCTATACTGCAAGAAAAAATGTACTTAAAAGATGTGCCATGGATAGAGGAGAAAATGCATTTCATGGTGTAAGTGAAACGTACCCCTTATGTTATTCAGCGGCTCCTCTGAAATAGAAGCTACGCCTGCGACCACTAGGCCAACATGCCTGGAGCCTGCGGTCAGACAAGGCAGTGGCCATGAACTTCCTGCAACCCCATCCTCCCTTGCTCCCCCAGTCTGCAGGGGCCTGGTGATGCACACCCCAATGCCAGCTTCCCCCAGCACTACGCATTACTGAGCAGCATCCGGAAACCTTTATTGGTCGCCTCCTGTATACAGTGCACGGTGGACAGACACCAGGACACTAAGAAGCATAGGAAGCAGGCCCTGCCCAAGGGCCTGCAAACATGTCTGCCTAAAATGTGTCCCTACATGTATTTTATTTAAAATACATACATGTTTTTTACCTATGTATTTTGCAAATACAAGGTAATCTGGTTTATGCCAGGCATCAAAAATGCGGTCTAAATACCAAATGTTATTTGGACTGACGTGAAGCTGGGGCATCAGAGAGAGTCTTAAGGAAAACCTAATCTTTAAAGAGGTAGGAAGGGAAGGACTTCTAGGTACAACGTGTCTCCTGATGTGACACAGCTCGTCAAACACAACAGCATCTGGAATGTATCCTAGACCTAAGGGCTTAATTTATCAAGGCCTTAGAGCTAAATTCCAGTTTATAGGAAACAGAGGCTGGAGAAACAAGATAAATTTATGAGGCACTGGCCGGACAAATCCAGAGCGCAGGGCATTCTAAGAGGCTAGGTTTATTTCAAGCAGTCAAGGTCATGAAGAACGACTCTTCCAGGTAAAGGAGCAGTAGGGACGTGGTCACCGTATGCAGTGTCTGTTGCTGGACTGAATTCTGGTTTGCGCTACTTGCTGCAAAGGACATTTTGGAAACAGTGGAAGACCTGTGAACATGGGCCGAGTAGAGATGATGCTGCCAGAGGCGGAAGGACTGCCCGGCTAGGAGAGGGTGAAGGTGGGGCGAGGGGAGGGGGAAGGCCAGGGGGCAGGGAGAGGGAGGGGGAGGGCTAGGACAGGGCCAAGGGCAAGGCCAAGGGCAGAGCAAGGTGGGGAAAGGAGGGGAGGGCAAAGGGTAGACCAAGCGGGATGCAGAGCAAGGACGGGGCCAGGGGGACAAGGCGGGTGAGAGCAGGGCAAGGACAGCTGGTGGTGGCCAGTGATGGCGGCAGGGACTCTGCAGGCCTGGAAGCCCTTGGTGGGAAAACAAGCTTCAGAAGGTGGGCAGCCAGCTCCACCTCGCCCTTACCCCAGACTCCTGGTACCCACCCGAGCCCTCAGCGGCAGCCAGCTCAGCAGAGGGTCTCCCTGCCCGGCCTTTCCCACCCTTGGGAAGCATAGATTCTGGCCTTCATCTCACTGGCTGCAGTGTTTCCGTGCATCCATCCATCCTGCTGTTTGAGCATCCCCTGGGCTCATCCACGCTGCTGGCTGCCACCAGGTCCTGCTACTTCCCTTAGGGTGACTTTCAGCTCTCCCCTCCACAGGGGCCCAGCCGGGGGCCTCAACCTCTTTTCAAACCTCAAACCTCTTTTCTCTCCTCGAGTCCCTTTTCCCCACCCACACCCTTCTTTCTTCCAACCACTTTCTTGCCACTTAGCAGCTGGGCACCGTGGCAATGACTTCAGTGCTCTGTGTCTCGGTCTCCACAGACGTAACGACAGTACCCACCCCACTCAGCCATGGGGATCAGATGAGTTGCTGTGTGAGCTGCTTGGCCGAGGACCAGCGCACAGGAGCCGCTAGGGGTGTGTTACCATCATTCTGCTGCCCTATCACCTATGCCTGAAGTCTACCAGACCCCAAGGCCACAGCCTCCCCAGCCCAGGACACCTGGGCATTCTCAGGAGGGACGCCCAGGAGGCCACGAGCAGAAGCCCAACTCGAGGATGGTACAAGCCTTTCCATGTCCTGGGAGGTAAAGACTCGAAAACAGAAGATGGAGTCTTCACTGGATTCTTCGGGCTAAACATCACCTCGTTTATGGGACAAAGCTCTCATGCATTTTATGACCCTGTGGAAAATATTCTGAAGCACAAATGTCTAGTTAAGAAGACTGATGCTTTTTCAGATGGCAAACAGCTTAAAGATGTGCTCCTACCTCTGCCAGGTTTATTTGTAAGGACACTAATTATCCTACTAGAAATGGGTTCTTTTTATAATGATGATTAGCTTGCTTTTTTTTTTTTAAATTCTGGTTAAAGAACATATGCATGTTTCCTCCCTGGCCAACAGAAAGCCTGGGCTTTCCTAGAGCAGAAACGCGCTAACCCAGTAAGCCCTTCTCCCAGGTCACACGCTGCCTCCTATCAGAAACGTCAGGGTGAAATCGCGTTTGAATTTTGAGTGGGTTCAGACGCATTTTGTTCTGAGAATTTTGCAGCCGTCACCGGGACAGGGATGTGCAGCCACGGTGCAGCCCGACGTGTGGGCAGCCCTGCTGTGGAGACGTCACAGGCTCAGCACAGGCTGCTCGGCTGCACTTGCCAGGGAAAATTTCATGTTCTGTCTTCAAGGCAGGAAGGCTGGATTTCATGCAGCTAAAGCCAAGGGAGGATATAACAGCATTTCCAACACTCTAGTCAAATCTGAAGCAAGACTGTATACCTTATCTGTGTTTTTGGACTCAAGGTTGGAGATCGGGGCTGGGGGAGGGCTGGAGGTGGTAACGGAGCCTTGGTTGCCAAAGGCAGAATGGCTAGACAGACAACGAACGGCAGCGTGAACTTTCAAGTTCAAGGTGTCCTCTCTTGGGGCTCAGCTTGCCTCTGACACGCGCAGGCAAGAGAGAAAACTTCCCCTTTGAAACCCCAGTTCTCCCAAGGTGGGGACATGACCCGTGGCTGCCTTGGTGGCTGCCACGTCCAGCGCCTCCTTACCTATCTTTAAGATGTTAGTGCAACTAACATCAGTTTCCCAGGGAGATATGCACAGTCACGGGGAGCCCCTCTGGGCCCAAGAGGAGATAAAAGGGGCTGTTGTTGCCAAACCCGAAGACGAAGACGGGCAACGGGGTGTCCCTGCAGGAAGCAGGGGGTGGAGGGTTCCTCCCTGGCCCCCCCTAATGCTAATGACGAGGGCTGTAAACATCTGGCCCTAGCACACACCCTGGTGTTGGACGGTGCATCTTCAATAGGCCGGGACGACCCCTGGCTTCCAGGAACTCTGCAGGCACCAAGGGAAGGCCTCCTGGAGCAGAGGGAGTTTACTGATCTTGCCGCCAGGGAATGGAACTGACTCGTGCTTAGTTGTATTAATGAAAATATACTCTAGAACTGCACTGTCCAATACACTAGCTATGAGCTACACGTGGCTATTGACATTTAAATTAATGAAAATTAAATAAAATAAAAATTAAGTTCCTCAGTCATACGTACCACATCTCCAGTGGTCAGCGGCCACCAATGGCTGGTGGCTACCATACTGGACAGCACACATACAGAACAGCCCCGTCGACACAGCGAGTTCTACTAGACCGCCCGTCACCTTTCTTATGTCCTTCACCCACCCACAAATAGTCGTGGCCCACGATACCGTACAATGCCTGCTGCTACTATATGAACATACTAACATTAGATATTGCTACTAAGATAGGGACAAGGGACCTGCACTGTACAGTGTTCTAAGGTTTTGGATGATTGCATGTATGTACATTCAGAATTAAGACTGATGTCTCTTCCAAGGATGCTTGTTAGCATCTCAAGGGTCGCAAGTAATATAGCATCCAAACTGTTCCTGACGCTGCTAATTTTTAGAGAGAAAACTGCTCAACAACCAAGACGCAGGGCTGTCAGTGCCCCCTGCCACGTTTTGCTGGGATCATCGGATTTGGTGTTACTTTACGTTTCACTTACTTCGGGATCCTGCAGCCCTCAGCATCCACACATGCTGGCAGGTTGGCCCTACTCCCCAAATTGTCTCCCGATTTCGACGCCCCTAGCAACTCAACTTGCCTTCGTGTTAACTTGAAAACGCTTTCTTTGCCTGTGACACGTCTCCCCACTGGGCAAACTTTCTCTCTGCCTTATCTAAGCTGACACCAAGAGTGCTACTCATGCAGCAACCCCCAGAGAGAACCCATTACTGGCAGGGCCACTGGGTGCCGAGAGACCCAGGAGCAGCGTGTATCCCCATGGAGCTTACAGGAACCAATGCACTTCTCTGCAGTTAATTCCAAGGGGCTGCTACTGTTGCTTCAAACTGTAATGGTGTCTACAAACAATTCGTACTTTTGCAGCGGCATGACCCTAGGGGGTAATTAACAAACCCTGGGAAAACCTTTTGAAAAGGTTTTAAAAGCAACCTAGATCGAGGTCACCATCAATGAAACAGAATTGTTCCCGCTTCTCTGTCATGTTAGAATAGACCTGGCTGACTCCTGCAGGGGTTGACATAACATGGGTGGTGCGCTTTATGGAAGATTCCTCTAGATGTGTTCATCAGAAATCAAACACAGCATGCTGATCCGCCGCAGAGCTTTCTGAATAGGGCAGGCTCTGAAGACGGGCTGAGAGGACAAGAGTTAAGCAGCAGAGTTCAGAAGGGCCCCCCGAGGGGTGGGCTGTGCCTTCCCTACCGTTGACCAAGCCGAGGGAGAAGACCGAGTTCACCAGGACGCCGCCCTTCCGGAAGTGGTCGCTCATGTGCTCCAGCCAGTTGGCATCCAAACTGCTCACCGTCTGGCCATTCCTGGAGACCCGGAGGGGAATGGTGACGGGATAGTATTGCCGGCACTTCTGATGGCTCTTCGGTTTGTTGAAAAGGGCGAAAATCTCCATTTCTGTTGGGATTTGTAAAGAGAGTAGGGAGAGAAGAGGTCACATGGTGACATACTGCCTCACTGGGCCTGACGGGATCTCTCAGGAGCCTGAAGAAACGATATCAAAGGCCAAAGTTCTGTTAGGTTTTGCACTGTTACTTAATAATAAAACCCGATTCCAGGGACTTCCCTGGCGGTCCAGTGGTTAAGACTCCATGCTTCCACTGCAGGGGGTGCGGGTTTGACCCCTGGCCGGGGAACTAAGATCCCACGTGCCACGTGGTGCGGCCAAAATCAATTTCTTTTAATTTAAAACAACAACAACAAAAAAAAACCCAATTCTAAGCAGTATGTTAGGGTGGCTTAAAAGTGACATGGACCTCAAAGGTTGAGTCTTAAGGTGACTGCCAACAAAAAAGTGGCACTTGCCATCTGCCTCTACAAGGATGAGGTCACTAGCCACTGCAGCCACCGACCTCAACACACCCTGAAAGGCATTCAGGGTGGAGATCAGGAAGGAGGCCCTCTGCGCTCTGAGAAAAACTGGCAGATCAAGCTCTTAGACAGTCAGATATTTTCAGGAGAAGACATTATGAGCCCAATTCTTGCATCTCCTGGTATCTAGAAAAGCACTAAAATCATTAACAGTGACACCTGCTCTCGTGACTAGCAGCCAGCCTCTGCCAACACGTGTGCTCCACCGCACGTGACCCCTTCACTAAAATCATGTCTAACACTGTCCTTCTCCCCACCTCTCTGGAGCAGTTTCTCAGAACTACCTGAAACGCTGTCTCCCAGGCTAGAATCCTCATTTAGCCCCAAATAAAACTAACTAGCAAGTCTCATGTTGCAGGACTTAGGTTTTGAATCTGGCATATGATGAATAGCTGTTAGCTGGGATTCATTTGTACAGTTAGGTGTTTGAGCAAAGGACATAGTAGACATTTCTAGAAATTCATACGAAGGTGTGTTTTAGAAGAAAAAGCAGACATAGTTTGGGGCGAGAGCTGGTCTTAAAAAAACAAGTAAATGCACAGAGGCACAGAAAGACAAAAATACTGCTGTAATTCCTGGAACCTTGTACATCCCTGAACTGACTATTTATAAACTGCAGTGGTGTTTCCTGGGGCCAGACCCATAATACTTAATCAAGTACATCAAAAATACATCATTGATATGTAAAAATAAATATGTTCCAGTAAATGCAGGTTCCTGCCTGGAGTGGTAGGTCGCTCAAACAGCCAAGCAGGCCCTGAGACTGAGGCTCTGCTTCCCGTGCCTTCATTTATAGCTAAGTTCTTTAAAAATCAATACTCACTACACCCCACAGCTGACCCTCGCCTCCTGTGACACACGCTACTGGCCGTGAGTGAGCAGTGTCAGCCTCCGGAAGCAAACACCTGGAATTTCAATCGAAGTCTGGAGGTCTATTTTTGCATTACTCATTTAGTCAAGCAATCAGAGCTCACCCAGCTTAAAAAGCTTTGCTTACACGGGCTAGTCAGGAATATGCTTTGGTTTCCAAAAATATCTACTTGGATAATAAGAAAGTCCCCACCCTTCTTCCAAAGAAATATTTTAAAGGTCATAAACAATGGTTGACATTAGCAAAAAGGACAAAGGACATCCACGCTCCTTGCAGGAGATACCTCGCCTAGACTCACATTCTGGGACACTGCATCCCATATTTCAGTATTTCACAATTTTTCCAGTATCCGAGTACATTACTTTTTTTTTTTTTTTTTTTTTTGAGGTATGCGGGCCTCTCACTGCTGTGGCCTCTCCCGTTGCGGAGCACAGGCTCCGGACGCGCAGGCTCAGCGGCCATGGCTCACGGGCCCAGCCACTCCGCGGCATGTGGGATATTCCTGGACCGGGGCACGAACCTGCGTCCCCTGAATCGGCAGGCGGACTCTCAACCACTGCGCCACCAGGGAAGCCCAGTACATTACTTTTTAAAATGGACTCACTCTGCTTTATCTAAATAAGTGCACTTAAACAGGAAACTCTGCTTCACGACTATAAGGGAAACCACTACCATTTGCAGTAAACAGGAGCGAATGATGAGGCACGTTCACACCAAAAATGTCCATCCACGTAGCACCTCAAATTATCTCACAGGGCAACTGTATTCTGGGACCAAAGGAAGGCTTTCCACAGCCCCAACTGAGCAAGCACCAGCAGAGACCTCCGGGGAGCAACGCTGGGCCACAGACTTTGTCGTCAGCAACGGTGAAGCCGACAGGGAGGCCATTTCAAGCTATCCATGGGGTAGAGCCAGTTAGGAAGGAGAGGTCCCCATCTTCACAAACGGCCACCTGGATCTTCAACAACCACCGCTGGCCCGTTCATCATCCCCAGCCCAAATTACCTTTCTGGGTCCGCTTACCTGACTCAGGAAGCCAACTACAATCCAGCCAGGAAGTGCTTTCGCAGGAGAAATTAGGTCTTGGTATACGGAGCTAGCAATCCCTAGACTATTTCGTGACTTTCAGATACACACTTTAGGAATGGAGTCGTGCAGACAGCACAGAAGGTTTGTAAAGGAGGGAAATCAAGCAATGGATTAGAGCTGGGGGGTGAGACAGGAAGTGATTGGGTGTTTTCCAGTCCAAGGTGCCAGTGATTCAAATAAGACCTGCAGCTACTAAAGGCAAGAGGGTAAGTCATGCTTTAGCGAGTCCTTGACTTCATTTCAATTTCTTCAAAAGCAGACCCTGTAAGCTTTTGGGTGCAAGTCGTTCATTTGGGAAGTAATCCCAGGAAACAGAGAGAGAGAGCAGGGACGAGAAACAGAGAAGAGCTGAAAGCCAAGGAAGGCTGCATTGATGAAGCGGGTCACTGTCACGGCACCTGGGGACCTGACACACCATATACGCACACCCCATATTGCTCTATGAGGGGCAAGGAAGCCGGGCATCTGTCCTCAGGGATGGAGGCCACTCCTGAGGCATTAATTCCCTGGGACATCTGCCCATTCCAGAGAACACCTGCAGGCAGAGGCTAGGAAAGCTGTCCTCAGGTGACCCCAAGGTGGGCCAGAGCACCAGTCCCCAGGGTCTGCTATGGTCAAGCCCAAATGCATACGAATGATCAACAAAAAGAAAAAGAAATCACAGCCTCTGCACGGGAGGATGAGCGGGGAACTGAGAAGTGGCCCAAGTCCAAAAATACATGACAGCACTTGATCACACAGAAGGATCCCCAGTCACACGGCAAGACAAAACCACAGCTTTCCCACACGCGTGATGAAACAGAACGAGGGAAGGCAGAAGCAGCAGCAGCATGCTTGGGGGCAGGGCAGGGAGACAAAGGTGGATGGTGGGGTGCCGACAGCGCCCCCTGCTTTCCGTCTGGATCCTCCCTAGGGAGGAGGACCAAAGCCAGCGCCAGAAATAAATTTTTCAGGAAGGAAAAGGAAAGGCTGTTGGAATCGAGAGCCTCCAAAGCATGAGCAGCAATGAAATATTGGAAGAAACCTGCTTCCAGATGCCCAAGCCTTCAGTAAACTCCTGTCCCGCTGCCGCCTTGGCCACAGTCCTCTTTCTACTCACATGGAAACCAGCCAAGAAAAACTGTCCCCAAACGATGCCCTTTGATGTTTTAATATTCTGACTCTCCAATACATATCCTCACAGGAGCAGTCACCAGGGATTCCGAAAAGAAGACCAAGTTTGTTTACATTTTCTCAGCTGCTCTGTGACTCTGCCATGACCCCAGCTGGAAGATTTTTCCAGACATGGGACAGAAAGTCCCAAAGGAGGGAGAAGGCATTGTTTCTGAGAATGTTCTGAGAATGGCCGCAGGACTGGCCTGGCAGAGCACCCAAGGAGCTTCGAGACTGTTCTGTCTTGCACTTCTATTTCTGTCTCGTTGTCTTGCTGTGTTCCCCTGACATTGGGGGGGGGGGGCTTGCCTTGTGTCATTTAGATGCTTTGTGTCCAGAAAAGGTGGTAGTCCAGAAAACATGGCAGGTGCCACACCTGTGTCTGCTGGATTGACCTGAGCCAGACAAGGGCAAGGAGCTAGGTGGAGGGGGGAGGAGGGGACGTGGGCCTGGAGCTGGGGCCAGCTGGCTGCTGCCGGCCTGCCAGCTGGGTCCGCTCAGGCCTTGCCAAGCTCCTCGGGAACAAGGAGGAAGAAGGCAGATGCCCGGTTCGGAGGCAGGTGCCAGGCAGTAGGGACTTAGGCACAGGGCGGAAGCCTGCAGTCTGTCTGCAGCTGCGGCCCCAGAGAGGTGGTAACTTGCAGGTAGCAGGTGGGTCCTGGCATCCCAGGGGACCTCCAGGCTGCAGGAAAGAAAGGGTTCAGAGTCTGGCTGAAAGCATGGGGCTCCCAGGGCCAGACTGGGAGAAGGAGGCTGGCAAGTTGGCTGGGTTGGAAGGGACAAGTGGGTGTCAGACTTGGCCTGGGAGCCAGGCTGGGTGGGACCTCAGGTCTGCTGAGGTCACGGCAGGGGAGCTAAGCTGAAAGGTGTCATGGCGAAGACGAGGCTGTGGCTGTCTCTGGAGGAAGAGAGGGCAGAAGGGCCTCAGGCCTGGCCAGATCCCTGCATCTGGGAGGAGGCTGCTTCAGGCACCTCTGGGCCTGGGGGAGGCCTGCTTGCCAGGCAAAGTGTGGGACCCGCTGTCTGCACAGCAATCCACGGGGCCCACTTGTAAGGATGTCAGCGGCCCACAGGACAGGAATGTATTAACGAGGGCCATCACCACCGCCATCATCTCACATGACTCCAGCCTCCATGGGGGAACGGTGTCCCTTCTATGCCCAGAAGCCTTAAGTGGATCCCCCAGAATCACAAGCTGGTAAGTAGCAAAGCCAAGACTCTTCCAAACCCCCAGTGCTGGGCTGTGTCCGAAATCTAACAAGAGGCTAATTTCATCGGCACATGGAAAGCGGGAGCTGACAATGACGATGTGCGTGTGTGTGTTGTCGGGGGTGGGGGGGGCCGGGGAGGTGTTCAATAGCTATTTGTTAATGGACTGAGTGAAAGGCCAGGAAGATGGTGGCAGATTGGGGGTGGGGGACAGAACCACAGGGTAGAACTATCCTGGGGGCTCCGGGAGGAGAGGACAAGGCCCAGGGAGGACGGGCAGGCTCAGGGGGCATCCCCCCAGAAGAGGCTGCCTGCCAAGGATCCCTGCTGAATAGAATCCCCCTCCAGAGAAGGACACTGCAGTCCCTGGCTCGGGTTCCTGGATGCATCTGTAGGCATTTTACGTGAGCAGGTGCAGGTAGGAAGGGTAACTCTTGGAAGATTTTGCATTATTATTTCGGTGCCAGTGAGAACCAGTTGACTTTGCGTGAACCTGTGTGGCCTCCTTGTTTCTCCTGCTCAAGTTTCAGCGACAGAGACAAGATGGGAACGCTGGAGGCCAGGAGAGAAGTGCCAGGGGTCCGTCCTGCGACACTTCCCTAACCTTGCCGTGCACTGGCCTGTCTGCGGTGAATGAAGGAAGCTACCCCCCGGCACAGAAACGCATGGAGAACGTGGCATGGGAACGCGGTCCTGCTCTTCCCAGGTGCTCTGCGTTTCACCAGGAGGCCGGGGCGAGCTAGATGTGAGAAGGGAAGCAGCCTGCAGCAAGGCCCAGGTGATGTCTGCACGGCCTGACATCCAACCTACAGGAAATTCCCTAGGACGAGCAGGAAGAAACCCAGGTGGGCATGGGGAGCAGAACGCCTGGACCAGAGCGGTCCCTGCAGCCCGTGGGGAGGGGGAGGGGAGGCCTGCCCTGTTTCCAGATGAGAGCTCCCTGGCAGCCCTCCTGAGCAGCCTCCGCCCCACCAGCTCCCCCAGGCTCCTATAAAGGAAACAAATTAAAGGAGGAAAGGGAGGGGAAAGGAGGGAGGCTCCCTCTGGATTTTTTTTAATTGTCTTGCTGTGATTGCCTATTTAAGCCCACCTGGCAGAAAGAGGAATTAAAAACACTTCACCCTCCTTAGGGGGCCCTGAGAGAAAGGGAGGTGAAAGCTGAGTGAGCAGCGGGGAGGGGGCATTGGGGAAGGGGTGGGTGATGGTGCATGGACTTCCCAGGGAAGGAAAGGAAGACTTCCCCGGAAAACGATTAGGAGAGAAGCTGGGGTCAGGTGAGGGCTGTGAATGGGGACAGGGTCCCTGGACAGCCGGCCGGCCTTCTGGGAGGTTGAAACTATGCTTGCTCAACTAATGCTCAGACGAGGAGATAACATTTAACTCTGTGAGGGCACGCAGGCGACTGTCCTTATCTGTGATACGGGTGTAATAATAGCATCTTCTGTCACAAAGCTGTTGTGAAGCACAGTCAAGACACACAGGAAGAGCTCAGAACAGTTCACTCAGAGGGTTGTCACCATGACGACGTCTGTCCATCCCCTGCAAGGCCACGCCTGTGCACTCGTAACCCCTGTGTGTCACTGACTGATGAAAAAGATCCAAAGATTCATTTATTCCACCAAAAGAGAAATAAAGGGTAACAGTGAGACCTGTGGCCTCCTGCGCAGAGAGATGAGTGCCAGGCCCATGAGCAGACAACAGACACACACAGCTGCCAACCGAGCAAGCTTGGGGGGGCGTGGCACTATAAGCCCCTCACAGCTGGAGTTCTCATGCTCTGCTGGGCTGACCACTTCCAGACACACCCTAACCTGCTATTCCTCAGCAGGAACTGATTTTCTCATAGAGAACAGGGACTTGAGGAAATGAGATGCAGGCCAAGACACTTGGGGTATCATGGGGGGTGGGGGGCGGTCTCTGTGTGCCCAGCGATGGGGGGGAGTGTCTGAGGGAGGGAGGGAACAGTCACAGGACAGCAGGAGGGACCTGGGGCGGAAGGTCCCAGGACAAGTCTCCCCAGTTAACTCAACCCCAGGAGGCAGGAAGTCTAGAAGGAATCTTGGAGAAAAGTGGATTCTGGAACGAGGAATATCTGAAAACTCCTGAGTGGACCCTCAGTATCAAGAGGCCCCTTTCCCCAAAGCAGGGTTCTGTGCAGAGGTGGGGGCAATGGTCAGGACGACGGAGCCTGTACCCGAGTCATAAGAACCGCCACTTAGGAGTGCTTTAAATACATCTCTCCTTTCACCTTTCTACAAGAAACTTTTTTTTTTCCATCCCTATTTTACAGGGTAAGGAGCTGAGGCACAGGAGGGTATCTTGCTCAAGAGGTCTGGTTCTTAACCCCTGTGCTCCCTGCCCTCTCTCCTGGGGCCTGTGATGCCCTGATCCGTCACCCTCCCAGGGCCTGAGATGGTACAACAGAGGGGCTCCAGGGAGGCCAGTCCTCCTTCTCGGGATTCAGCCCGACAGCCATGCAGAAATGGGGGATTCTGAAATAAGACTGGTATGTTCCATGGGAGGCACCCACGGGATCCAAACGTGCTCTCAGCTACTCTGTGGGGGCAGAAGTTCCACAACTGAGCCTCTACTTCAGCACATGTTTAAGAAGGATCAAGGCTTTCACGAAACGGTCCTAATCTCTCCCAGAACTGAGGCTGCTGCCAACTCCCCCTCCAAGGTCAACTTTGCAAACAAGCCCCAGAATTAACCAGCCCATAGCTTTCTTTTCAGGAACTACTGACATAACAAGAAAAACTATTTCACCCTCTTTTCTCCGGCCACACCACGCGGCCTGTGGGATCTCAGTTCCCCAACCAGGGATCGAACCCGCACCCCCTGGAACAGAAGCGCGGAGTCTTAACCACTGGACCGCCAGTGAAGTCCCTCACCCTCTTTTCTATTCTCAAAGTATAAATGGTTCCTCGTCATTTCTAAGAGGCTAACTTCAAGAATTAGTAGGTAAATAGTAACATTAACCAGGGAGATGATCCAGGAAGGCCTAAAGAGAAAGGCTTCGTAAGACCTGTGGCCGCCTCCTGTCAGTCTTGTCACTTGTCACCTCCCAAAGGCTAGAAGAGGCCACGCAGCTCATACAAGGGCCTGGCTCTCAGGAAATGGCTCGAGGCTAGATTTCCTGGAGAAGGAAGACGAAAGGGAATCACGGGAAAATGAAGAGAAACTTAGCTCCCTGTAGACTGAGGGCCTCAGTAAACCTTGTTCGTCTGTCTGAGTATCACACAGGAAAGACCAGGCAGAGGGCCGGCCTGGGCTCACACATCAGCCTGGGCAACAGATGGAC
Organism: Mesoplodon mirus; assembly: GCF_964341445.2. Taxonomy (NCBI): domain Eukaryota; kingdom Metazoa; phylum Chordata; class Mammalia; order Artiodactyla; family Ziphiidae; genus Mesoplodon; species Mesoplodon mirus. The sequence goes on along the minus strand of NC_138982.1, from coordinate 29,927,435 downwards.
TCTCTGAGCCTCAGTTTACTCAGCTGTGAAATGGGCAATGATGGAAGAGCTCACCCACATCATAGGAAAAATGAAGAGACAGTCATAGGAAAGCTTGCTGGCCCAGCGCCCGGTCCACAGGAAGTATTAATAAACGTTGGCTATTATCATCCTTGTTGTGTTGTGTCACTATTTGAAATCCCCAACCTAAAGGGCGCGCTCCAACGGCCGTTACAACGTGATTCAGCGGAGTCGCTTACTGGTGGCCTCTCCTTGGCAGTGTTCTTTCCACGGTGCTCATCTGTCAACTATACAACTCCCTGAAATCTGGCTGTTTACAGCTGGGTGAGCTGAATCACCAGCTTCCTGCACTATTTGTCCTCAGCTGGCTTTCTTGATTTCCTTCTTTAGGCAGATATTCAAAGCAAGAGGTCCAAAAGTGGGGGCTGCTTTCTGCACTGGTGCCCAGCAAAGTTCACATTTCCTGTGTTCACACGGGGTAAGTCAGGGGCTGTGCAAGGGCGTGCGGGAGAAGTGACCTCCCGTTCTAGAACCTACTTCACACGTGACAATCTGGAGCAAGTACGAGTCAACGTCATGTGGTCCTACCCCCTGCCCCGCCCCCCTTTCTCCTCCACACCCCTGAAAGTCACAGCCAGCTTCAGGCAAGAAACAGTCAGGAGGCCCAGAAAACGGCCTGACAGTTTCTCCTGTTTGATGCACTGCTCCCTCTACACTCTAGTTCCCTTCGTTTTCCTAAAATGCCAAGGGGATTACTGACAAGCTAGCAGCCTCTCTCTCAGCGGGTCAGAGTCCCAGCACTGACATACTTACTTCCCGAGAGTGGCTCTCCATGCCCTTCCAGTGGGTCCCCATCCGGTCCATCCAGAGTCTCGCTCACCCCGCATGGAGGGGATTTTGTGCCATCCCTGGCTCCCGAGGGCGAGCCGGGTTGCTGGGCGGTGGGCACCTCCCCTCTCGGGCCCTGGCCGGGCTCTGGGCTTCTGTCCATCCCCACCGGAGCGTCGGCAGCCCCCAGGTTCTCCGTAGCCACACACCTGCCAGGCTCCTCTGTCGCATCCCGGGCATCCGCTGGGGGGCTGCCACCTGCCGAGTGCCCAGGGCAGTGGTACTGAGGTATGACCCCGACGAATTTCAGGCCCCGACTCGCAGCCTCCTGGATCTGTGAGGTAAACAGAACGAAGGGAAACAAGTGAATGGGATGTTCTAGCAAAGGGGGAACGAAATACCTCAGGGAGGCCTTGGAGGACGTTTCTGTTTGAACGTGAAGTCTCTCGAGCTGGCAAAGGCTCCGTGTCCTCAAGGCAGCACCCACACCCCAACCCTGGCCCAACTGGGGACAGAGAGTGTGGGGCTTATTTTTTTTTAAACTATGGAAAAATAATGCATTTGGCTATGAAGGGCTGCGACAGCCTCTCTTGGAAACACTGTGTTAGTCCCGATTAGCAATTGTTTTCTCAGAAGCTGGAAGAAGGTTCTAAAAGGATGAGCTGGAACAAAGAGTGGCTGAAAGAGGAAGTTCATTTTGGTAAGAGTTTATTTTCTTGTTATTTTTTTTTTCTGATGAATCACCTACTTCCTGCTCATCAGGCTACTATATAATACGTCTATATAACGATATACTAACTACCAGATGACATTTTATGACCCAAAGAGCTTCCTCTCTGAAACAATTGTTTTGGCAGAGAAGGGCAGAGGTGGGGAGAATCACCACCACGCAAAAGCTGACGCACGCAGCCCCGCAAGAGGGGACATATAAGGACATCAGTCCACACCCAGCCCACGGGCATCACTTTGGGCTGACCCATGACTCTCCATCCACCATCCAGTCCAGGTAACAGGTGGCACCTTCTCACCTCCTGAGCCTCAAGATGGGGGACGGATGGCCACACTGAGCTCTGTACCCCGTGAACGCTCCCCTCCCTAAAAAATACCCCAGGCAATTGAATGTAATATTCGTAAGTGAAAAACAAACTGAAATAGCCAAATAAAACCAAGCAAGAGCTGGCCAAAACTAGAAGACGGGCTTTAGGGGACTTTCTGGGCAAGAATGCTCAAGTCACTTTACAAATAACTCAGGAGGTGGAGACCTCAGAGCTCTGTGAGTCTTAGTCACCAACCCCCAAGTGGATGACCTCAGAAAATCTTGAGGCTTCTGCGGTGATCATCTCCTGTCATTTGAGAATTAGTAAGAAATACCAGCACAGAGCTACTCTCTAAAGGAGAAGCAAGCCTTGGCAGCCCTCCCCGGATGACCCACCCTAACTTAAAGCAGGAGGTCATTTTAGTTCAACACTGGCCATTTTAGAAAATGGCCTGGAGCAGCTACACGAATGTACAGCCCAGTCTTTCTATAAGGCCTAGCCTGTGCTAGATGTAATGATAACAACAGTATTAATTGCCATCTATCACGGACCTACTATGTGTCAAGCCCTATACTATGCGTTTTATATAAATTGTTTTGCTTAACCCTTGAATGACCCTGCATGGTATCATGATCCTCATTTCAGATGAGGACACTAAGGCCCAGAGACATTAAAGTCATAAAGTAAGCTGTGGGTAGCCAGGTTCAAAGCCAGGTCTGGCTTGGGCCCAAGTTCATTCTCTTAAGTACAAGGTCAAGTGGATACATGTCAAAGCATCAAGTTCTTGGATATGTATGTGCCCACACAAATGCCCATGGTTGGCTCAATTCATGCTTCAAAACTTAAAAAAAAAACCTTAAAGTCATCCTTTCCATCCTGAAAAGTCATTTTTTCCCCATTAATCTGTGATATCTATCTACTCTTAGAAATTGTTTTGGAAAGCTTCTAAAACAACACACAGGTCACAAAAGTTTTAAAAGAAAAGACTGAGGAGATAATTATACCAAAGAGCCTTAGGTTGAGGGAAGGTAATGTGTACAAAGCATAGCTCTGAGCTTCCTGGCAGCACGAGCAAAAAGAGAAATGCAATGGATTTCACAGTCCCAAACGAAATAAGGAAAGACTCCTGCTCAAGAAGAGAGAAGCATAACGTGCTAGTAATTTGTCTGACATACAGGAGATGATCAATAAGTATCTGTTGAATGAATGAATGAATGAATACATTACATAATGAGTGGATATGTGTCTCCTCTCCCAGAATGAGCTCCTAGAAGGTAGGGATGGAGACCAATTGATTTTTCAGCCCTAGACTCCAACAAACATTTATTAAGTCCCTATACTGGCTCAAACCAACATCACACTGAGGTTCTGGGGGATACAAAATAGAAGTCCTGACTTTCAAAAGATTCAGCCAATTATTGTAAACAGACTTTAAAAATATTATACTAACATGGCACAATAATGCTTATATTATAATGTTATATTAAAAAATCAAGATTCTACACTTTTTAGACACAGTATTACGACAGCTGTATAATATTTGTGTGTAATTTTTCAAAATTTATCTAATAAGCATGCATATTACCTTTATAATTGAAAAAAGTAAATATTCCAGAAATTTCTCATAGAGGGTGCTAAGCGCAATAATGGATATAAAGGTATAGAAAGGTATAGATTATTTCTGCCTGAAGGGGACACTGAGACGTTTCTCACAGAAGGTCAGGGCTGTAATAAACGAAATGGAGTAAGACTGCAATACAACTGGAAGAGGTGAGGGGTGTGGCAGAGCTGGAATGTGCATGCCTCACTGACAACATTCAAATTCAATTTTTTCCCAAAATATCGTGCTAAACCAATCCTATTTGGGGACCCAATCTGCGGGAGGCTTTGAAGGATGAATAGGAGTTCACCAGATGGGTGAAAAAAAGGGACAGGGCAGTGCAGGTAAAGAGATGGACGGATCATCACGGGCAAAGACTTGATGGTGTGCAACAGCCTGAGTATTGAAGACATTTCTAGAAACATTTCTGGAACATGACATGAGAAGCCAGGAGTGCGCAGAAATAAGGCTGGGCTGGAAATCACAAGGGCCACACCATCGATGTCACAGAATACCAAGGCAACAAAGGCTCTGACTTCACCCCACAGCAACAGGTCCCTAACTTTCGCACCATAGTAACTCTTGAGAAAGAGGAGGTGAGGGGTGAGGGTCTGAGGGCAAAGCACAAGATTTCTTTGAATGCTAATCTTTTATCTTAAACATTAATGAAAACGTGGTATACTGCACCTAGTACCGCACAGTATCAAAACTTTTAAAAAGATGCTCAAGTTAAATGGTAAAGATGCTCCCCTCTCCCCATTGCAAAACTTCCAGGGAAAGTGTGTCTCAAGAATATGAAACACCTTCATGCACAAATCTTTGTCTGCAGCTCTATTTACTTCCTTGGGGTGGATTCCTGGAAGTGCAATTAATGGGTCAAGGGATATCAGCTTTTCAAAGGCTTGGTACAGGATGCCAAATTGTTTACCAGGATTTTTTTTTTTTTTTTTGGCTGTGTTGGGTCTTCATTGCAGTACGCAGGCTTCTCATTGCGGTGGCTTCTCTTGTTGTGGAGTAAGGGCTCTAGGCGCGCGGGCTCAGGAGTTGTGGCACAAGGACTTCGTTGCTCCACAGAATGTGGGACCTTCCCAGACCAGGGATCGAACCCATGTCCCCTGCACTGGCAGGCGGATTCTTAACCACGGCTCCACCAGGGAAGTCCCCACAGGATTTTTTTTTTTTTGCGATACGCGGACCTCTCACTGTTGTGGCCTCTCCCACTGCAGAGCACAGGCTCCGGACATGCAGACTCAGCGGCCATGGCTCACGGGCCCAGCCGCTCCGCGGCATGTGGGATCTTCGCAGACTGGGGCACGAACCCGTGTCCCCTGCACCGGCAGGCGGACTCTCAACCACTGCGCCATCAGGGAAGCCCCCATATTGTTTACCAGAAAGGGTGAGTAGTCTTTTTTAACTAGAAGACCCCCATTTAGATTTTATAAAGATCAATATTTGGCTAGACCCTAGGGGCCCTGACGCCTTTGGTTTTCTACCTTATCCTAGAACGGGGGCTTTGTTTTCTTTTTCGTAATGTCACTTGACTGTGTTTGTCAAACTGAATCCTGTTTGTTTCTCATTTACTCATGTATTCATTTGTTCATTCCTAACCTGCATTAAGCAGGTCTCGCGCACATCAGAAAGGTGGGCACTAGATGGTGTTCATCGGGGTTCATCCCTGGCCACCAGCTCTCTTCACCCCAAACTCCCCATGGGAACCTCCTCTACTCACCTGGACTTAACCACTAGTCATATGTTAATAATTCCCAAATTTGGACTCTCCAGTCCTGACTTTCCTCTGGGGCTCAGACCTACATGACCAATGATCACAGCTGATGGGTCTACTGTGGACCTTGTCCCTCACACTGGAGTAAAGGCATCTTCTTCAGTTCTTCCCTTTCTGTAACCCTGTGTAACTGCTCACCACATCCTGCCAGGTTTATCCCACGAAGTTCCTGGAATCCCTCCCCCGTTCTCCAGACATCTCAGATCCCTTTACTTTCAGGGGCTCATCAGCAGCTGGACACCACCATGACTTCAAGCTACACCAGGTCTTCAAGATTGTGGAATCGAATCCATACAGAAGATCAAATCCTGAATGTCCAAGCCACTTTGGGTAAGGAATTCCCCACAGACTGTCACACGCATGCCCAAAGAGTTTCTCTAACATCTGTGATTAGATCATGGCAAAGCCCAGATCTGACTCTGAGTGTCTTAATGCAAACTGGTGCGCTTTCAGGACAGCGCTCTTCCACATTACACAATCCAACCTGTGCCAAGATGCCCAATCGGATACGAGTTTAAACTGAAATACACCCTGATCCACCTTTTCTCATGTTTGCTGCATTTAAAAACCATCCCACCCCCAACACTTAAAGGAGTAACAATTGCTGGTTTAGGCATCAAAAATTAACATTTTCAACTGACCCAAGACTTCATTCAACTGATCTATGATGAGTAAGAACAAATTCAATGGTAACTATATTTTCCCAACCTAAAACCAGAGATCATGATGTGAAAAAGATTTATTTTTTCTTTTTTAAAACTTTATTTCTATAAAGGCTCAATGCATTGGCAAATGATGTCATCTTTGGTTATATATTTCAAGAATCATTTTGATTAAAGATAACACCATGACATTGGGATAGTCCCTGATACTCTAGGACGTCCTGTCTGTTACTCTACTTTCAAAATGAATACTATGCTGCTGCGTCTGAGTGCAAATATATACTTTGTCTGGTCCTATACACATATTTGTTTAGAGTACATTTATCAACAAGGAAAACCAGTTAGGGAGAAATGGGACATGGGTTGAGTCTGGGAAAAATGAAAGACATAGGTGACACAGGAAAAGGAGCAGAAAAGACTCCTGCTGACAGGTGAGTAAGAGCTGGAGTACCCACAGGACATATGAGATGGCTCAGGTGAAGGGTCAGAGGGAGTCCAGGACAATTCGGTCTGAATCTAATGAAGAAGGTGTCATGGTTCATTTTATGTGTCAACCTGGATAAACTATGGTGACCAGTTGTCAACACTGGCCTAGAAATTGCTGTAAAGGTATTTTTAGATGTGATTAACATCTACAGTTCATTGACTTTAAGTAAAGCAAATTACCCTCTATAATGTGGGTGGGCCTCACCCAATCAGTTGAAGGCCTTAAGAGCAAAGAGTGAGATCTTCCAAAGAAGAAGGAATTCTGCCTCCAGACAATCTGCCTGAGTTTTCAACCTTCAGACTCAAGGCTGCAACATCACTCTCACCCGAACCTCTAGCCTGCCAAATGGCCCTGCAGATTTGGGACTGGCCAGATCTCACAATAACATGAGCCAATTCCTTAAAGTAAATCAATCTCAATTCCAGTCTCATGATATAGACAGACAGATAGACAGATAGATAACCCTAAGAGTTGTTTCTCTGGAGAAATGTCATACAGGAGAAAAGCAGGTTAAGGGAGTAAGGGGAAGAAGACCGCACAGGGCAGGCTGCTAGAGGTCTCCAAATTCCAACCGGAGTGGGTGTGAAAGGAAGGCATGGCTAAGAGCTCCCAAAAGACAGGGAGATAAATGTGCTCCAAACAGGAACAAAGAAGGACTCAATCTGGTGTTGATTAAAGGGCCCAGGGAGAGGCTGAAGTGTACAAGAAGGTGGAGAGCAGTCACCATTGCCCAGGTGAAAGAAATCTCCCCACCATATTTTGAGGTGAAAGACTTAAATCTCTAACTGTTAGATTTAATTTCTATAAGTTATAAGCAGTTTCTAACTTTAGGATGAACTTACTGGAATCTCTATAACTAATGAGCTAATTAGTGCCAGGAATCAGAAACTTACTGACCTCTTAAAAATATGGAGCTATACTATCCAACATGGTAGCCACTAGCCAAGTGTGACTATTTAAACTTAAATTAATTCAAAAAAAATTAAAAATTCAATTCCTCAGTCACACCAGCCACATTTCAAGTATTCGATAGCCTCTGTGGCTGGTGACTATAGTATTGGATGCAAATACAGAACATTTGGTGCAAATATAGAACATTTCTATCGTCACAGAAAGTTCTACTGGATAGACAGTGCTGTTGTGGGGCATAATAAACCATATGAAATACGGAGCAATGGAAACAGAGCTTTCAGTAATGAATGCAGATGCATATAATATAGGGTGAAGACCAAGACACACACACAAACATCCCAAATGGACCCTAGACCAGAGCAATGCCCACTGTGACCCTCCTCATAACTCATGGGCCACCATTTCGTGACAGCTGACATTTTAAAGTCTTTGGGGATCCATGACATACATAGGGAACCCACAAACAGAGGCATGTACCGTATGTCAAGAACAGGTGCAAAAATGCTGTTCTGGGTTGCACGGTTACACATGAGTCTTTACGGTGAATATTTTATCACACACACACAACCCTTCTCATCTTCTGTCGCCTAAACTCTTGTACCAGCTTTCTGAAAACGGAGGTTCAAAAATAACATGGGTTTTAGCTCAAGTCTGAAGCTGCCTTTAGTTCTGACGTGTTAACACTTTGCCTCAGGAATCGAAACTTTGACCAAGTGCTGCTGTGTGTTTAGCTCCGTTATGAGGCCACAAGGAAAGATCATGTAGACCTCTGGTGTTGTGGTTTTCTCTTTCAGTGACTGAGAGGTCTCAGAACGAGCCCTAGACAAGGAGTCTGAGACCTAAAGCTTTGGACTCAACACTGCCATTCGCTAGCTATGTTACTGGTCAACTCAGTTGATTTATCTGAGCTTCAGTTTCCTAATCTATAAAATGGGGATAATAATACCCATTTATTCATTCACTAACTACTTACTCAATATTTACTATGTGCTGGGCACTAGGTGCTGGGGAGGCAAACAGGCACTATCCCTGACCTCTTGAGTTTAATATGTGTTGATCTAACTCAAGGGGCAACTCAGAGACTCTGAAGAGTCCATGTGACCTCTCCTTCTCAACCTGCCTATGCTCAGTTTGAGGGACCACTGCTTGCCCCCTTAAGTCTCTGGCAAGGCTGAGGTTGAAGGAAGAGGTACTATTTTATTCTCCTCTGCTATTAGGAGTGATTTGGTGGGAAGCTTGGGAAATGATGGAAGAACTTGGAAAACTGTAAACTCCCTTAAAAGCAAAAGGAAGAGATGGGGTCCAACACTGGGGTAGGAGCAGAGAACAAATCCATCCTTTGGTGGTTCAGGGAAGGTATTCCTGACAAAAGGAGTTTCAGTGGCCTTCCTTACCTGTGTTAACTGATTCGGTTCTTTCACTTAGATTGTGCCTATAATTTCACTGTTCACTGAAAATGTAGTTCATGGGAAATCAGTAGAACTAAGAGGGGGTGTGCTGTTAAGCTCCCTCAAAGATCTTCAACTGGTTTTTAAAGCCCCGTGAAAACCAACCCATCAGAAGATCCCAACCTAATGTCAAAAGTCTCAATCAGGGCTTCCCTGGTGGCGCAGTGGTTGAGAGTCCACCTGCCGATGCAGGGGACACGGGTTCGTGACCCAGTCCAGTAGGGTCCCACATGCCACGGAGCGGCTGGGCCCGTGGGCCATGGCAACTGAGCCTGCGCATCCGGAGCCTGTGCTCCGCAACGGGAGAGGCCACAACAGTGAGAGGCCCGTGTACCGCAAAAAAAAAAAAAAAAAAAAAAAAGTCTAAATCAGAGATGCAAAAGAGAGGTGAACAAGGAGAGACCTATCTGTGGAGAGCAATCCAATGGTGTCTCAAAGAGCAAGCGCCAGCAGGGTAGGGCCAGAGCAGGATCTTAGGAAGACCTGGGACCAGCATCTCCAGCACTGTCAGTAAACTCGCTCCAGGTTTTGTCCCTGCTTTTATTTGTTACCATCATTCTTCTTTCTCTTCCACGACCAATTTTCTCCATGTGGCAGAAACTATGGCCATTGCCAACTTCTGAGTTTTTCTGCTCATAGCTTAGCCACTGGAGATAGAATGTCAAAACTTCCTGGCTACACACAAGTAAAAGATCTCAGGGAAGGGCTCTGATTGGCTCAGCTTAGGTCAGGTGTCCACTTCTGGGCCAATCAGCTCTGGCCATTGTTAGGGTAGCTCCTCTGGAATTCACATAGCTGGATTGTGGGAACAAAGCAGCTTTCAGAAGAAAAGGAATTTCAGGGCAGAAAAAAATACATATTTAATATCTGTCATGTAGATACATCATCTGATGGGAAATAAAATTTGAAATTTGTGGCATCATCCAGGCAGGAAAACTGAGGGACCTTCAAGTCACACAGGACCTCAGAAGGATCTACATCTCCCACCAAGGCTACAGGATGCCCCCAGGCTTCCGCTAAGGCCAGTGCACACCCACAAAGAAAATGGAGAAATCAACCTCAAAAGCTTATGTCAGCAAAGCATTTAAAGAGACTTTCATCAGAGTCGCATGGGAAAGTCGAAGGATGTGCAACAGACTTCACGGTTTGTCAGTCTTGTGGCTGCTGAAATCCATGGCTGGTAAAATAACCTGACCCACAGGTAGAATATGTGCATACGGAATGGTTTGGGGGAAAGAATCCAAGAAGGAACAAGGCTAGCAAAGGCAAAGAGGTAAGAAAGTGTCCTAAGTTATGTAGAGAAGGACAAATGTCCTGCACCAAAAATCCATAATCACAGTAGCTTCCGTCTACCGAGAGCTTACCGTGTGCCAAAAGCTGTTCTAAGGGCTTTACGTGGATTAACTCATTTCATCCTTTTGTAACAATAAGAGTAGATTTTCTTTTTTATCCCCATGTTACAGATCAGAAAACTGAGACACAGAGAGGTTGCACAGCTTGCCCAAGGGCACACAGCTAGCAAACGGCAGGTAGGATTCAAACCTAGTCAGCCTGGCTTCAGAGTCCATATTCCCACCTGTTACACAGCGTGTATTTACTATGGTATGTCCTACACTCTAAGCTATACTGTGAACTACCAGGGCTTGATCTTGCAGAGTGCTGAATCTTTAGAGTCTGGACTTCTTTTCTGGAGGCAACGAGATGCCATCACGGTTTCTGGCAGCAGTGACATAATCAGCCCTTTCCCAAGCAAAATTAATCTTTCCACAGGATGTGGTATGGATTGGGGAGGAGGGTAAAAGGAGGGAGGCAAAGAGAGTGGTTGGGGGCCTGGGAGTCACCGCAGGGCTCGTGGGAGAGGCCACAAGAGCTTACACTTGCCATGGGGAAGGATGGGCGAGGTAGACGGGAGACCCAAAGTAGACACGGCAGTCCAGGACTAAAAGGTGATACACCACGAGTCTCCAGTGTGTTGAACCGTTGGTAAACTGTCGTGCAAACTTTAAACAGTTTGACTCTTTTGAAAGCAAAAGGTGAAGCTATTAACAATTAGTCTGTGATGACAGGCATGAGCTAGTCCAAGCTAACCCAGACACAGGGTCACTTTGTGACACGTGACCAGCAGTGAGGACCCAGAAAGTTGCTTTAAAAAAGTACCAAACACAGAGGTGACAGCTCTCCTCACCCCTCCCTGTCCAGCACGGGACTCGCTTCCTCCGCCAGCCATCCCTCCTGCCCTTACATCCTTGGCTTTCTCTGGCTAGCCCCTCCCACAAAGGTCAAGTCCCTCCAGTCCACTCACGGTCACAAAAAGAACAGCTTAGGGTCTTCCATCTAGACCGGCAGTGGACTCGGCTGTTCTGCAGTCCTTCTGCCCCCTCTGCCAGCTCTCCTGTCCTGTCTTTCCCCGTGGGACCTACCCCACGCCTCCTTCACTTCCTCCACCTTTGCTATTTTACACTCCAAGTCCGTTCCCATCCAAGGCCTCAGCATCTGCAGCTTCCTCTGTTCGGGATGCTGTTTCCCTCCCCTCCCCACGACTGGTTTCTCCTTGTCACCAGGGTACCCTCTTCCCATATGGCCTTCACTGACATCCCAACCTAAAAAATGGTCACCCGGTCACTCTTCAGCACATCTCTTTGTTTAACTTTCATCATATCACTTATTTCCACATTTTTTAACTATTGTCTGTCTTTCCCAGTTGAATGAGAGCTCCGTGAGGGCAGGAGTGTTGTCTGTTTTGTCCCCCGCTTTGTCCCCAGCATCTGAAACAGTTCCCAGTCCCTGGTAAGTACTCAGTAAATGTTTATGCAAGGAATGAATAGTCAGGAGATCAAATTTGCAGAATCTGAGGTTACTTCTAAAAGGAAACTTTTATGAGTCTACAGTTTCAGGAAATATCCATCTGGGGCCAATAATGTTTTACAAATACACTCATTTGAGATTGTGAAAATGTGCACATTGTTCGCTACTTGTATCATTTTTAACAGTGAAGAAAACTGAGGCTGCAGGTACCTGGCAGTCCTTGGGTTTCCAGTTCATCTGGTAACAAACCAGGTCAATCTTCCCCTCAGGAGAAGGAAAATACGCAGAGGCGAACAATTCATTAATATCAGTACTTGTCATCACGGTAAAAAAATGCCTCATAACTGGGCATTCCACTGGGCCTTCTTTCAAAAGGCACTGCCTAAGACAGTGCATTTTCAGAAAAGAAAAGAAAAGAAAAGAAAGAAAAGGAAAGGAAAGGAAAGGGGAGGGGAGGGCAGGGGAGGGGAGGGAAGGGAAGGGAAGGAAAAGAAAAAAGAAAAGAAAGAAAAGAAAAGGAAAGGAAAGGGGAGGGGAGGGCGGGGGAGGGGAGGGGAGGGAAGGGAAGGAAAAGAAAAAAGAAAAGAGAAAAAAACCCAGCTAGAATCTAGAATCCTGGAACTGCTGATGCTGACAGCCCCAATTTTATCCTTTGGTAATAGCAGTGACCCTGGAATTATAAGCTTGGGGGCAAAGAACCTCAAGGGCTTATTAAGACTCCTGGGAATGTTCTGGAAAACGTGTTTGAGTCTTTATGGAACTCAAATCTCAGCACCACAGTTAAGTGACTGAGGCAAAAGAACCTGAGTTTAAAGAAGTTTAACCAGGAGCAGATGTTTCCCTTCACACCACATTGCTGCTTTAACATCCAGAATTCATGACTTTTTTTTCCCCACCACTGCCTGATTTACATAGGCCTCCAGAACATTAATGAAAGGCACTTTAACAAAATGTTGAGCTGGCGCTGTTGGACCAATGCTGTCCTAGTTTTAACCCTTAATTTAAAAAAAAAAAAAAACCCTTTTCTGTCCCCATGACTCCAGACCAGCAAAAATATAATACAGTCCTAATGGCATTTGAAACCCTCAGAGTAAACAGAGCAGTGAAACTAAGTACTTGGGGATGGTTTCCATTACAGTGTGCTAAAGAAATGAATGTTTTATTGTTCTTTTTGTAAATACCCTGGAGAACTCTGGGATGGTTTTTCTAGAAGATGAAAATGATCTGAGAGTTTCAGATCTCGTGAAGATATGTGATCTCTTTGCGTAACAAATAGGGTGGTTGTTTATGCGGGAAGAGGACTTTCCATTTCCAACTGTTGAGAATTACACTTAAAGATGATTTCCAATGCCCAATAACACTTTTATTCAATACTCAACTCCTTATTTCCACTTCTTGCCTTCATTTTTATTTTTTCTGTATTCCATATGAGCCCCAAATGGTCTCAAAGTTCTCTCTTTGTAAATGAACATAGCATGTCTGAATTCATGTCTGTGGCAGGTTGTATTTTCCAAAGATATCTCTCATCCCACATGACAGGCTGGAACCCCGTCACTCCCCCGACAAGAGGTGCAATCTATATATGTCTCCTTGGACCAGTATAGCCCTTGACCAATGAATAAAGTGAAAAGGAGACTATGCAACTTTTGAGGCCTGGTCATAAAATTTCCACGAACTTCCACCTTGTTTTGGGGGAAGAACACAGCCATATGTTTTGAGGAAGCCCAAGCAGTCTGTGGAGAGGCCTCTAGCCAGCAACTACTTGCCAGCGTTGTGGGTGCACCATGTTGAAAGTGAATTCCCCAGCCACTGACCAGAGGATACCATGTGGAGCAAAGATTAGCTGCCTTGCCAAGTCCTGCCCAAGTGGCACATTTGTGAGCAAAATCAATGAATGGTGTCACTGTAAACCACTATGTTTTGGGGTGGTTTGTTACACAGCAATAGACATTCTCTTAAAATACAGTAATCCTCAGTAATTCATACCTATGGGAAGATACCAAACTGCAGTACTTTCTTAAAGTAAAATCCACAATCTTTATAAAGGATGCTGTTATAAAGGTCCACACTTCCAAGGAGTGGGCCTCTAGGGACCTGCTTTAATAAAGAGGTAAGAGTAGTTTGTAATTAGCCTCTCAGTTTGTGATGATGCATCTGAACTGGTGGCATAGGCGGGCCCCCGGAGGTAAGCACGGCCCCCGCAGCGTGCCTTACGTTATTAACTGGCTGAGCAAAACTGTAGGCACATGGAGGCTCGGTTCTTGTTTATCACATGTTACAAATGCACAGCACATGAATTAGTGACGATGTCTCACTACTTAGGAATGCCACAGGACGATGCCCACACTCCCAAGCACCATCAGACTCAGAAAAAGTCACCGAGAAACCCTGTGCTTGGGGCTTCGGAAAAAAATCCATGTGTGTTCTTAAGGTGTCATAAAGAGAATATTCCCTGGCCCTCTGGGGAGTGTCTCAGAGGTCAGAGTGGCAACAGCATCTCTCATTCAAAATGGGAAGTCCTTGAAATAAAGTTTCCACCCCAACTGAAAGACGAAGAGTTCCATCAAAAGCTAAATTTGGGGCTTCCCTGGTGGCGCAGTGGTTGAGAGTCCGCCTGCCAATGCAGGGGACACGGGTTTGTGCCCCGGTCCGGGAAGATCCCATATGCCGTGGAGCGGCTGGGTCTGTGAGCCATGGCCGCTGAGCCTGCGCGTCCGGAGCCTGTGCTCCACAACGGGAGAGGCCACAACAGTGAGAGGCTCGCGTACCGCAAAAAAAAAAAAAAAAAAAAAAAAGCTAAATTTATTTCTACCAAGAATATATTTAAACACTTTCTTTTAAAGTTTTTCCGTCTCTTCAGGTACACTACGCTCGTAACATCCTTATCACGCCACCAATAGCATCCCTATCACTGCCAACGATAACGTCCCTACTTAAAGGAAGGGTGGTTATGTGTGTACCATGGAACATTATTCAACCACGAAAAAGAAGACGATCCTGCCATCTGCAACAACATGGATGGACCTGGAAGGCATTGTGCTAAGTGAAATAAGTCAGACAAAGAAAGGCAAATACTGGAGGCTATCACTCGTATGTAGAATCTAAAAACGTCAAACTCAAAGAAATGTAGAGTAGAATGGTGGTTACCAGGAGCTAGGTGGGTAGGGGAAATGGGGACATGTTGGTCAAAGGGTACGAACTTCCAGTTATAACATGAATACATTCTGAGGATGTAATGGACACCATGATGACTGTAGTTAACAATACTGTATGTGTTGTATAATTGAAATTTGCTAAGGGAGCAGATGTTAATATTTTCAGCACACATGGGAAATGGTAACTTTGGATTCACGTGGTAGTCATTTAACAATATCTCAAATCATCACGTTGTACACCTTAAACTTACACAATGTTATTTGTCAATTATATCTCAATAAAGCTGGAAAAAAGCAAGCTCTCTACTACGCCACCAATAACATCTCTGCTATCCAAAACAGTAACATCCCTACTAGCCACCCTCCACAGCGACCTTTTCAGTACCTAGGAATGCTGCTATAAGGCTAACAGAATGGACACGTAGACTGGGAAGTAATTAATTAGATGGGAAACCTTGGTTTAGCCTATTTTCTCTTATTGCTTAGGCTAGATTTATAATAGTTATTAGAATATGTGGGCCATTTGTCCAAACATACTTCTACAGATTACAGCACCACTCACAAAATGGTCATCTATCTTATTTTTCAGTCTTTTAAACACTTAAGAAGTCATAAGTGAATCATTTAGATTTTCCTTACAACGGATTTTTTTTTCCATGGGAGTGTTAAAAGGCAATATTTACTTTTAGCTTTAAAAAAAGAGAATAGGGGGCCTCCCTGGTGGCGCAGTGGTTGAGAGTCCGCCTGCCGATGCAGGGGATACGGGTTCGTGCCCCGGTCCGGGAGGATCCCATATGCCGCGGAGCGGCTGGGCCCGTGAGCCATGGCCGCTGAGCCTGCGCGTCCGGAGCCTGTGCTCCGCCACGGGAGAGGCCACAACAGTGAGAGGCCCGCGTACCGCAAAAAAAAAAAATAATAAAATAAAAAAATAAAAAAAATAAAATAAATAAATAAATAAATAAAGAGAATAATAGCTCTTGTACTGAACTCCAATCACAGTTATTAGTTAAGGGGGAAGACAAAAATCATTGTCAGTCAACAAACATTGATTTACTAGATGAAGAGCACAGGGAATACTAAGATGTGCCCAGCAAGATTCACAAAATGAGGGCATGTGGCACTGAAATTCAGCACGCCACCATTAAAAACCAGAATTAATAAATTTTTTTTGATAATGAGGGAGAAATAATTTAAAAGTCAGGTTGACCACACAATCACAGAATATTCAAGATGACTGATGTGCAAAAACTCATTTGACACACAAGAGAACCAAGAATTTGAGAAAATGACGTGTCCCTCCTAAATGCCAGCCCATGATTCGTTAAGCAGTAGGTTTCCTTTAGTGGAATCAGGAGACAATTCTGGAACTGGGCTCTTAAAGTTCCAGATTTCTCCTGGAAGCGGCAACTTGGTTTCAGGACTTGAGTACTTGGTAAGCAGCCCCTCCTTACCCACTCCCCAAGCCATCCTCAACACTGCTGACTGGTCCTAATGGGATCCGGCTCTTTGAACGGGAATTCTCCCAAAAGCAGAAGAGGGGAAAACCTTACGTGGGTTGTAACCCTGTCACACCGGCTCTCAAAACCCTCCGAAAAGATTCCACGTAATCTCCAGCAATAAAATTGAGACCTTCCAGTTTGGGGGAAAGAGCCACCCGCCAGGATAAACTCCATCTCTCAGACGAGACACTCCACCCTCCACATGCCAAGAGGTCAGGCCAAATTCCCACACTCGTTATCTGGGCTGGATCCCAGACAAATCGGCAGACAAGAGGTCTCACTGAGCAGGGATGCTCAGCACCTCCAAACAACCCAGATGGGAAAGTTCAATCGGGCTGTAAACCCGTCAGCTACCACGTGTTCACTGACAGCACATAATTAGCACTCACAACATGTTCCCCTCCCATAAAAGATATATATTTTTTGCATGCCATACATGCCACTTTGGAAACTTCCCTGGTGAGAACAGCAAATTCCATATTTGTAAACACGTCTGGTGGGAAGAATGAAGGGGACCTGGGTGACATTCTAATCCTCCCAAGTCACTTCCAGGGACGGCTGACTCAACAAGTTTCGACCACCCCCAAGCACAGACAAAAGCGACCGCAAGTGACAGGAAGGAGAAAACACGTGAGTGTCCATCACCTTGGTGTCCCCTGCCTCACCTCCAAAAGCCTCTGTCCCTATACAGTTCTGACACCTTTCAAGCCTCGGGAATCCATGGTGTCTCGCTCGGGAATCCACAGTGTCATTCCATAAATATTCATTGCGCATCTACTATATCAGCGGTCCCCAACCTTTCTGGCACCAGGGGCCGGTTTCGTGGTGGGGGTGGGGGCGAGGGGAGGGATGGCTCAGGCGGTAATGCGAGCGATGAGGAGCGGCAGATGAGGCTTCACTCACTCGCCCAGGCGCTCACCTCCTGCTGTGCGGCCCATTTCCTAACCGGCCGCTGCCCCGGGGGTTGGGGACCCCTGTACTATATGAGCCCCACTCTTCCTGGCACGGAAGAAAAGAGATGGGAAATAATAAACATAATAATTAAGTAAAAATAGTCAAGTATCTTCAGAGGCAAAAGAGGTACAGATACAAGAGAGATAGAGTGAAGGGAATCACTAGGGTGGGGAGGGCAGGGGCTAAGGTGCTCTTTTTTTTTTTTTGATGGCACCTCTGGCTTTCGGGATCTTAGTTCCCTGACCAGGGATCAAACCCGCACTCTGGCAGTGAAAGCACTGAGTCCTAACCACTGGACCACCGGGGAATTCTCTAAAGTGCTCTTTAAACAGATACACACTGCTGTATATAAAATAGATAACCAACAAGGACCTACTGAATAGCACAGGGAACTATACTCAATATTTTATAATAACCTATATGGGAGAAGAATCTGAAAAAGAATATATATATATCTACATATATATGTAACTGAATCACTTTGTTGTACACCTGAAATTAGCACAATACTGTAAATCAACTATACTTCAATAACAAATATATAAAATGATGGGCAGGGTTCTGAGAAAGCGAACTCAAGCGAAGATTTGAAGGAAGGGAGGGAGTAGCCACGCAGGTATCTCAGAGGGAAGAAGGTTCATAAAAGTGATGTCCCCTGCCGAGAGTTAGACCGAATTCAGTAACCACAACTTGGTGGCCTGATTCACAGTGAGCTGAAAGGAGAAATACACAGTCCATACATAATCCCACGCTGCATCTCCAGGATGTAACCTGGATATCCCCTGGGTTTTACCCCCCCAAATGTTATTTCTCAGGAAAGAGGGAATTACACACATTTACAGACTTTTACAAAGTTTCTCACAAGACAACGACTCTCTGTCACTTTATTTTGAACAACAAATACTGACTGGGGAAAGCACACTAGTCAAAGCTGATTTTGGATGTTTACTGAAGTCATCTGATGGATTTGATTTTTTAAAAGGAGGTAAATACATTCAACAAAAACTTAAAATAATTCCTACAGCATGAAACAAAATTTGCGGGGAGCTGTAGTAAGCATGCTTCTTAAAAACCGCTTTTCAAAACAATGCAAGGAATTCTATGCACGAATGCAAATGTACTACTGGGACGTGGATGAATCTCACAGACAGAGTGTTGAGCAAAAGACGCCATTTACAAAGATGACACTTATATAAAGTTCCAAACCCAGCTAAGCTAACCTTTGCTGTTAGAAACTAGACAGAGGCTACTTTGGGGAGGAGAAGGAGGGGGGGTGATGGGCGTGGCCACTGGAGGTTCCCTGAGCTGTTCTGTTTCTTGACCTGGGTGCTGGTTACCCAGGTGAGTACATTTTGTGCAAACTCACTGAGCGGTATACTTAGGATTTATGCACTCTCCTGTATTTATGTTATTTTTAATAAAGAGACTTTTTTTTTTTTTTTTTGCGTTACGCGGGCCTCTCACTGCTGTGGCCTCTCCCATTGCAGAGCACAGGCTCCGGACGCGCAGGCCCAGCGGCCATGGCTCACGGGCCCAGCCGCTCCGCGGCACGTGGGATCTTCCCAGACCGGGGCACGAACCCGTGTCCCCTGCATCGGCAGGCGGACTCTCAACCACTGCGCCACCAGGGAAGCCCAATAAAGAGACTTTTAAAAGAGCTATGCAGAGTACGTAGTTGCATTATGGTGATTTCTCATTCATGTATGAGCTGGATAAGAAAAAACAACTATCCTAATGTTAAATGAATGGGCACTTAGGACTTAGGATAGAGTTTCCAGTGATAGCATCATTCATGAATTTTAAAAGTGCCGAATTCCACACAATTTGGATGAAAGTAAACACGATGAGCTTGAAACCTGTGTTAGAAGCTCCCAGAAGTCCCTCTGGTGATGACAGAAACACTGAGGGCAAAGATGCATGAAAAGGGTTGGAACAAAATTGTTTCACGAAATGTAAACATGGGGTGGGGAGAGCACTATTTCCAAATTTATGTGTTTTTAGATAAGTTAAAATATGCATGAAGAACTAAATTAATAATTAATATTCTAAAAGGAAATGTATTTCAAATATATTCCTCAAAGGTTATATAGTAAAGTTGACCCCAACGTTTTTTTTTGTTTTTTTTTTTTTTTTGCAGTACGCGGGCCTCTCACTGTTGTGGCCTCTCCCGTTGCGGAGCACAGGCTCCGGACACACAGGCTCAGCAGCCATGGCCCACAGGCCCAGCCGCTCCGCAGCATGTGGGATCTTCCCAGACCGGGGCATGAACCCGTGTCCCCTGCATTGGCAGGTGGACTCTCAACCACTGCGCCACCAGGGAAGCCCCGGGCAGTGGTTTTTAATTATAACCCAAAGACTTTTTGGATCAGGCTTGTAAAGTATGTACCGGGAGGGGAGGGGCCACAGCAGTAGCTTCCGTGGAGATCACCAATGACCTCATGGCCATCCCACCAATGGCTATTTCTGATTTTTAGTCTTAGAAGCACCGGCGGTGTTGACAAGCCCTCCCCTGCTGAAGCATCCTCAGCCTCCATCACCCGCCCTCCCCGAGTTTCCCCTGGACCTCTCTAGCCACTCACTTTCTGCCTCTTTTCTCTGCCCGCAGTGAATGCTGGAATTCCTCTGGGTTCCGATGGAGGCCCTCTTCCTTCACACCCTCCCTTCCTTCCTAAGTGATTTCATCATGGCCATGGCATCATTCACCATCTGCCAGCCGGTATCTCCAGCCTAGACCACTGCCCTGAGCTCCTGGACCACAGAAACGATGGCCTGTCCCACAGACTTTCTTATCTCAGCAGAGGCCTCCATTCCTTCAGCTGCACAGGCCAAACCAGCCTGGTCCCTCCCTCCCTACCATGCCGTTATTCGATCCGTAAACAGCCCTGGTGATCCCCCTGGCTCCGCAGTCCTTAAATCCAACCACATCTCCACCATGATGCTGTTCTGACTGTAAGCTAAGCTACAACCTAACCATCTACAAAGAGACACTACAACAGGATCCTAACCACACCCACCCCTGCCCCCAATCCAGTCTCTACCCCGCAGCCGTTCTGATCTTTCCAAAATGTAAATCTGGTATCATTCTCTAGCTCCTCCTAAAAGCCGCCCCCCCCAGTGGCTTTCCACTGCATTTGGGAGAAAAACCCAAATCCTGCGGCTGGCCTGTGGGTCCTGCACACGTGAGTCCTGACTCTCCAGCCTCACCCTCCAATCTCTGCGGTCAAGTCAAAACGGCCTCCGTGAGCTTCCCTGGTGGCGCAGTGGTTGAGAGTCCGCCTGCCAATGCCGGGGACACGGGTTCGTGCTCCAGTCCGGGAGGATCCCACATGCCGTGCAGCGGCTGGGCCCATGAGCCACGGCCGCTGAGCCTGCGCATCCGGAGCCTGTGCTCCGCAACGGGAGAGGCCACAGCAGTGAGAGGCCCGCATACCGCAAAAAAAAAAACAAAAAAAAAACGGCCTCCGTCCCTTTCCTCTGACCAAACATGCCCCCTCCCACCTCCTGGCCTTTTTCCAAGTCCTTCCCGTCCCCACTACCTCCACTCTCTCTCACCCGTTTACCCCTCAGATCTCAGTGCACCACCCTCTCCCCCCACCGCCTGCCTGGGTCAGGGCCCCTCATGTTCTACTACGAAGCACATACCTTTGTGATGAGACCTCCACCCTGTGACCACCTGCTCTCAGCTGGGCTGTGAGCCTCCTGTGACCAGGGACAGTACCTGGACTGGCTAAGGCCTCCCCAGACGACACCTCAAAGGTCTGGTCACAGAAACATGGGTGAACCCTGGCCACCGGTACTGGGCCTTGGGTTCACGCACAGGGCAAAAAATGAAGCATAAGAGTTTGTCTCATTTTGGGCAGAGTGACCAAGACAAGCACACAACGCCCTCCCTCCCCTCAGGATCACATTAACTTCAGCTAACCTCCCAGCCAGAACAGGGAGCTCACAGGCCAGTGAAAAGAGCAGAAAAGGAACTTTATAAGCAAACAGGCCTCCAGGCAGCAGCTCCTGCATTGTCCCCTCCACTGTGAGCGTCTAAGCCTGTGAGGCCCTCCTGCCTCCTACCCTGGCCTCAAGGGAGAGGGTGTCCCATGCCACGTGTGCAGATCACCCCACCCTGGACCTGCCTCTGCTTTTTATCACCTCTAACGCCCGTTAACTTTTCCTTCTCTATCAGTACCTTTCAGCTTTTAAAGATGCTCAATTCTCCTATTCAAAACAAACTAACAAGAATTCCTTCGACCTGTACCCTGTCTTAGTCTCTATCTATACTTACATATTCTTAAACCCAGAATGTGAGGGGTCTCTGCCTGCCCCATCCCTTAAAAATTGCTCTTGTGAGATTTATCAGTGGCCTCCAGTGGTCAAACCCAGTGGGTGACCTCCCACCCCCAGTGGGTTCCAACTTGACCTCTTTCCTGCTGTTATGGTATTCCCTGGTCTCTTCCCGCAGATTCTGGAACATCACGCTCTTCCCTTTCTCCCCCTGCTTCCTTTAAAAGCCATTTCTTTTCCTCCTTCTCTGGATCCTCCTCAGAGCTCTCTCCTCTCTCCCTCTGCAGGAATGAGTGAACTCTCCCATCATGAATTCATCCTGTCCACGTCTCTGCCATCTTAGCCAGGGGCTACTCAAAATGTGGTCCTCGGCCCATTGCTGGTCCACCAACTTTCTGTTACCAGTTTGTGACAAGATAGGTACACAAAGCAAGAGAAAGCATTTATATACTTTTCTAGCTCTTCAACGTTGCCACCATGTTTCACTGTATTTTACAAAAGCATCCCTCCTTAATGAACTGGAAAAGAACAAAACAAACAAAACCTGGTCCTTCACCACAGAGAATCTAAGAATAAGAGAATCTGGTCTAGATCTTGCAGTTCTTTGATGGATCTATCTGCTTACACTGAGAAACCAAGACTTCCCAATAAGAAAATAAAAAACATTATCCACTTCTCTAAAACAAAGTCAACCAACGAGCCAGCCAAGCAACAGAAGACCTTAGGATCCTGGGTCTGTATTTTCCACGAGGCAGCAATGGGCTGAAGCCCTTGAGATGGGCATGTGCCCCCCAGAATCACTTCCCCACCATCTCACCTGCCCCTCAACTACGTCCCCATTCCCCGCCTCCTCCCAAGCTCTGGTATAACCATACCTGCCTTCTGGAATGTTTCCCAGAGGGTCCCACTGGCCCCTCGGTCCCAAACATGACCGTCACCAGCCCCATTACCTCTCGCCCCCAAACGGCCCCTCGGGCTGTGTGTTTCTCCTCATCCTTGCAAATGACCCCGCCTGACACTTCAGTCCCCTGAGTGTCATGTTAGGCTCCCCTCCCTCCTCTGTGACACAAAGTCTTAATGATTCTTCCTCTGCATTTCTCTTTTAATTTGTTCAGTCACTCGACAAATCTGTATTCAGTTCTGGAGACACAACAGGGAACAGGACACCCCATCCCCCTGCAGTGCCTTGGCCCCTTCTCCGTCCAGCCCTAGCCCTGAGCCACTTCCCTCCACGCCGAGGGTACCCTCTCTGCTAGAACCACACTCCACTTTGCCTTAACCTCTCCCCCAGCCCTACCAGGGCAGCCTTTTAAACAATGCCACCATCCCCTTGGTCTGAGAGTAGATGAGGGTGCAGTGAGGAAAGGGAAGCCTTTTTAATATAATTTCCCTTTCACTCTCAGTCGGCAACTCGCACTAATTAAAATTACACCCTGCACAGCACTTGTAGAAATGAAGCCCCGAATACTCAACAATTAGCCAGAATAAACGATGAGTCATTTAGATACCACAGGCAAAGTTTCATAATCCTGGGGATTTGAGATATTCTGTTTCATTAAAAGGAGCCATTGAGATTTGAAATACCTGTCGGGTTCTCTTCTTTAGGACAAGATGTAAGCAGCATCGTTTGGTTTCCTGAAGGGCAATGCCTGTAGTTTAATCCAGGCCACTGAGTCTCTCAGCTTTCCCACACAGAACCTCGCAGGGGTCTGCCTTGCTTCCCCTCGATGTCTTCATTCCCAAGGCTCCGTGGTCCAGCGAAAACCGAAACCTAGTTCTAAGTAGGTCCTTCAGGTCCATCGTAAAAGGAGTTAATCTGAGAAAGTGAGAGCCCAGAGCTGAGGGTCTGAATCTCGCCCGGACAGTGGCAGGGGGTGTGGCTTTCTCCCCTGGGCAACCAGGCCTGGAGCCCCAGACTCCACTCAGGGGAGGCCTTGGACTTGCTCCGAAATCTGTCCCCACGTACCAGACACGGTTACACCCAATTGCCTCCCATCCCAACCCGGCCTTCTGGCTTGGACGGCTCCCTCCCAGTTCCTGAGGGCTCCGCAGAAGTGGCGGCAGGGCCCAGTGGTCAGGAGTGTGGCCCCTGGACCAGACAGGCTGGGTTCCAACCCCAGTCCTCCCTTTCCCAGGTGTAACTTTGGGCAAACTGCATAGCTTCTCTGTGCCTCAGTTTCTTCACCTGTAAAACGGGGATAAGGCTTCAGAAGGCAGAGACGAGGGTTAAGAGTATAGTGCTTGTAACAGCCCTTCAGCGCAGGGTCTGCCTGGCATCTAGGGGGATTGCCTCTGTGGAGTAAAATCCCATTTAAACTTCAAATTAACCGATATACGCATAAATGGGAGTCAGCAGCACATAATACACACAGAGAGACTAATTCATCTTTTTTTTTTTCCCCTTGTATTCCTGCCCCAGGGGAATTCTTGCTCCTGAAGCCGGAGACCCCAGGCCATTTCCTGCATCTTTAGAGGAAGGAACCCTCTCTCTCCACCCCCAATTCACCTGAGCTGGCTTGAGTAGGGCTCCCGTTCACGTAACCAAAAGAACGGTGCCCAGAACAGCCTTCCTCCTCCCACTGTCCATCCTAAACTCCAGCCAATCAGGACGTGGCTCTTTCTCAGCCTTGAGCCTTTCCTCCATGCTCCCGTCTACACCGGGAACAGCACTGTCCACCAGGCCCCTCCACCTCCGCCAGCGCCCATCACTCGCTGCTCAGAGCCCCCATCCTATAGCTCACGTCTCCATAGCCTTCCCAGGCCACCCGGCCACAGACCCTCCCCAGACCCTCCTCCCCAGCTCCATGGGCACCCGCTGGGGCCATCCCAGGCCCCATCGCTCTGCAGTCGTGGCCCCTGGCAAAGCCCCCGTCCTCTCTGAGCTGTCTCCTCCGGTCTAGAAGGGAGACATCACTACCAGCGTGGCTCCCGGAACGGAAATACTGCGCAGCACCAACCAGAAAATGTGTGCCGTGACTCGGCAAACTTTAAAGTGCTTTCGAAACATCCAGACACTTTCCCAAGAAGCCCCAAAGAATGTAAAGTCATTCGGAGATGAACGTGTAGACTCTTCATTCTATATCACCCTGTCTTCTTTACAATCTCTGGGAACTCTGGGGAACAGAAATTCCAAAGGGTCCCACAAACACACCAGCCACACGAAACAGGCTCTGGGAGTTCCCTGGCAGGCTGAACCTTTGTCTCAGAGGAACAGAGGCAGCACTGAAGTGCTCCCGGCCTTGCAACTATCTCTCGAGCATTCCGTTCTAGGGCCTGGAAGATGTATTCTCTCCAAGTCTGCCCATAAAACTGTATCTTAAATGTTCTGTGGGCCATAATAAATAATTTACATAAAGGGTCAGTTAGATGGAGCACAGCAGGATACCAGAGGGAAGAACACAGTGCAGTAGCCCAGGTTTAATTTGATCAGCCAAAGCGCTCAGAGCATCATTAAGCCACACGGAAAGGAAGAGAGTCATCTTTTTTATACAGCTCCCTTCACCCTCCGTGTGAAATCGTGATGGAGTGGGGCTGTGAATTATGGCATCTTCAGCTAATTTTACATGACACAGATACAAGTGATTTTATTTTTCCTCATTGTGGAAAATAATGAAATCTCCTTTCCCTCCCTCTGTCCATGTCCTCTATCCAAAGGTTCTGCTAATTTAAAACATTTGGTGGAAAAACAACACTGAGGCATTGTTCTGAAGAAAAGAAAAATTCTAATCACTTTGAGTTTAATTCTACTGTGCAGAGAAGAATATGAGCTTATCCTGGATGATGGCACAGTGACAAAATGAGTTAATTACCGTCTCATCGTAAGATGGATCTACTTGTCACAGGGACAGGAGCCATTATTTCACACAAAATAATGACCCAGATAAAAAAGGAATGGCTGTAGGCAGTAGCTGCCAGTGACACAGCTTCATCTTGGCCTAAGTGAATGGCAATTAACAAGTGTCACCACTTGTTATACACACACACACACACACACACACACACACGTATACATATATATAGGGACCAAGCTATTCATTAACTATTTACTAAAAATACACAAAATAATTTTTACTGTCTTTCTTCCCAGGGAACTCCTGTAGTCTTCTACCCGTGTGATGACAGGAAAATGTACACACGTGTGCAATTCAGCCATCAGCTGCAACCGCTGTTGACCTTGCAGAGAGGCCCCCATTCCTCTCCTCTTTGCACCAGAGGCGGTGTTTTCTCCAGAAATCATGTCCAACAACAGAAAAGGGGGGCAAAGGGAAGGGGGCCCAGTCCCATCATTTTGTACCTCTTCTCCTGGTTGTCATGGCCACTGGCCTAGAACTAGAGCCACAGCCAGCAGTGACAGCCAGAAACACTAGATCCTCCCAGGTGGAGCCCCCGGCCACGGACCGACACGGCAGGGCCAAATGGCCAGGCCACCTCAACACCTGGGTTCTCCAGAGTGGGTAGCTTCCCTTCCACTCTGCTGACCACAACCATGAACTATGTCTCTACTGAGAGAAAGAGAGATGAGAGACTCCGAGATACACATCTGGAGACCAATTCTGGCTCAGAAATCTCAGTGCTACCTGAGTGTGCAAGTTGTCTAGTCTGCCTGAACCCAGTCATTTGTATATGAAAACCAGGGGTACAGAGGCACCCTGTGCCTGCTGCACAGGCAGAGGCAGGATGGCACAGTGGGCTTTAAAGTGTATCCTCTCCAAAATGTTAAAAACAGAATCGCATGGAGACTATCATACTAAGCGAAGTCAGCCAGACAGAGAAAGATAAATATGATATGTCACTTATATGTGGAATCTAACCAAAAGATACAGGTGAACTTATTTGCAAAACAGAAATAGACCCACAGACACAGAAAACAAACTTATGGTTACCATAAGGGATAAATTAGGAGTTTGGGAATAACATAAATACACTACTATATATGAAACAGATAAACAACAAGGACCAACTGTATAGCACAGGGAACTATCTCAATATTTTATAATAATGTATAAAGAAAAAGCATATGAAAAAGAATATATGTGTGTGTGTGCGTATATATGTATGCATGTATATATACATATACATATTTATAACTGAATTGCTGTGCTGTACACCTGAAACTAACACGACATTGTAAATCAACTATACTTCAATAAAAAAAATAATTTTTAATGTTAAAAACAGAATTCTTATACAAACATAGAATGATCAATTTAACCAATTATTGAATAAATCATGAGATACTGCCATGTGTACACACACACACACACACACACACGCAATCAGTGGGGGGGGAAAGAATGTTGGGATGAAAGTAAAAGTTAACACAAAAGTGGCTGATGTCCTTCAGGGCATATAAACTATAACTCTGGGGTTCTGTCCTCTGTGGGACAGACGCCCACCTGCACTGCAGGCACCGCAGACACACGGCATCTGAGTGTCCACTCAGCAGGCTGTTTACAACCTGATATGGCCACAAGGCAACGGGTCAGTCCTGCAGTGATCTGGTTTGGTTAAGACAAAAGTGCCAAATCACGTGTTTTTAAAAGAGCCTGTTTGATAGTATGGCCAGAGCCGATGCCCTCATCTTACCAACCCGCCCCTCAAATATTCCAAGCATCTGAGTCTAATTACAAAACCATTTCTACAACTATTTTTCCCCAGTGCTCAGATCACGGGGTAAATCCCACCTCTAGAATGCCCCTACCAAGTTTATGAGAACATTTTATTTGCAGCAATCCAAAGAAGATGGCCCTATTTATACAGACATCTCTCTGAGTTATGAAAGCACCCATGTTCTCAGGCTTAGGCATGTGTGAACTAAAACTGCTTTTCCTCCCACTTCTTAAAAATGATCTGAATTCTACCATAGCAGAAAGAGTCTCCATCGTCCTAGTAAAATTACCCAAATGTCTGACCTAAGAGGTCATCCGATTCCTGGGCTACGGGTCTCGGCTCCCATCATACCAGAGTGGTTATTCCCAGGGCCTTGTAGCGCCTGAACACTCCACATATGTTGAAGAGAGGGAGGCAGAGAGTGAACCAAAAAAAAACAAAAAACAAAAAAACAATCATTGGTTGTTTAAAGGGACCATCCAATTATTCCACTTTTCTGCAGAACTTCTCTCCGCGGCCTCCTGTTGCTTTCACAGCCGAGTCCGGCCCCTTCCTTCCACCCCTCATGGCCCCTTTCTTGCCAAAGGTCCTCTGATCTTCTTTTCATTCCCCTCAGGCCCTCACACATGCTGCTCCCTCTGTTCCGAGGGACCCCAACCCGCCCACTGCAGCCCCATCAGGCCTAATCCTACTGTCTCAGCCCGAGGCGCCTCCCCGACTCCCACACCACACCCGGTCTGTCCGCTGCTTCCCTCGTGGTCATGCTCATCACTCGGGTTCAGAAAAGCCTTCACTGTGAGGACACGAGGGCAGGACCACGGCTATTTTGTTCTCTGAATGCCAGCACCTAGTACTATTTCTGGCCTGACAACAGCCAACAATATTTATTAAAGAATTCACTGATTGACTGGATCTCAGACAAACCACAATCTCCTCTACATCATGGGGGACTGCCAATTATTTTGGGAGACTGGGAAGGGGAGGACAAGGCAAGCATTAAGCGATGAACTTAGCCCCAGTTTGGGCAAGGACATTCCTCCTGCAGTAAACGTCAGCGTATTGAAACTCAGCGCACCCTGCAATTAGGCAGGAAACCTCATGTGGCTCAAAGAGAAGTTCAAAACCAGACATATTTCAGGGCAGAAAATGAACCCCCTGCAACGAGGCAATTTTCCCTGCTATGATCGCATGCCAGTGGTCACCGGACTGTGGCACGCTCCCGCTCTAGGAAAGAAAGGGGGCTCGTGACAATGAAGACCCACGGGGGAGTGGAAGGTGGGATGTGGGGGGCTCACACCACCCTGAGGATTTGAAGGGGCTGCTGGCAGTGGGCCGGCAGGCCTGTCAGCTGTTAACGCCACTCCAGCCCTAAAAACACAGGGTCTGCCATCCTTGGAGGAGGGGAAGCCACCTTGTTCCAGAGCCAAGGCCAGCCTGAGTGGGAGTGGACTGACCCCCATGAGGCCGCCCAAAGTCCCAGGTCAGAACAGGCCTGGGGAGTGCAGCCCACCTGCCCTCAGCCAGCCCCCAGCCATTCACTCAGGCACGCGCTCAGCGAGCCCGTTCAATTGCATCCTGACTGCAGCACTCACCTTCTTAATGAACTCTGGGATGATTTTTTGGTCTGTCAGGTGGTCTAGGGAAGAATAGCAATCTAATTCCAAGATGTAGCCTTCATTGTGAAGATCAGTGTTCTGAGATCTGAAAAGAGAAACACACACACACGCACAAGTTAAGATTTTGCATAATATACATATTAAAAAAAAAGAATCACTGGGTGTTCAATGAAATCCTAATTTCTTTCCTGAAAGTAACTGTCAAAAAGGCAGTTCTGAAAAAATAATTTGTGGTTAACAACTCAAATAATATAGAGGGACCTATTAATACTTCATGGAAAGACCTCCAAGACATATCATCAAGGAAAACACATCATTATAGAATGATGGGTTTAGTACAATAAGGTTTATACCTTAAACAACACACACACACACACACACACACACACACACAGAGTCCAGTAATGTATATTTCCCATTGGCAAACCAATAACAGCAGTGACCTCTTGGGGGATGGTGAGGGCCAGTGTGGGAATCGGGCGGGGATGGTGCTGGTGATCAAAAGTGAGTTTGGCTGTATCTCTGATTTTTTCACTTTTTTGGAAGAGAATATATTCACGTATCATTTAGAAAATTAAAAATTAATTTTTAAAAGACTTTTAAAGGGTTCAACCCCTACAGAGGGCAATCCGGCAAAATCTATCAAAACTAAAGATGCATGAAGAAAAGAATATAAGGCAACTGAAGTAGAAATCCTGGGACGAGAGCGGACGTGAAGGGTTGTCTGAAGCAAACACCGAACACCTTGCGGTCGAGACGGAGGCGTCCAGTGTGCCCTGCCCCCCATCACCGCCCCCCAACCAGGTGGTGGGG
Source organism: Mesoplodon mirus (assembly GCF_964341445.2). Classification (NCBI taxonomy): domain Eukaryota; kingdom Metazoa; phylum Chordata; class Mammalia; order Artiodactyla; family Ziphiidae; genus Mesoplodon; species Mesoplodon mirus. The sequence goes on along the minus strand of NC_138982.1, from coordinate 29,897,951 downwards.
CTGCTTCCCCATCCCCCTCATATAGATGTGCACGTGACCCAATGCTGGGTGCACTTGGGACAACCAGCAGCAAGTGGTCACCAGAAGGAAATCCCACCACTCCGTGTCACTCCTTTGAGGGACCCCTGGGTGACACTATGGGGCTGATGGACTCCTGGGAACCACGTGGTTGTCAGAAATTGAAGGTGACTGGCTGGCCCTGCCAGACGTCAGACAACAGGAAGTGAACATCAGTCAAGGGCCGGCAGACCATGCCCTTTCCTCGTGGGAAGGGGGACTTGGAGACCAGGGCCGGGCTCTTCAGGGCTCACACCACGTGTACAGCAACTCTCCACTGCCGAGGGCAAAGCAGGGCCCTCCCACCTGACTTAGGAGGGTCCCTACCGAGGAGGGGCCCCTGCAGCCCCTGTGAGAGCAGGTGCAGCCAGGATGGGTGCCTTCATACTGAATTCCTGAGACACGTATATCCCACAAAATAAACAGTTTCTGAATGCCTATTTGCTATAATATTTTAAAGATGAATTTCTAGGAGTCTTATATATCATTCAAAGCAATTTATGCTGCCATTAACCATCTGAATATGATTCACACGAAATTCAAAAGTGGAAAAATTAAAGAGGATTTGGTTTTCCCCAGGTGTGCAACTGTGATATTTTACTTTTCTCTCTAACATATCCTTTCAGGGGTAGGGACTGAGGTGCATACTTTTGAAATGTAAAAGAATCAACTGATTCCAAACTGGCCAAACTGGAATAAACTAATTCCAAAAGAATCGACCAATTCTGAACCTCAGCCTGCTCGCCTAAAAACTTCATCAGAGATTAGACTCGTGTTCTCCCTTTTTCCCCCATGTTCTTACTCTCTCCCCACCGTAAACAAAAGACATGCTAAGAGGAAGTAAAGCAGAAGATTCCAGACTTTTGAAAGAGAAGACTTAGTCAAGATACTGTCATATGCATCATGTGGGATCTCAAACAACAAAGACAGGAATAGGAGGAGGAAAATAGGATGTGAAATCCCCACTGCTGTCATACAGGGACACCAGACTGTACAAGGTTATTTATAAATACCCACTGACATTTTGTTTTGTTTTGTTATAAATGTATTTATTTTTATTTATTTATATTTGGCTGTGTTGGGTCTCCATTGCTGCGCACAGGCTTTCTGTATTTGCGGTGAGCGGGGGCTACTCTTCATTGCGGTGCGTGGGCTCTAGGTACGCGGGCTTCAGTAGTTGTGGCTCGCGGGCTCAGTAGTTGTGGCTTGCTGGCTCTAGCGCACAGGCTCAGTAGTTGTGGCACATGGGCTTAGTTGCTCCGGGGCACAACATTATAAATCAACTGTACTTCAATTAAAAAAAAGAATCCTTCAATAAGAAACCAAAGCAATAAAATAAAATAAGTCAACACTGTATCCACTCTGTAAAACACCCATAAAATGAATGGAGGGAAGACAGGTCTGTCTTTAAACAACTCACAGGCCAGACTCGCTAGACTCGCAAGGGATAATTGTTCGTACAGGATCTAATAACTCTCAGCTTTGCTTCTAGAACAAGAAGTACTCTGAGGAGGAAAGCAAGCTCTGGTTCATTTCATCAGATAATTAACTCAGCTACATCTGAACTGAAAGAAGCACAAAAGGTGGACAAAAATAGGCATTATTACAAATTTTCTAGATGAAACATGAAAACTCACATCTCGGCCTACGGTCACTTGAAAGCAAAGCCATGCATATTGGAGGAATAGGTGAGTAACTAAAGGTCTCCCCTGCCTTACAGGAATTACCTCCACAGTTTAAAATGAAAGGGTTGGAACACTGAAGAGCGGCTGCAGGGGAGGGGTGTGGCAAGGACCGCTGACTACTCCAAGGACAGATGCCCAAGCCCTCAAGTCAGCACTCTGTGAGGGGTGAGGCCAGAGCTGGGTGGGTGGCACAGTCACACAGAAAGCCCCTCCCTGCCAGCAGCCCTGTGAAAAACTGTATCAAATCCACAAAAGCTTGAAGCTTGCCTGCAGGCCTGCCAGTGGGAGCATCTGGGCTTCTCAGCACTGGGGGGAGGTTGGGTGGAGGGAGGGCAGTGACCATGGTTGCTCTAAGGTGACCCCCAATGACCTTCCTTTTCTGGTGTTCATGCCTTTGTAGAGTCCCTCCCCCTGAGTGGGGGCAGGGCCTGCGACGTGCTTCTAATCAAAATAACCAGGCAAAGGGACAGGAGATCCCTCTCGTGATGACGTGACACCATAAGACTCCACCTTAGCAGATGAGAGCTAGACTCTGCCCTTGCTGGCTGCCAGGCTGCCAGGGCACCGTGTGGGCAGTCCTTGGATGACAGCCATCAAGAAACAGAGATCTCAGCCCTAGGAGATGAATTCTGCCCACCACCAAACAGAGCTTGGGAGCAGACCTTTCCCCAGTCAAGCCCCTGATGAGACTGCAGCCCCAGCCAATACTTCCACTTCAGCCTGATGAGACCTGAAACAGAGTGCCCAGAAAAGCTGCAGTAACTGAGATCAAATGTATGTTGTTGGAACCAGTAAACTTGTGGTAATTTATTACAGAGCGTAGAAAACTCATGCAGTTGCCGAGCAGGAAGACATGGAAGCTTCATGCTCAGACCAGGCCTCCTGCTGGTGGCTGGGTCTAGGCTCAGGCCCCAAGACCCAGCCAGACACCTGAGAAGAGCCTCTGACAGGTGATGAGTATTTCATGTCCCAGAGGGCAAGGACCACCCTGGCATCAAGAAGCAGACATGCCCTAGAAGTGAGTCCAGGAACCATGGCCTGGCCCCCAGCACAGGGGAGTAGATGTCCTGCAGTCAGTCAAGTGCCTAAGAATCCTTAAGATGCATCACTGGCTGAGCAGGGGTCTGCACCCTCCTGTGGGGGAGGGGAAACACCACTTATGTTTCCCCAAAGGACATGTCCTTGTGTTGTCCTGGAAAAGGATACTGGAAACTATCAAACACCCACCTGGACTGAAGCCCACTGGCTTCCACTTCCAGAAGGGACAGAAAGATCTGGGTCTAAACAATAAAAAAAAAAAAAGAGGGACGCAGAATGCACTTCTGGAGATGTAGGATTAACTACCTGACAAAGGCTCCCTTATCTAAAAATTAACAGTAAATACACTAAGATTAAATGCAGACACTCTGAGCATTGCTAACAATGAAATATGCTTCCCCGTCTCCCTGCATACCTCCCCTCCATAATTTCCTCTAGATTTATTAGTTAGAGGTTGCGGGTCCTAAAGCTAACTAGAGGTGGATCATTTCCCAGCTGTGTGCCTTTGGACAATTTATTTAAACATTCTATGCCTCAGTTTCTTTCACTGTCAAATGGGAATATTATGAGTAGCTATCTCTTGGCATCCTTGTAAGGATTAAATCAGACAAAAGCATGTAAAGCCCTTAGCATAGGGCATGGCAAGAAGTCCGGGCTCAACAAATATTAGCAGCTGCTGATCTACTTCTATCATCTGTAAGTGCATTCCTAGCCCTTTTCACAGTTCCTAATTACTCATTCATTCAACGAATATTGATCACACTACTACTTTGTGCCAGACACTCTTCTTTAGCATCAATAGACAAAAGAGACGAAATCTCTGCTCTCACAGAGCTCACAACCTGGTGGAGGGAGACAGGCAATAAACAAGAAATACTCACGAGCACAGAGAGTATGTTCAACGGTGGCAAGTGTTAAAGAAAAAAGAAGCAGCAAGGTGTAGAGAATCACGAGCAGTGGGAAGCTGCAGTTTTTATGAGGATGGTCAGGGCAGCCTCACTGAGAAGGTGACACTTGTAATAAAGATCTACGGGAGGTGACCGTGCTGACAGCCAGGAAAGAAGCTTCCAGGCAGAGGAACAGCCAGTGCAAAGGTCCTAAGGTGAGATGGTACAAAAAAGCCCTGTGGCTGGAGCTCAGTGAACCAGGGGCAGGAGATGAGGTCGGAGAGCCAAAGGGGAGCCAGAGAGTGTAGAACTTACAGGCCACGGTGAAGACAGTGGCTTTTACTCAGAACGATAGGGGAAGCCCTTGTTGAACAGAGAAGTGACACCATCGGATCTATTTTATTTTTATAGAAGTATAGTTGATTTACAATATCGTGTTAGTTTCAGGTGTATAGCACAGTGATTCAGTTATATTATATATATATATATATATATAAATAACTTTTTCAGATTCTTTTCCCTTATAGGTTACTACAAAATATTGTGTAGAGTTCCCTGTGCTCTACAGCAGGTCCTTGTTGGTTTTTTTTAGAAGTGGGTTTTATATATAGAAGTGGGTACATGTTTATTTTAAAAGGAGCCTTCTGGCTGTAGGGGGCAGCTAAGAGACTAACCCAGTGGTCCACGCAGGAGGTGATGGTGACCCCAAGGGGGCTGGTAGCAGCGTAGCAGCGCTGGGAAGTGGTGGATTCTGGATATATTTTCAAGGTAGAACCTTCAAGACTTCCTTATGAACAGAACAGCTTGTGAGGTGTGAAGGGAAGAAAGCAGATGAGGATGGCTCCAAGGATTGCTCCAGCCACCGAGAGAGTAGATGATGCTGACACAACTATGATGGGGAAGGCTGGGGCGGGAATGGTCACAGGCTTGGGGACAAGATCAGTAATTCGGCTTCCTAGGTACTGAATTTGACATTATCCAGCAGACGGCCAAGGAGAGATATCTGGTAGAGAGCTGAATACATATTCGAGTCTGGACTTCAGGAGAGAGGGCTGGAGATGTGAATCTGGGAGTCATCAGCTTCCACATGGTATTCAAAGCATGAGACTGAATGAGATCTCAATTAATATATAGACAGAAGAGTCAAGGACTGAGCTTGGGGACCCTCCACCATGAAGAGGGTGGGGAGAAAAGAGGAGAAAGCAGCCAAGGAGACAAAGAAAGAGCAACCATGGGGGAAGAGAGAAAACCAAGGGAACGTGCAGTCCTGGATCAAATCAAGGAAGTACATCTAGGGGAGGGTAGGAGCCACCCTGTCCATTGCTTCAATTAACATATTTACAATCTTCTCTTCAATTTACTTATCTTCTTGAAATCCCAAGAGAGAAACTGGATTTAATCCACCCTACAGAAAACGGTGCGAAGAAATCAGTTCACATTTAATATTATATATGACTATCCTGTTACATGGGCTGACTGTCAAATCAATCTGCCGATTTGGGTTCCAAGTAGCTTGGCTCCTTGAAAAGAAACCATCTCCATGCTGCTGGGTCATTTCTCAGAAATGGCCTGGAGGGAGCATTAACTAAAAAGATCTCTGACCCATCTCACATCTTGGGGTCCCCACCTGTACACACTGGAGAGTTGAGAGGGGTTGATTTCCAGCTATTCCAAAGGGAGTTTTTCAAATGAAGAGGGAATGAAAGTATATCATGGAGCAGATATTCAAGGTCCTGAAAGCCAAGAATGAGTAAGACAAAATGAATTCAGATTCTCAGAGCACAGCAACGACAACAAGGCACATAAACAGAGCACTCCTGACCAATTAAGACACTGGAGAAGCAGCTAAGACCTCACAGTCCAGCTAAGTTTTCAAAAACCATCATAACATGGCAACAAAATGCTGTGGTACCCTAGACTGGGTCCCAGAACTGGAAAAGGACATTAATAGAAAAATTGATGAAATCCAAATAAAATCCACAACTTAGTTATTAGTAATATACCAAAGTCAATTTCTTAGTTTTGACAAATGTACCACAGTAATGTAAGATATTAATGATGGAGGAAACTCGGTGAAGGGCCTAAGGGTTGTGACTTTTCTGTTAAATCTAACATATCCCCAAATAAAAGTTACTGAAAAAAAAAAGAAAGAAAGCCATCAGACACTCTGGGGGATGTGTATGTTTGTTTGTTTTGATTCTGTAATATTTATTCTCAGAGTAAGTGTTTCTAGTGCTAAACTACACCAACACCCCTGCCTGACTATACTGTTTATGTAAGAGACCCCTCAAATCACATGAAGGCAATGACTGAAATAATTGGGTTTGGGGGACAAAAGAATAATCTCCGTTGATGTGCCCTAACTTTAGGCACTGGACCTAGCCAACAAGCAAACCCTGGGCTCTGTGCATCAGACTGGGTGTCCCGTCGGGCAGGCATTCTCCACCCTGGCTGTATTCAACCTTGAAATCACTCGGTGAGCTCCCACAAATTTTGATTTAATTGGTCTGTGGTATGGCCTGGGCCAAGGGGCTCTAGAAACTCCCCAGTGATTCTAATGGGCAACCAGAGTGGAGAACGACGGTCTAGGTGGGCTGTGTTGCAGTGGGTGCTCTCCTGGAGATGTTCTTTGGCCGTAACTGAGCAAGTCCACGGAAAAGAGGAAACACAGAAAGAAGGACTTGTAAAGACCAACAATGTAGACTCCTAGCCCCTCAGAAGAAGACAAACCTCCCAGAAAAAGGACCAGACCTTAAGGAAATATAAGAATGGACAGCTCTACCTGTGACTCTTTCAGTTAGAAAAACTCAAAAATACTTCCCACTTCTTGGTTTCCTCACTCTTCTTATGTGTTATCGTGCTAAAATATACATAACATACCATTGACCATTTTAGCCATTTCTAAGCATACATTCAGTGTCATTAAGTACATTCACAATGTTGGGCAAGCGTCACCACCAACCATTTCTGGAACTTCTTCATCATCCCAAACAGTCCTTGCTCCTTTGACACCATATAAATGGGACTTGGGCCAAAACTGAGCATGAACATGTAGGAAAATTTAGATAAAGGCTTCTCAAACAAACACACGAGAGTAGATTCAGGCGCTGCGCATTTGTGCACAAACCTTTCCTAACCGTAGGGCAGGGCAGCAAAGAGCCCACATGCCAAAGTACCTCAGAGGTCAACACGATTGGCCCCAGACATCAGAGCTGTTTAAGACCATAATAAAACACCACCTATTCCGTGTCATGTCGCCCTCATTACTCAGACACAAACATCAGCTGTCATAAAAACTGTGCACAAACTCCTCATGTCACCATTGCCACATCTGCCAAGGGTTGTGTGGTCATTCCCCAGGCAGCTGGAGAGTCAGAAGGTCAAACCAAGGGAAGCAAACTCAAAGGTCCACAAACACTGAGTTAAAGAGGATATTTTTTTGACCAAAAGATATAACCCGATCACTTTGTTCTCATATAAAAGAAAGAGAAATGGTCTTCATGTCCACCAAGAAATATGCGCTCTCCTATTTTTCTCCAAACACAGAGTCCTGTCTGATGCCCTTCCACATTCCAATTTCTGAGAGCGACGTGCCTACAGAGAAACGTGACCCACCAGGGGAAAAGTCCCAGTGCACGGGTGATGTCAAGTGGCACGGCCAAGTCACCCCCGTACTGGGGAGCCGGCGGGAGCAGTGGAAACCATGGTGAGCTGGGCAGTTTCTATCTCAACCATTGCTAGGTACTCCAGGCCAGGGTTGCCAAATCTTCGAACTTTTTTAAAGGAGTCATTACCTCATGTTTTTTGGTGGCCACAAATGTCAAATTTTGGCTCCAAACGATGTTTATTACTATTATGTAATCCAACATCTTTGGGACTGAATCTGACCTCTGGGCCATCAGTCCCTGGCCTCTGGGTTCCATACACAATGCTCCAATATGAGTCACAGAGGCTGGATGCCAGGCAAGAGATAAGAGCGAACAGATTATCCAACTATATCATTGTCAGAATAACTAACCGTAAACCCAAGTCCGATATTTCACCCATTGTAATGAGCTGGCAGATTCTTCCCCTCCCCACTCCCCATGACCGTGGTCAGGACATCGACACTGACCCTGCCTGATCTCACAGTGGCTGGGACAGAACCCTTTTCTAAGCCATTAAAAAAACATGTTTGCAAGCAAACACTGTAACGCTTTATGAGTTACAGTCATAAAGGGTTAATCCTCAAATTATTCGGATGAAATGTCAAGCAGTAAGCTGAATACCTATTTTGGTCTCATGGACAGAGCTGAAATCAGGCCACTAAAAAGCAGACGCCTGTTTATAGTCTACTATAAACTATCTTTTTAAACAATAAACATGTTAATAAAAACTATCATACACACTTCTTTTAAATAATAAACATGCAACAGATCTCACTTCAACTCATTAATCCCTTAGATAGCTTCAAAGATCATGAGTTGAAGCAACATCTTCTTTTTCCCAGGACACAAAGCACAGTTTGAACTTGAGTTATGAAAAGAAATGAGAGAGAATGTGCAGTTCATCAGTAGGGCTATTTTTGCTTCATTGAGGAACAATCAGAAAGAAATGGTGACAAACACAAACTTAGATTACTAGGCACTTCTCCAACGAGAGAAAAAAAAGAATCATTAAATGTCAGTTGACAGAACCAAATTCTCTATCTCTGGGAAACAGGACGGAATTTTCAGATTTTTCCCTCAAGGCAATGCCAGGTTCAAGTAGAATGATCAGAATGGTGTGTTGTTGTTGTTGTTTTAAAGGAGTAGTAGGGAGGAAAATGAACTACACATCTGAGAAAGATCTATCCACGAAAGGAAAAGAAGGCTTTTTCTAGTTTCATGAGCTTATCACTTGCTTGACCACTGACCACAGGAAGGGCTGGAGTTACATCCTCTCAAGAAACTTACAGTCTCATATTTTGCTTAGTGAAATGTCAAAGAAAAATACTGCATGTTATCGCTTAAACGTGGACTCTAAAAAATAAAACAAATTGGTGAATATAACAAAAAAAGAAACAGACTCCCAGATACGGAGAACAAACTAGTGATTACCAGTAGGGAGAGGGAAAGGGGGAGGGGCAACATAGGCAGAGGGGCTTCAGAGGTACAAACTATTGGGTATAAAATAAGCTACAAGGAGATATGGTACAATACAGGGAATATAGCCAATATTTTATAATAACTATAAATGGAGCATAACCTTTAATTAAAAATTGTGAATCACTATGCTGTACACCTGAAACATATAATTTTGTAAATCAACTACACTTCAATAATAAAAAAAAAAAAAGAAACTTAGAGTCTATGGGCATCTAACTACCCAACACTGCTATTTATTCTAACCATAGAGAAGAGCTATGAAAGTTCAGTTGCTTCCACAGTCAGGGATCAGGGAGTTTTAAAAAGCAAAGAGCACGTAAGCAGAGTCTTTGAAGCTGTGTGAAAATTAGTCATGGGACAATGGATAAAATTACATTCCAGGCACTGAGAACAGAAATTAGGAAGGATCTAGTTGGAAAAAAAGCATGAGTTACATGGTGGAAATAATAAATAGGTCAGTTTGGTAAAAGATATGTGAAGGCGAGGTTTGTTTATGCTAATTCGGCTGGATCAGTAAACACGAGCCTGGCGAATGTATGGGTGAATTTGCTGTTGGAATAGATCTGTGATGGGGGCCCCGCAGTGCTGGCTGGAGCAGAAAGTGAGAAACGGGGTTGGAAAGAAAGGACAGGGGTGTGTCGCTACAGGACGGGACTGGCCTTCATTCTGAGGAAAAGGGGAGTCATGGATGGTCTTAGATGAAAGAAGATACGGAGTACAGATTTTAGGAAGATTAAGCAAGCAGCACTCCATATGATGGAGGAAGAGTCGGAAGAACATTTTAGGAGAGCAGAAATGAGACCTAAAATTTCTACAGAGGAAGTGGATGGATGGGAGAGAGAGTTGAGGTGTGTCTTGTTCCTGCAGGTGCTGCTGGTTGGGTTGGGGGGAGGGGAATAAACTGCTGCTCCCCAAAGCTGCTCTCAGATCAACGGGGAAAAGGTTCCAATAATCTCTGTGACCTCCTCTTTGCAAAGTGAACCAAATCTACAAAACCAAAAGGAGGCTGCTGGAGTCAAAAGTTTCCCCTAATAGTGAAGCTTGAGAAATGCTGGAAGGAGAAAAAGCCAAATAAACAAATCCTAGTGAATCTTTCAATAAAGCACCTAATTACAGAGTTTATCAGGGGAGTGCTGAAGTAGGAAGCAGAGAGAAGGAAACAACTCTTAGATGGGTCACTGGTCTTTCTTCTCCCTTCTTTTTTTCGCCAACAGACATGCACCCCATCTGTGGATAAGGGTTTGGTATCCCGTGGAACATTCCAGAGATGATGGGGGGAGATGTGCACATGATACTCTAACCACACACTCTCCCAGGGAGCTGTGCACTGCCAAGCGGGTGCAAGGCATCGTGGGCCCCTAACGAGCCACGGCTGCTATTTATGCTAGAGAAATCTTGCCACATCCTGCCTCACTCTTTACTGCTCGAGCCGGCTCTCTGGTAGATAAGCCATCAGTGACTTGCACAACACAAGGAGTTCACCTTTAACCTTAAAAGGCAAGAAAAACAAGTTTTACCCCCAGTGGTCCCTGTATAATGTAGCTGTGAGAGAAATTCAATCCCCACCACACCGGACTACAGCAAAGAGGACCACCGCCACATGAAATCAGACTTGGGGCAGGGTCCTGCTTTCTCATGAACACTGCAAGGCTCTGGCTGACTCTGAAACATGTGGAAATGACGACTAGTAGTACTGATGCATAAATGTTATTTTTTCACAAAGATAACACTGAATAAAGGCAGGTCTGCCTGGCACTTACTGGTTCAGAAAAGTCACATGATCTGCAAACAAAAATAACAGCAGTAGCCACACACGTGAATGCCCTTCCTAAGACGCTCACCAGCCATGTCCAGCTGAGAGACAGGAAGTCTTCTTTATTTACGGTTAACGCACACATCCCAATTCAAGTTTGCTCATCGTTTCCTTCTTTTCTGGGTCTTCCTACCCGCACCCTCCAACCTGCTGAGTTAGACGATGGACGTGTTGCATCTCTGCACTGCCCAATACAGTAGCCACTACCCACATGTTGCTACTGAGCACCTAAAATGTGGCGAGTGCCACTGAGGGAATGAATGCTTAATTTTATTTAATTTTAATTAATTTTCATTAATAATATGTGCCTAGTGGCTCACTAATAGAAAAGCACAGCTTAGCTCTGTTCTGAAATTTTTTTTTTTACATCTTTATTGGAGTAAAATTACTTTACAATCGTGTCTTAGTTTCTGCTTTATAACAAAGTGAATCAGTTATACATATACATATGTTCCCATATCTCTTCCCTCTTGTGTCTCCCTCCCTACCACCCTCCCTATCCCATCCCTCTAGGTGGTCACAAACCACCGAGCTGATCTCCCTGTGCTATGCGGCTGCTTCCCACTAGCTATCTACCTTACGTTTGGTAGTGTATATATGTCCATGCCTCTCTCTCGATTTGTCCCAGCTTACCCTTCCCCCTCCCCATATCCTCAAGTCCATTCTCTAGTAGGTCTGTGTCTTTATTCCTGTCTCACCCCTAGGTTCTTCATGACATGTTTTTTTCTTAAATTCCATATATATGTGTTACCATACGGTATTTGTCTTTCTCTTTCTGACTTACTTCACTCTGTATGACAGACTCTAGGTCCACCCACTTCAGTACAAATAACTCAATTTCATTTCTTTTTATGGCTGAGTAATATTCCATTGTATATATGTGTCACATCTTCTTTATCCATTCATCCGATGATGGACACTTAGGTTGTTTCCATCTCCGGGCTATTGTAAATAGGGCTGCAATGAACATTTTGGTACATGACTCTTTTTGAATTATGGTTTTCTCAGGGTATATGCCCAGTAGTGGGATTGCTGGGTCATATGGTAGTTCTATTTGTAGTTTTTTAAGGAACCTCCATACTGTTCTCCATAGTGGCTGTACCAATTTACATTCCCACCAGCAGTGCAAGAGTGTTCCCTTTTCTCCACACCCTCTCCATCATTTATTGTTTCTAGATTTTTTGATGATGGCCAATTTTGATGTGCACATAGATCCCCTGGGATCCTGTTAAAATGCAAATTCGGAGTCTGCAGATGTGGGTGGGGCCTGGGATCTGCATTTCTAAGAGGCTGCCAGGTGATGCTGAGGGTGCACAGACCAAGGTAAAGACTGGAACTGCTTCGGGAACCACCAGTGTGACCTGGAAGCCTCGTGAGTGGGTGGTCTCCAAAGCTTTAGATCATAAAACCCTCAAGTAAAAGTCTCCTGAGTACTACTGTACCAACATCTTACCTATGTTAGAAAACAATGGACACAAAACAAAACATTTAGAAGATTAGAAACAGATGAAATAAGCAATATTTAAAAAGTGTAGTTGCAATAGGTCCCTATTATTAGTAATTAATATTCCAAGGCACAATATACACTTGAAATGAGATTCACTGTTAACAATCATGGAAGTAAATCCACATTGCAAAATGTCTTCTTGATGAGTCTAAAATTCTTTGGCCATCTTTTGTCAGACTGGAATAGGTAGGCATCGATTTTTTTATGTCACCAAGAAAGCTCTTACACACAGTGAGAGAAGGATCGATATGGCCAGTTGTGTCTGTGTGTGTGTGTGTGTGTGTGTGTGTGTGTGTGTGACAGAGACAGAGAGAGAGAGAGATAGAGAGGGAGAGAGGCGTGGTGCTCCAAGGACAAAGAACAAGATAAGGGAGGGGCGAGGGAGGAGAATTTCACATTTACATTACTGGTATTCTATGTTCTCTGCAATCTGCAATGAATTTACAGGAATTTTTTAAGCCATGTGTATATTTCACGAGGGCTAACTTAGTTAAAACTACAAAAAATAATCCACAAATCCACTTCCCTGGGTTCTCAGCTGCAAATGTTCCTCTGACCTCAGTCTCCTCCAGGATCCCCCCCCGTCACACCCCGCTTCACACAGACAAGGGCCCTCTGACATCTACACCCAGCCAGGGCACCACCTTCAACCTGAAAGCTAAATATTGGTAATGCATAATTTCTCTCCTAATTTTTCAGTATAAATAAACATACACAGAAGCTTCAATTCTCTTTCAACATAGGTATGTCTACCACCTTTGGTAACCACTGGTCTAGACGGTGCATAGAGTTTTCAGAATAATCACAAAGCTCTAGAATAAAAAATGTACTTCCAACAATAATATTGAACTCTATGGTCTTAAAAACACCTGGTAGAAATTCTTCTCAGATTAGTATGTAAATGAAATTACAATTTCAACAGGGTTTACTGGGAACTGAAGAAAATAATTTTAGACTATAGACAATATATGGAAAAATCAATATGCCAAAGTTGCCAAGATCCTGAAAAAAATAGTGCTTGGCTAGATATTAATATACACTACAAATTTATTGTCATTTATTGTAATCAAAATAGCATGGGATTAGCACAAAAAATCAATCAATAGATCAAAGGAACAATAAAGAATCAGGAATAAATTAGGATGTATGCAGAAATCCAACCTATGATAAAGGTGGAATTTCATTCACCAAGTTAGGTTAATACAATAAATGCTGTTGACAAAGGCAGAAGAAAATACAGTTAGATCCCTTACCTCACACCCTAACGCTAATCCAGTGGTTCTCAACTAGGGGCAGCAGTTTTGCCTGTTCAGGGGCATTTCATAACATCTGGAAACATTTCTGATTGCCATAACTGCAAGGGCGGGAAGGGGGGGGGGTGTTTGCTATTGGCATCAAGTGGGCAGAGGTCAGGAATGTTGCCAAATATCCTACAACTCACGGGATGGTCCCTGGCCCAAAATGTCAACAGTTGAGAAACTACATAGGCTGAGAAATCCTACCCAAACCCTAACCCTAATGATTACAAAGTTAAAGAGGAACAGTGTTAGAAGTAGAAAGATCCTGATGAGAAACCTGGCTCCTCCACACCATCAGAAGGGTGACTCAGAAGAAAGTACCGTTTTCTTCATCTTGGCTTTCAAGAGGAAAGACAAGGCACACCATGAAGCAAAGAGCAGGGACTCTGGCCACAGCAATAAATAAATGGTAGCTATTATGGCCAATAACATAAATGGTAAAACATATTAAGAAGTGCCTGTGAGTCTAAAATGTCAATATGACACTAATGAACTTATCTACAAAACAGAGCAGACTCACAGACATAGAGAACAGACTTGTGGTTGCAAGGGGGGGGAGGGATGGAGTGGGAGTTTGGGGTTAGCAGATGCAAACTATTAAATACAGAATGATAAACAACAAGGTCCTACTGTATAGCACAAGGAAATATATTCAATATCCTGGGATAAACCATAATGGAAAAGAATATGAAAAACAGAATGTATATCTATGTATATAACTGAATCACTTTGCTGTACAGCAGAAATTAATAAAATGTTATAAATCAACTATACTTCAATAAAATAATTTTTTTTAAAAGAAGAAGTGCCTGCAAACATATAAATGTTCTTCACAAGAAAAATGGGCTTTTTGTTCCCTTTTTGTTAAGATCCAGGTTGCCTGACAGAGCAATTTTGGGGACTTAAACTATAGAAGTCGAGGATGAAAATTTCAAGTTGTTATAAATCCCCCCAGAGCATAGATTGTGCTCACCTCGTTCTCTTACAAGGGTCACTACCTTAGAAGACAGAGACACCTAGGACATTTTGCTTTTGCTTTTAGGGAACAGAGGGAAATAGTACATTAATGGCCTTAGAACCATCATTTGCATACAACTGTTCAGTGCAGAAACTGACAAGGCCCAGCTAGCCTGCTGAATGGAGCCATTTGGGGGGCTCCAGCTGGTTTGCAGTGGCAGCCCTATGTCCTGAAACCAGCTTGGGGGTAACCAGGCCTGTGGTCCCATAGCCTTGCTATGGGGACCCTTGATACTGCGAAGTCCAGAGGATTCTGGGAATTCTCTGAGGACCCTTCCATAAGCTCCAGGCCCCTGAGCTGAAAGATGGTATATTTCTGAGCCATGAGCCTCAAGATGGAACATAAGTCCCATCCCCACTACACCCTGCCACTCACGTGCCCCACACTTCAGTACTGAGAAGTCATTAGTAACTTCTTCAGTCTAATTTTTTAGGAAATAAAATGGAAGCAAGGAATAACAGAAGATAATAGTACCTTTTAGCTATAAAATAGAGGAAGTCTAAAACCTCAGCTGAACGCATAATAATGGTTTCAACAAATATTAACGGCAAAAAACCACCATCATGAGGACATAGTGAGACAAAATTATAACACTTAACACACACAGGAATGAAGCAAAAGTGCTCTCAGGCCCTCAGAAACAGGTGTTGTATGAATAGGAGTTACTAATTTGGTTTTTAAAGTCTTTGTAGCCATTTTAAGTTCCATCCCGTGGTCTCCGAATAGGAAGCAAATGAAATGATGTACTCCACTAAATCACATTACAGCATTTACCTCTTTGTAAAATGGTTCCATCTTTCAACCATTTAAAAAATTATAGAAAACAGCTAGATAGATCACAGAGATTACATCAAGATCTCAAGAATGCTGCAATCACTAGCAATGTACTTATATGGATCTGGAAGTTATTTCTCACCTGCCGCTGCATTCATAGCTGAAAACGCCAAATTGAATAAGTACTAGCCTTTTCCAGGCCCCAGCAGTAGTAATGCCCACTGCATCTTTCTTAGCTTGAGAAACAGACACAATCTAAGTTACCTCTGATTGACAAAGAAGAGTAAAGACAAAAATGACTTTGCCAGGAAGACAATGTGAGTTCCTAAATCTAATATGGAATAGGCGTGCAAGTACAAAAATCTAACACAAATAAAACTGTGTGCAAGCAAATGACCTATATTGTGTGCACATGGCCCTCATAACAGTAAGTGTCCCTATAACCCACCTGCAATGTCACATAATAAACCTTCCTAGAGTCCATTTTAATTTAAAGATTGTGTGTACAGTGTGGGAGGAAAGGGCTTTTACCTTATTTTAAAACAAATACAGACACGTCACGGTACCGTAGTATTCGCGCAGGTTTTAAGATCAACAGGAAACTTCAAAGAAATGTAGCGTCTGTGCTGCTGCATTTTGGATATCTGCTCGCCGTTCTCTGCCATTCTAAACGACTTCTGAGAAAGACTGGAAATCACTAGCATGTTAATTCTCTCTCTCAGAGGAGGCAAAAAAATAAATAAGGTATAAAATGTGGGGAGAGACACAGGCAATCGAGGACAGCAATCAAACAGGGGAGGGAAATGAGGTCTCACATGAACCACGCACGGCTTTCCTGTTCTCTCCACTGGGATAAAGACCAACACTTGGAGAGACAGAAGAAGAATAGGTAGGCAAGCCATTTAGGGGTGTGGATGGGAAAAAACTCTCTCTCCCCAAGAGAATGTGGCTTTACACCGGCATATTAGATTGGAAAGTGCAAACACAATAATTAACAGTGAATCCTGAAACTTCAACACGCCAGAAAAGAGTGTCACTCAGGAGTGAGACGGGAAAATAGGAGGGATACATTAAGGTAATCTTCAGTGAGGCTGGACAGCTCCACAGGGGGCGGGCGGCAGCCCTGGAGAGCTAATCAAGTTCTCCCGACACCTCGGGAAGCTTGAGAAAGCTGATGAAGGATGCTCCCACGCCAGCAGCTAGGGGCAACCGTGGGCAAAGAGCGGGGCCCTTCCCAAATCCGAACCCCAAACAACAACCTCCACGCTAAACAAACACCTTTATTCCCCGCCTGATTTAGGAAAAGAACTTTGAGTCCCCCTTCCTCAGTTTCTGCCCTCTGGGAATAAACCAGCTGCTGTGGTTTTTGCACCACAGGAACACGTGTCAATCACCGCTAGGCCCAGCATTACTTTTCCTCCTCACGTGTGATTCCAACAATCAGATGCCCCAGGCTGAAGCCCAGCCTCGCGCGTGAGCGTTTTCTAGGGCACATCCCAGAAGGCGCCCCCAGCCCCTGTGTATTTCATTTAATTATGAAACCTCTTTCTGGAAGCCCCATAATTCTCCCAAGAGTCAAAGTAATTGGTAGAAATTAGACATAAAGAGACACAAGCCCTCTTAAAGAGGACACTTTCGACTATAATTTTTAAAAGAATTTTCTGTTCAGTTCCAATATAATTTTGTACTTTCCCAATTCTGCCCTTTTCAAATGCCAAAGAAAAGGTTCATATTATCTTGTGGGCTATAAAAAAAAAAAAAAGGCAATCGTGGGCTGCATCCCGCAGGCCTTCAAGGCCTGCACTTGCCCGGCTTTAAGACCTTAAGACCGAAGAAAGAGCCCTGAGTCACCAACCGAGACATCAGTGGTTTCATGGATGGGGGAGCTTACACGTCTGAAGCAAGGTCTTGGAGGGACACCCTAACTTGTGTGGCCAAAGGCAGGTAGAACCTGAAGGCAGGCTTCACGCCCAGCGAGAGGGGAGGTTACCAGTTATAGGGGGATTACATCAGGCTGCCTCATCAGTTACCAGGGAAACCAGCAGAGGGGCATCCCCTTATTGTCCCTTGATAAGAACCACCACTAGCTGGGGTCTGGGGCAAGTACTTAAGAAGGTCACTCCTGTGAGTAGGGTATAGGTGAAGCAGGTACTGATCAAGCAGGGGATGTACAAAGAGCGAGAGAACAGCCATCTTTATTGGCCTGACCATACAGCAAGGTAATGCATTTGTACTCCACTTAAGGTCCACAAAGATTTCCCTTCCTTTGAAGGCCATCCTTTGGATGGTTTTTAAAAAGAAAAAAAAAAAGAGTGAAAAATAGTGTACATTACTCTTGTGGCAAATCACTGCTATTTGGCAATTGAAAGGATTTTTTTTTTTTACAACTTTATTGGAGTATAATTGCTTCACAATGGTGTATTAGTTTCTGCTTTATAACAAAGTGAATCAGTTATACATATACATATGTTCCCACATCCCTTCCCTCATGCATCTCCCTCCCTCCCACCCTCCCTATCCCACCCCTCCAGGCGGTCACAAAGCACGGAGCTGATCTCCCTGTGCTATTCGGCTGCTTCCCACTAGCTATCTATTTTACATTTGGTAGTGTATATATGTCTATGCCACTCTCTCGCTTTGTCACAGCTTACCCTTCCCCCTCCCCAAATCCTCAAGTCCATTCTCAAGTAGGTCTGTGTCTTTATTCCTGTTTTACCCCTAGGTTCTTCATGACATTTGTTTTTTTCTTAAATTCCATATATATGTGTTAGCATACAGTATTTGTCTTTCTCTTTCTGACTTACTTCACTCTGTGCGACAGACTCTAGGTCTATCCACCTCATTACAAATAGCTCAATTTCGTTTCTTTTTATGGCTGAGTCAATGAAAGGATCTTGTGTGTGTGTGTGTGTGTGTGTGTGTGTGTGTGTGTGTGTGTGTGTGTGTGTTCCATTACTTGGGGTCCATGCTGCTGTGTGGCTACATTAACAAGATGCACTTTTGGTACTGGTTAGATGTGTAAACGAAAGACAAATCCATCTTTCAATTGATTTATGGTCGTTTAGTGGAAGATGGTAGCAAAATTCCACGGCACAGTTTTATTCCACTCAATTCAGGAAAATTCTATTGATCCACACCTACTCAGCACCTGGCACACTAAGTAAGTAACGGGAATCCAAAGACGAAAGAAGATTTAGCAAGGGGGAGGGGAGGTGGGCAGACATACGAAAAACAGTAACAAGAGAGTCAGAAGTCTGATGATTGCTGTGTGTGAAAGGAGAACAGGCAGCTCAAAGGGTAGGTGATGAACTCCCCGAAGCAAGCACCACACAGAAATCTTAAAGGTTACAAGATGACAGCCAGTGGGGTGGGTCAGGGATACACAATGTTATTTTGAAAAAGTGAGGCAACGGTTAAAAAAGAGAAGTTTTCACATAAAAATCCAGATTTCTGGCTTTTCTTAAAAAAAGTACAAGATCTGGCAACACTTGGCAACAACGGAGCAGAGATAGGTAGGCATGGGCTCTCCAATACCCGAGAGTCCTCACTCAAGGAGCCTGGCCCCTGTAGGCATCTGCGTTGTAAGCCCCTGTCTTGGGACAAAGGCAGAGTCGTCAAGATTTCAGAATCCTACCCTAAGAAGGGAAACAAGGGGAAAGCTGAACACTCTGAGATTTGCTTTCCTAGAAATAACACAGCAAAAAGCCAACAGAATTGTCTGTCTCTGCATCCCTTGACACTGATCAGCCAGAGTTGACTCAGTTAAGCCTCTGTGCTGCTCGTAAGTAAGTACTTGTGAGAACAGCTTGCTGGTGCAGTCGGAGAGGAAAAACTTCTCAGGCTCCAAGCATATGGCGCGTTTGGAAGACAGCAACTCAGCACAGCTCTCAGCAAGCCACTGCATCTCTCCTAAGGATCACTGGAAGCATCTGGTACAGAAAATGAGGACCACAGCAGCTGGGGCTCGGTCAGCAACACAGAAGTGTGCTGGTCCTCATGGACTCACCCCGGCCTCCCATGGCTTTCCATAGCCTCCCCCAGCTCGGCCTTCTCTCCTGGCTCCCGGCTCCCCGGGGGACAACTCCCAGGGGCATGTGCCACCAGCAACAGCCAAAACACGATGCGACCAAACTGATGCCATTCATCTCCTCCTGTGGTGGATGCTTTCCATTTTCCACCCAGGTTCCTCCCATCCCCCCTCCCGGTTCTGTGTGTCCCCACAGCTTCTGCGTGATTTGCAGTCATCTTTGGCTATTGGAGCTGCTTCACCTGGATGTGCCCCAGACCTGGAAGTGTGCGGGGAAGCTCACGGGCAACAGCTCCTGGATGCAGGAGTGTGAGAACCAGATCCCCAGCCTCAGGGTGGGCTCGCTGCTCCCCAGAGGACCAGCCACCCTTGCTGGCTACCTCCCCTTCCCTGCCCCACGTCCCCGCTCCTGATTCCTCCTGGGAGCACTTCCTTAATAATCACTTGCATGTGAAGCCTCCTCTGGGGTCTGCGCCTGGGAGAACCCCACCCAGACACATCCCCTCCCCTCCCCACCCCTGTCCCCTCCAGTTACCCCTCCCAGGCCCTCGGAGTCAAAAGCTCACTTAGACTTCGATTCTCCCTCTTCCTCCATGCTGTCCCTTGCTAGCTAAACATTAAATCCAGTATTTCCTCCTATGGGACACATACCCTAACCTTCTCACTACAACCGCCTTTAGCTACCCATCACCTCCCACCATGACAGGCGCCATGTTTTCTCAGCTTCCGTTTTCTTCCCCTCTTAGGCTTTTGGAAACTCAGCACTTCCAGTGGTTGTTCCTCTAAAACGAAACAAAAATATTGCAGTGGTTCCCCACTGACTTCAGGATAAACTTCAAACTCCTTAGCCCGGCCATCAGAGGCCTCGTGATCCAGGCCCTCACCCTTCTCATGCCTTTTCTCCCCGTCTCCCTCTGGGCCTCACGCTCCAGTCACCCCACATCATCCGTGGTCTGCTTTTCCAGGCTCCAGGCTCCCCTGGGCCGGTCCCCCTGCCTGGGAGGCCCTTCCCACCCCTGGTGCCCCTGTTCAAATCTACCCATCAGTCCAGACCCAGAGCACATGGGAGTCACAGAGCCTCCTTTTCTGAAGGCCCCCCATTAACACATTCCAGGTGAGAGACAAAAACCAAGACCCATAGATGAAGCTGGGCATTCACATAATTTGCATATAGACTTTACATCTTCCTAGCAGATAAGTTTCCTGAGAGCTGGGAGCTCTTTGCTCATTTATCTTAGAAAAATCTAACTGAAAGGGCGGAAACGTTTACCACTTAAAACTATTCGAGTCTCAGGCAGATGTGTTCCAGAATGGATGTGAGGCAGTGGCGGGCGGGGCTGGGGGAGGGGGGAGATCCTCTTCTCTCTATCTCAGTTCCCACAGACACCTCTCTGGCTGCAAGCATCTCACCACCCTAGGTGTGATTCTAATGAACACTCACTCTAAACCCAAACCAACTCATTCCCCACGGGGCTCATTGCTGGAAACACCAATCTGATCTAGTCCTGAAGGAAAGCCTGCATCATCGGGTAGAGAGATGCTACAGGATTACATTTCACGGGCAATTAAAGAGATTTTCAAGGGCAGCTTTGATTATATGCGTTTTTCACCCTCCACCAGGGTTTCAGAATCCCACCCCCTGCATTAGCTGCAGCTCCTCTGGGTGCCCCACTCCCTGACCCTAAGCCAAAAGGCACCTGATGAATGTCGACAGAGGGCACAGATGTCCTGGTTCCCTGTACCATATAAGGCATTATTCCAGGGGACCTGGACCCAAATGGCTTCAACCCATTAGTGATGAAAAAACACATCAATGACACCCTGAACTAGCTCTGTGTGTGAACGACAGTTTGTAACAGCTGAAAAATGGAGCAGCACAATGCATTTCTGTACTTACGTCTACAACCATAAAGCGACCTAGAATTAAACCCACACTCATGAAACATCAGAGTGACATTTTAATAACTGACTTCTCTTAGCCATCAAGTTTTAAGATCTTTGGCAACTCGTTCTAAGGAAAACTGCCCGAAGAAAATGAAGCACAACTTAAATGCACTCAGAAATCAGAGTGAATGCAACTACATTGTCTGGTGCAAATCACTCTGTGCTCCCAAGAAAGACCTGAGAGAAGGAAGTACAATCACCCTTTTACTTACCAAATATCTCATATTCGGCTATTCATTCTTGAGTCAGTTTTCAAAGCCACTGACTGACTCAACTGAACACACTTAGGATCAAGAACAACTGACTCAGATGTGTGGTTTGGCCTGCCATCTTAAAATGGAATGGCAGTTATCAAAATTTTCAAAAGAAAGGATCAGGCAATTTTTCATGGATTGAAGTGAAATTTAGCAAAATGGCAGAGGCCTCAGAGGAACATTACTGCACTGTGCTTTGGGAATAACTGATGATACAGTTAGACTGTCCATGACGCTCTCAAATTACTCAAAATTCACTAGAAAACATTTCATTGTGAGACCTGAATAAACTCTTCTCACTTCAGACATATTACTCCTACGCCTACCCGAAAGAAATGTTTCCTCCTGAAACATTTCCCTAGTTTTTCTTTCCAGCAGGAGGTGACTTCTCCTTTTTCCAAACTCCCATGGCGTGAGGGATGTCTTATGTTCTCAGGTAAACTGCAGGTACCTGGAAGGCAGGTTCCACGGGCAGTTGAATCTTGCGCCTGCACCCTCTCCCTTCCCACCAAGAAGAGTCCCTAGCACGGTACTTTACAAAGAGCACAAGCTAAATGTCTGCAAATGACTCGGTGAGTGAGTGAGTGAATGCAAGCTTGTATGGTTCTGGGGGTTTTTTTCCTGGTCTTACTGCAGACCCCAAAGGCTAATTATTTGCTACAAACTTTACGTTCACCTTTCAAACACATTAAGGTTGATATCCAAGTTTCAAGTAGTCATTCCATGATGATTCTTGCTAATGAACTTGATTTAAACTGATAGTAATCTAAAAAGTTTATGTACAGCTCTTTCAATATTGTCTACTTAGACAATATTAACCAAGGCATTTACCTCCTCTTTGAGAGCTAATCATTTCATTTACCAGCATCTATAGCTGTCAGAACTTTGGCAGACTTGGTGAAAAATACCATCAACTGCTCATATTAAAAACTAATCACACAGGATTTCCTTT
This sequence comes from Mesoplodon mirus, assembly GCF_964341445.2. Lineage (NCBI taxonomy): Eukaryota > Metazoa > Chordata > Mammalia > Artiodactyla > Ziphiidae > Mesoplodon > Mesoplodon mirus. Next base: position 29,875,571 of record NC_138982.1, on the reverse strand, counting down.
ATTTCATTTTTTACTACTTAAACTCCCTACTGGACTTCCCTGGTGGTGCAGTGGTTAAGAATTCACCTGCCAATGCAGGGGACACGGGTTCAAGCCCTGGTCCAGGAAGATCCCACATGCCGTGGAGCAACGAAGCCTGTGCGCCACAACTACTGAGCCTGCGCTCTAGAGCCCGCGAGCCACAACTCCTGAAGCCCGGGCGCGTAGAGCCCGTGCTCTGCAACAAAGAGAAGCCACCGCAATGGGAAGCCCGTGCACCACAACGAAGAGTAGTCCCCGCTCACTGCAACTAGAGAAAGCCTGCGTGCGGCAACGAAGATCCAACGCAGCCAAAAATAAATTAAAAGACCAGGTAGTGAGCTTCTAAAGGCTGCCTTATGAACGTTAAATTAAAATCAATACTTAAAAAAACAAACATACAACTCCCTACTGATACAGAAAACGTTCTGCTGGGTTTTGTTTGTTTATTTTTCATAGCATGGGGTCTTTCCCTCATGATGCAAAAACATACAGTTATTGCATTTGCTAGGGGAGAAAATGCCTGAACTTTAAAATTGTATAATGCAATACTAAACAGAAGTGGGGGAAATTCTGTTGGTCATTTTTGTCACGAGAATGGCAAATTACCATTCTCATTACCATACTTGGCAAATTACCAAGCTTTTGCAACTTCCTTTAAAAGGGTGGGGGCCAGTTTCAAAGATCTGGCACCAAGTTATCCAAGCAATTCTTGCTCTGTATCTGCTTATTAAGGAGCTGGAATGTTCATTAAAGTCATCCAGACAGGTGGTCCAGACACTCTGGATAGAGTGAACTCAAACTCAAGGACAATGTCATCTTTTTTTTTTGCGGTACGCGGGTCTCTCACTGTTGTGGCCTCTCCCGTTGCAGAGCACAGGCTCCAGGCGCGCAGGCTCAGCGGCCATGGCTCACGGGCCCAGCCGCTCCGCGGCATGTGGGACCTTCCCAGACCGGGGCACAAACCCGTGTCCCCTGCATCGGCAGATGGACTCTCAACCACTGAGCCACCAGGGAAGCCCCCCTCCTTCTTCTTAATAGCTTGACCCATTTTCTCTTCTGGAAAGTAAGTTCATTAGCTCAGGGCCTGTCCTCAGTGGGAGGAATGAACCCCTACTGAACACCCCAGCTCCACCGCTGGCTTGTAATGAACTATTCCTAAAATGGGATCGTTTATTTCTTATTCCTGCAGAGAAGCTTTCTTGCCCTCTTCATCCAATCAGACTACAATATAGAGTTGGCTCAGGTCTTGCAAATCATTTAGTACAAATCCCAGATCGTACCAGCTAGAAAATGGAGGCCCAGAAAAATCTACTGATGTGCCCCTTACACTACATCACCTGCTAGGACCCAAGTGCAGCACAGAACACAGGCCCTCCAATCAGGTGCCCTATGTGCTTTCTCCCCTTTCCTGGTGCTCAAAACTCTCTCTGGGAGTCAAGTGGTGTTGGTGAGTGTCAGGCATTGAGCCAGACAGAAGTAGACAGGTCCTTATGCCCTTGCCACTCTAAGTGTGGTCCATGGACCACCAGCATCGGGATCACCTGGGAACGTGTTAGAAATGTACAGTACCAGGCCCCACCCCAGACCTTCTGAATCAGACTCTGCATTTGAACAATATCCCCAGGAGATTCAAAGAAGGCACATCAAAGTTTGAGAAGTGCTGCTCCACAGCAGGGGAAAAAAGGCACCTTCGCATTGAGAATCAAGTTCATTTATGATCTGCTGACTTCATGGCAAGTCCTGTGCTAGCATCACCTATAGTGGAATTATACTGATACTCCTGTGTCCTGACCAGAGGGGACTTTTGTCCCCTCCACACATCAAGGCCAATGGAATGGCCTAAGGAACAGAAACACTGGGGCCCGACATACGTCTTAGGTAACTAGGAAGGCACATGGTAAGTTGGTCTTATTTTGTCTCTTTTCTGAAATTCTGATTTATTTGAAGACTGTTAAGTGGTAAAATGGAGGAAAGGTAGAGTACACAAATTACCACCTTATCTAAAAATCAAATATGCACTCTCCCACTTTTTTTCATAAAGTGGTCATCCACAGAATCATGGGTGCAGGAGGACATCAGGTGCTTCACATCAGGGCTCAGTTGCAGGTACAAGAGTCAGCCTGCCGGGGAGGATGCTTGCTGCCATCCCTGCCACCTTGATAACTAACTCCATGTCTGGGCCTCAGCTTCCTCATCTTTAAAATGGAAATAAAAGCAGTACATACCTCATAGGCTGATTATAAGGATGCTGTGATACTTACAAAGCCTGGCACACAGTGAGCGCTCAGTAAATGAGACCTATTGTCATCATGTACGTCCCATGTGTCAGTGGGACCTGAAACCACTAGGGCTCCCAGAACAATTTCCTCTTGTGATTGACCAGATATTGACCCACTGCCACTCAACATAAAGAAACCAATATGCAAAAAAGGCAGACATTGAGAAAAGTTTCACTCTGCCAAAATCATGGTAATTCTGGACGTCAGCAAAGGCGGACGCCACCTTTCACTTCAAATTCTAACGTAAATTAACATGGACTGAGGGCCCCAGAGCTCGATCAGCCGTGAGGAAGTGAAGAACTCTGCTGGCCAGGAGAGAGGGGTCCGTCTTCGTCACACAGCCTCACGCCCCACAGCTGTCTCTCCTGAGATCACCAGACAAACGTCTGTTCAGTGGGCAAAGCAAGCGGGAAGACGGGCAGTTGTTCTACTCTCTTTTTAAAATATAGCACGTGTTGTCATTTCTCCCACGATAACTGGCCAAAAGACAGATCTGATTTCCTTTGACAGGCTTTCAATTTTTATTTTTACAAGAGCAGCAGAAACATAATGTGCTTTCTATCCCACCTTCATTGTTTTTATTTATTTATTTATTCATTCATTTATTTTTATTGGAGTATAGTTGATTTACAATGTTGTATTAGTTTCAGGTATACAGCAAAGTGATTCAGATTTATATACATATATATATATATACGTATATATATATATACGTATATATATATATATTCTCTTACAGATTCTTTTCCCTTATGGGTTATTACAAAATATTTAGTTCCCTGTGCTATACGGTAAATAGGTCCTTGTTGGTTATGCACTTTATACTGATATATAGTAGTATGTATATGTTAATACCAAGGTCCTAGTTTATCCCTCTGTGCCCCTTCATCATTTTTTTAAAAAGCATTTAAAATTAATATTGCTCTTTTTGAAAAACCGATCTCTACCTCTCTTTTCCTAATTAGACCCAATAAAAATATAAGAGTAAGCATTCTTGGGAAAGCCATATTGAAAAACATCATCCAAGCCTTGAAAATCAAAATCAAGACCAAATCAATTACAGGACTTGATTCAAGTGAATTTTGTTTTTCCTCCCAAGTGATTGACAGAAAGTATGATGGGTGTAAAATATTCAAGTATTTCTGGAGTTTGGGGGAAGATATGAAGTTTGTATACAGCCTCTAACCAAAATGAGTGTGTCTTCCAGCCATGCTTTGCAGATTAATAGTATACTTTCACTAGCCGCTCTCTTCTGGGAGTACAGCTCCTCAAGGAGACAGTTTTCTAGCTGAGTGTAATCCAGTAAATTAAAGGAGGAAAGGATGTAACGTGGATTCTCTACTTATGCCGTCTGGTGTGGACAGTTGCAAGACGCTATGAAACTCTTTAGTTGTCTAATGTTTGGCCTTACCTGTCAGAGGGCAGTCCTGGGAACAGATGCAAACTCTACACACACACACCCGCAAACCCTATTCCTTTCCCCTCCCTTCTTCATTCAACACACATTAGGCACCTCATGATGCTAAGCTAACCGCCCACCCTCAGAGGCCTTACCTGTTGGCTTTCTTGATCAGGATGGCCCTGAAGATGTGCTCGAGGGGCGTCTTCTCCCGCTCATGGGTTGGCTGCACGAAGGGGTGCAGGGCCACCAGCGAGAAGCCCTGCTGGTACGGCTCCAGCAGCTGGGCGGGCAGGTCACGAAGGGAGGCCAGCCTCACGGCCGAGGCCCGTGGGAGCTCGGCTGGGAGTGGAGAGAGGGGAGGCTCATCAGAGACCCACCCAGACCGGCCACCCCACGCATCCACATCCCTCTCCCCTCAGCTCAGCAGAAAATCTCCAGGTCGCCTCTCAGTCACGTGAGTCTGTTCCCATCTTAACTACTGTCTTCAAGGGAACCTACAAAACTGCTGGTTAACTTCCAACTCATCCATAAGTACTGGTGACCGGATGGCTTAAAATTAGAGCCAGTTTCTCAGAGATCACACTGGAAAAGTCACTTCCACCCCCTCAGAAAATAAAAAAGAAAGAAATGAAGAAGGAGGAGGATCACAAGACGATGACAACTGCACACAAACGTAAAATTGCCGGGTGGCAAAAAGCAGCAGCATAACAAAGTCCAAAGACAGACTGGAACAACATTTCCGTGCCACTTAAGACAAAAGGGTAATTTCTTTAACAGGCAAAAAACAGAAACAAGAACAAAAACAAGAAAAATGGGCAAAACATACAAACAGGCAATTTCCTGAAAAGCATAAAAGGGTAATCAATACATAAAAGGACACTCAAATTAACTCAACATTAGAACTATGCAAAACAAAACAAATAAGTGTTTTCCCCCAATTGAATTATTTTAAAATTGGGGTTTAAAAAAACCTTTTTGAGAAGGGCAGACAAGATTTCAGAAGTCAACAGATTCAAGTGACAAGGCTTCCAGCTCAATCCCCCGCCCCTCAGGCTCTTTCCCTAGAGGCAACCAGTATTATCCACTTTCTTTTGTATATATGTTAATAATCGCTGAATCTGTACACAAATAGGTTTATATATCTATCTCACTTTTTTTACACAAATGGTAGGATAATGTTACAACCCAGCTTTTTATCCATTTTTATCAACTAACAGTATCCTTTTCTTGGAGATCATTCCATGGCAGTACACAGAGCTCTTCCTCATTCTTTTTACAGCTGCACAAGTGTTCCATTGTGTGAGGTACCACAGACTATTCAAACTTTTGCTTTCATAAGTAATACTGCAATGAAAAACATCACTCCTACATGATTTCACATGCATTCATGTACGGCATACCTAAAAAAGTTAATTCCTAGGTGTGGAATTGCTGGGCTCAAGATAAATGCATTGTAATTTTTTTAGAGACTGCCAAATCTCCTCCACAGTGCAGTAAGGGCTTGCCTTTATCAGTGAGGTACAAAGGTATTTCTTTTCCCACGCCCTGGCTAATCTCACAGCAAAAAAAAATGATCCCTGTGAGGTGGTAATTTATATTTCTCATTATGTAATTTGTACTTTTTCTTATTAAACATCTCATGTTTAAATGCTATTTATGTTGCCTTTTCTGTTAACTGTTCAAAATCTTTGCCTAGTTTTCTACTGGGTTATTGGTCTTTTCTCTATTGATTTGTAGGAGCTCTTTATATATTAGGAAATTCATTTCTTATTTGTAATAACAGTTGCAAATATCTTTCCCAAATTATTGTCTTTTGACTTTGCATGACACGGGTTTTGCCATGAAGATTTTTTTAAATAAAGCTGAATTTATCAATCTTGCCTTCAATGGCTTCTGAGTTTTATGTCATAGCAGAGAGACCTGGAATATAAAACAATTCTCTTGTGATTTCCTGTAGTGATATTTCAGTTTTTGCATGTAAATCTTTGCTCCATTTGGAATTTATGCAATATGAATTCAACCTTTCCCACCCCCCCCAGTTTATCCATTTTTCCACATTGATTTGAGATGTCACCTTTATCATATATTATATTCTTAAGTATATTTAAGTCTATGACTGTGATCTATTAATCTATTCTAACAATTTTAGTTTCATATTATGTTTTAAAATCTGGTCAGGCTATTTCCTGAATCTTCCTGTTTTCCTGTTTATTTTCTGAATCTTCCTGTTTCTTCTCAATTATTTGTTTTTCCAAATCGTCTTTAAAATCAGGTCATCAAATTGTCCCTCAAAAAAAAAAATCTTGTTGATACTTTTATCGGATCATGTTCAAATTACAGCTGAACTGAGAGGGAATGGATTTTTTTTCTTTTTAACCATTTTTTAAATTGAAGTATAGTTAATTTACAATGTTGTGCTAGTTTCAGGTGTACAAGCAAAGTGATTCAGTTATACATATCTACATATGTCTGTTTTTCTTCAGATTCTTTTCCATTATAGGTTATTACAAGATATTGAATATAGTTCCCTGTGCTGTACAGTAGGTCCTTGTTGGTTATCTATTTTTATATATAGTAGTGTGGATATGTTAATCCCAAACTCCTAATTTATTGCTCCCCCTCACACTATTTGATTATATTTTTTAATCCACAGGAACTGGAAATTGAAGCCAAACAATATTTTACAGCAAGTTAACAACATCAACCTCCCGAGAACGGATATTTTCATCACGCTGCAAGTTTCCATCCAAGAACATTGCATGATTTTCATTTATTCAAGACTCTTTGGGAGTCCCTCGGGTGCATATTAAAATTTTCTTCACATAGATACTGCACACTTGGGAAGTTTATTCCTAGTTATTTTATATTTTATTGCTATTTGAATTGTTTTTTTTCTCCTTTTACTTCTGTGATCTCCATCGTGGGCAAGAATGTTGGAGAAACAGTCGTGCTCATGGCGGTTGATAGTGCTGAACCTTTCTGGAGGGCTGTGTGGTATTTTCCCTCAATCCTAAAAGTGCATTTGCACTTTGTCCAGCAACCTCGCCACTGAGTTTTATGCCTGTGGCTGGACTCCTAAATGTTTCTCAAGATATACGGGTAAAGATATTCACTACAGGGTCATCACAACAGCAAAAACCTAGAACCAAGGAGTTCTTTGGAGGGCTAGCTCAACACTGGGACACCCCAATGATGAATCCTCTGAACCATTAATATGTGTTACATGCGGATGAAAATGTGCCCAAGATCCATGACTAAGTTAAGAGACAAGGTGTTTAACAGAGTTTATCGAAGGATACTTTAGTATAAAAAAATTAGAAGGATAGATAGACATGAATAAAATTTTTTTCTGGAAGAAATAACAAAAACATCAATATTGAAGAGACTGGAGTAGGGAGGTGAGGATGAGAAGGTAGTTTTTACTTTATTTTGTACTTTCAATACTATTACCGTCAATACAGCAATCGTTTGGGTGGAGGGTTTATGAGACATTTTAATTTTCTTCTTTATATGTGAAAAATATTTAAAATTTTCATGTATTTTTAAAAATACTGTGTTACTTTAAAACAAACTTAAAAACAAAATCTAGGGGTACTTAAGAATACTCATCAGCCACTGTAGCCCTCACTTCCATACATCAGGCAAGAAATTTACAGGAAGAAAAATCTACAGCAATGATTCATTCTAAAGCAAGTGTCTAGCATCCTGGAGAAATCGCCATGATAACAGTGACAAAGATAAGGTTGGGGGCTTCCCTGGTGGCGCAGTGGTTGACAGTCCGCCTGCCGATGCAGGGGACACGGGTTCGTGCCCCGGTCCGAGAGGATCCCACATGCCGCGGAGCGGCTGGGCCCGTGAGCCACGGCCGCTGAGCCTGCGCGTCCGGAACCTGTGCTCCGCAACGGGAGAGGCCACAACAGTGAGAGGCCCGCGTACCGCAAAAAAAAAAAAAAAAAAAAAAAAGATAAGGTTGGCCAGGAAAGCTGGAAAGCATGCAATCTTTCCCTTGAAGACTACATTCTACATATGCCGCCAGATAGAAAAAAATCTTGAAGGTAAGTCTGGAAAGAACGCTGAGCCCGTCCACACTCCTAGGCACAGCAACCCGGCGGGCCAGAGGGGCAGCCTCTCCAAGCCTGCCCCACCGTCCAGCAGCAGAGGCAACACCCAAAATCCTTGGAAATGGAGACCCTTGGGCGCCACCCCAGACCTACTGAATCGGAATCGGAGCCGTCTATGTCTTCACAAGCCCTCGAGGAGATTAAGAGGATGAGAACTACCTTCTAGAGGGTTTCCCTTTGGCACTCCTCTAAAGGGCAGGGAACCTTTGGATCTAAGGGCACTCACCCACCTGTGACCTGCACCCCAACTCCACACAGCCAGGACCCTGGCTGTCCCTGCTGTGGCAGCCCCAGGTCCACTGTGGGGGTCTGCACAGGCTTCTCCCCGAGTCTGTGTGCACCCCCAGGCCCAAGGCGGCACAGGAACTAGGGGGAGGCGAGTGGGGAGACACTGCTGCAGGGGCAACATTTAAGGAGCATCAAAAACTCAGTAACCAGTACGAATCAACATTAAATGCAATATGTTAAAAAGTGAACGTGAATGCTGAAAGTCCATAATGAACAAACTATCAAAAATTTTACTAAGGACAGCATCCATATTATTGATTTTTCTTTTGCCTCAAGCTCGGCACAGCCCTGTTACTGATCTCCTCTTTTTAAAAGACGTTGCCTCACTTGCCTCACCCCAGTGCCGGCCCAGCCCAACATCTCTTGCCCTCTTGTCCAGGCCCCTGCGAATGACAGGAGTGGGCCTGTATGTAGGCTGTTCCAGGGGAACCAGGGGCAGGTCTCCTGCACTGTCAGGCGATGACGAAGCAACAGGAGCGTGTGTGTCACAGACGCTGTTGTTTTATTTGAAAAACTGCATGAACTTTTGGTAGGAGTGTAAGCCCTTCTGGAGGGTAATTTTATAATATCCATCAGACCTAAAAATACCACACAGCACAAAGATCCCCTCTTCTCTGATAAAACTGTACAGAAAGAGCATCTGTGAGTCATCAAATATGAGACTTCAAAGTCAGTCTCTACAGGTCGGTATTTTGTAAACGTTTCGAGTATTTCAGACTCTCTCTGCTATGGTAAAATAAACCTGTGCCAAGATTTTGATAATTTGTATGTTTCTTTCCTCTTATGCATGATCCTATAATTTAAAAAATGAATAAAAGCAGCTGATGTGTTTAGAAGACTTGGGATTCTAGGATCAGCCCTATGCTCCTCCCTGGCATCGATCCTGGGCCTGTGAATGGTCAGTTTCCGCGTATAAAACAGAGATGACAATGTGGGCCTGCCTTCCATCAGAGAGTGGTTGTAAGGAGGCGTGCGTAATCGATGAAGCTCCGAACAGCGGAGCTCAGTGGTGCTGGAGATGGCAGACGGACTGGTCCGCTGAAGCCGCTGATGACAATTCGGTGCTGGGACATTAAACCCTCCCCATCCCCGTCCACAGCCCTTCACCTCCATGCTCCAAATCAGTGCACTAAAAATATTAGTCAATCAACCACTTTATAGCTAAATGCTTCCTGAATGAAACATAATACCTTTAAAATTTTTATCTTCAAATCTAAGGATGTATCTCCAGTCAAAACTCAGCAATTTTATAGCTTTAATTTTTGGTATGCATGCTGTCAAAGTTGAGCTTCATGGTTAAAAAACAGATAAAAATGAATCTCAACTATCCTATAATAAAAATAAAAAAAAAACCCGCCAACTGTAAATGTGATTAAAGGCCTAATTTCAAGTTTCTTTTTGAACCTTAACCTTAAAAAGAAACGCTGGTTCTTGTAAAGTGACCAATGCCCCAGTATTACTACTAGGAAAACAAACAAGGGAATGATTTATCTGTTTGGATGAACATACCAATCGAGGGCTCTTGGTCTGTTTCTCACCCCACCCATCAAAATGACCTCTCCACTATTTTTGTTTTGTAATATTTGCCTGATTTCATTTACAAATTACATAACCTTGGGCAAGTCACGTAATTCCCACCCCATCTCTTGGGTACCTCATTTTTAAAATGAAGACCCCAGACAGGCAATTCCAAAAGGAGCTTCCAACTTTAAAATGCAATGATGTTATCATTTCAATTTGGAGACTAAGGTACAAGTTTCTAACTAAAAAGTGACATTGGAAGAGAATACAATCAATGTTTCCAGCGTGAACTGAAGAGTCCTCCCAAACCAGAGCCAAAATGAGAATTAAGGAACCACCACATGTTCGGGTGGGTAGAGAGATGGAAACGGAGGCAGGAAAAGAACCTGCTGCTGGTGCAGCAGGATAAAAGTCACCGCTGAAGATGAAGGCACTGATGGGGCTGTCTTGGCCAGTGTTACCCTCCAGTCTGAGGAAGTGTCACCATTAGGGCCCAACACCCATTTGAAGGTCACACTTTTCTCTCCACTTTCTAAACTGTCTTGTTCCATACACTTAGTTAACAGCAATCAGTCTGCAAGCCGGGGTCCAGGCTGGACATCCCCGTGCTCCCGCTCAGGGAGCTGTCTTCTTCCCATATGGGGACTCATGTTGCTGCTGTGCAAAGCCCAGTTCTCCAGCCTGGCAGGGGCTGGGTCTCATCCTATGACCTGTAGCAGGTCTGGGACAGATCCCAAGGCCAGGAACTGGGGCCCCAGGGCCCAGATGGATAAAGTAAGCAAGAGACAGAGCCAGGGGATGAGCAGTGAACACGGAGGGCCCACCTCCCCAAGGGGGTGGCATCCTGTCCTTCTAGACTGGTTACTGCCAATGGGCACGTGGGCCCACTGGTGACAGAAGATCTAATTCTTACCTTCAAGAAGTCAGAAATCTTGATCCTCATAGAAACTCTCCTAATCTTTAGATTTGGCAAGTAAGTCCTATTTTATTTTCAACCCCATATGGCCCAAAGCCAAGACCTGGTAGGTCGCAGTGTCTGGCTGAGGCATTTGAAAAGCGTGGGAGGATGGATGCCCCACACCCTTCCCATCCCTGATGGTGGCTGCCAAGGGATGGTGTGATTGCCAGTCAGGCAATGACCACCTTACCAGTGTGCTCATCCCCACATCATCACGACTTATCCAAGTCTTCATGGACATGTCCGCAGGCATTTGACACACGCCTCTATTTCCTTTCTACTTTCTGTCTCTATGAATTTGACTACTGGAAGTACCTCATACCAGGGAAATCGTATATTTGTCCTTTTGTAACTGGCTTATTTCACTTAGCATAATTTCTTCAAAGTTCATCTATGTTGCAGCATGCAACAGGATTTTTCTTTTTTAAGGCTGAATAATATTGCATTGTATCTATATATCATATTTTTTTAAAACTGAAGTCAGTTGATTTACAATGTTGTGTTAGTTTCAGGTGTACAGCAAAGTGATGCAGTTATACATACATACATATATGTACATTGTTTTTCAGATTCTTTTCCCTTATAGGTTATTACAAAATATTGAGTATGGTTCCCTGTGCTATACAGTAGGTCCTTGTTGGTTATCTATTTTATAGATAGTAGTGTGTGTATGTTAATCCCAAATCCCTCCCTTTTCTATACTGATGTAGACATGAACAAAGAGGTTAGAACCACATAACTATATTTCAAATCCCTTGGAAATCTTTTTTCCCTCATTCAATTACCAATAAGAGGCTTTTTAAAAAATCAAAACACAGAAAATACTGCTAGAAATGTATTTTGGGTAATATGAGAGCCCAAAGGTTTTGTTTTGAAATAAGTGGGGGTTTTTTCTTTCAGAAAATAACTCCATATAAATAAATAAACCATTATTCCTGGAGTTTAAAAAGAAAGGAAGGAAAACAGGGGAAAAAGCATAATCCACCAAAACACATATTTCTTAACACTCCTGGGATAAAGGAGATTGTGTTTTTGCTATGACTATGTTTGTTTAGCAGACATTCTGCAGCCCTGTTTATTCCCTGGAAACGAAGCCCTTCAGACATCTGCAGAAGAGCCAAAGCAATGTTTCTGCTACTTTAAACTTCATTACAGGCAAAGTACCAGCTTCCAACACAAGAAAGAAAGCACTGTGCACAATGACCTCACATCTCACTCAAGTCTCCACAGCAGGCAACACACGCTGACCCTCAACAGTTCCTATGATTTTGCCCAGCAATCATTTGTGACTTTAACCTAATTACTCAAAGTCCAACTTTGCTTTTCTAATTACATCCACTAATGGATCTGTCAATACCAGGGAGCCCAACAGGAGAGACAGACACTCTCTCCCCCGGGTCATTTCCTTCTCAGGTGAAGCTGATAATGACACTGCTCAACCAAATCTTTTTTTCTCTAATTTCCTTGAAGGCCACCATTTCTATAACATCAATCTGGCTGGACTTTGCAGTAGATCCAATTTAGCAAAAAACTAAAATCAATCACTTTTCGATGTGGGGTTTTTCACTGTATAAGTAAAAAATAGGAATTCAATTTTTTTTTTTTTTTGGCCACACCACACGGCATATGGGATCTTAGTTCCCCGATCAGGGATCGAACGTGTGGCCCCTGAAGTGGAAACGCGGAGTCTTAACCACTGGGCTGCCAGGGAAGTCTCAGGAATTCGATTTTTAAAATAATGTTTGCAGCCCATGTCTTCGGTGTTATTTCTAAATCTGTGGCATAAAACTTTCATTTTAGGATTTTCAATTTCAGACTTCTGTCATCTTTTTATCAAATAAACTCATGTTTCTGAAACTTAAAAAAAAACACACATCCAGGCTCAGGAGACCACACCGTTAAAACACTATTTATTCTTTCATATTTTGTTAATTGGAGTGAAATTCACTTAAGATAAAAATCATTCATTTAAAAGTGAACGATTCAGCGGCATTTAATACATTTGCAGTGTTATACAACCATCACCTCTGTCTAGTTCTAAAATGCATATTCATTAAGCAGTTATTCCCCATTCCTCTCTCCCCCAGCCCCTGGCAACCACCAATCTGCTTTCATTAAACACAATTCATAACACCTTAACTAAATCATGGATAGTGATAGTCTGATGTTTAACAAGCATCTGTGGACCAGTGGCCTGCATCTTAGGAACTCATTTGATGAGCATCTGTTGCTTTGTCAATTCCTGCCTGATTGACCTGTAGGATCCTAGGTTTATGGAAGCTTAAAAAAGTGCTTTTGGGCTTCCCTGGAGGCGCAGTGGTTGAGAGTCCGCCTGCCGAGGCAGGAGACACGGGTTCGTGCCCCGGTCCAGGAAGATCCCACATGCTGCGGAGCGGCTGGGCCCGTGAGCCATGGCCGCTGAGCCTGCGCGTCCAGAGCCTGTGCTCTGCAACGGGAGAGGCCGCAACAGTGAGAGGCCCGCGTATTGCAAAAAAAAAAAAAAAAAAGTACTTTTACTCCTACTGAGATTTCCCTCTTGAGTTTATCCATGATTTAGTTAAGGTGTTAAGAATTAGAACACTCCCTAACACCATACACAAAAATAAGCTCAAAATGGATTAAAGACCTAAATGTAAGGCCAGAAGCTATCAAATTCTTAGAGGAAAACATAGGCAGAACACTCTATGACATAAATCACAGCAAGATCCTTTTTGACCCACCTCCTAGAGAAATGGAAATAAAAACAAAAATAAACAAATGGGACCTAATGAAACTTAAAAGCTTTTTTGCACAGCAAAGAAAACCATAAACAAGACCAAAAGTCAACCCTCAGAATGGGAGAAAATATTTGCAAATGAAGCAACTGACAAAGGATTAATCTCCAAAATACACAAGCAGCTCATGCAGCTCAATAGCAAAAAAACAAACAACCCAATCCAAAAATGGGCAGAAGACCTAAATAGACATTTCTCCAAAGAAGATATACAGCCTGCCAACAAACACATGAAAGAATGCTCAATATCATTAATCATTAGAGAAATGCAAATCAAAACTACAATGAGATATCATCTCACACCAGTCAGAATGGCCATCATCAAAAAAATCTAGAAACAATAAATGCTGGAGAGGGTGTGGAGAAAAGGGAACCCTCTTGCACTGCTGATGGGAATGTGAATTGGTACAGCCACTATGGAGAACACTATGGAGGTTCCTTAAAAAACTACAAATAGAACTACCATATGACCCAGCAATCCCACTACTGGGCATATACCCTGAGAAAACCATAATTCAAAAAGAGTCATGTACCAAAATGTTCATCGCAGCTCTATTTACAACATCCAGGAGATGGAAACAACCTAAGTGTCCATCATCGGATGAATGGATAAAGAAGATGTGGCACATATATACAATGGAATATTACTCAGCCATAAAAAGAAACGAAATTGAGCTATTTGTACTGAAGTGGATGGACCTAGAGTCTGTCATACAGAGTGAAGTAACTCAGAAAGAGAAAGACAAATACTGTATGCTAACACATATATATGGAATCTAAGAAAAAAAAATGTCATGAAGAACCTAGGGGTAAGACGGGAATAAAGACACAGACCTACTAGAGAATGGACTTGAGGATATGGGGAGGGGGAAAGGTAAGCTGTGACAAAGTGAGAGAGTGGCATGGTCATATATACACTACCAAACGTAAAATAGATAGCTAGTGGGAAGCAGCCGCATAGCACAGGGGAGATCAGCTCGGTGATTTGTGACCACCTAGAGGGGTGGGATAGGGAGGGTGGGAGGGAGGGAGACGCAAGAGGGAAGGGATATGGGAACATATGTGTATGTATAACTGATTCACTTTGTTATACAGCAGAAACTAACACACCATTGTAAAGCAATTATACTCCAATAAAGATGTAAAAAAAAAAAAAAAACAACAGACTATCAGACTCTGTGACAAAAAGGGGGGTTGTAAAGGGGAGCAGAGGGTCAAGTTGTTATTGGTTTGCTTGTCATTCCAAAGAGTCACACACAGTCACTGAATTACACACACACACAATATTGTACTATAAAAAATTCAATGTCTTGGTGTTTGTAAGGAGAGGGCCTGAATAATTCCCATTGACGATACCCATTGATCAAACTCCGAAGATGGCATGATTGCTCATCTCACCTCACCAGTCCATTTTGTCAGAGAAGACACAGGCTAAGATTCATCAAGAAAGCTTTTCAAGAAACACCAGGTACCGTGCTGCTTAGATCTCACAGTGGGAGTATTCAGATATTAAAAGCAGCCAGCTAGAAACTGAACCCAGAGTATTAATAAAATATTTCACAGACTTAAAAGTACTTTTTATAGAGAAGAGATGACATGAAGGATTACCAAGTCTTCAGAATTTCTAACCAAACTCATCCACACCAGATCCAAGAAGAGCTTAGCATGAGTCAGAAGGGAAGCTAGTTATCAGTATTTTATGCCATTTTCCTAACTGAGCATGATAGCACTATAGCTGACATTCCTGAAGTTTGATTTTGAGAATACAATAAACTGATTGCATCAAAGACCAGCCACTAATGACTATGTACAAACAATATGGAAATGAAACTATTTAGAATGTAAATGAGACCCTATATGGATTTCCATGATAAAGTCTCAAGACTGCATAAAAGTAATCAGCACTGAAAATCTTCAGCGCTGGAAATGTGGCTAGTCCAAACTGAATGTGCCATACGTGTAAAATGTACATGAGATTTCAAAGACTTAGCACGAAAACAAGAATGTAAAATACCTAAGTAAAGAAGTTCTTTTTATATTGGTAACACACTGAAATGACAACATTTGGGATAGTTGAGGATTAAATAAAATATATTAAAATGAATTTCTACCTGTTTTAAATGTGGCTACAGGAAAATTTAAACTTACATATGGGGCTCACATATATTTCCACTGGACAGCACTGCTCTTACGATTACTACCAATCATTTGTTGTAACATTTATCACTATTTTTAATTATACAAATTATTCATTTAATTTTTTTTCTGTCCTTCCCAATAAATAAGTTCTGCCAGGCCAGAGCCCAGGCCAGGTTTATTTGCCAACAAGCTGGCCAACCCAGAATGCCTGGAGAAAGCTCGTTAACAATCATTGTTAAATGAAGAAATTCTCCATCGATTGGTACAGCCACACGTCATGACCGCACCAGTACTTTTTCTATCAAAGAAAGGCCAATGCAAACTGCCACCTGCAGCTACTGGGGGCGGGGGGGTAGTTAACTCTGAGGTCCCCCCTCTGGGCTCCAAAGTAAATTGGTCACGATACCAAAATGAAAGAAACCATAAATAGTCCTAGAAAACCATCACCCAGTGATGAACATTTTTTCTTAACCATGGTAAAATATACATAAAAATGTACCATTTTAACTATATTTAAGTGTACAATTCAATGGCCTGAAGTACATTTACACTGTTGTGCAACCATCGCCACCAGGCACCTCCAGGAAACCTTCTTTTAACCAAGTGCAAGTGTCACCTGCACTTCCCACCCAACCCTTCACCTCAGCCACCCAAGGAGAAAGGACACCTCACCTCCATCCTTCCTTGCTCTCTCCGCTCTGGTATGAGCAGGAGTTACAAGAGCAGCAAGGAGAAAAAAAAAGCTGCTATGAATCATAATAATTCCCAAATGTGAAAATCTGCCACTGGAAAAAAATCAAATTTGATATGACAACGGAAGCGAAGGAAGAATGTAAAAAATTTCACTTTGCAGAGGCGACCAAATGACAGCACAAAGATTATGCATCTTAACCCCAAACAGCATAAAATGGAAAAAAAAAATGAATTTCCCCAAAAGTCTGGTGCCCCAATGGCATAAGTGCACTTCAGTTTGGTACTTACACAGGACACAAGAGAATATTACTATTTCATTTTATCCTGAGTCATTATCATAAGGGTCTCCACTCTATAACAGAGTTTTACATTGGTATGTCAATAAAGTCTTTACTTAGGAGAGTATTTTTTATTTCAGAATATAATACGATAAAATAATACACTATGGAAACTGTTGGAAAGCATAAAAATTCACCATGCACAAGACTAGTTTTAAGTGCTTATGACAGAATAAATCCCACTCTCTCCAGGCTTAGTACAACTTCTACTCATAAAGGAAGCTCACTCGTAGGTTCAAAGGCACGATCCCCAGACACACCAACAAATGCACATCAGTGGATTCTCCTTTCCTTACTGTAGTGGAGACACACCACGTATTCTGTGGCACAGTCAATAAACCATTCACAAACTTACCAAAAGTTCCATATATTGCAAATGCGTGTTAATAAATAAAATTCTTATGTGTATGACATCACAAAAGGTTCAACAGAACTCAAATGAGGACAGGACCAGACAGGTCTCATGCTCTAAAAAAGGTTTCGAGCACCTGCATTTTCAGCTTTGCATGAACAATTACTACGTTCATGCGTAAGCTCCCAAATTGGTGCATGGAAATAGAAAATCGTACACACGGGCTCCGCTAAACAATTTGCATGCAAAACTGTCATCAGCACTCTCCAGTTTATTTTTTGCCATATAAGATATGGGGGTCTGTGATGCCTCGGGAGACTGATTTTAAGAGACATTTTGGTTCCCACTATTAAAAGGGGGGCCCCTGATGGTGTCCGGGGTCTATGCATGCATGTAAGTCCCTCCCAGCTGCCTTCTCATGTAGTTTAGTGGAAGAGCGGAAAAGCTTGAGAATAAGATTAAGTAGAATAATGGGCAACGGATATTCTTCAGAATAATAAAACAGAGAAGAAACATGGCAAAAAATAAATAATTTGTATTGACACCCAGAAAAATGCCATCTATCAATGACAGTTTGCACAAGAAGGAAAAGATGGATATTACCCAGGCAGGAAAAAGGACTTCCCTGAGTCGGCCAGTGATACATATTGAAATGGACCACCCGGAAGCTTGGCCTTGGAGATTGCCAGTGAGGATGTGATAGGGATCATCTATGTGCTCATAAGGCGTCTTAAGTTTTCTCTAACACTTCCTCCCTCCCTTGCTCCTTCCTCTCTTCCACTTGAAATGCAGTTAGTGTGAACTGAGATACGCTGGAAGTGTGAAAAACACACAAGATTTCAAAGGCTTCATAGAAAGAAAAGAATGTGAAATATCTCAGAGTGTTTTACTGATCACATGTTGAAATGACAGTATTCTGAATATACTGGGTTACAGAAAATATATCCTTAAAATTAATTTACCTATTTTAATTTTTTTAAGGTGGCTACTAGAATATTTTAAATTAGATTCATGCTTCACATTATATTTCTATTGGACAAGATCTGTTCTAGAACCTCTTGTTTTAAATTTATTTATTTATTTACTTATTTAAATTTTTTATTTTAAACTAATTTCAGTCCAAAAAACATGATCCCTGCTCTAATCTTATTTTATTTTATTTATTTTTTTTTTTTGTGGTATGCGGGTCTCTCACTGTTGTGGCCTCTCCCGTTGCAGAGCACAGGCTCCGGACCCACAGGCTCAGCTGCCATGGCTCACGGGCCCAGCCGCTCCGCGGCACGTGGGATCTTCCCGGACCAGGGCACGAACCCGTGTCCCCTGCATCAGCAGGCGGACTCTCAACCACTGCACCACCAGGGAAGCCCTCTAATTTTATTTTAAATTAGATCTATGGCTCACATTATATTTCAACTGGATAGGCTTGATCTAGAACCTTTTATTTTAAATTAATTAATTATTTTATTTATTTATTTTAAACTTATTTCAGTCCAAGAAACATGATCCCTGCTCTACTTTTACTAAACTGAGAATTTACCTCCTTACTAAGCATACGTTAGCCACAGCCATCAGTAAGGTCACTTCTCTTCCCAAAATAAACCTGTTAACACCAAGGAAAGGGGCAAAGCTGCCAGAATATTTACAGTGTGGGATCAGTGAGTCACCTGCCTTCAAGCACATTAAATCTTTTCTTCTTACTCATTGTCACTACTCCAAATTGGAGGGAAAAAGCAAAACTTCCTACAGTCTTCGCGTTCAATGTTTTCGTCCCTGAGTCCTTGAATATTTGCCCTTGGAGACTTCCTAGTATCACAATCACACCAGCTCCTAAAGTGTTCACTCCTCTGGAGCAAGTGGGTTTGCAGCCTTTTTCTGTCCCTACTCCATCGGCAGCTCAAACACCCTCCCGAATCTCACCTCTCCCCCCACGCGGGGAATCTCAAACTGAGCATCTCACCTGTAAATCACTGCTCTGGCAAAACCGGCAACAGCTGCAGAGGCCACCAGCCAGCCAGCATCATGGCTGAGATTATTCATATCAGAAATATCAATAGACCTGCCAGTCTATTTTAAGTCCTTGGAAGTGCTTTGGACTGGATTTTCTGGATGATTTATGTTACATTCCAGAAATGCAAATTCTCCCTCACGCACTTAATAAACAACCCTGTGGCCACGTTTCTACTTAACAGAGCCGTCTCCCTTCCTGGGATTCCCTGCCTGGTTCCTTTGAGGGTAGGATGAAGGCTTCATGATATTCTGAATTCCCACATATTAGTAAGAAGTGAGTTTTATTATTACTTTGTTACCATTGCAGTTCAGTCTGTCTTAATTCTAAACAATGTATGCAAAGAGAGAACAGAAACCTGGAATTGAATTATAGGGTAGAAAGTTGGTGATGTCTCAAAGCTGGCTAAGGCAGAGATGGGTGGTGTAGCGGCCAAGGTTGCACTTCTGTGGTGTAGTGGAAAGAGCACTGGGTTGGGGTCCGGGAGTCTTTTAGAGTCCTGATTCTGCTGCTAGCTCTGTGTCCATAGACAGTCGTTTAATCCCTGGGGACATCATGTTATGATCTGTAAATTGAGGGGACTGGCTTAGGTAATGAGAGAGACTTCACAGTGTTGAGGTTAAAGGCATAGGCTCTGAATGGCTGGGTTTGAATCTTGGGTCCACCACTTACCAGCTGTGCAACCTTGGGAAAGTTACTGAACCTCTCTGATCCAGAGGTTCCTCATTTTTAAAATGGAGATAATAAAAATACATAGCTCAGGGGTTACCTGAGTTGAAATCTCAGTGCCACGCCTCACTAGCTGTATGACCTGAAGTCTGCCAGCAGCCTGGTCAGGTATGAATGTCTCTCATACCTGTGCTGCATCCAGGGACTTTCGTAGGCAATTAGTTTCATCAAACAACACCAGGTAGACATCAACCTGTCTCTGACTGCTCCTGAGACAGGACAGGTACTCTGAACCCAGGATTAACAAACACTAAAGAAACTAACCTAGTATCTGTTCCCCTTCTTAGGAGACCCTATTTTCAAGTCTCTTTCTTTCTTCCTTTTTTTTCCCCCATAAGAAAACAAAACCAAAGAAATGGCCAGGAGATGAGGGAGAGCGAAATGATGAACACAGCTCCTGGAGCTCCAGTCTGCAGGGACTGAATGGATGGCGGTGATAGGCAGTGCTGGGTGTTGGTCATGGTGGTTGCAATGAGCCCTGTGGCATCTGAAAGGAAACAGTAAGTAGGCCACCGGCTATGAGGTCTGCAGCTCAGAAGAAGGAGAACTCTGAGTTGGGGATACAAGTCCAAGAATCATCTACTAAGCATAAACGCTCACTGAGGGCCTGGGCTCAGATAATCCCTCGTGACGAGAGACCGCGCAGAGGGAACAGCAGGCCTACAGCCGAGATGGCCAAACTCTCCACGTTCAGTGGCCAAGCGAAGATGGACAGATCTGCAAAGGAGGCAGAGGAGCAGCCAGAGAGGTAGGGAGAAAACCAGGAGAGCGTGGGAGAGAAGCCAAGAAGGAGGGAAGAAGAAGCAGCAGGAGAAAGCATCATAAGTGACCCCCCTCCGACCCAGGGCCCCGGGTCAGCCAAAGCCCTCCTGCCTTCTAGGACGCCCGGCCTGGCAGACTGTACCATACACCTGCAACCTTCCGCTGCACCAGCTGGGCCCAGTCCCAAGCCTGCCGATGCCACTTATACCGGTTATAAAGGGGAAGTTTAATCAATCATTACACAAACCGAAATAGAGTGAACGAGAGTTGTTTCTTAGGATTCCATAAGAGAGAGCTGCTAAGAGAAATGGCTGTCCAAGTGGATGAGAGAGAGAAAATAATAAGAGAGGAAGGGAGAAGTAACTTTTAAGTGTACAATGTTATACTCCGATCGCTTTGTGTGCATCGAAGGTCTCCCTCTATCTTAAAAAAATTTTTTAATTGAAAAGTTTAGATGGTATATTGAGGGTTTACACAAAAAGATAATGTAGATCTTTAATCAGAAACATGATCAAAGACCACATCCTCACACCTAAGAGACAGGCACATGAATGTACATTTTTGTGTTTGATGCTAAATTAAATGTTTAAGGCATATTACACACACACACACACACACATATATATATATATATGAATGATTCTCTGTACAAACCGACTTTTTTGATTTACTAACCAATATTGGTCTCAGCTGTGACAATGAGGGAGTGGCCAGCATTGCCAAGCCCTTCAGTAAGACAAGGAATAGGAAACATCCATCCCGGAGTTTAGAGACAGCTGTGAGTGGAGAAA
Source organism: Mesoplodon mirus (assembly GCF_964341445.2). Classification (NCBI taxonomy): domain Eukaryota; kingdom Metazoa; phylum Chordata; class Mammalia; order Artiodactyla; family Ziphiidae; genus Mesoplodon; species Mesoplodon mirus. The sequence continues at coordinate 29,854,399 of NC_138982.1, read as the reverse complement.
TGTAGATAAAGTCAGGCTGGGGACAAGTCAACTGTCATCTGACGACCCTGCAGCCTGTTCTTCCCCAGCTATCATATTCTTTTCCACTTAGTGTTTTAGTGCTTTCTAACCTGCTTTCCTGAGAACCATGGTTTCCAAGGATTTTATAGCTAAAGGAGCCCTTAAAGACGATGATGACGACGATGATGCTTGTGACAATGATAGAAGTATTTCAGAAATAATACTAACCACAGTGATAACAATGATAGCTAACTTCCATTGAACATATATCTTATGCCAGACAGTTTTATTTGCTTTACATGCATCCTCATTTAATTATCAAACCACCCTTGAGCTATGTATTATTATTATCTCCATTTTAAAAATGAGGAAACTCTGGATCAGAGAGGTTGAGTAACTTTCCCAATGCTGCACAGCTGGTAAGTGGTGGACCTAAGATTCAAACCCAGGCATTCAGAGCCTATGCCTTTAACCTTGACACTATGAAGTCTCCCTAACTGCCCAAGCCAGTCAGTCCCCTCATTTTACAGATCCTAACTTGATGTCCCCTGGGATTAAACAACTGGCCATAGACACACACCTCGCAGCAGAATCAGGACTCTGAAAGACCCCTGGACTACACATCATGCTCTTTTCACTGTACCACAGAACTGTAAGGGGTGCGGCAGGATCAGAACAAAAGGACTCCTAGAAACCAACGGGCACCGTCTCCTTGCTTCTGCACAACTGTGGCCTCCATGGTGCTCCTTCCAAGGTTCTGCGTTTTGTTTCCGTTCCATCAAGAGTCAACTGCTTGGATCAGTGTTCTCCTTGAAAGGCTGATCACAACAAAGCCTTTCTTTGAAATGCAGCGTTTATTTCTTCAATGGATGTGGCAGTGTAATCACGATGGGAAAAAAAAAAAGTACAGCATGGATGTGTGCACCATGTTCACAGCCAGGAAATCTACAATTCGGGAACCAGAAGAATAAGAATGGCTACCTAGTGATTATAAATAACCATCAGAAACCAGACTTGCTTCATTTCAGGGTATGGCACACGAAAGTAAAGCAACTGTTTAAAAGCAAATCCAATATTAAAATTTAAATATTCACAGTGATACTCAAAGACATTCATAAAGTGGCCACGGACGTAATTCAGGTGAGCAAATGCAAATAACATGTTGCTGATCTTCTCCATGTCCCTGGACTCCTGCCCACAGTGCAGAGGGGCAGGCAGAGGACAAAGGTCAAGGCCAGGAGGTCACCAGGTGCCTTGGCGGACCTCTACAAAGAGTTTGAGCAATACGTGGCTTGAGCATCCCCTGGTATGGGGCGGGGCGTGCCACTGTAACGAGGTTTCCCCATTCACCTCTGCTCTGCTCGTGTCATTACTGTTAATGCTTTTCCAAAAACCCATGTTCGTATATCTTTACAGGCTCAAGATTTGATAGGAATTCCCGAAGTGCCCTACGAAACGGTCTGACCAATTCACAGTCCAATCTATGCCTATTTCCCCACATTACTCATCCAATAGGTGAAAAATGATTTTCTTGTTTTATTCTGAATTTCTATAACTGGTAACGAGGTGAGACTCTTTTTATATACAATTATATATGTCATACTCTTCAGTTAAGATTCCTGCTGCCCATTTTCCCATAACCCGGCTTATCTTTTTCTTACTGATTTGCAGTAAGATTTCTAAGATGGGTACTAGTCCTTTATCTGTTATGCATACGGGCACATCTCATTTTACTGTCCTTCACAGATACCACATTTTTGACAAATTGAAGGTTTGTGGCAACCCTGCCTGGTCAGATGATGGTTGACACTTTTTTGGCAATAAAGTTTTGTTTTGTTTTGTTTGCCACACCGTGCAGCTTACGGGATCTTAGTTCCCTAACCAGGGATTGAACCCGGGCCCACGGCAGTGAAAACCCCCAGTCTTAACCACTGGACCACCAGGGAATTCCCAGCAATAAAGTATTTTTTAATTAAGGGATGTACACAGTGTCTAGATATAATGCTTCTGCACACTTAACAGACTACAGTATAAACATAACTTTTATATACACTGGGAAAACAAAATATTTCTGTGACTTGCTTTATTGTGATATTCACTTTATTGTAGCGTCTGGAACTGAGCCCGCAGTAACTCTGAGATGTGCCTGTATTGCAATTTTGTTTGTCTTTTCCTGACATAAAAGTTTTAAAAGTGTACATGATCAAAACTTCTAAAACTTTAAGGCTTCTGGGTTACACAGCATCCTTTCTAAATGAAAGGATTGGGTTAATATCTTAAAACCCCATTTATAGTTGAAGGTGATGCCACTAACCCCTAAGATAAATGAGTGCCTAGAACTGGGTTTCCGTTACGGTGCTAGGCAGTGCTTGGCCTCCAGAACAGTCCTGTACACATGTGCTGAGGTCCAGGAATAGAGAGTTTGAGCAGGGCCAACAGCCCCGTAAGAGAATGAGTTAAATATCCAGGACCCTCTTTCTTCTGAAGCTACTGAGATATCTTTCTTCTCCGCCCACTCAATACTATTCAAATTTAGATTGCAGATTCCTTGTGTTCATGCCTAGTAACCTATTTTTCTCAACAATTCAAAAACACACACACACTGCTAGAACTTTAGAGTCGGAAAAGACTCTCGTTTTGCAAAAGGGGAAACTGAGGCTTCTCCCCCACTCCCACCCCCGGACCCACACTATGTGGGGACTACTGGAGAGAGTCACAACACAGAGTTGTGGACTCCAGCACCAGCAGGACCATCGCTGCCCATGTCCCTGTGACCCCCTTTCCTAACTGGCCAGGAGGAATTACACACCTGAACCACACCTCATGCACTCCTTGGCTCCAGCCACTATTTCCTTCCAGACGATTCCGTGTGGCCCACACTCCTAAGTCTCCGTCTCCTGAGCTCCAGACCCACATCTGCAGTTGGTCCAGAAAAATCTCTATCGGCAAATCCCACAAGGCATCAAAATTCAACATGTTCAAAACAAAACCCGTTCATGTTCCCAGCACTTGCCCTGCCTCCTGCATTTTCTCATGTGGTTTACAGCATCACAGCCGAGGGTGACAGAGATCGAAATCTGAAACAATACAGATGCCTCCATCTACCTCTCGCTCTTCTCTACATCCAATTGGCCGCTGCATCCTATCAAGCCTCTCTTGAACTCTCCTTTATGAGGCCCCCTCCTCTGCACTGCCACGGCCTCAGCCTTCCTGATCTCCACGATGCCTCCAGGCTGCCCTCCATACACTGTCTACACCAACTATCTGGGTAAAAAAAAACACAGGCTGGCACGCCTTCCCCCCACAAAAACCCCATGGCCCCAACGTTTGGTACAGTGGTCCTCACAGGGGATGGCTGTCTCTGCTCATCACTACTTTGGGTGAAGGCCAAGCAAGCTGGACAGCTACGGTGCACAGGGCAGCCCCACTAAGAACTGTCCTGATTCCCACACGTTTTTTGAAAATCCCACTGGATATTCTTTGTAGATGGAAAGCCTGGCTCTAATTACCAAAGCCTGGAATTTCATTTTGCTTTACCTATCAACAAAAATAAGTTTGCACGGTTTACTATACACTGAATCTTTTAGGCGTGTACTCCTGTGTAAACCCAGGGAGATCAAGGGCCTATTTCTCAACACAGCTGCTGAGCACACCTGCATCAGGATCACCTGAGGGCGGGGCGGTGGGGAGGCCTGCTTACGAATGCAGACTCCCGGGCCATTTCCTGATCTACTGAGTCGGATCTGCATCTGGACAACCAGGGCCATTTACTTCCTTGGCTCCCTCACGTTTGAGAAGGATTGTGTGACAGGCTTCAGGAGCCATGTTCTGGAAAAGACTGTGGGCAAAGGGTGAGCTCGCCAGGAGACAGTTCCCAATGGATCAGTGATGCCTGCGTGGTGGCGGAAGTGGGAATCCATGCAGACCGACGAGATCCCAGCCTACCTTCTCTCCTCTCCCTGTCTGTCCCTGTCTGCCTAGAGAACCCCTATCATCTTTCACAGCTCTTTCTAGAAGAAGCTTCCTCAGCCTACCCACCAGCCTTCCTCCAGACATCCCCGGAGCTCTCACAATTTCTAAGCGCCTCCCCCAGAGAGGCTGGGACTTTGTCTTGCCCATATTGTCCCCTCACAACTGGCCTCCTCTTTGCCTAGCTGATAACCAGAATTCAATAAATACTCAGCAAACGAATAAACAACTAAGAACGAATACAGAGTCAGTTACTGGGAAGGACAAATGGGTAAAACTGCCTCTTCCTCTGCACCATGTCGCCTCCCCCAAGATCCCTGGTCCTCCAGAGAGGTGGCAAGACAGGCTGACAAATGAGGGCGGGCAGCCAGCGAAGTCCCCGCTCCGGTACCCGGCCTTGTCTGGGCGAGTGATGGAGACTCCAGGCGGGTGGTCGGGCACCAGTGGGGTTAAGGGAGCAGCTGCAGAAGCATTTGCAGAGCCACCCCGGTTTGTTCAGGTGGTGTGTGGTTGTGAGAAAAACTTGCTCTGTGATGATTTTCTGTAACTGTCACTTGGAGGAAAGATGTTATTTTTAGGGGGCAGGGGACACCCAGGAGGCTTATTTGGCCAACAAACACAATTTGTTGGCCTGAGCTTTGCGTGTGGGTGTGAAAATCCTCACGCTAGAAACTGGGCGTTTTCAAACCCACAGGGAAGATGCTCCATAAACAGGTCAGGGGCGGGAAAATAAAAACCTCAGGATGGCAAGCGCACAAATTCACCCTGGAACCAGGCGAGGGGCCAGTGATGACAGGCAGGAAACTATGAAGCTGGCCATATGTAGAGATGAGGAAAATTCCGAAGAAGGGATATTCTTCCCAGAAGTTTTATTAGGAGAGGACATTCATGCCGGGCATTTATGGTCCCCAAAGCCCAATCTATTAGCACTGGGGGAGAAGGTGTCCACTATATTCAAAGGACCAGTGACACTGAAAATTCAGGACCCACAGAGGTCCACTCTGCTCTGAGCTCACTCCCCCAGCTCTCAGATTAATCAACTAACAGAGTCCAGATAACCTAATCATGAAGTAATAAATGCACATGGCAAAAACACAACGGATATCCTACTCCACAGAATTAGACATCAGCTGTTCTGTCAAGATGATAATGAAACATCAGACAATCTGTGAGGATACCATGCCAAGAAGGAGAAAGACAAATTGGGCGCCTCCACTCCTCATGGAAATTAGAAGGTTCTAAACTAATCAGTTAGCTCGACATCCCCACACTCTCCACCCCATCTCTGCATTATCATTCCTCTTCATGAAATTTCCCGGGAATCTACTTACTATGCTGTGATCGCACGTATCAGATGAAAATCAAGTTCTCTGCTGAACAGGAGAGAAACTTCACATTGTAATGTAAGCTGAACTGATTAAGGGCACTTAATCTACGAACAGCTAATTCTCAAAACCTGGAAGTGGAGTGGAGGAAAGGTCAGGAAGGAGGGATGCAGCTTAGTTTGGATCACACACAAAAATGGGTTCTGCCACTCAGCAGGCTGCCTTATTAACAATTACAGTAATGAGGGCTGTGCACTCTGTAGGTTAGAATGAGGGCCCAATCTTTGGAGAACGAAGATAGAAAGAATACCCTTCCTTTCAGGAGATAAGTTACTCGGGGCTTTGGGGATATTCTAAAAGATGTGAGGTAGCTCAAAGAGAAGAATAGCTTGTCTTTCTCAGGCAAATTTCATTTTGGCCAACTGCTTACACACTGCAAAGGGATTGCAGACTCAGGTATATTTGGAATAAATTTATTAGTAAATAAATTATATTTATTGACCAAACTCTAAGAAAAAAAGAATCTTTCTTTCAGTCTTAAAAATTCTGGGAATCTCCCTAAGAGCTTCTGTTTATGTGGATTATATCTAGTGAAATTTATTATATTAGAAAATTTTAAACTAAGATTTTTTAAAACAATAAAATCCAAGCACATGTTAATTAGCGATGATGTTAATTATTTCATGTAGCCTCTAGAAAATTCTACTGTGGACTCGAGACAGAATAAAAGTGACGTGACAGAATAAGAGTGAAAAAAGGCAAATAAAGATCTCACTATTATTTTGAAAATTCTTTTGTCCTTAGGAACTCCCAGGGGTTTCCAGACCACACTCTGAGAACTGCTGGCCTCTGGCTGACACAGAGATGTCAACTGTTTCAAGAATCATTTCTGTCGTAAAATCTAAACACTCCTTGTGTCCAACACGTCCATAAAAAGTTTACAGAATGACAGATGCCAGCTCTAGGAGAACTTCAACAAGTGCAACTTTCTGTGACAAGAAAACTGGCTCTTTAATATTTTATAGTTCAGCACATGTGTTTTATGGCCTCTGCTGGTATAGATGACTTACTGCTTCTACACAGGCTGTGCAATGTCTCCACTAAGGGACAGGCCTGCCTGGGTAAATGAAGTCCCTTCAACAAATACCACATTCAGGCTAGTCACTCCCCAGAGGCAGGTTCCCTTAGTGGTTAGGAGTGCAGCCTCTACAGTGAGATCTCCTGGGTTCAAATGCTGGCTTGGACACTTGCTGGGTGGCATTGGGTGAGTTATTTAATCTCTTGGTGCATTTGCTTCCCCAAGCATAAAAAGGGACAGCAACAGTATCTATGTGTCAGGCTCTTTATAGAAATCAAAAGGGTTAGCTACCTAAGACATAGTAAGTACACACCAAATACCAGTTATTAGTAAACCTTCTTTGACAATATACAAGGTACCCCAAAAGTCTCAAGGCAGTTTTAAGCTCAAACTTCAGAAGTATAAGCATTACAAACTTACCAAAGAAGTTACTGAATTCTATGAATTTTAACTAATAAAATTCTCATTGTTTGTTTCAGTTCCTCTGATTGAAAATGGTAAATGCTACCTGAAGCAAAAATTAAAACTACGACTCTCATCATAGGATAGGGAATAAGATGAATACATAAATTATTCCTACAAAAAGAAGATTTTTTGTCATCAAGACATATTAATTCAATAGACATTTACTGAGCACCTGCTATGTGCCAGGCTTGTACTAGGTGCCAGGGAGATAAAAAGAAACCAGACAAGGGCCAATGGGGACTTACACAGTCTAGTGGGCAGGGATGGAAACAGATCCACAGAGCACCTGTCTGCAGTACTATTAGGGTCCAGTTATGCTCGGGGTGGGTCCTGGGGCCTCAGGTAGTAGAGCCTTTAGCCCAGGTGAGGGTAGAGGAAAGGAGAGAGAGTACTGTTCTTGCTGACATTGGGAAAACGTCTTTCTACCAGAGAAGTCAATTTTTCCTCTCAATTGTCATTAATTCTGTTCATTCCCAAGAAGTCCATCTATCTACAGCTTTCCTATTGCACCAGCTCTTCAATACGGATCTTTATTGAGCTTTTCCGTCTTTGTAAATAGTAAATTGTCCTTTCAACATTCATAATGACAAGTATTTCAACCCATACATTCTATTTACATATCATAGTAACAGCCTCTTATTTAGATGTCAAATTCCAGCAACTAAAAACTCAGAGGCATACAAAACAAACCCAAAGCACAAAGAAGCCAAAAGAATTCTCAAAACCATGGCAACTTTCCATAAACTTTAGTCCCTTTTGAAGAGTGTCTCAGGCTATAGTTACTTTTATTTTACATATAGAGAGTTTGTTCATCTTTTTTTTTCTAGCAGATTGCAAGTACAAAAATCTGCAGAGTAAATTGAAAATATAATGCTCGGCTTCATGGATTCTATAAAGTTACAAACCAGTACACCTCGATTTTTACTGAATGAACAGAACCAAAAAGGACTAAGTAATGTCCAAAAAGTATTTCAGACATCTAAACTCTTATATGAAGAGTCTTTTGCCCTAGTGAAAGACCATTTTTCATTTCCCATGTGTCAAAAGACTGAAAACTCAAACTCAAATCTACACTCAAAATTTTCTTTAAAATTCTATTTAAAACTCTAGTTTTTCTAGAATTCACTTGCCTGACTAGCTATCCCTTCTATCTATAATGACCTAGTCAGTACCATGATATAGAAAAAAGATGAAAAAGAACATATTATTACAGAAATGTTGACCACTATTATTTGTTTAAATGCTAGAAAAAAGTAAACTCTAATATTTATATACATTCAGTTCATCTCTTTTTTTCTATAACTTTGAGCTATTTGACATTTGCAGACTAAAACAGAAAACTAAGAAAATTAAATGTGATGTTTTCTTCTCAGATAACTAAAACCAAGAGGTTTTTAAAAGCATGAATTTTCCACACGACTGGCTAATTTCAACATTGTATGTGGACATAGCTTTGGTTTGAATTTTTCTGAGTTTTAGTGGTGATCCAGATCCACGTGAATATTACATACAATCAGATAATGTAGTACAGTATGTAAAATATACACTGCAGAAGAAGTAAATTACATGGAATTTTCTGGCCCTGTAAAACACCGAAATTGTCTCAATTTCTCTTTTGCATTGGGACTTTTTTCTGTTGTGTGTTATTTTGATATTTGTACGTTTATTGGAGGCTGGTGGTGAGTTGCATGTGGGGAGGTTTATAGTAGCTATATTTGGTTTTCATTTTAGGAGACTCCTCCTCTCCTCCCTTCTCCTTCCCCCAAGGCCCATCAAGTTATAAATAAACTCACAGCCCACAGGGAAGACCTCAGGAAGCCCAGGTGGACATTTCATCTGAATGTACTGAGCCCAGTTTTGTCTGAACAGCCCTCTGAACTCTTTGGACCACATCTGGGCAAGCAAAGTGAAGCAGGGAATGGAACACTCAGATCAATGGTTGTCAACCACCAACATCATCGACCAAGACCCAAGCTGCACACTTCAGTCAAAGGCTGGGTGGTGAATATTTCATTTTAACTGACATTTTCCTCCCAGTTTTCTCCTTTTTTTGACTAAGGTAGAAGTATCATATCAGAGGCCTGTTATGAAAACGAGAGACGTGAACAGACATCACGTGAGCCTCATTTTCCAAGCCAAAATTCAGGATGGAAGGTCTGAAACCAGGAAGAATCTTCTAGAACCAGATGACTTCAGAACATCTGAGACAGGTGGCCTCCGCGGCTGTGACATAGCTCACTCCCTCCCACCTCCAACCGCCCCGTAAAGAATTTTACCCTTCATAAGGCAACGCCTACCCTTGAACGACCAGACTTCCTCAACAAAATGATAGGCAAAGCAGGCTCAGCCCCAATATAAAATGAAGCCATCTCAGAAGACACCAGTCATTTTGGAAAGGGAGATATATAAAGGCCCACAGAGGCTCCCGAGGCAGCCCAGCTGCTGTGACAACAGGGGCCAGCACCAGGCATAGGAAGGATGGAGAAAAATGTCCATGACCCGACAGCAAAACCACAACACAGACCCCACTGGGCGAAGGTTAGGTAGCAGCTAATGAACCGAAGCTAATTTTCCTTTGACCATCTTTGACAAGGCCTAATCTCTGCTACACTCAAATACAGACATTCTGGTAGGGAGTCAAAGAAAAAACCTCTTATAAAAGAGGGGCCAATCTCCTCACATAGACTCGAAGGCCATTTGCTTTGGAAGCAAATATTTCTTTAAAATTCTTACATGAATTATCAGCAATAGTCAAACTTCAAAATATCCCCTATATTCTCATTTTTAATTTAAAAATATACATATACATGCACACACGTATATAAACACATACACATATATGTATGTATTTCTCATTAGGAAAGCCAAGCTAAATACCGGGGTTTGTCAGTAGTAATCTAACACGCTGTAACCCAAGGGCCAGGCCACAGACAATAGCAGACGCTTCAAGAGAAAGAATAGAGCCCTTTCAGCCAATTATGCAATTACACACTAGGACCATGTTTACATTATCAAAGGAGGCAGGCCCAATTGCCTAGCTACTTCAAATTAATAAGCCCACTTCCCTCCATTACCTGGCAGGCAGGGTCTAAATAATCTGAGTAATTACCTCAATTTACTCAGATGGTATAGATTTGGCCGGTGACTCCAGAACGCCCCCGCCATCAGCAAATATCAAAATGTGCAACAGTAAATTCACATCAGCTTCGTTTGTAAGCAGTGTAAGCAAATTCTTCTCCATTACCTGGCAGATTAAAATTTGTTATATTCTTAATAATCCAGGCTTGGAGTTTTTTGTTTTTGTTTTTTTCTGATAAAAACTCATAGGATCGTAGAATTTTAGAGCTAAAAAGTAGCACCCGGGGCCTAAGCTCTAAAAGCCAGCTGCCACCAGCAGTCCAACCAGAAATCCAGCTTACCGGGAAGGCTAGGGAAGGAGTTCCAAAGCCTAAATGTTTGGGTTCAAATCCTGGCTCTACCACTTACTAGCTGCAAGGTGACCTTAGCAAGTACTTACCTCTCTGAGCTTGAGAGTTTTCACTTGTACAAAGGTGGTAATGATGGCCCGTATCTTAGACAGATGGTTCAAGAACTAAATAAGATGATGCATGTAATGCACTTAGTACAGTCCTAGACACATACTACCTTTGTAAGCAATTACTATTATTATTACAACATCATCATCTTTAATGGGCTCAGTGGTAGCCCCCCAAAAGAGATGTCCACCACCTAGTCCACAGAACCTGTAAATATTACCTTAGATGGCAAAAGAGGTGATTAAGTTAAGGATTCTGAAGGGAGGAGTTTATTTTTCCTGGGTGGTCCAGGTGGACCCTAAACGCCATCACGTGCAACCTTAGAAAATGAGGCAGAGGGAGTTTCAAGACAGACACACAGAAAAGGACACAGACACACAAAGCAGACGGCAACGTGAAGACAGAGCCCAGAGCGGTACAGCTACAAGCCAAGGGTTGCCGTCAGCCCCCAGAAGCTGAAAGTAGTATGAAACAGATGCCCCCCCGCAAGAGACTCCAGAGGGAGTATGGCCCTGCTCCACCTTGATTTCAGACTTCCGGCCTCTAGAACTGTGAGAGAATACATTTCTGTTGATTTCAGCCTCCATGTTTGGGGTAGTTTGTTCCAGCAGCCTTAGGAACCTAATACAGCACCTTAATGGATACAGCTCTCACTTGACCTTACACGTGCCTTGAGGACGTTAACTGTGACAATGATAAGGCCAAAGGTAAGGGGGCCTGGAAGTGGGAGGTGCCAAGGGCTGGTGTTCCGGGTTGAGCTTGACAAAAGCAGAGAGCGGGAAAATGCAAGGGCCGGGTAGAGTAGACAGGTTCGGTTGGAGGAGGAGAGGGGTCAGGGAGGTAAAGACATAAGCCTGAGGCTGGCCTCTCATCCAGTGATGGGTCTCACCCACCGTAACAGAAACCTAAAATGCCAGGGTGTTGTGTGTTTCTAATAACATCTTTATCCATTCAGCACTCTATTTTTTTCTTTATATTTATTATGCTTGGAGTTTGCACAGGTTCTTGACTCTGTGGGTTGATATTTCTCACAAGTTTGGGGACATTCTTAGCCACGAGCTCTTCAAATACTGCTTCTGTCCCATTCTGTCCTTGCCTTCTCCTTCTGAGACGCCAATTATACCTATCTTAGATTTTTTTCATTGCGGCCCACTTGTCTCTCAAGTTCTTTTCTGTAGGCTCCATTTTTAACTCCCTGTACTTCAGTCTGAATAACTTCCAACTTACTCTTTGTCTTCGGCCATATGTGATCTTCTGTTCTTAAGTTCAGATATTTTGGCCAGGAATAGATTCTTTATAGATTTGACTGATTCTTTGATTCCATTTGATTCTTTATCGATTCCAATTCTCTGATGAAATTTTCCATCTTTTCATCTGCTTTCTCCACTAAAAAGGTTTTTATATAATTTTTTTTAATTTATTGATTGATTTCTGGCTGCATTGGGTCTTCATTGCTGCGTGCGGGCTTTCTCTAGTTGCTGTGAGCGGGGGCTACTCTTCGTTGCAGTGCATGGGCTTCTCATTGTGGTGGCTTCTCTTGTTGCAGAGCATGGTCTCTAGGCGCATGGGTTTCAGTAGCTGCAGTGCACGGGCTCAGTAGTTGCGGTACACGGGCTCAGTAGTTGTGGTGCGTGGGCTCAGTAGTTGTGGTGCGCAGGCTCAGTAGTTGTGGCACACAGGTTTAGTTGCTCCACAGCACGTGGGATCTTCCCAGACCAGGGCTCAAACCCGTGTCCCCTGCATTGGCAGGTGGATTCTTAACCACTGCACCACCAGGGAAGTCCCCCAATTTTTTTTTCTTGAACATATCAATCATAGTTATTTAAAATTTTTTTTTTTAATTCTGGATCACCTATGAGTCTGTTTCTATTATCTGTTTCTCTCTTGGCTTTTTCAGTGACAATGGAATGACTAATAACTTCTGCTTAATATCAGACATCACGTATAAAAAAATGAAAGAGCCTTCTGATGAATCTTCCTCAGGAGATGGCTCTCCCTTTCTTCCGCTAGGCAGACGGAGCTGGGGTGGGGTGGGGCTGATCCCCTGAACCACTGAGGGACTGCTTTACCTCTCTCCCTAGGACTTGGCTCTCAGCTGAGGGTCTCGTGTGTTCACTGTGCCCTCACTCCTCCCAAGCTCCCCAAACCGCTCCTGAACTCTAATCTTTATCTTCTCAGCATCAAGACTCAGCACCCTTCCCCCACCTCCGCCAGGTCCTCATTGTTTCAACACCTCTCAGATGCCTGTAAACACAATGATTTTTTTTTTCTTCTTTTGCGGTACGCGGGCCTCTCACTGTTGTGGCCTCTCCCATTGCGGAGCGCAGGCTCTGGACGCGCAGGCTCAGCGGCCATGGCTCACGGGCCCAGCCACTCCACGGCATGTGGGATCTTCCCGGACCGGGACACGAACCCGTGTCCCCTGCATCGGCAGGTGGACTCTCAACCACTGTGCCACCAGGGAAGCCCCACAATGATTTTTTAAAATACATTTTATATGGTTTTCTTGTTGTTCTTGGGATCATTAGTTTGCCTCAAACTACTCAATCTTACCCAGAAACAGAAATCCCTCCTTTAAATTTTTCAAAGTGCTTTCATTACAACATTTAATCTTCCCCTTGTAAACCTATGAGAAAAAATAGAGCAACGTTCATTCCTCTATCTTTGAAACCAGAGGTCGGTAAACTATGGCCCACAGGCCAAGTCCAGCCCATTGCCAAGTTTTGTGCATTTTTATTGGAACACCGCCACACCTATTCATCTACATATTGTGTAGGGCTGCTTTTGCATTTTGTAATTCTACAAGGGCAGAGTTGAACAGCTGTGAGAGAGACCATATTGCCCTCAAAACCCAAAATATTTAGTATCTTTTCCTTTCCAGAAAAAGTTTGCCAGCCTGTTTTATATGGATCCAGGAAACTGGAGCTCAGTTTAGTGACTTACCAGTCAACTTTATGAGAAGATTGCATCCATGCATCCCCTGGTTTTTAGTCCAGCTGCCTCCCCATCTTTCTAAGTTGCTTCCTATCACAATGATTCATTATAATCATTTTTAAAGATTAACACAGGAAGGAGAGAGGGATGATTTTAAACCAGACAGTCCCAATACGTAAAAAGAAGGAGTCCCAGCAAACACAATGAAGGGCCCTTTTATCTTTGGAAAATTCGAGGAATTTCAGCAGTCACCTTGGAAATCTGCTGAAACAAATAAAAGAAGGCAAGTAGTCAAGGATGCCACTCTGAGGTAAGAAAGTCTTAATATTTCACAGGACTTTTTTATTGTGTTGTTCACAAAATAAACATATTAGGCAGAACAATGAAAAGAATCCTTTACGAATGTGTTCAATTTTTATCCATTTGATTTCTGAAAGCTTTCATCAAGGCAGTCCCTGAGCCAGGGGGAAAAATATCCCCAGCAGAAGATGGCAACTAAGAAGGACAAGGACACACATACACACACACACACAGTGCGTGATTAAACAAAACAGAAAAACATCTGATACAGTTCCAAACTTAATAATGACTTAAAAGAAAGGCCATCTTCCTTTTCCCCTGCTCTGCTTAATACAAGTACAAGGTAATTTGCTTCTTTTTAATAAAACTGTACAATCTAATGAGTGGTGCAACTTAGCACCCCATGTCAATTATGGATGCTAAAAATTTCAGAATCATAGGATCGCCAAAATTATCTCACCTATACACACGTACACATACACACACCTACACATACACACACACACCTATACATACACACACACACCTACACATACATACACCTACACACAAACACATATACACATCTACACACATACGCATACACACACCTACATACATACACATGCACACACATACACAATTACACATACACACATCTACACACATACGCACACACGCACATACCTGTCGGGGGCAGCTAGCCTTTTCTGTTTCACTGCATCTTATGCAGAAGGCTGATCTGAGCGTGTCTGCCTCTTGCCAACTACAGAGCCCCATTTTCCCAGGAAAAATGCACTTATGGCTGGAGAGTGCAAAGTAGGGTGTAAGAGAGGAAAAAGGTTAATATATAAAAGTAATGGAATCACGTCCTTATAAAGAAACACGAACTCCTCTAAGAGGTGAGGAAAGCAGAGTCGGGAGAAAGGAAGGGCCCTCAAGGCCACCCTGACAGGATCCCAAAGTTGGTTCCTCCCATGCTTAGAATGCTCTGGAGACAGAAAGGCAAAAGCAGAACTTAGCTCACGTTTCCATGGGTGAGCCCAGCATTCCGTGACACTCATGCTCTGAATTCTTCAATGGCTCCCCTATGCCCAGTTCTGGAGCCCCAGCCCCTGAGCACAGCATACATGGGGCTCCACATTCCTGTGTCTCTCCCCAAACTTACTTTCCAGCCTCTCTGCCTTGTCTGTTCTGCTCTTGCAGTGAGGAACCCCTTCAAAGCACATCATCCCACCATCCGAACCAGCAAAGGAATAAAGCTCTACTCGAGGACCACATTCTTACTTAAAAATTTGTCATGAAAAATGTTGGAGAATTTCACTCTTTTTAAAGATGGACTATCTATAAAAATCTCCATAGTCATTTACTTATGATAGTAAAAGTACTGCCAAAATGACTGAGTCACAAAGCTTGTAGAGACCCCTGACAGCATCGACTCTCATTTTCCCCACTGGTGGTTCAGGAAGCTCACGAAAGAATGTAGTGGAGGGCTTCCCTGGTGGCGCAGTGGTTGAGAGTCCGCCTGCTGATGCAAGGGACACGGGTTCGTGCCCTGGTCCGGGAAGATCCCACATGCCGCGGAGCAGCGGGGCCCGTGAGCCATGGCCACTGAGCCTGCGCGTCCGGAGCCTGTGCTCCGCAACGGGAGAGGCCGCAACAGTGAGAGGCCCGCGTACCGCCAAAAAAAAAAAAAAAAAAAAAAAAGAATGTAGTGGATTCGTCCTTTCTGCTCACTGAGCATCACCATCAAGAAGGCAGTTCCTAGGTGACCAGCCGTCCCCTCCTCGCCTTCTGAGCTGGACCTCAAGCCCATTCCCGATTTTCAAATAAAACACCAACTGCCTTCAGCACCCAGGAGGATGAGAGCTGTTCCCAGCAAACAGAGCAGGGACTGACCCACAGGAAAGGGCCATAAAGCATCTCACCCCTCAGCCCTCTCCCTGCCCGCACGTCAGCAACAGTTTGGGGCAACAGGCTGAGAGAAGCAGGCTCACTCTTACCAACCCCCAATTAATTCCTCAGCAAACCTTTTCCATTCATGATCGTCATCATTTCTTCATAAATCAAGCCCTCCAGACTTAGAGACTGGAACACTCAGGAAGTGCTTACTTGAAGCACAGAAACATCAGTACGGAGACTCCAGCCCCCGGAACGGTAATGGGGTGAGATGTACTTTATGTCACAGTGGGTGATGCCTCTGCACACTTTTCGCTTTCTAGACATTCTGTCAGCTGAATGTATGTGGCTCATACCTCATTCTCTTTCAGGTGACAAGCTTTTTATCTTTTTCATTGGGAAACTTATCTTCAGGATTTTCCAGATCCTTGCTGTTGTTAATTTCTGATGTACGGAGTTCTCATAGACAAGCAGGGCTCCTTTTGATGCTGTCTGTCTACACCCCATGGCTGTTCAATGTATTCCCCACGCCCCGTCACCACAGTTTTCTTTTCCAATCCACAGAAACCTTTTCAGATGTTTTTTTATATCTTTACTATCTTTCGATTAGATGCTCAATGCCAGAGTCAGCCCAAGTAGAGTGATGTGGCGGAGAAAAAGGCTGAAGCATTGCTTCAAGTACAACCCAGCATTTGAGGTTTAAAACCAAAACAAAACTTGACTCACAAAAAAGATAAGGCTAAAATAAGATCTAAGATTCAAAATGGTAAGGAAATGGCGACTAGCTGAAGCCAATTCCAGCTGAGCCAATTTTCACCAATCGTAAAAGATGACTTGAAAGAGGCCCTGAAGCCCCAGTACAATGGAGCAATTATATCTTTATAACAGAGACAGAAAATGCCACATAATCAGACGCAGCCAGTAAAGGGTACACGAGCTTCCCTTTCCTGTGGCTGACCTGCGAGGCCTGCGTGCAGCCACTTCTCCCCTGGCAGGAGGCCGGCCCATCCTCCCACCCCACAGCCTGCCTGAACCACATCTGAAGGCAGGCCGCTGGGGGGCGGGGGTTCCTTTGGCAACAGGCCCCCTCAGAATCCTTGAGTTCCTTGCCTACTCCAGGTCCAAGTAAGTAAAAGATTAACAGGGTCCCTACCCACCAGGTACCCGCCCGGCTACATGTAAAAAAAAAAAAATCTGTTTAGCAAAGCAGCCGAGGGCACAGCTTCTGGAGCTGGGTACCTGAGTTCAAATCCCAGCTGTGCTACTCCTTAGCAGTTTTCTCATCTGTAAAATGGGTATAACCATAGTACAAGGCTGTTGGAGTGTTATGAGGCTTAAACGAGCTAATATACGTGAAGGGTTTCAATCAGTGCCTGGCATGTAGTAAGTGCCATCCAAGCGGTCGGTCGCTGTTGTGATGTTGTTGTTAAGACTCCATGACAGTATCTTTATTACTAAGCATTTCACAATAGCAGGGGTTGCCAGCAGCAGCCAGTTGCAAGGCTGTTACACTTATCCTAGCAGGACAAACACCGGGCACTAGTCATAGGAATAGTGAAACAAGCCAACGCTGAGAGGCCCTGCAAAGGTACGTCTACAGCCTTCAACACAAGCCCAGCCCAGGGACTGAGGGATGGAAGCGTGACTCCAGGGAGAGTGGGGGATCAGGGTCCATGGAGGGGAGCTCAGGGCAGACCCCTGAGTCTGAGACCACCCCCCGCCCAAGACTTCCAAGGAGGATGGCCCTGGGCCTGGCAGGTGCTTGCTCACCTTGAACATGAAGCTCTTCCTTCTTCCCCCCTCTCACATCACCAATGCGTGGATTGCAGAGCCAAGGCCAGCCCCATGGGGAGAAGGGACGATGAATCCCAGAAAACACACCCCAAGGACTCTTTCTGTCGACACAGAGACATTTCCTGAAGGTCTACTCTGTACCGGGCCCTCCAGATACGGCATCTCATTTCCCCGACAGCGACCCCATGTTGCTGTGCGCTCAGAGAGGTGAGCTAACCTGCTCAAGATCACGGGGCTAGCAAGCAGCAGAGGGAAATATGAACCTGGATCCGTCAGAGACCCTAAAACACGCCTTGTCCACCACACACCACAGTGCCTGCCCTCCAAGAATGATCGGTTTATCAGAATCAACAGGAGGGCCTTCGGTATCTTTCCAATGGCACTGAAGTAGAAAACTTCAGAGAGAAGTAGATGGGAAGTGACAGGAAAGAAGAAAGAGGACCAGGCTACAGACCCAAGAACTTGTATTCAGCCATTATTAACAAGCTCGGAGATGGAACCCCTCAGTGCCTTCATCTGTCCATCTTAAAATGAGGATGTTGACATTTGCCCTTCCAGCTCCTCTTCTGTTTGACTGAGGAAGCTCCTATCAGATCGACTCTCCTGCAGATGACAACTAAAAGCACTGGACAAAACCCAAAAACCAAAAAACCCTGAGGGCACTGGAGAGTGGGCCAAGGCAGGTAGGTACTAAAGGGGAGTCGGTATTTGGAAGAAAGGTAGTGCACCAAGTTTTTGTTACTTACGGCTCTTAGCCCAAGGTCAAGTCCCGGTCTATACCACAGGGGCAACTAAAACTCAGGAACCCACAGTCTTACTGGCTTGGAGAAACAGAAGTCAGAATCCAGGGGTACTTCTGCTGCTGAAATATTAAGGGGGAATTCCAGAAAAGAGAGAGCCAAACAGAGGAAGTCTCAAATTCTGAGTATAAAGTGTGTCCATGTCTCTGGCTAACCCCTGGACCACGCACACATCAGGTAGTCTCCAACTGGCCCAATTAAGGCTGAAAGAACGAACTGAGACTTGAAGCCACCACCCAAGAAACAGAGTTCCCAGTTGAAGTCCAATCAAGTAAACTGCCTGCTAAAACAAACAAACAGAAAAAGCAATACTCATCAGAAGAATATAACAGCATCTAGAGTCTCCATGACATAACAGTTACAATGTCCAGGATACAATCCAAAGTTATTTCAAAATCAATTGAGTATGTGGCTCGTGCTCCAGAAAGAAGACAATCAATGAAAACTGATCCCATACTGACCTGGAAGTTAGACAAGAATTTTAAAGCAGCTTTAGAAATACACTCAATATCTGCTGAACCTACGTCACAGCTGAGAGTAAAGTCAGGCAAGAAAAAGAGCTCTGAAAAGTTTTGCATATGCTACACCTAACATTACGAATTCAGGTGGCCCCCAATTTTCACATCTGTTCCCAGAAACCATACATTAAAGCAAACCATTTTAATATGCACAGCCTTTCCTCAAGGAACAAGTTATACTCAAGGGCTGAATTTATGATCAAAACTCTGTTTTTAAATAAATCACAAAGACAAATAATAATGTGTTATAAATCAAAGCCTGTAATGCCCATATTACCACCACAAATCCTTTTAAAAAGCAAAACTGAGCCACATGTCATACATAGCCTATTTTATGCAGAAGGCGGGGACAGTGTGCATAGTGGTTTACCATTGTCGGCTTAGAAGTCATACAGCCTGGGCTCAAATGTCAACCTCACGACATAAAAGCTGTGTCTCCCTGCACGACTTATGTAGCCTCTTTGCACCTCACTTTCCAACTGGAAAATGTTTTTTTTGTTTTAACTTTTTATTTTACATTGGAGTAGAGTTGATTAACAGTGTTGTGATAGTTTCAGGTGTACAGCAAAGTGATTCAGCTGTGCATTTTCCCATTTAGGTTGTTACACAATATTGAGCAGAGTTCCCTGTGCTATACAGTAGGTCCTTCTCGGTTAATTTAAATACAGCAGGGGGTACATGTCGATCCCAAACTCCCTAACTATCCCTTCCCCCCAGCCTTCGCCCCTGGTAACCATAACTTAGTTCTGTAAGTCTGTGAGTCTGTTTCTGTTTTGTAAATAAATTCCTTTGTATCATTTCTTTTTAGTGGAAACTGTTGATCATAAGAGTACCTGCCTCATAGGATTAGTGTGATAATTCACATTCAGGGACTTACGTGGCACAGAGTCAAGTGCTCAATAAACAGGAGGTAAGAGAGGGGAGGTAACTTGACCAGCATCGCCCAGGAGCAGATTACAGACCTGGGAGGAGCACCTGGATCCATGCTTCCATTTTAAATCACTTCTTCATAAAAGTTCTTCAAATAGGCACAAATGCACAGTAAATTGGTTATTCCAAGTTCCTTCAGAATCCTAAAATGTGCAAAACACATAAAAAGCACAACTCTGCCATGTCACAAATTCAATCCAAACATTATCTCTAAAAAGTAGAATATTTGACTTTTAAACATTTTCTTCCTTTGAATTTGAAAGGTCTTAAGATGTGAGCCTAGGAAATTTACATGAATGCCTTTAAAAATTTGTTTCTTTAGGGCTTCCCTGGTGGCGCAGTGGTTGAGCGTCCGCCTGCCAATGCAGGGGACGCGGGTTCGTGCCCCAGTCCGGGAAAATCCCATATGCCGCAGAGCAGCTAGGCCCGTGAGCCATGGCCACTGAGCCATGGCTGCTGAGCCTGCGCATCCAGAGCCTGTGCTCCGCAACAGGAGAGGCCACAGCAGTGAGAGGCCCGCGTGCCGCAAAAAAAAAAAAAAAAAAAAAAAAATTGTTTCTTTAAATTTTTAAAAAATTTATTTATTTATTTATTTTTTAAAATAAATTTATTTATTTTTATTTTTGGTTGCGTTGGGTCTTTGTTACCACACACGGGTTTTCTCTAGTTGCGGTGAGCAGGGGCTACTCTTTGTTGTGGTGTGTGGGCTTCTCACTGTGGTGGCTTCTCTTGTTGCGGAGCATGGGCTCTAGGTGTGCGGGCTTCGGTAGTTGTGGCTCAGGGCTCTAGAGCACAGGCTCAGTAGTTGTGGCGCACGGGCTTAGTTGCTCCACAGCATGTGGGATCTTCCCAGATCAGGGCTCAAACCCGTGTCCCCTGCATTGTCAGGCAGATTCTTAACCGCTGTGCCACCAGGGAAGCCCTAATTAATTTATTTTTGGCTGCATTGGGTCTTTGTTGTTGCGTGCGGGCTTTCTCTAGTTGCGGTGAGCGGGGGCTACTCTTCATTGTGGTGCACGGGCTTCTCATTGTGGTGGTTTCTCTTATTGCAGCACATGGGCTCTAGGCACATGGGCTCTAGGAGCGCGGGCTTCAGTAGTTGTGGCCCAAGGGCTTAGTTGCTCTGCGGCATGTGGGATCCCCCAGACCAGGGCTTGAACCTGCGTCTCCTGCATTGGCAGGCAGACTCTTAACCACTGAGCCAACAGGGAAGCCCTCTTTAAATTTTTAAAAATTTTTTATTGAAGTAGAGTTGATTTACAATGTTGTGGTAGTTTCTGCTGTACAGCAAAGTGACTCAGTTATACATATATATATTCTTTTTCATATTCTTTTCCATTATGGCTTACTACAGGATATTGTGTAGAGTTCCCTGTGCCATACAGCAGGACCTTACTGCTTATCTATTTTATATATAGTAGTTCATAAGTGCCTTTTTTTTTCAATTATTTCCATCAGCGCCCACACGGAGCCTCAGAATTCGCCTCACACGTGATCTCCGACAGCATCTTTGTCAAGGACCTCATTGCAGACTCTGGTGTGGGGAGAACGGGCACCCCGTGCTTATGGTTCTTGCACTCACTGTTTTTCTTTTCTTTTCCTTCCCATTTTCCCAACAGCTGACACAGCATGAAGAAGTTTAAGCTGTAAAAAAACAACTGTCTAGGAGTTGAGGAAGGAAAGTCACTTTTTTTTTTTTTTTGCCTGACATGAGGAGTGTTATAATTCTTTATGAAACTTGGGATTTTGCCTTTAAAAAAAAAAACCAAACAGGTGTTGGGACCGGGAGCCAAGGAGAGAGGCGACACCCTTCCCCACATAGCCCTCCGCCTCCCTGTGAGATGAAACCCAAGAAATCATTACACACTGACTATATGGAAGCAGCGGGGCGCATCTATACGGGCGGTAACAACCCAGAGCCAGGAGCCTCCGTGCCGTCCTCGTTTTGTGAGGAGAAGAAATTAGATCCTTAAAAAGCTCTCAGAACAAGACCCAAAACAACTGAGGCCAGAAAGGAGAGGGAGAACTTGGAGAAGCCCAAAGGGTTCCAGGAATGTCTGACAAGGGTATGGCGGGAGGCATGGGTGAGACTCGGTTGGAACGTTCTGGAATTGCAAGGACACCCGGCCCGACTGGGTGAGGAAGCTCGGCAAGGCAGAGGCAGATTGTGTCGTGTCCAACTCCAGGTGAATGTGACTTCCTGTCTGAATCAGAGGTGGGCTTTGTCCCAACACATGATGACCTTCGCAGGCCCACGGTCTGCTCTCCTAATTACACGGGAGGGGCCATCTGAAGCCAAAGTAATGAACACAATGGTCAGTGACCGAAAGCTGAGGAACGCGGTCAGCGTGGGCCGTGGTGAGACTAGGAGTTGCCAAGAAACCTGGCGCCACCAGCTTGACTGGCCCTGGGTGAGCTCTCTCCACCAACAGCCTCGGTTTCCTCATCCGCACAGGGTCACCCTTGGGCGGGGTGACCTCGGAGGCCGCTCTCCCTCCTAAACGTTCCCGGGAAATCACTGTTGGCCATGAACGCCCTCGTTGATAACACCCATTTCCCATCACCTGTGTACGCACACGCACACGCACACGCACACACACGTTATAACTTCAGATGCAATCTCCCGGTCTGTTCCTTCAGCAGAGCTGGTTCAACACCACTGGCCAGAGTAAAGGACCTCAGCTCCCCAAACTGGGCAAGATGCCATGATACTGGGTCAACGTGGGGTATTGCAAGGCACCAGATTTCTAAAAAGTGATCATCTGCTTATCACACCTATTGATAAACCCAGTAAGTCTCAAGCTGCTAATTATCAAAGAACTAAATAAGATAAGGTCCACAGAGGCACTCTGTATTCCTGCAAGCACTCTATTAATATCAAACATCACTAGTTTCTCCCACCCAGAGGCTTCCACCTCAGAGGGGGAGCTTCTCTGGAAGCCTGTGGTCCTTGTGGCCTGGGCTGCACCACTTCCAACCTGTTCTGTCTTGCAGTTTCCCACCCAAGGTGGTGAACCACCACCTGCCATCATCCTACAGGTGGATCAATAAGGACAACCTCATTTTGCAGGTAAGGGAAGGAAGGCCCCCAAAAATCATTTTATCCTTTGCGTCTTGGGCAGTAAATCCTGTCAGGTTCTCCTGGACACTATTCTTTTTTTTTTTTTTAAGCACTTTCTCTGCATTCAAAGACCGTATTCTTTTTTTTATTATTATTATTTATTTATTTATTTTTGCTGTGTTGGGTCTTCGTTTCTGTGCGAGGGCTTTCTCTAGTTGCGGCAAGCGGGAGCTACTCTTCATCGTGGTGCGGGGGCCTCTCACTATCGCGGCCTCTCTTGTTGCGGAGCACAGGCTCCAGACGCACAGGCTCAGTAGTTGTGGCTCACGGGCCTAGTTGCTCCGCGGCATGTGGGATCCTCCCAGACCAGGCCTCGAACCCGTGTCCCCTGCATTAGCAGGTCCTGGACACTATTCTTATTGGACTCTTCTTTGCATTGATGTGATAAAAAATGGCTGCCATTTCCTGAGCCTTATCTATGGGGCTACCCAGTACTTTATCTGATGACTCTAATCAATTCTAACAGCCCCGGGGAATATATCACCATTTTACAGATAAGAAAGTAAGACTCTGAGGGGCTTAAGGAACCCACTCCGGGCACAGAGTGAATGAGAGAGATGGCTCTCCCACTAGGTCTGCAGCCTCAGACTCAGATCTGTGCTCCACCAAAGCCCACGCTTTTAATCACTCCACCAGCGCTATTCCCCAATGTGCAGGGTGACGGACTGATAAACAGTGTCTGATTAATTAGTTAATGCTGCTGCTACTTGCCCCCCTTTCTCCAAGATAAACACAGGCTGATCCTGGGGCCATGAGAAAGATGCCAGCACACCCCCAGGAAGGCAGCCAGCCCTGCAGTGATGAGTGATGCTGGACTGGACATCTATAGGCGTCTGATGCCCACTTTAAAGCACTCAAGGAGAGGTGAGGAAAAAAAATAGGCTTCCATCCGATGCAATTTTTAAACCACTGATTCACCATGCGATGCAGTGTTATCCAAAGAGCCTCAGCCACCACTGTGTATGCAAAATGCTGTACATCGTTAAAAAACAACAACCATGTATTGGTCCAACATTCCCTGTGGAGCCAGGTGGGAGACATCCAGACAAGTTGGAATTCACTCCTGCAGGATGAGGAATATAAATTGAATCAGTTCTACTTCCAGCAATCAAGGCTGGGAGTAGGGATGGCTCATCTCCTCTTAAACCTAATAGATGGGGACTTCCCTGGCGGCCCAGTGGTTGAGACTTCACCTTCCAATGCAGGGGGTTCGGGTTCGATCCCTGGTCAGGGAGATCCCACATGCATCGCGGCCCAAAAAGCCAAAACATAAAACAGAAGCAATATTGTAACAAAGTCAACAAAGACTTTTAAAAAGATGGTCCACATCAAAAAAAAAAAAATCTTAAAGAAAAGAAAACCTAATGGATGTAGAACTTTTGCTTCCTGGTCCCACAACTTTGGATCTGCTGGTTTGGAGGTCTTGGTTCCCAAGGGAAACCTGCCACCAGACAACACAGCAATGGTTTCACTGAGCTGAAAGTTAAGACCGTCCCTAGGCCATTTTGGATGACCAATGCCACAGAACCCAGAGGCTAAGAAGATAGTTACTGCACCGACTGGTGTGAGTAATCCCGATTTCCAAGGGGAAATTGGACGTTGCCAAAAAATGGAACCCAGGGAAGTCTCTGGAGTTTCTCTTGGTACTTTCATGTCCAGGAGTAAATATTTATGGAAAACTAAAGCAACTGGGGGGAGAGGGGGTAGGGAGGGGAGAACCAGTAAGGATTTCGATTCCTAGATCATTCCACCAGGCAATGAACCCCAGCCAGGTGAGGTGTTGGCTGAGGGCAAAAGCCAAGTCCCCACAGTCACGGTATCCATATCTGAGCAATGCTGACTCCTTTTCTGGTTCCACTAGTCCCACCTGAACATCCCGTACCCTGCAGACTGCACGAGAAAAAGAATTCCCATCCCCCAGAGAAGGACACCGTGCCCCTGGGGCTTTGTGTCTCCTCTTTATGATGAAACAGGGAGATCACTTGTGTGAAGAGCCGTGGCATCTCGTTACATAGAAACAGAGTTGTTTTGTCATTACGTGGAGTTAAAAATGTGCAGAAGGGTGCATGGATGCCGAGAATGAGAACGGGTGGACTGTGCTGGTCATTTCATTGCTGTCTCTCAGGTCCAAATCCCCCTGCTAGACCCTGATCTCTGCTGTGAACTAGAAGTCTGCAAACAGCATTTCTCCTTTGCCGGCCGACTTCCTATCAGGGTCCGCCAGTGCAGGCTCTAGATGGAGACAGGACAGCAGGCGAGGGGAGAAGGGACCTCCCTCTTGTGTTTGCAGCACTTCACCTGGAGGCGGCAGCTGGTTCCAACCCCTCCCCACCCCGCCCCCTCCCGCTGGAGGCAGCCTCAGGGAGCTCAGTGGTAGGTGCTGAAGACAGAGCAGTTAACGAGGTGGAAAGGGCCCCAATCCTCCGGGTGCTTAAAACCCAGCAAGGAGAAGCCACTGAACAAATAAGGAACTGTGATCACTGCCACGAAGGTGTACAGGTTCCTCTGAGAGTACGTCCCAGAAGGTCTTGGGAAGGATGTCAATGGCATGGTTACATTCTGGGACTTCTGGCTATTGGCAGAGATATACAAGCATAATGGCACCAAACCACATTCAGAGGATCAGCTCAGACTGTGTTATCTTCCTGGAGACAATACACCTTTAAGGAAGGCTACTGTGCACAGTCAAGAGTTTTTAAATTATTCTGCATTCCTGGAATTTTTACATTAATCAGTCATTCAGTCATTCAGTCAACAAGTGCCCTCAGCAGGAAAGCTCCGAGGCTTAGCAATGAACAAGGCAATGCCGTGCCACTCAGGGAGCCTACATTAGGGTTGGGGGACCCCATAAATAACAACAAACAATACAAGAGTATGACTTCAGATGATGACAAGTTCCTCAAAGGAGATAAAGCAGGTGGTGGAGCAGGTGGAAGTGAATGGGGCAAGGGGAAGGGCCGTTTTAGGCAGGACAGTAAGAGAAGGTCCCTTGGAGAAGGTGGCATTTAGCAGAGAGTTGGATGAGGGAAGGAATTAGCCCTAAGAAGATGTGGGAGCCAGCCCCCCAGGCAGAAAGCTCCAGAACACCATCAGCGGTATGGGAGCTGTGGATGGAGATGGTCCATCACGGGGGAAGCTGTCCTCTTTTCTCCACCGAACCCTACAAGTTGGACCTTGTTCAGTGGCTGAGTTCACATCCCCACTCTGGCGTGTGGTTATTTTTCCTTACTTTCAATTTACATCGCAAGCTAGAGAGAAATGAATCACATCCCCCTGGGTTTCTCTGTTCCGTACAATTAAGAAAAGCTATTTCTTAGTCACAAGGCAGATGACGACACCAAGATTTCCCATTTTCTCTCTGCAGGAAGGCTGTCATCACTCAATATTAATTGATCCTACTTTTCATCCATAATGCAGGGGTTGAAACAAATTTCTGGTCACAAAAATGGCAACTATTACATTATAAAAGAAAATTATTAATGGCATCTCCATTAAAGCACACTCATCTTCCCAAGGCATCAGCTGCTTCAACTCTTTGAGGCAGTGTTTCCTTAATGGGGAAAATAATGAGTAAATTATATTCCTTCCTGATATTGGATAAACTGCCAGCGCCTATCTCGTCTAAGGTTGCCAGAGATTTCCCACTGTTTCATCACAACCAGGAACATACAAAAATGGTGTAATAGATCTTGGGTTCCCAGCAGGACAGCATGTCAATCGAATGCAATTTTATTTTCCTGCTAGAGAGCACAGAAAGTGAAAACAGCAAGCAAACATGAGAGGGGCTTCCCTGGTGGCGCAGTTGTTAAGAGTCCGCCTGCCAATGCAGAGGACAGGGGGTTCCAGCCCTGGTCTGGGAGAATCCCACATGCCGCAGAGCAGCTAAGCCCGTGTGCCACAACTGCTGAGCCTGCGCTCTGGAGCCCATGAGCCACAGCTACTGAAGCCTATGCACCTAGAGCCCGTGCTCCACAACGGGAGAGACCACCACAGTGGGAAGCCCGCGCACTGCAACGAAGAGTAGCCCCCGCTCGCCATAACTAGAGAAAGCCTGCGCGCAGCAACGAAGACCCAACGCAGCCAAAAATAAAATAAATAAATAAATGTATTTTTTTTAAAAAAAGAACACACGAGAAACTCAAAAACTGAGGAGAGCTAGTCTCATTTATATATATATTTGTCTTTCCCTAGACAAAAAATTGACGCTTATTTTTAGGGTAGGGATGAAGGAAGGAGTGAAGGAAGGAAAAGAGAAAGAAACAAAGAAAAAAGGGAGAAAAAATCCAGTTGTATCTACAACTAAACAGCCTACAGTGAACTGGGGCCCTTTGGGAAGAGTGAACCTCATTACTACTGGCCAGTAGTCATGGTCACTGGGGTGACCAGATGCCAGCAGCAGTGAGGAACAATTCTCAAGTTCATGGTTTTGGATACCCATGTCTTCCAACTCCTTCTCAGTCATTAATTTCTCTAAGTGCTAGGGCCTTGAAGGGTAACCACAGGGCATTTGCATTTCATCAATAGGCTCAACTGTCACAAATCTTGACTTTCACAGCTGGAAGCCAGGCTTAACGATTGATTTACATCTAGACTGATGAATAACTGTGGGCAAAGCAGAAGGCTTTTCTTAAACATAGAATTTAGTCTTGAGAAGAGATGCACTCTGCTCAACAAGTCCTACAGCATGAAATTAGAGATGCTATGGACACAGCTCATGGCATCAAAGAAAAGACAAGGATGGAAAAATGAACAGTGGTCCTTTGCTTCCGGACTAGCAGGTCACTCACCGTAGGGGATCACTCCTGTTGATGGCCGTTCTATTTTTTTAAAATATTTATTTATTTACTTGGCTGCACCAGGCTCTTAGTTGTGGCAGGTGGGATCTAGTTCTCCGGCCAGGGATTGAACCCGAGCCCACTGCCCTGGGAGTGCGGAGTCTTAACCGTTGGACCACCAGGGAAGTCCCAATGGCCATTATTTAAGGGACCCGTGCACCCATCCCCCGGTGCTGTGTGTTAGCTGCCCCTTCCTCTGGAAAACTGCCCTCAGCCCAATGGGAGCCACCCAAGAGGCTTGAGAGAGTCATAAAAGCTATTAAAGTGGTCCCTTCTTTCTACTCATTGTGGCAGAAAGTGTGGACTGTGTCAGTTAAAACTCATCCACCTGCCTCAAGCTAGTCTTCCCAGAATACAGAGGCTAGAAGGCAAAAACTACATTTCCCTTTTCCGATGAGGAAACTGTAACAGAGGGGTTAAGTGACTTTCCCAAAGTCACACAGCTAATCAGTGGCAGAACCAGAATTTGAAGTCTGGCTCAAGAGTCTGTGCTCTCAACCACTCACAAGGCTGCCTCTCATACAGGAGCGAGACTTTTAACATAAACTTCCTGTGTTAGTTAACAGTAAGTCCCCTACATACGAACCTTCAAGTTGCATGCTTTCAAAGATGCAAACATAAGCTCACCAGGCTATAAAGCAGCAAAGGATAAGCTAACTCTGTTGTTTGGTGGCAATGCTTCCGGCGATATGAAGCTGAAGCCTTAGTTTATCATTCAGAGAGCCCAAGAGCCCTTAAAAACACAGCCAAGGGCTTTCTTCCTGTTGTGTGGAAGAGTAACTGAAAAGCCTGGGTTACAAAGGCCATTTCCAGGACTGGTTTTTCCACCACTTTATCCCAGATGTAGAGAAATATTGCTCGAAGGAGGACGTTCCAGGAAAACATTCTTTTGCTGCTCGACAATGCTCTGGGCCACCCCCCAATCATGGATGACTTTCATCCCAACGTCAAAGTAGTGCATCTGTCACCGAATACTACGTTGCTCAACCAACCTATGGACCAGGGAGTTACAGCGACTTTCAAGAAATATTATTTACATCACACTTTTCGTCAGGCAGTAAAGGCAAGTGATGAATCAGTAACAGCCTTGCGACAATTTTGGCAGGAACGTAACACGAACAAGATCCTAAAAAACACTGACTTTGCTTGGCGTGAGGTCACAGCCGTCACCGTGAATGGGGTTTGGAAGAACCATGGCCCGCAGTTTGTTCACGATTTTTATGGATCTGAGGAGGCAGATGAGGAGTCCAAAGAGGTCTTCCCCAACATAGTGACCCTCAGCGAGAAGCTGGAGCCAGATCTGCAAGAGGATGACTTCATTGAACTCCTTGCTGTGCAACACAAGGAGCTTACTAATGAAGACCTGATGGAATTGGGGGCCCAGCGAAAGGACGAAGAGAGACAAGAGGAAGAAGAAGCAACTGAAGAACCGAAGAGACTCACAATGCAGGAAATGGCAGGGGATTTTATTTGAGGCAGCGCTGTTCGTTTTTGAGGTACAGGACCTGAACGTAGAACGGTACACGAAGGCTGCAGCAGCTGCTCAGAATGTAACCCAGTGCTACCGTGTCATCTATGACGAGAAAAAAAGAGCTACTACCCAGACATCACTGGATCATTTTTCAAGAGGGTGGATAGAATTGAATCCAGCAAGGAACCAGATCCTGTGCCATCAGCGTCAGGCATAAGCGACATTGCAGCTTGCCCTCCGTCCCCTATTGCTGACAATCCTTCAGCTCTGCCATCTCCCACCTCCCCTCCCTCCTCCAACCAGCAACTCTTCTCGCCTGTTCGCTCGATGCCAGCCCCTGTATGCCAGCTGTCGTACTGCACTACTGTACTTTTCAAGGTACCATACTGTAAGATTAAAAATGTTTTATTTTTTTATGTATTATTTGTGTGAAAAATATTATAAACCTATTACAGTACAGTACTATATAGCCAGTTGTGTTAGCTGGGTACCTAGGCTAACTTTGTTGGACTTACGAACATGCTCTAGGAATGGAACTCGTTCGTATGTAGGGGACTTAACTGTATTTAATGACGTGCAGCAAATTACCCCAAAACATAGCAGCCTAAAACAACAAACATTTATTACCTCAGTTTCTGCGAGTCAGGAATCCAGGTGCAGCTTAGCTGGGTGCCTCTGCCTCAAGGACTCTCATGAGGTGGTATGAGGGCATCAGCTCAGGCGGAAGGGACCTCGAGGTCTGTTGGGGGACCAACCCCCAAGCTCACGGACGCGGGTGTTGGTGGGACTCAGGTCCTCCAGGGCTGCTGGACAAGGTTCCTCGCTGGCTGTTAGCAGGAGGCCTCCCTATGTTCCCTGCCACATAGGCCTCTGCGCTGGCCAGCCTACAACATGGCAGCTGGCTTCCTCAGAAGGAGTGGGCAAGGGAGCAAGAGGGATCAAGGTGCAAGCCACCATCTTGTTATAACCTAATCTCGGAAGTGCCAGCCCATCACTTTCACTAGAAGCAAGTCTCCTGGTCCTCCCACACCCAAGGGAAGGGGGTTATACAAGGGCATGAACGCCAGGAGGCAGGGGTCACTGAGGGCCACCCTGGAGGGCATCTACCATGCTGCCCAACATCACACAGCCAGTAATCAGAAACGTTGAGTTTAAAGCTGTTTTTACCTCCGTTAATCTGGCTCCCAGCTCCAAGCTCTGTCCAGGACTCTAAGAGTCTGCCCTGTTCGAGAACACAACCATGTTTGGCTCACCTCTCTGGGGCACTAGCCCCCATCACCTGCCTTTGAAGCCACCTCTGGCTTCTCATTTACAGCAAAGAAAGTAAAGGGTATTAGGAGAAAAGTTGTCTTAGATTTTAGCTATTTTGGTCTAATTCATTTATATGGAGTCCACAGTGAGAAACCACCGGGTAGAAAGAAGAATAAGTTTTTGTTTGAATTTACAGTCTCCAGATGGGCAAGAAACAGTGGTTACACAAGGAGAGCTGGGCCACCCGTCTGGGGGATAAAGCAAGGCCATCCAGAAAACCCTCGGTGCCCTTCTCCCCGTGCCTAGTCATGTTTCCGGCATTATCTCAGCCCAGGCTATTGGAAGAAGCAGCAGTAATTTTTCTTTCACAAGGTTCATCTCACTCTAGACCAACATACCATTTCTTACCAAAAAAGCATAATGGACTGAAAGCCTGGAGCATACATCCAGGGCATCCTGGATGCACCTGTTAAGTCTCCCAAAGCTCAGCCTGAAGGCACGAGCAGCCCAAATGAGTCCCTCAGCCCTGGGAAGCTGGTTTGATTGAGGCACTAACCCAGGGGTTTTCCAAGCTTCAGGTTGGTGGGCCCAGGGATCAGACCTGGTCTGAGGTGTCCAGGGCTTTCCTGCGCCCACCAAACAGCAGACAAAGCTCCAGCCATGCAGGGCCTGCCAGGTCAAAGATAAATCATGGTAAGTCAAGGAAAAGGCTTTTCCAAGATAACACACAGACTCTGTTAAGGCTACGGCCATGCTGGACTGGTTTCCAGATATGGGAAAGCAGACACTGGGCTAGGACATTAATAACGTAGAATTGGATGGGGATGATTCAGACACTAGTTCCTATGTTGAGAGGTCTCGCCATCTTGTTCACCTTTGCATGCCCAGCCTGGAGCCGGAGAAAGAGCAGGTAGGCAATCAATAAATATCCAATGAATTGATGTTGTTGAATAACCCTGTCAGAAGGGACTGCTTTCTGCATTAAAGAAAGTCCACCCATCAAGCATGCCAGAGCCCTTAGGAATATATTACCAATCCTGCATCAACAGTAACACACATTCCATATGGCTCCATATTGTGTTCATGCTTACCAAGCAACTCTGAATTTACACCCAAGATGCCCAACTGAAATAATCCCCTTCCTCTTTTAAGAGGGCCCAATAAGGCTGTTCAAATGAATGTATCCTCCTCCTAATGAATCATATATATGCACCTGACAAGCATGTTTATGCAACAAAATGCGGAAAAATCTCAGCTGCTGATGACTCCAGCAAGTACTGCTTGTCTCACTTTTTTTTTTTTTTTTTTTTTTTTTTTTTTTGCGGTATGCGGGCCTCTCCTGTTCCGGAGCACAGGCTCTGGACGCGCAGGCTCAGCGGCCATGGCTCACGGGCCCAGCCGCTCCGCGGCACGTGGGATCTTCCTGGACCGGGGCACGAACCCGCGTCCCCTGCATCGGCAAGCGGACTCTCAACCACTGCGCCACCAGGGAAGCCCAGCTCACTTTTATTTATCAGGAGATCCGACCCGTAAACAAAGAACAGCTTAAGGCATGTCTGAAACGCAGAACTGAGGAAAAGACTCTCTAGAATTAATGACAGTGACAAGCAACCTGAAGGCAGAACCACCTACCTTTTTACACTATTTGAAAATATCTCATAGAAAAAATTCTACAGGCCTCCTTTCTTCTGAAGCATCAGTGAAAGCTAGTCCAAACACTGGCTAAAGCCTCTTTATAAAAATTCTTTGAAGCAATATCACTAATAACCATAATTAGTAGAGTGCATAGAACATTAACTTGTTTTCTGTTCTGTTTAAACCAAATTAGATAAAAATTATTACCACGATCACAGCGCTGCCTTTATGAATCCCTACAGAAAAAGAATTTGGTTTTGCTTTGACAGATAACAGTCATCACCAAGGAATTTCATTTTACTGAAGGAAGGCTTGAGTTGCTGAAATTTACTGCTTGCGCACATACACACACACCCCTGGGCCCATTTTCACACAAGACTGAGTGTTGTTTCTTGGTCTGGATTTGGAGTCACTGGGAAAAGAGCACGAAGAGTTTTTACATTAAGGAAGGAATGCAAAGAATGCCTTCCTTCCTCTTAAATCTAATCTTATTACCTCCATTAGTGAATATTTAACAATAACGTTAATACTAATAGCAGACTTGGCTGCGTTCTCAAAAGCAACAATACGGAAGACGAATTTGGTAGTTTCGCTCAGGAAAGCTTAAAGCCCTGTCACACATATTATCTCATTTATCTTTAAAAAACCCCACAGACTCTGTAAAAGTGTACTTATCTGTGATAAGACATGTTTAATGGGAACCGATTTCCTTACCACTCCTTGTATCTCCTGTTTAAAAACAGAAGGGTCTGTTTTTAGCGCACCTCCCAACCAGAACCTCAACCCCTAACTCATGCAGCTGACTTCCTTTCATGAGTCTCAGAAACAAAACGAAAAAAAGCAACCAACTCTTAGCAATTACAGAAACTAAAGACAAAAATGAAACACGGGTAGGAAATTAAATAAATTCACAGGGCCCAACGACTGCCACAGCCCAAACTGAAATTAAATAAACATACATACACCCTGTCCATGAAAACTCCACCATACAATTTATTAATGAACAGCAAAAGGAAACAGAAGCTGAACGTGGGGCAGGAGAAACTGTTTAATCTAATAGTCTGGAAATTACATCGGAAGGAACAGATGGTTTCACAGAAGTCAGTGCAGCCTAGAGGCACAGGCAGCGATTTTCTAGGAAAGAAAAATGTTCCCCTACCTACTGCCCATACTATTTTCAGCAAAGGAGGCGCCTATATTCAGCACAGGAGAAGCTCTGAGCCTGGCACGCTGACAAAACCAGGACTGCATGGTAGCCATCCACAGCTACTTGGCCTCCAAATCTGAGCCAGAGGTCAAACAGCCCGATTTTAAAACCAGCAACAAATGGAAAGCAACACTCCACTCCAGTGGGTTATTACCCCGCATTCGCGATTGTGGCAAATAAGAACAGTCGTGATTCTAATAGGTTATGGGCAGCGTGATCTTAACGTGGTTTCTGACCCCCAGATCCTGAGGGTCCTGGGCAGCAGGGAGACCAACACTCTGGCACAGGACCGCCCTGTGACTGAGCCTCCCCGTCTATACACAGGACTGAAAGTCACCTCCAGAGCTGCGTTACTTGAGCCGAAGTCGACGAACCTGTCTGTACAGCAACGAATACAGCATCACCCTCAGTTGCTATTTTCATCCCCACCAGCTATGAGTCACCAAACCATATGCGTCAGTTCTCCCTGGAGCAGGGCTCAGTCAAAGGAAGGGCCATCGCAGCGGGAGTCTTTGAAAGACAGATCGGAGCCTGCCGAGCCTCAAAGCTGTACCTGAGAGGCCTGTGGTACAGCCAACACCGCTTAAGAGCAAAGGATTTGAAGAAGGCAAGTCTGAGTTCTGATTCTAGCCCCATCACATATTTGCTGTGTGACCGTGGGCATGTTGGGTAACCTCTCTGAGCCTCATTTCCTCATCTCGAAAATCAGGATCCCCTGAGGATTAACTTAAACCAAGCATGGTGCGTGGCTCATTAGCTGTCATTACCATTGTTACTGTTACCAATAATATCATCATCATCATCATATAAGGCTCCTGGCACACCTCATCATCTGCAGGCATCCTCAGCAAACCAAGAGAGGGCACAGAAGCAGAAAGCCTTTCTGCCATTAAGATTAAGGGCTGCGGCAGGAGGACCCTCCCTCAGGGATGAGCTTAATGTTTGGGGGTGTAAAAAATCATCCCCCCAACTCAGACGGGGGACCCCTCCCTGCTTTATGCTGTACCATCAGGGCTGCCTTGGGCCTTCCTTCTATCCATCCACCTCTCCTCCTTCCTGGCTTCTGACATTTTGCTTCAAGGTTTGTTTGTTTGTTTTCCCTGCAAAAATGTGCCATCAACATCAGTGACTATGTTCGATTCTGCTGAAGAGCTGCAAATGTTATAGATGAACTTGTTATGTTCTAAAGCTGAAGTTACCACATTTAGTGCGGTAATAAATACCTCATTCTGGATGGCAAAACAAACACTTCAGGGCACTCCAGGCTCCACTAAAGGAACCCCACGGTGAAACCCACTTTAAACCAAGACTCCTCCTGTAATGCAAATAACTACCCATCCCCCAATCCTCTTCCTTCCTTTCCAGAGCTTCCTACCAAGGGCTTCCCTGAAAAGGGGGACTCACACCTGCAGGCACCTGCAGCCAGGTATCACTCCTCCCCAGCGCCCTGATCCCTCGAGGTCTCAAGCTCAGTCCATCAACACTCGTTCTAGGTTGTCAACTCTAAGTCATTTCTTTTTTTTTTTTAAATTGAGGTATAGTTGATTTACAATGTCATGTTAGTTTCAGGTATACAGCACAGTGATTCAGTTATATATATGTACATATATTCTTTTTCAGATTCTTTTCCCTTATTGGTTATTACAAAATATTGAGTA
Source organism: Mesoplodon mirus (assembly GCF_964341445.2). Lineage (NCBI taxonomy): Eukaryota > Metazoa > Chordata > Mammalia > Artiodactyla > Ziphiidae > Mesoplodon > Mesoplodon mirus. The sequence goes on along the minus strand of NC_138982.1, from coordinate 29,819,694 downwards.
TAGCTCCCTGTGCTATACAAGTAGGTCCTTATTGGTTATTCATTTTATATATAATAGTGTGTATATGTTAATCCCAAATTACCAATTTATCCCTCCCCCACGCTCTTTCCCCTTTGGTAACCATAAGTTTGTTTTCTACATCTGTGAGTCTCTTTCTGTTTTGTAAATAAGTTCATTTGTGTCTTTTTTTAAGATTCCACATACAAGCGATATCATACGATATTTGTCTTTCTCTGTCTGACTTACTTCACCTTAGTATGATAATCTCTAGGTCCATCCATGTTGCTGCAAATGGCATTATTTCGTTCTTTTTTATGGCTGAGTAATATTCCATTGTGTATATGTACCACAACTTCTGTATCCATTCATCTGTCGATGGGCATTTAGGTTGTTTCCATGTCTTGGCTATCGTGAATAGTGCTGCAATGAACACAGGGGTGCAAGTATCTTTTCGAATTATAGTTTTCTCTGGATAGATGCCCAGGATCTAGGTCATTTCTATGGGACCTGGTCACACAGGCAAGGGCAGCAAAGGAGTAGAAAAGGGGTGCAGGGAATAGAAGTGGTAGAGACCTAATCAAGGCAAAGCCTTCCAGAAAAGCGCCAAGGAGGAGGCTGTACCATGTGGCCACTGGGGCCCAAGAGCAGCCTACAGACCTGCTTCTAAGGTGCAGTGTTTCGAGCTAGACGTGATGAGCCGTGGAAATGAAAACAAAGGCCAATCCAGATGTTTGAGGTGTAACAGGCCCCTAATATGCCCAGTGTGGGCTGGTCAAACCACAGTATACTGACTGTCCCCCAGGTGGGCTACACCTCCCCCTCCACCTTGGATGAGAGGGAAGGATACAGATACCCAGTAGTCAAGGTCCCTGGGCCAAGAAGGGGCTGTCCGCAGACCCCAGACCACTGGGAACACGCCTGTTAGCCAGCACGAAACTGTTCCTAAACCCACCTCTCACTCCTCTTCCTTCAGCTGAGCCCAGCATCCGCCCTGCAAACACTCATTTCCAACTACACAGCCTCTCACCCCCAAACCCATCCACCTCCTGCCCCCCTCCACAGTGGCTGGTAACCCGCAAGGGCTGGGCTCTCGGGGAAGAGAGCCTGTAGGAGGTGAAGATTTTCTAGGACTTTGAAGAAGACAGAGGACCCCAGTTAGCCTCGGGGCTGTAGCGGGGGGAGGGCAGCGCTCCACATAGGACGCAGTTCACACAGGGGGAGAGGGCAGGGCCGTGTGGTCCCACATCAGGACTGGCTTTTCTGACAGACAACCATTTAAGGTTTTAGGGCACCTTGGGGAGGCAGGGTATCCACCGGGGACAGCTGGGATTCAGTTACAGCGGAGATGTGGAGGACTCAGCTCAGGAGAATGACTGTGGCTGCTGGTGGGAATCTACTGCCCACGGTCTAGCCCATTGGTTTTCAGTGTGGTCCCCTGTAGGAGCAACTGCAAACAGCAGCATCACCTGGGAACCTGCCAGAAGTGCAAAATCTTGAGCCCCACCCTAGACATCCAGACGACAAATTCCACAGGTAGGGGCTCAGCAATCCGGTGTAAGGAGCCCACCAGGTGATTCTGGTGTTGCCACAGTTTGAGAACAACTAACTGTTTGTACCTGGGCTTCCCAACTACACCATGTCACATGCTTGCTCAGTGCTCTGGAGAAAGAAACCAGGCTTCAGGGAACTGGAAGTGACGTGCAGGAGATTCAAACAGCTCCAAGGGCTGAAGGGAAACAAAGTCTCAGTGTATGTGACCCACCTGAGGGTAACCAGCTGGGGTACCCAGGCTTGTACTGACCACCTGGCCCTTCACAAATGCCCACGGGTGCACCACAGCTGCACGCGGCATCACCTATAAGTTTCAAAAAAACCCTGAGGTCTAGCTCACTTTCCCAAGATGGACTTCACTGGTCTGGGGTGCAGCCTGGCCATGGGAATCTTTTAAGCAAAAAGTTTGAGAATCATTGTGTCCAACTGGTAGTATTTTTGTTTTAGGAGTATGGGCTGTCCTTCTAAACATACTGCAAGCTACTTCAAGGAAATAAAATACGAGTGGTCATTACATACGTGTATATTTACTGAATTTAGTTTATACTTAAAAATCACACCAGTACCATTTCTCTCTGCCATCTCCACTCAGATCAAAGAAATCTGCAGTCCATCTGGTTCTGGAAGGTTCTCAGTGTGGTCCCCAGACCAGCAGTATCAGCGTCACCTGGGAACTTGCTACAAATGCATTCCCAGGCCTTGCCCCAGGCCTAATCAATCAGAAATTCTGGAGCTTAGGATTCTGGGTTTCAAAGAGCTCTTCAGGTGATTCTGACCCACCATCAAGTTGGAGAACCACCACTTTAAGGAAGAGATTAATTCTAAAGGCCTACAGTCTTTCTCTGGAGGTTAACATTATTTCGGATGGTATTTCAGAATTTGCTTATCACCTCCCTTGACGACCCATGAAATCAGACAGGCTAACAGTATCGGGATTTATAATGAGCCATTAGGCACCCAAGCTCTTAGCCCCAAAACACTTTAACCTGTTACTTTTTAGACCTTAAATTGTGATCCATCTTTTTAGAGGAGTTCTTTTTCCCAGTTGGGAAGAGAGATTAAGAGGACAACTTAAAGAGACAAAGATTATCAGCTGCTTCTGCAGTCGTGTTTGGGGATAAGGTTACCCAGACTGGAAGTGAAGTAAAACCTGGACCTTTAAATGATTCATTGCACAATACACATGTTTTGAATAATTAATGTCACCCTGTGTTATTCTCATAACCGCCCAAAATTTATATACAGGGCTTAAGGCTAAAATGCTTGCAGCCAAAATCCAAGTATGAGCCTGGTCAGCATAATGGCGAAGAAAAAAATCCCAAAGGTCAGCTCTCAAAGACCTCTTAGACAGGAAAACCACATAGACGGGAATTTTAAAAATGTGGCAGTGTGAACTGATGCTAGATATTTTAATGTGTGTCATGGGAATGTTTTACAAGCAAGAATTTAAGAGGAGACACAGAAGACGAGCTTGAAGAAGACACACGATGGACCATGAGGTACTTTTCAATTTTATCATGTTGAAGCCCTTCAGTTTAGTTGAAACCCACCACAGCGTGCAGGTGATTCAGGAATCAAGACAGTCTAAAGTGAACGCTCTACTGTTCAGTAAGATGATGGAGTTTGCTACAAACATCCAGCAGCTTGGTGGCCTAGGGCAAGTCAGTTGTATGACCTCTCCAAACTCAAGATCTCAATTAGCCTTCTATACCACCCACCTCATAAGACTGTCCTTAGTTTGTTTAAAAGTGATTAACACAACACTAGGTGCTTAATAAATAGCAGCTGTAATTATCACATGTAAAAAGATGAAGCTCCCAACCCTCATATACTGCTGTTGGAAATGTAAAGTGGTACAACCACTTTGGAAAACAGCTGGGCAGTTTCTTATAAAGGTAAACAGACGTTTACCCAACAACCCAGAAATTCCACTCCTACGTATTTACCCAATAGAAATGAAAACATATGTCCACACAAGACTTGTTTACAAATGTTCATAGCAGCTTTTCTGATAATAGCCCCAAACTGGAAACAGCCCAAGTGTTCAACAGGAAAATGATTTAAAAATTGTGGCACATCCAGACAGTGGAATATTACTCAGAAACACAAAAGAATGAGCTCTTGATATATACAATGGCATGGATGAATCCCAAAAGCATTATGCTGAGTTAAAGAAGTCAGACATAAAAGTATATACCCTGTATGATTACACTGCTATGTATTCGAGAAGAAGCAGGATGAACCTACAGTGACAGAAGGCAAATAAGCAGTTGTCTGGGGCGGGCGTTGGGGGCAGGGAATCTTCTAGGGTGCTGGAAAAGTTCTACATCTTGAGTGTGGTGGTAATTACACGGGTGTTTACATTTACCAAAACTCATCAAGCCATACACTTCACATGGGTGTATTTTATGGTACATAAGTTATACCCCAATAAAGTTATTTTTTATACTGCTATGCCATTCGGGAGGCCTGAGCTCTCCTTCACGTGCAGGAGAAAAATGCTGTGTGAAGAGAGTACAAGCACTGGATTCTGGTCCCACTTACTACCTACTACATATCAAGGAAATTTCCTCATCTGAAAAAAGAAAGAGAAAAAAATTGCCTTTGCTTTGGCTCTCAGGGCCACTTGGATGATTGAGTGAGATCATTATTTGAAAATGCTTTTTGGACTTCCCTGGTGGCGCAGTGGTTAAGAATCCTCCTGCCAACGCAGGGGACATGGGTTCCAGCCCTGGCCCAGGAAGATCTCACATGCCGCGGAGCGACTAAGCCCGTGCGCCACAACTACCGAGCCTGCGCTCTAGAGCCCACGAGCCACAACTACTGAGCTCGCGCGCCACAACTACTGAAGCCCGTGTGCCTAGAGCCCATGCTCTGCAGCAAGAGAAGCCACCGCAATGAGAAGCCCGCGCACCGCAACAAAGAGTAGCCCCAGCTCGCCACAACTAGAGAAAGCCCGTGCGCAGCAACGAAGACCCAACACAGCCAAAATAAATAAATAAATAAATTTATTTTTTAAAAAAAGAAACTGCTTCAAAGCAGAATCAGAGCATCCAGCCGTGTGGCCCCCATGCCAGCCGTCCAGATGCCCAGTGAACTACCTCCTCCTCTACTCCCCACTCCCTCGCCTGCCAGTCAGTCCCTGGGATCACCTCCTGATCTCTCTTGACCACCCCCCTGCTCACTTCCCTCGTCCCTACTGCCACCCCTTCAGCTGAGGCCACCTGCACCCCTTGCCTGATGATTGCAATGGTTTCCAAATGCTCTCCTCTCCCCCAGTTTTATCCCTGCCACCCTTTTTCATTCTAAACCCAGAGCGGGCTTTCCAGAACATAAATTTGATCACATCACCTACCCTCGCCCCACTTAAAATCCTTCAGGGCTCTTGAGAGAGCCTAGACTCCTCAGTCCAAGACCTAAGACCTTTAGTCATCTGGCCCCTGAAAAGCCACACTCCAACCAACCTGAACCACCTACAGCTTCCCGTACATGCAATGCTGTCTCCACGTTCTGGCCCCTCCCATAGGTTGTCCCCTTTGCCTGAAAAGATCGCCCGCTCCCAGTCTCATTCTCCTGCCTGGCCAACTCCAAATTCACCTGCGGATCTCAAACCTTCCTTGACATACACATCTTCCAACAAGGGAACCTTCCACCACATCCCCTCTATCACCAGCACTCTAGCTTCAAGTACTACAGTCACTTGGTTTTCATCTGTAAGATGCTGAAGCCATGTAGACCAGTGGGCTAGACCAGTGCTATGGACTGAATTGTCCCTTCAATATTCAACTGCTGAAGCCCCAACCCCCAATGTGACTGTATTTAGAGTAAGGACGCAACTAAGGTTAAATGAGGTCATAAGGGTGCAGTTCTACTCCAATAAGACTAATGTCCTTATAAGAAGAGACATGAGAAGGGACTCTCTCTGTCTCTCTCAGACGCGAAGACACAGCAAGAAGGCGGCCATCTGCAAGCCAGGAAGAAAGCTCTCACTAGAACCCAACCCTGCTGGCCCCCTGATCTTGGACTTTCAGCCTCCAGATCCATGAGAAAATAAAAATCTGTGGTTTAAGCCCACCAGTCTGGAGCATTTTGTTACAGCAGCCCAGCTGACTAAGACAAGGGAGCACCTCCTGTCTGGTTCACTCTTATGTGCTCAGGACACAACATCTGCCTCTGGTCAACAGTCAATAAATATCTGTGAAATCAATGAGTTGTTATCCTACAGTCCGTGGTGAACCCAAGGGCAAACTTTCATAATAACATGGTACATTGATGTGCATTAGGGATACAGAGTCAGACCTGCCACCGAGTTATCCTCCCTTGAAAACCAACTAGAACAGCACTGCCCAACAGACCCTTCTGCAATGGCGGGCGTGTCCTCCATCTGCGATGTCCAGTATGGTAGCCACCAGCCACATGTGCATGCTGAGCGCTTGAAGTGTGGCCAGGGTGACAGAGGAACTGAATTTTTGATTTTATTCAGTGGTAATCAATTATTATATTTCAGTAACCATGTGGCTGGCGGCTTCTGTACTAGACAGTGCAGGACTAGACAGTTCAAGCAAGGATCACGCCCTGGGCACTAACTTCATCCTACAGGTCTCTGACTGCCAACTGTCCCTGCACCAAGCATGTTATAAACACAGTGGATTCTCACAGAGCTGACACAGGTAGCTTCTGAGTGGTGTCAGAGTGGCCTGGCACAGAGAAGCTGGCAAAACACACACATAAAAGGGATAATGAGGCACCGTTTTGCAGAAATTGTGATGCTTCATGGGCCTCTGTCTGTGATGAAACCCATCAAAGGGCAGGTTCATCCCTCGGCGACCAGAGTTAATTGAAAATTTAAGATCCAATGGAATCACCCAGAATTGAAATTTTTGGCAGCTTACATGTGAGTCTCCCGCTGCTTTTTGCCTCCGCCAGCCCTACAAGCGAGGCTGCATGTTCCAGTATCATCCACAAAAGCACCGAGCTCTAAGCAAGGGACAGATAGAACAATGTTGGCTCTGACCTTGATTGTTTTAAAGTGCACATGGTCCCCTTCCTGCCTAAGCCAGCAGGTGGAAGGTCCCCAACTTGAAATTCATTAAAGTGTCAGATGACCACCTTCTCTATGAAAAATAAGCATGTCAAGTGCTACTCAAAAATCTCCTATGGCCAAAACCCTATAGAAGAGGAGTCCTCCTATGCGTCCCTACACTATAACACAAGTTTTCTAGCAAGGACGTTCTGACTGGTGTCCATGCCTATTTCTCTGGCACGTTGCAGTTTACAAGGCACAAGCGCTCGGATGCCCAAGAGATCCATATGCAAATTCCACCCTAGTCACTTCCTAGCACTGCATCTTTAGAAAGGTTACTTAACCTCTCTGAGGGTCCAGTTCCTCTTCTGCAAAAAAGGAATGAGTGTCCCCATACACCTCACTGGGTTACTGTGGCGATAAGATGACATAAGAAACCACACAAAGACGAATGGTCATAGCAACTTAATTTGTAATAGCCCCAAACTGGAAATGACCCAAATGCCCATCAGCAGGTGAATGGAAAAACACACCGTGGTAAATCCGTACAATAGAATATTACTCAGTGACAAGATAGGAATGGGCCACTAACACACCAGACACCATAAATGAATCTCGAAATAAGTAAGCGGAGTGGAAGAAGCCAGACCAAATGACTACACACCGTGATTCCGTTTATAGAAAATTCTAGAAAATAAAATCAGTGATAGAAGGCAGATCACTGGCTGTCTGGGGACAGAGGGTTGGAAAAAAGGAGGGACTCCAAAGGAGCATGAGGACACTCTGGAGGCAATGGAAACGTTCTACATCTTGATGAGGTGACGGCTTCATGGGTTTGAACATTTTAAAGATGTGCAGTGTGGTACGCTTAAATAATACTTTGGCAAAGTTGAAAAGTTAAAAAAAAAAAAATGAGATCAGGGATCTAATGCCCCATCACAGGATCTGGCACACAGTAGGCTCTTAACAAATGTTGGCTCCACTCTAGAGCAATAATGAATGATCCCATTAGAACTTCTGGAAAAGAAACTTGACAGGCTGCCAGGGAACCGCAACAGCAGCTGTAACAGTGACTTTGAAGGTGTACTAGAACCCAACTATTTAGGACACGCTGTTCTCGGCCAGAAAGCATAAACAAGAAAGATGAACAGAAAGATGGGAAAGGCTTGGTCTCTGCCCTCAAGGAAACACAAATGGGTTTAATATATGATGGGATAAAAGTGTCAGAAAGATGATAGTGACAAACTACAGCCATGCAGAAAAGAGTAATTCTGATGGGATGGATGTCCAGAAAGAACAATTTCAGGTAGGGGAGATCCTGGCAATAGGGAGGGTGGGGCAGGCACTGTGCAGAAGGTGGCCTGACGGCACCAGAGCGGGGAGACTGGGAGGGAGGGTCCTGCTGGGGGCAGCTAGCAAGGCCAAGGGCCCAGGCCCACGGTCCTCCAGAGATGAGGACCTCCTGAGCACTAGCTGCAACCCTCCCATCATTTATCCGGGGAACCAGCCAAAGGGTTCAGCATGATCAGATTTGGGTTTTACACCAGCAGGTCCCATCCAGGGGGCAGTGTGGCAATTTATCAAGTGTCCCGACATCCATATCTTTCATCTCAGTCATTCCTGAGGCATAATCGGAAATACACGCAAAGATTTAGGTACAACGTTGCTTATCACAGCATTATTTATAATAGCCCAAAGCCCCATATAAGTTAAATGTCCAATAAAAGGGGACCCTAGGGCTTCCCTGGTGGCGCAGTGGTTGAGAGTCCGCCTGCCGATGCAGGGGACGTGGGTTCCTGCCCCAGTCCGGGAAGATCCCACATGCCGCGGAGCGGCTGGGCCCATGAGCCATGGCCGCTGGGCCTGCGCATCCGGAGCCTGTGCTCCGCAACGGGAGAGGACACAACAGTGAGAGGCCCACATACCGCAAAAAAAAAAAAAAACAGTAAAAGGGGATCCTAAATAAATTACGGCACCCTGAGTGATTCAAGCATATAGGGGCCATTAAATCATATTTTCAGAACATATGGAACCACGAGGTGTGTGCCTCACGGTACAATGTTAAGATGCAAAAAAACAGGATACAAAAATATACGTTGAGTATTCATTCAACAAACATTATTGATTATCTATTATGTGCCAGGCACTGTTCTTTTTTTCTTCTTTTTTTTAAAGCACCGACAATACAGCAAAGGATAAAATAGACACAATCCTGCTCTCATTAGAAGGGATTCCACCTTCTGAAGGAAGGCAAACAACAAACAAGGAAATGAATAACAACAAGCGAAATATAAAGCATGTTGATGGCAGGATACGCTACGTGGAAAATCAAGAGGGGAAAGGGATGGGGTGTCGGGGGAGGTGAAATTTTAAATAGGCAGTCAGAGAGGTTTCCCAGAGAAGGGGGTTAAGGGTTTGAACCCAGGGTACATCTGAGAAAACTTCCAGGCAGAGGGAACAGGCAGTGCAAAGGCCCTGAGGAGGCCTGGGAGATTTGAGAAACAGCAAGGCCGCAGTGGCAGAACACGCAGGACGATGGGAGACTGAGGCAGAGGGAAGCTGGTGTCTCAGGGTCGGGGAGCCATGGCAGGGTTTGGAGCAGAGGGGTGATGTGATCTGAGGGTGGTGGGAACAAGGGGAGAGAAGCAGGGAGGCCAGCTAGAATTCTTCCAGAGTTTTCCTAACTTTTTTTCTAAGTCTTTATTGAATTTGTTACAATATTGCTTTTTTTTTTTTTTTTTTTTTAATGTTTTGGTTTTTTGGCTGCAAGGCATGTGGGATCTTAGCTCCCTGACCAGGGATGGAACCCTCACCCCCGGCATTGGAGGGTGAAGTCCTAACCCCTGGACCACCAGGGAAGTTGCTCCTAACTTTTTATGATGAACATATATCCACTTTATAATCGGAAAACAAAAGGTAATTCAATCAAAACAAGCCATGTAGGTGCCGTGACTGGAGCACAAGGCAGCAGAGAAACAAACAAGGAGGCCAGGGAAATAGCTCAGGGAATGAGTGATGAATCAGTGGGGGGCAGAGGGCGGGACATATTCCCGGAAATTATTACTAAGAAAAGCAAAAGGCGCAAATCACTCTTCTTAGTAATAAAAGAAATGTAACCACGATGCACAAAGATATGAAAAAGAGAAAAAGAATTCCCCCACCATCTCAGCACCCTAACAATCAATACTGACTATCTTGTTATACTTCCTTTGGATCTTTTTTCCTACGCATGCTCTGGTTTTCTCCTTGACCATCCTACAAGGCCCAGCACACTGAAAGTGCTCAAATACTCATTGAGCAAATACTGGATGATGAAATACTCCAAATGCTTCTAGGTTCAGATTTGTCCATGTTACATCAGCTACATCATTAGCATTTCTGGAAGTAGTTTTAAGAGGCTTGGGTGACAGAATGGAAACTGTGGGTGAGGGGGAGGCACGGTCACAATGACTAAGGTGTCAAGTCTGGCCGTTTAGGACAATGGTGACATTATATTCATCAACGGCGCCAGAAGGAAGCAGTCTGCTGAGGAAGAGGCCGGGTTCAGTTTGGGGGACGTGAGGGGTGCCCAGGTCCACCCCTACAGAGACGCCCAGCTGCCCATCCCTCTCGGGGCTCAGGAAGCATCTGGAGCTTCAGCACGAAGGTGGTCGGGCCAAAGCAGTGGAGGAGGAAGCTGGGGTAGTGATGCCAGCAACCCAACTGGAGCTGGACGTGCTAAGAGCTTCAGAACATGTGTCGCCTCTCCTGATGCTCAGTGCTGCCCTGCAAGCTGGTCTGTGTGTGCCCACTTCACAGATGAGGACACTGCAGGCCCGGCTGCTCCACAGCAGAGCCAGGGCTCAAACCCACGACTCGGAGGGCTTTTCCCATGAATTCTCTTCTCTTACTAGCAGATTAACATATTCACAGAAGCCCAGGGAGAAAGTTAGTCTTAAGATGTCTGTGTTAGGAAGCTCCTGGGTTGGGCTCACGGCTTCCAGGGGTCTCCCACAAGGAAGAATGTTCTCTTCCTCTTCCGAAAACATAGTTTACATGTTTCTGACTTACAGTTATAGCCTGCTGAGTTTTTCCATGTGTATGAGTCTTGGAAACCAGGACGGGCCGCGTGCTTTTCCCACAGCACCACCCCAACTCTCCATATACAGTTGGTGCTCAGCAAATGCTCGGGATGAAAACACTGACCCTCACTCGCCAGTCACCCGGGGGCCACTGGGACATGGGGGTGAGGCAGGGCCAAGCCCGCTGGACGAGAAGTCTCGAAAGACGCCGGCGGACAAGGGGCAGGGAGACCTGGGTGGATGGGCAGATGACCACGCGGACAGATGGCGACTGTCCTCTTCCGCGCGTCTTGTCATGAAACAGTCTGTAAACCAGCGGGCCCAGGACCAAATGCAACCCACCCACGTGTACTCTTTAGCTCACACCCGGTTTTAATATGTTACAATTTAAATTAGTCGCTAGCTTTCAAAACAATGAAAGATTTCACCTAAAAATCTGGATTTCTGAGCGCAGGCCCTTCTCAACAGGCCCACCCTTTGCAGTTCACCTCCCAACGCCCCCCACGGTCCCCGGCCACCCACCCCACAGCGTGTCCTGGGCAGCCCCTCCAGCGCTGATTGGGCCGAAGCCCCATCAAGCCCCCCACCCCTGGGTTGGGCTGAGCCCCGTACTCACCAGCGCTGAGGGTGGTGAACTCCAGGAAGCGGTACTCATAGGACACGTCTATCTTGGTTTCCACCTGCGGCCTCTTCAACGTCGAATAGATATTTCCAGGCCGTTTGTCATCAGGTTTCTCTAACTTGTTCAATCCGCAACCCATTTCAGCAGCTGCCAGCAAAAGGAGAAAAACGGGGGGATGATTTTCTTCTTCCTGAGATGTTGTTTTTACACACCATAGTATAAACGACCCCATCATTTCCCTGAAGAACATATAAAGGACCTCAGCCTGGCTGAAATCTAGAGCGCAGTTCAACCCATGACCTGAACACTGGAGGCTCTATGCTCAGGCTGCTTTCTCTTGCTGATAAGATACCATTACCAGCCAGCCTGTGATTCTGAAATGACACCAAAAACATACTGTTTTACAGAACGAAAAGACAACCCTCAGAATGGGAGAAAATATTTGCAAACGAAGCAACTGACAAAGGATTAATCTCCAAAATATACAAGCAGCTCATGCAGCTCAATATCAAAAAAAACAAACAACCTAATCCAAAAATGGGCAGAAGACCTAAACAGACATTTCTCCAAAGAAGATATACAGATTGCCAACAAACACATGAAAGGATGCTCAACATCACTAATCATTAGAGAAATGCAAATCAAAACTACAATGAGGTATCACTTCACACCAGTCAGAATGGCCATCATCAAAAAAATCTACAAACAATAAATGCTGGAGAGGGTGTGGAGAAAAGGGAACACTCTTGTACTGTTGGTGGGAATGTAAATTGATACAGCCACCATGGAGAAGAGTATGGAGGTTCCTTAAGAAACTAAAAATAGAATTACCATATGACCCAGCAATCCCACTACTGGGCATATACCCTGAGAAAACCATAATTCAAAAAGAGTCATGTACCAAAATGTTCACTGCAGCACTATTTACAATAATCAGGACATGGAAGCAACCTAAGTGCCCGTCGACAGATGAATGGAGAAAGAAGATGTGGCACATATATACAGTGGAATATTACTCAGCCATGAAAAGAAACAAAATTGAGTTATTTGTAGTGAGGTGGATGGACCTAGAGACTGTCATACAGAGTGAAGTAAGTCAGAAAGAGAAAAATAAATACCGTATGCTAACACATATATAAAGAATCTAAAAAAAAAAAAAAAGGTTCTGAAGAACCTAGGGGCAGGACAGGAATACAGACGTAGAGAATGGACTTAAGGACATGGGGAGGAGGAAGGGTAAGCTGTGACAAAGCAAGACAGTGGCATGGACATATATACACTACCACATGTAAAATAGCTAGCTAGTGAGAAGCAGCTGCATAGCACAGGGAGATCAGCTCTGTGCTTTGTGACCACCTAGAGGGGTAGGATAGGGAGGGTGGGAGGGAGATGCAAGAGGGAGGGGATATGGGGATATATGTACACGTATAGCTGATTCACTCTGTTATAAAGCAGAAACTAACACACCATTGTAAAGCAATTATACTCCAATAAGGATGTTAAAAAAAAATAGTTTTACATCAATTTTCTCCCCATCTGAGGAAAATAACACCCCAGAGTACCTCAGTTCCACTATAGTCTGTATACATGATTAAAAAAATGGGATCTAAAAAGCAATACAAGTGCATCATGGTGTCAGCCCATCTGAGAAAAAAAACAAGAGAGATGTCGCTCCACTGTGGTTTCTAAGAGGGGATAATAAGTTGTTACGATTTGCAAAGTCCTTTCTACCCTCAACAGTAATTATTTAGACAGGATTTTACATTCAAAAAACACCTCTCAGAGTAGATGGTGGTACTTTTACAGGCCTCGTCTAAAAAGTCCCTGTTTGTTCCTTTTTAGACCAAACCACAGGAACAGAGCGGTTCTTCCAGACTCAGAGTCATTTGAGACCAAAATGAAAACTGGCTGAACGCTAAGAGCAGGGCCGCAGAAATTGGAAGCAGAATCCACGTGTATCGGAGCAAAGATCCGTGGCTGCGGTTTGGAAAGAAAACGGAGAAATGTTAATACGATGTACATACGAGGGTGGGCTGCACTTCCAGGGGATTAAAAACAATGAATGTTCTCTGTTTATTCAGGCAGAATGACATTCATGAAACGACTTTTTATCCACTCCCCAGACTTCAGCGGGAGATATTTCCCTTTTGTGACTGAGCCTGGCTAAGTTCCCTCCTCTCTGGGGCACCGGTGCTGCCATCAGAACATATTTCACAAATATATTAACTCGTCAAGAATATCACAAACAGAAACGTGGTGACCACTTCCTTTTTGAGATAAGAATTTCCGGTGGCTCAATCCATTCACAAGGTACCCAGCTTCCTACGGCAACTTGGCCAGATCCAAAAAAACAAGATGAACCGCACAAAAGCAGTGAGGCCAGGGAGGGAGGGAACAGGCTGATGAAGCGACAACCAGGCTATATTTGCAGTAATTAAAAAAAGTCTGGAAGGACAGATGAGAACAGGAAGGCTAACTTATGCCTTAATAAGAGAACATTAGTGTCCAAAGGGCCAGAGCAGACATGATTTATGTGCAATCTGCATGAACTGATTACTTGTAAAATACTCTGCAGTTCTGCAGATATAATAGCTGATATGCACAGAGGCTGCATATTTAACTTCTAAAAAGCAAACCGCCTGGCATCCGCTGGGGCAAAGCAGAAGCAGACAGGGAGGCCCCTAAGTACTGGGGAACAGGTAGGCTGGTGAGATAAGTGCTATCACTGCCAGAACAGAACTGGAAATAACCCAAAGGCTTACCAGTCACTCACTTGTCTTCCTCCCTACAAAAGACTGAGCATTTGGGGACCTCCAAGAAAAAAACCCTTCCTCAAAAATCTTCCCATTCTTGCTATCCTATTAGGTAAATTCTAGCATTAGAGACTCATTCCTTTGAGAACACCCTACCTCGGCATCGCCTTTGAAACCGCAAATATCTCCCTGGGACGGGCAACAAACCAAGCTCCTGGTAGCCACTAACACTTTAGTATGATTTAATTTCTTCTCTCAAGGACAAGTTCCCGCACAGCATAAAAAAAGGAGGACAGGATTATCAGGATGAGTAAGATAGTCTCAGACAAATTTGGGGTTGCAGGGAGGCATGCCAGGGAGTATTAGAAAAACTCCCCATTCATAACTTTGAATTTAAGGTTTTAATCAGACTATCCCAAACCTGAGGTCCAAGTTCACTCCAAAGGGCACTGTGCTTGTCTCACAGGACACAGTGAGACCCTGGGAAATCATCTATGTGATCAGACACTGTACCAGCCAGGTGCAAAACTGTAGTATCAGTGAATCCTTGAGGTCTCCAATTTTAGGGCATGCAACCCTGGTTAAGCAACTGCTTCTAAAGCACAGTTCTCTCTGGGAAGGGAATCATGGTGAAGCCGTTGCCAGCCACCAAAAGCTTAGTGTGGATTTGTTCCTCTTACTCGTTCGTGTTAGGGCCCTACCTTGCTTGCTACTGACACATTTGCTTTCCTCCTAGTTCTTTCCTGCATTCTTCCACCACCCCCACCCCTGTCAAAATAGGAAAGACTTTTACATCACTCCAAAAATGTCTGTTACAGTCCCTACTATGCTCAAACAAGTCACAAAATCTAGCTTACAAAAAGAAGGAAAACTGGGCTTCCCTGGTGGCACAGTGGTTGAGGGCCCGCCTGCCGATGCAGGGGACACGGGTTCGTGTTCCGGTCCGGGAAGATCCCACATGCCGCGGAGCGGCTGGGCCCGTGAGCCATGGCCGCTGAGCCTGTGCGTCCGGAGCCTGTGCTCCGCAACAGGGGAGGCCACAGCAGTGAGAGGCCCGCATACCAAAAAAAAAAAAAAAAAAAAAAAAGAAGGAAAACTAAGATATAGGGGCTTCCCTGGTGGCGCAGTGGTTGAGAGTCTGCCTGCTAGTGCAGGGGACACAGGTTCGAGGCCTGGTCTGGGAGGATCCCACATGCCGCAGAGCGACTAGGCCTGTGAGCCACAACTACTGAGCCTGTGCATCTGGAGCCTGTGCTCCACAACAAGAGAGGCCGCGATAGTGAGAGGCCCGTGCACCGTGATGAAGAGTGGCCCCCAGTTGCCACAACTAGAGAAAGCCCTTGCACAGAAACGAAGACCCAACACAGCAAAAATAAATTAATTAAAAAAAAAAAAACTAAGATATAATAGTGCCTTACATGATTATCTACATTTTGTAAACTTCACTGTTTCCAGTGCGAGGTTCCCAAACCCTGGTTGTATTAGAATCCCACAAGAGGCTGGGGCAGAGGCCAGATATGGGCCTTGGAGGGCAGTGAGAGGTGGAGGAGGAGGAAGGCGTGAAGGGCACAGCCTCACCGGATGCCGGCACATGGGGCTGGCATAGCTGCACATCCCCCGCACAGACATTCAGGGAGGGTCTCAGGGGTCAAGGTAGGGCAGAAGGTAAACGGTAAGTGTGATGGTTTTTTAATGTGGCCCCCAAATCCTTTGACACTCCTGCCATCGAGAGGTGGGGCCTATGTCACCTCCCCTGAATCTGGGTTCCGTGACTGCTTGCTATAGAAAGTGTTGGATGATGCAGTGCCAGCTTCTGGACCTGAGCCTTAAGAAACTGGGGGCATCCACTGCCTGACTCTTGGGACACCTGCTCTTGGAACCCAGCCACCATGCCATGAGGAAGCTCAAGCAGCCCCAAAGAGAGGCCCGTGTATGGAGGAATCCACAGCCAGCACCAATTTGCCAGCCATCGTGCCAGGGAGCTGCCTTGGAAGACGAGCCTCTGGCCTCAGTCAAGCCACTGATACCACGTGGAGCAGAAATGAGCTGTTTCCACCAAGACCTGCCAAATTGGCAGATTCCTGAGCAAAATACACCACTGTTGCTGTTTTAGGCCTCTAAGTTTTGGCGTGATGCATCATACAACAGGTAACCTCTACATCAAGTTTGCTCCAAATGACCACAGCCAGCTGCCTCCTTGGCCAAGCCTGCAGTCAGGGGCCTGCTGCAGCCACTCACGCTGGGAGGACATCTGGGGAGTTTCCAGTTTGGGTCGATTCTAAAAAAAGTGGCTGTAAACATTCACGCAGAAGTTCTGATGTGGACATAAGCTTTCATTTCTCTAGGGCAATACCTAGGGGCGGGATCGCTGGGCTACACGGTAACTACAGGATCTTGTTAATGAATAACACACTCAGGGTGGCCAGATGCTGACCCGGGAGAGGCACAGTGGAAGGTGAGACCCTCTGAGACTCCACAGATTTAGCTCCTCCACCCCTGTGCACCCTGGGGCATCAGCTCACTGGGAGGGAATCACGACCAGCAGTGCTATTCATGGCTATTTCTCCTTTCATTACTGTCTGTTTTTGTAAAGGACACTTGCTAAAAATCACCTGTGTGTGATGACATTTTTCCAGTACTTTCCTATGGGCCATTCAACCCCCATAGCTCTGCCCTTCCAAATTCCCATAGTCACTTCACATTGACACCTATGGAAACCAGGTTACTTGTTTTTTGTGTGCGTTGATGGTTGGATCAGCTCTGATTATTTGACAGTCACACAGGAGGGTTTTTTCTTCTTTTTACGTCTTTATCTTCCCAAAAGACATCCCTGCACCCAAGTGCATGGGTCTCTCTAGCATCAAGGCACCAAGAAAAACCATCCAAGGGGTCTTCACAGGTAGAAGAAAGAGAGGAGGAGGTCTTTCCCCACTCCTATGGTGAGACAGTGGGAAAAGAGCCAAAATATCCTTACAGTTCTTCAGCAGAAACTGGCTGAACGTTATTAGGACTGGAGACAGACTAGGGAAGAAAATAAGGGAATCACTGGGGGTTTCTGAGACCCACTACAAGGAGAGGTCATTTGCAAATGACCTGGAAGCAAAGATCCCTCAACTGGTGACACTCTGGAAAAATCATTTCTTTCTGAATCAAGCCTAGAAGGAGGTCTTTGGTATATGTGGGCCCAGTTTCATGCAGGAACTGTCAGCTCCATGAGGGAGAGAATTCATGTTCCAAGTTCATGCATTCATTCATCCAATGCACATTTATTATGGCCTCTTTTGAGTCATGCCCTCAATTAGGAAATACAAAAATGAAAAGGCCAGGTCCTACCCTCAAGGAGATCACAGGTGAAGGAGAAGAAAGACAATGAAGAAATACACGTGGTACAGTGAGGCTTGTTCTAGAAGTCTGGGCGGGGTGCAGGGCATTCGGAGAAAACCGCTGTGATATAAAACAGAGGGCACATCCCCATAGACTTGGTTCCAGAAAAAGCTGATCAGCCATGGGGCACGATGTTCTGTGTCATTTTAAATGTTGAAATGTTTGAATTTTTATTTTAAAGTAGTTCTACTTTGGTTTTGAAATACTTCCCCAGACGCACGTAAAACACTGGAAAACCACTTCAAAAAGCATCACCTCCTTAAACAATTATTTTTCAGCTGGGGTTTAAAAAAAATCCCTCAGTTTAAAGGTTTATTTTTACTATCAACTAGCATGCACACATTTAAATAATGGGGGCAATAAATGTAGTTATATTTTCAAATACGAATTAGTTTCATTAACAGTGAGCCCTCATTTACCACACTTGCTGCTAATCTGAGGCAGACTGTAAAGCTAATTTTAACAACTGCCAACAGCTCATGACAAGCAACCAGAGATGGGGCAATTATACGCAATGATGCTGGATCAGCTGGCAAACTCATTATTTATTTCTCCACTCAAATCCTATATTTAAAGACTCGGGTGTGTTTATTACATCATTCAGGCACCCAAAGTAGGAACTGATGATCCAAATTAAAAAGTTTTTACATGATAAGAACATCTCTCTCCACCCAGAAATGTAAATGAAAACTTGAAAATCCAATCAGCTGTACGGATGGTGTCAAATCTTGATATCCTACAAACTAAGACAGAAACCCAAGGATAACTAAAACTGACCCATTGAAAGTATTCCAGATTCAATGCCAAGGAAAAGAACAATCTGTATGAAACGGGGTTATATTATGGTGCTATTTTTTTTAAGTGTCTATGTGTGTATCTGTATATGAAAATCCACATATTTTTTTTAACTGGCAGGTTAAATAAAGATATTCACAGAACTTTCCTCTGGGTCACGAGGTGATAGGAGACATTCTCTTTATGGTTTTCTATATTTTCAAGTTTTCTGTGTTGCATATGCATTACGTTTCCTAGTCGAAGACAACAAGATGTATCACAGACAGCCTGCAAGATATCCCTCAATAATCCTGCCGTTCACCAGTGGTCCCCTCCTCTACTGAACAGGGCTGACCCGTGTAGTCAGTAGGATATGTCCCTGGGGGAAGCCCACTGCCATATTGTAAGAACACCCTACTAACCCCGTGGAGAAGCCCCCAGAGCAGGGAACTGAGGCCTCCAACCAACAGCCACGACGAACTCAACACTCAAGTGGGAGCATCCCTCAGCTCCAGAACAGCCTTCAGCCTAGCCAGCATCTTGACCACAATCTCGTGAGAGACCCTGAGTCAGAACCACCCAGCTCAGCTGCTTCTGGATTTCTAACTCACAGAAGCCCTGCGAGATAATAAACATTCATTACTATTTTCGGTTGCCCAGTTTGGGGGTAATGTGTTACACAGCAAGAGATAAGGCAATACCAGGGGTATTTACATTCTCAAAGGAAAACACTCGGTGGAGACTGATCCAGACCACCTTTCTTTCTTCTCTCCCACTAGCCTCCATCACAACCACCCTTAAACAAAATAGCCTCCCCTCAGAAGAACTTGCTACTCAAACTAAGTATGGTCCTCAGACCAGGAGCACTGGCGCTCCTCGGATCAGCCCACCCAGGCCTGCTTAATCAGAATCCACCTTTTCACACACGATTCATCGAAGTCTGAATCACAGTAAAGCTTAAGAAAGCCTGGACCATGGCAGTGGTTCTCAATCTTGACTGCACACTGGAATCACCTGGACAGCTGTTTTGATGTCCAGATGCCCAGGCATTTGGGGTGGGGCCCAAGCATCATTTTTAAGACACCCCCCCAAGTGATTCTAACTGACATCCAGGATTGAGAATCAACGCCCTCAGAGCAAACCCTGTCTTTTCCCACTCCTGACCCTCTCCAGTCTCCTAACACCCAGGCCGCAGGGGCCCAGGGTCTCTCTGAGGCCGCTTAGCCAGGGCTGAGAACCACAGTCTAGAAGAATGTGCTCTTGCTGACCCCCTTGGTTCCACCCTTGCATCCCCTGAATCTCTCTGGACCTCATACCCTCCCTTCCCAGGCTCTCTGCTGTCATCCCTAACACAAGGGCACCCCCAAATTTCTATCTCCAGCCTCCTTCTGCCTCTCTCTTCAAATTACTTTCACTACCAACCACTGCAAACATATGGATAAGGATAAAAAAAATGAGACATCTCTGTACCCACTACCATGATTTAACAGATACTTATATTTTATTTGCTCACATCTTTTGTTTTTGTAGAAATACAACTTTTGGGGTGCAGCCCTCATTCCTGTCCCTTTGTCCCCTGTCTTTCTGTCCCTGGTCCTTATCCTGTACACACTACATATAATACCCAGAACAATACAGGGCAAAACAATACATGACACTTTCCAGGTCATGGCACCCCCAGTGTCCCTATACGTTTGTTCACAGCACCCCCAGGCTAAAAGCAATACCCACAGCTCGATTTATTAAGTAGTCAGGTCCAAACAAATTGATAATTATGTATAAACAACTTAGCATCCTTTTGAAAGAATAGACTACACGAACTGAAAAAAAAAAGTTTTTCCTGCATCCTTAAATTACCATAATTACTTACTACTGGGATGTGTGCATCCATTTGGCACTGGAAAACTTCTCAAACCTCAGTCACACTGGACACCACCACCCTCATCTCCTGTGCAACAATGATCTTCTTAGCAACCACCCCAAATCCAGCTTTGCAAAGATATGACATCATCAAAAGGAAGTGGTGGCCTTTGATGTTGATCCTGTGAACTACCTCGGGCTAGTAATGAGGGTGGCATCCAACATGCAAGTACCACTTGCTGCGGTGCCTTGGGGTGCCTTAGTACAGAGTTTGGGAACCTCCAATACAGGGAGGCATGTCGGCTCAAAAAAGTTCCATAACTGCATCATCTCCCCCTTAGCTGTCAGATTCCCCTCCCAGCCTGACTGCTGTCCAACTCCAGCAGACATGCCCACGGACCCATTCCGACATCTTCACCTGGAACTTTCCCGGCACTTCCGGATGAATACGCCCCAAAGAGAACACAACACTCTGCCCCAAAAGCCTGTTCTTCCTCCTGGGTTTCTTGTGTGTATGTGTGTCCTTATGTAGATATCTACAGAGAGAGAAGTTGGGGCAGATTTGTTTTAAAGGACTTGTCTTTGGACTTGGGAGGCTGGCAAGTCCAAAATCTAGAGCACAGGCCAGAAGGCCAAAGGCCCAGGGAAAAGGTGACGGTGCAGAGCTGAGCCCCAGGCCCACCTGGAGGCAGATGCTTCCTCCTCAGGAGACCTCAGTCTTCTAAATCCTCGGACTAGTTGGATGAGGCCCGCCCATATTATGGAGGGTGATTCAAATGTTAATCACATCTTTAAAAATACCCCAGGGCAACACCTAGCCTGCTGTTTAACCAAACACTGGGTAGCCCCCGGGTAGCCAATTTGACACATAAAATTAACCATCACGCCCTCCTTCACTGAGCACTTAGTAGGTGCAAGGCACCTTTTGTTCCAAGTGCTGGGGATACCGAAGTGAAACAGAGACAAATACCAAAACAAAACAAAACAAGAACAACCCCGCCCTCGTGGACCTTACTTTCAGGAGCAGACACATAAAAATAATAAATGAAGTTCAAGTTTAAAAGTATGTCACATAAAGACAAGTAAGGCAGAGAGGAGTATTAGCAAGTACAGGGGAGGGCACAATTTTTAAAAAAACAGCGTGATCAGGGAAGGCCTCCCCTAGAAGGTGACAAACAGGGCGAGCGCTGGGATGAGGGAGCAGGTGGCCACAAGTGCAAGCAGGCCGGGATGTCCTGGACCCGCCCGGGGAAGTGGGGTAGCCTGGGCAGCCGTGGTCAGGACGCTGGCTTTGTCCCCAGTGAGATGGGAGCCCTCGGAGGGTTTCAAGCCCCGAGGGAGACACGATCACTCTGACCCTGGAACAGGGAGACCAAGTGGTGATGAGGTGTGAGCAGAGGTCAAATTCTGGATACGTTTTAAAGGAAGGGAGTGAGATTTCTTAGTGGTTTGGAGACAGGGCATGAGAAAAAGAGGGCATCCAAGACCCCTCTCAGGTTTGTAGCCTCAGCACCTATAAAGCTGCAGCGGCCACCTCCCAAGACAGGGACGCCGTGAAAGGAGCAGTTGGGCCAGAGGAGACCGGAGGTTGTCCTGGATGCGTTAACTCCAACCAAGGGGAGGTGGGGTGGGCAGCCGGATGGACCAGTCCACAGCTCAAGGGAGAGAGCTCTGGAGCTTTGGGTACCGCCCCATCTTCCCATGGGACAGCAAACTCCTCGCAGGCAGTTTACATCTTCATCCTCAACAACAACTACCCCAATGCCCTGCCCCAAGAGATGCACAGGAACACCTACTCCGTCAACAGACTTCCGGAGAAGGAAAGGTGCCTATTAGTCTGGAAAAGGATGGGAAGGGCCTTTGGAATATTTGCCTGTTGCTCGCAAGTTCGCCTTTTTAAAAGCACAGCACAGGGGCTGGTGAGGCTCTGGAGCCAGAGTGCCTGGTTAAAGTTCCAGGGCCCCTACTTTTTAGCCACGTGACGTCAAGGGAGCCACTTAACCTCAGGGTTCTCAACTAGAAAATCGGGATGACCGCAGAATCCACCTGCAGGGTGAGGACTAAATAAGTTGATTTAACAGGGCTTAGAAGAGCTCAGACACCTAGAAATGGCTGTCTAAATGTTAACCATGGTGAGTACTAGTACTACGTGTTACCCATGATAAAGGTTAGCATGTTAACCTGCTATAATGACACCACACTGAAAGGGTGCTTACAAAGTGTCCCAAGACACTGGAAAAATCCCCGAAGACCTCTCTAAATTAGTGTTCGAATGAACAGTCTGATTTCTTGTACTCTGCATTTCCAAAATCTTGTAATACACGACAGGGTCACGTTCCATTAACCAGAGTCTGTGATTAACCTAATCTCTTCTCATCCGACTTTAATGGATAAGGTCGATTACAAAAATTTCTCCAAATCTGAGTAATTTGGGAGTTATTCCATAAAACTTGAAGGTTCCTCAGAAGTATTTCCTCGGGGTGAAATACTGATCAGGGACTTCCAACACACAAACACACACACACACACACACACACGAATGGAAGCTGATAATCCTTTGCAAAGAATAAATGCCGCCCATCCAGGGGGTCTGTCTATGGAACAACACAATGGGACAGTTTAGTTTCAAAAGCCAAAGAACGTAGTCAGTGAAGTGCAGCTGGCTTCCTAGTTGAAAAAGTGTGGAAACATCCAATACAGCTTCATAAAGTAGCACGAGAGTTGGTGAGCATCAAACAAGCTGAGCAAACATAGCTGATGTTGACTTCCCAGCTCTGGGGGAGCTGGGTTCCCCACTGACCCCCGTGGGCTGGCGCCCCTCTCCTTTGAACCGAGCCTGAGTAGTGGACACCCCCTAAAGAGGACGTCCCTCCGTCACCATCCTGCACCATCAGACACAACGCTGCGGCCCCTCCACTGCTCCCTGGACCACGGGGGCAGGCCCAACCCAGGAAAACCCCCTAACGAAGCCCCCAGGTACCCCAAAGGATGTCTGCTCCACCTCAGTCTTGGCAGGTAGCCATCACACATTGAATGTGACCTGATTTTCTAGCTCTTTGGTTCTGGCCCCGCTGAGAGCGCTTTTTCTTCCTGAATTCAGCCCAGGTAGGGAGTAAGTCGCACAAATGCATATTTAAAAGCTGAACTGAATTCTTTGGAGAGCAAGGAAATTAACAGGGCCTCAAGCAGTGGCCATCGCTTGCCCGCTGTACCGATCTTTTCAGAGAAAGCATCCTGGTAAAATACACAACGATAATAACGAGAGCCCCTTTGGGGGCCCAGGAGAAAAGGGAAACTCAAATTTATGTCAAAAACTGAATGTGAATGGAAGGAAGGATCACACACACACACACAAACCTTTTTATAAACATAAAAGAAATGTCTGGCTAAATTTATCTCTTTGTCAGTGAAAAACAGCCTAAGCTTTAGCCAAGAGTGTGGCCAATTCTTAAACTGAAGGACAAAAGAGAAATGCTTAGTATAGAGTAGCCCCATCAAACAGAACTTTCAACAAGGATGAAAATACATCTGCTCTGTCCAATTCACTCGCCAATAACCACATGTGGCTCTAGGGCTCTTGAAAGGTGGCCGGTGAGACTGGAACTGCATTTTAAATTGTATGTCCTTTTAATTCATTGACATTTAAATGTAAATAGCCACATGTAGCCAGTGGCTACTGTAGTGGACAGCTCAGCGACAGACACTCAAACCAAACAGCTGGCAAAGTCTTTCTTTCCCTACGATAAAATTACAATCATCACAACCAACAATATCTTAAATTGTCACCAAAATTAGTACCTCTACCCAGGCTCCAGGTGCCCCAAATCTCAGAAAGCCTGAAACAAAAAGAAAAAGGCAAAAGACTTAAGAAAGTGATTCCAGTGTGTCATTTGTTCCAACTTCCATCCCCCATCCAGCTTACATTTCTCTTCTACTACAGCTTCGTGCATTTGGAAATCTGTGCTTGCAGATGGAATCTGCATTTGCGAAACCAGAAGGTCACAGCCTCTTCCCTTAATGTCCAGGAAACATGAAAATGTGAACTTGGGGCAAGTTCCCTAACCTCTCTAAGCTTCAGTTTCCTCAAGGCCAAAGTGCAGATAATAATAGTATTTGCCTCTCACGAGGATTAGATTCAGAGCACGCATGTAAAGAGCCTAACCGTGCCTGGCAAAGAATGGGCGCCTGGCAAGGGGTAGCTATAATGATAATTTTGTTAACAGCAATAGTAAAATCTGTAATAAAATAAAAACGGTGCTACTAGAATGGAAGTTTACAGTTGGCAAAGTTTTCCTAACACTTTGAACCTGTTTCACGGGCTACAGTAAAGTGGCCTCTAGTAAAATACGTCTTGGGGTCCTGACATCTTGGCCATCCCTGCCAACCTCCAGACAGGCAGTCACCCAGATGGGTACCATGAGAATTATTCTGTGCCTCTACCTTGTGGCAGGCAATGCACTAGGCTGGCGGGTGAAGGGAACAGTCTCCAAACATAGTCCAATGTCTTAAGACTCTGTACCACTTGTCAGCTAATCTCAATGAGACACCTCGGCGAGATGTCAAAGCTTCATCCTGGGTCTCACATAAGCAGGAGGCTCCATTCCTACTTCCTGGATCAGCCAAGACCAGGTTTGGCTATAGGCCCACAGACGGGGACGAAGGTGCAAGGGGACCTGAGAGGGAACGGCCCATTTTCTCAGCCAGGACAATAAGAGGGGTGTTGACAGGCCATGTTTCTCACTGACAGGTCACATCACTTTAACAGGAAACCTGTTCTCGCAGCCTTCAAAAAGCCAAATCTGACCTGCCTCACAAAGCAAACACAACCGCTTTCAACAGCCAGCTGCCTCAGCCGGTGAAATCCAACGGGAATCTCCACCAGATTCACAGCAACCAGACCAATACGCCAGAAATCCCCCAGGAGTTTCGAAGCAGAAGTTTAGTGGAATTCTTTGGGGTTTGGGGTTTATTTTTCTTTATATAGAAAGCAGTCGATCTTCTTTCACAACCAAGGGGACGTTCCCCTGTGGAATTCCCTTCTCTGAAGATCTCTAAAAATAAAATATTTGTCTGACTGTCTGCAATAATTTAAGAGTAAACCCATTTACTGGCAGAGTCAGGGATTTCTCTCAGCTCCTTCATCTATGAAAACATGGTCCAGACTGTCTCAGATGTTCCAAGTTCTGGCTCCCTCGGGCCCCAGAAGAACACTGGTCTACCACGCTCTTGACTTTGGGCTAGGAAAATGAGTTGCTGTACCTGGAATCTCACATTTCTATTCTTTGCTGGTGGGAGTGTAAAATGGTATAACCATGTTGGGAGAAGGTCTGGCAGTCTCTTATAAGGTTCACATACATCTCTTTTATGACCCAGCAATTCCACTCCATTTACCCACAAGACATGACAACATATGTCCCTAGGAAGACTTGTATACAAATATTCACAGCAGCTTCATTCACAATACCCCCCAAACCTGGAAATAACTCATGTGTCCATCAACAGGGGAATACATAAACAAACTGCATTATAAATAGATACTGGACTATAACTCAGCAATAAAAAAGACTGAATTACTGGTACATAAAACATGGGTGAACCTCAAAAACATGCTGAGTGAAAGAAGCTTTACACAATACTGTGAAATTCCACTTATATGAAGTTCAAGACCAGGCTAAACTAACTTTGAGTGAGAAGCAAAGGGTGAGGACAGGGACTGACTGGGAATCGGGATGAAGGAACTTTCTGGGGGAGATGGCAACATTACTTGATAGAGATGAGGGTTACACAGGTGTAGGCATCTGTCGAAACATTATGCAAATGTTACCCTCAAGGTCTGTGCATTTCACTATATGGAGATACGTATGTATGTAAAAATTCACCATATGTATAAATTTTACCTTAAGAAAATCATGAACATATATTGAACTCTAAATAATGAAATGTGTGCTGAAACGTTTAGAGGTGACCTGTACCAATGTCTGTCATTTAATTTAAAATGCATAAAACAATAAGTTGCTGATGGATGGACAGAGGGATGACTAGATGGACGGATGTGTAATAAACCCAATATTGTAAAATTATAGACTCTAGATACGGGTATTTGGGTGGTCACTGTTCTTGCAACTTTTCTATATTTTTAAAAAGGAGGTGGGTGGGGGAAAGAGTCACAGGGCCCTCTCCCTAGTCCATCAACTTAGAAATTTAGCAAGACACCCATGCCCACCAAGCCATGGGCCCACATAATTTCGATTCTGCTGAAAAGTTAAGACTGGAAGAACACAAGTAGCTTTACAGGAACTCACATCACTCATGCCAAAGATTTTCTGCCTGTTTCCCTACAGACAAAGCAATTATTTGAATGGAAGCCAAAAATTCCTTCTCAAGAGGGAGAAAAAGAACTCACTGACTCGTATTCCCAATTAATTCTCTTTCAGTTCCTGCACCAAATTTATTAGCTAACGGCACAACACCTCTCTTCCATTTGCCCCACGTCCATGCAGCCAAAAGACAAACAAAGAAAAAACGACCCAGCGACTTGCTAAACAAATGCAGTCAGAGGGGTGTCCTCCCAGCTGTCAGGCCAGAAACCCCACTTATGGCAAAAGAAGGGCCACGGGTAGCTTGTAGGAGATGAAAGTGGCCCCAGCTGGCAATCAGCAAATAAACAGGAGCCTCGGTCATACAACCACAAGGAACTGAATTCTCCCAACAGCCATGTGAGTTTGAGTGAGAACTCTGAGGTCCAGACAGGAACCCAGCCCAGGTGACACCTTGATTTCAGCCTTAATGAGACGCTGAGCAGCGTACCCAGCTGAGCTACATCAGGGCTTCTGAGCCACAGAAATGGTGAGATAACAAATGGGTATTGTTTTAAGCTGCTAATTTTGTGGAAATTTGTTATGCAGAAATACGAACCTAATAAGTATTCTAATAAACATTTGTATGTTAAAAAAAAAAAAAAAAAAGATGCAGAGCTCCCTCTGAGGTTAAAGTGATTTCACTGAGGTTAGCACACACACGCACCATAGAGCCCCAAACAGCTTGTTGCTTTACCCCTCTGTGGGGTTTGGTGACATCTGGGGTCACTTGAACTTGGTAGGGAATTCAGCTGTTCAGAGGTACAAATTAGGAATCCCTGTGGCCAGGGACACGTGGATTGCAGAGCAAGCCCTACGCACGGGCCCAGAGGTGGCTCACATTACGCCTGCCTTCCTTCCTGGCAGGGCCTCACTTATCCTGAGATGACACACGATGGCAGGGGCTGGAAGAGGCCTCGCCCGACTGCGCCCACCATCTGAAAACAGCCGTACCAATTACAAAAAGGAAACCAGGTTGCTAGAGACCAGGGCAGTCAGTCACTCAAACATAGGAACTGGTGCCAGACCTTTTTTTTTTTTTTTAATACTTTTTTGTTCTTAAACCCCCTAACAAACTCACTGACACCACCCAGCGTCCCTGGGGACCACCCACAACGACACAAGGCAGCCAGGTGCCAGCACCAGGGAGGCAGGGCGGCTGGGTTACTGCACTTTGGCCTCCACGCGGTTCTCGTGGCCAAAGACAGCGGCAGTCTAGGTGAAGGGCATGAGCCCTGGCGCAGGAAGGGGGTGTGCATGCCTGACAACGGGGCTTCCTGAAATAAACGCCGCCGCCACCCCGCCCTCACCCAGGTCCACCCTGGCGTCTCTTGGGCCTAGGAAAGTGTTGAGGACGAGGGAAGAAACCCCCTTTACAGAAGGGGAGATGCCCGTTTTCAGTGCCGGGGACTTCCCGCGCCCCGAGGCTCTGAGCCTCCCTTGGCCGTGGCGCTTCCTCTGAACGCGCGGCACGTCTGCTCCCGCCCGTCCAGCACCGCTGCCCCGGGAACAAACGCACCTCCTGGGGCGCACGAAGAAGGGCAGCGGGAGCCGCCTCCACCCCAGCCCACCCCAGCCCACCCCGGCCTCGCGCCCTCCTGAACCTGGATTCCTCGGCCAGCTCCCGCCTGATCTTTGCCGAGGACCCCCTGCAGCAGTGTCCTACACCCACCTGTAGCCTCGAAGCTTCCCCTCTGCTTCCTTCCTAGGCGCCCCGAGCATGCGGAGCCCACGACCCTCAACAGACTGCTCTGGGGTGCCTCGCCCCATGGCTCGCCAGGGATGATTTTTTTTTTTTTTCCCAAAAAAAGTTGGCCCAAGACCGCTGCGTCCCATGGATCCTGTCCCCAGCCCCATCCAATTCGGGCCGGGGTGCAGGGGACGGGGATGGCCCTCTGGCAGCCCCGGCGCCTGGGAAGCACGCCCAGCCTCGGCAAACTGAAGGGAGGCGCCCCGCCAGGCTCCCCCTGCCCGCCGGGTTCCCGCCCCGCCTGCGCCCGCCTCCATCCCGAATCCTGCAAGGCGCCCACCTACCGTTCTGGACTAAGCCGAGGAGAAGGCGCGGGCGCGGGCTCCCGGAGACAGCGTGTTCCGTCCCGGGAGGAAAGTTTCTGCCATATAGAGGAGGCGGCGCGGGGAAGGCGTGGGCGCCAGGGGGTGGGGACGGGGCAGGCGGCGCGGCGTGCTCGTGTGTCCGTCCCTCCTGCAATCCGTGCGTCCGTCCCTCAGCGGAGCCCGCGGCCGCCGCGCTCCCGCTCGCTGCGCCCTGAGCCCGGCGCGCTCCGGCTCCAGCCCCGACGCGCCCCCGTCGCCGCTGCGCGTCCGCCGGCTACACTTCCTCTTCCTCTGAACTCATGTGCAAAATATGCTGCGCTGCGTCTTCGGGGGAGCCGCCGCGTGAGCAGCTGGCCCGCCCCGCGCCCCCTCCGCCCCCCGCGCCCCGCGCCGCCGCCTCCAGGCGGCCGGCAACCTGCGCGCTGCACGCGGCTTCCCCCCAGCCAATCACCCTCGCCGCTCCACGGCGCAGAGGTCCATGGCTCCCCGCCCACCCTCTCGACCCCTGGTAACCAAGGTTGCGTGCGTCAGGAGCGCGCGTGGGGGACTCGGAGCCCTCAAAATTTGGGCTTGGGTGCTGGAGGGTGACTGCCACTAAGGCGCTGATGGCTGGGAGAGGGCGGGGGAGGACCATTAACAGTGGACCATTCCTCCTCCCCATTCCACAGGTGGGGCCATCCCCAGGCTCTACGTTATTGCTTGGGAGTCAGTGCTTAAGGAGCGGGACAATGCCACTGTCCTCATGCCACACCCTAGCCCACCTACTTCAGGCGCCCAGAAGGTTTGAGAAGAACTGGGGAACCATCTTGGCCTGCAGCTTTAGGCCGGCCAAGGAGACAATTCTATAAATGAAAAGCCAGGCCAGGGCTGCTTTAGTGACAGGAAAATGGGAGGCAGTGAGCCCATTGTAAAAGTCTTTCTTCCTGGAGCTTTTTAAACAAAGCACAATCGCAGTGTAAGAGTTAATAGCGGGGAACCCTAGAGCCAAATCATCAGGCTGGGCCTCGGGCCCTCATCCATATCTACCTTCTGTGTGATTTGGGTAAGTGACTTAACGGCTCTGTTCCTATTTCCTTCTCTGTTAAGTAGCACTTTTTTCTGGTGGGTTTTATAAGTAAAGTGTTTAGGAAAGCACTCTATAACTTAGCTATTATCCTGTTGTTGTTGATATTATTATTATCTTTACTATTATTATTAGGGGACTGCAGTAAGACAACTGACAATCTAATTATCTGCATTTTCTGGTTGGCCAAAGAGGGGGCCTTAAGCATTGGAGCCCACAGGATGGAGGGCTGGTGTAGGCCCCAGCAGTGTTTTAATGATGTCCTTCCGGTACTAATAACCACCCCCAGGGGGTAAGGAGGCACTATTTTGTTTGCAGGAATTCCTGTAACCACAGTTTCTCAGAGATTTTCTTCCTCGTTTGCTTGTTCCCTAGCCATCCCAGTTCCGTGTTCCTCCCCCCTCCCCCCACTACCATTTTGTTTTTGTTTTTGTTTTTTGCCCCTTTCCCTTTCCACCCCGCCACTCGCTGGTATCACTCACCACCACCGCCTCCAATCTCCCCCACTCTCTCCTCTGCTTGGCTTGCCATCTGGGAGAAAATAACAAGATCAGGTGACAGCCCAAGTCCAGATGCAAACAGTATTATGTGGAGACAAGTGTCAGGTGGGGCCTCTCACTGCTGTGGCCTCTCCCGCTGCGGAGCACAGGCTCCGGACGCGCAGGCCCAACGGCCATGGCTCACGGGCCCAGCCGCTCCGCGGCACGTGGGATCTTCCCGGACCGGGGCACGAACCCACGTCCCCTGCATCAGCAGGCGGACTCCCAACCACTGCGCCACCAGGGAACCCCAGAGGAGGGATCTTTGTTATTTATATGCCCAAAGCCTTGAGTGATCACAAGCTAGGGCCCATCTGAAATCTTTCCGATCCTTACCTGGGAGAAAGAAAATAACATTTATAGGTATTAACCAGTAGTTCAAAAGTAAACACGGAGTATTTAAAAGAAGATAAAGGGAAAAGGGAATGCAGCATAACTTGGTGTGTTTGGAGGAAGAGGTTAACTTCTTTTAAGCAGATAATTTCCACTCTATACAATTTTTGCACCTTTATTTTTAACACCAGGTCCTTGGGGTTAATAAGTTATTCTGATTGTTTTTATTTTCTTCCACTCAACCTTTTCCTGAGTAGTAATGATGTGTAAATGTCTTTTTTCCCTGTTTGGACCTGCATTTTCTTAGGTTTTCTAGAACTCCCGACCTTTCCGCCTAGATATTCTGACGCTTCCTATCTAGTACATAGTAGGTGTTTAATCAACATTATGGAATGAATGGGTGAGTCATTCCTATCCGGACCTTTTTCGGCTCTGTGTAACCTACATTGAACAATTACCTGGAGTATTCTGATTCTCTTTCACCTGGAATAGCCAATGAGGAGACAAGGTTGGGTTCATTCGTGTTGTGTAAAGGTCAGCCTTGATTTTCCACTTGACTGCCATGGACTGGCCAGCCAGGGGACACACCCTGAGCAGCTGGGCCTCACCTCTGACTGACCTCGCCTACCCAGCATCAATCCCAAAGATGCTGGAACTGTATCCTGGTGGGTTACCTTGGCAACCTCACAATGTCAGCTGTTAGAATGTCCTAGGGCAGCAGCTTTTAATTCTATCACAGCGGTCTCATCGGGGGTCATGTAATAGTGCTGTTTTTCCTCTGCTCACACTTCCTCCCCCTATGATTTAACACTAAGTACTCGGGGAGGGAGCTGAACACGGGGAAAACCAAGCTATTACAGCACAACAGGTCACAGATGGCTCCAGAACTGGGATCCCGAGTGTTCGCAATCAATAAAACGCAAGCCCCAAGTTAATGAGGAAACTGGTTCCCCTCACAGCCCCAGTAGAAAGAAGAGCAGTTAAGCCAGCCCAGGCAAGTGTAAGAAGCAGCCGTGGCCAGACTGTTCAATTCCTAGAAGAGCTGGGTTCAAGGAGCCCCCCAGCTGGAGCAGTTCTCTCCCTTGGCCTCAGCAGCATCATCCCACCCTGGAGATAATTAAGGCCATGGGTACCAGCAGCCGGGGCAGTTGTGCTGCATCCCAGCTTCGCTGAGGCTTGGAGAGAGGGAGAACCCCAGCTAACCTTCTGTTCTGCCCACCTCTTTCCCACCCTCACCACCACCCCACCTCACTCAACCCCTCTCTCCCAGCTTAGCTCAGAAACGCTCAGTGCCTGCTATTCTGCAGAGAGCAGTAACAACTTCTGCAGAAAACAGACCCATCAAAAGCTGCAGAACCCGGCTTCCCTGGTGGCACAGTGGTTGGGAGTCCGCCTGCCGATTCAGGGAACGTGGGTTCGTGCCCCGGTCCGGGAAGATCCCACATGTCGCGGAGCGGCTGGGCCCGTGAGCCATGGCCGCTGAGCCTGCGCGTCCGGAGCCTGTGCTCCGCAACAGGAGAGGCCACAACAGTGAGAGGCCCGCGTACCACAAAAAAAAAAAAAAAAAAAAAAAAAAAAGCTGCAGAACCTGGGAGCTACTGACCTTATTGTTTATTTGCAGGACCACGAAAACCAGATCATCTCCCGGGCAGCTGAACAGCAACATTTCAGGGCTGGCAGGAGAGATAAGCAAACTCATATATGCCCTGGAGGTACAGGAATTATTCATCTTTATCATCACTGTTAATATTTTAAGTGGGTTTGCAGCCACAGTGAGATCACAGTTTGGCCAGCTGCTCTGTAATAAACGGCTGCAGAAAGCTGGCCCCATGTAGGGTAACATTCATTCCCATAAGAGTTCCTATAAGGTGCCCCAGAGCCAGTGGTTTCAAAGGAGCCCCCTGCCCTGCGTGCACTGTGACGGTCACAGCCTCACAGACACGCCACTGGCGAGTCCAGAATGGAGCAGGGCACCTTCATGCCAGTGTCCAAACATGCCCTGTGACCCCCTCAGCCGTGTGGGAGTGTGAATTGGGGTGGAGCAGGGAGCTTGTCAGGATATTTTGTATGTTTGTATTGATGGGCCAAGGCCAGGGAATTTTATCCAAAGTGTAGTCAAACTAATACTTTGCATCTGCCACCCATAGGCACCACCAATTTGAGGAAATGTTCAGATGATTGCCAAATGTTCCATTCACCCCAATACAAAAAAAAAAAAGATTGTTATTCTGCTCCTGAATCCACTCTGCATTTCACCTCTGAATTCCCAATCTGTCTGACAGGCAGTTCAGGGGAGCAGGGGCCCTCCTGTGGCTGAGATAGAATTTGCTCTCTGGAGCAAAGAGCTGCGAGAGAATAAATTGCAGGAATATAGTATGAAGCACACTGCTGTTGGCAGCCTGAGGAAGCCTCTGGCTTTACCAAAAGCCGTCCACATCCATACCCCTTCACTGGTTATTCCATTCATGGGACACACCTATCAACTCGCATTTGTGAACAAACTTTATTACCAGAGATAGAAAATATATATATATATATATATATATAAGAATATGTAGGAAGCCTATATATTCCACAGATGTAAAAAAATAAAGGAGATGGTGGAAATAACTCACTAAATAAATGATGGGATAATATTTTGATATATGAACTGATCTGATTTCCCTTCCCCCTCTGTATTTCTTTTTTTTCTTTTTTTAAATCTTTTTTTTTAATTGACTTATAGTTGATTTACAATGTCACGTTAGTTTCAGGTGTACAGCACAGTGATTCAGTTATATACATATTCTTTTTCAGATTCTTTTCCCTTATAGATTATTACAAGATGTTGAGTATAGCTCCCTGTGCTATTCAGTAGGTCCTTGTTGTTTATGTATTTTATATATAGTAGTGTGTATATGTTAATTCCAACCTCCTAATTTATCCCTCCCCCACCCCCTTTCCCCTTTGGTAACCAGAAGTTTGTTTTCTATGTCTGTGAATCTGTTTCTGTTTGTAAATAAATTCATTTGTATCATTTTTTTAGATTCCACATATAAGCAATAACATATGATATTTGTCTTTCTCTGTCTGACTTACTTCTCTTAGTATGATAATCTCTAGGTCGATCCATGTTGCTGCAAATGGTATTATTTCATTCTTTTTTATGGCTGAGTAATATTCTATTGGACCCCATTGTATTTCTTGTTATGCTGTACCAACCCTCTTCCCACCAATTTAGACAGCTAGAGAAGGCATCATTTGCCACCAGGGAGAGTTACCATGACAATACCAGAAAAAAAAAGCCAAATTCTTGGTTTTGGGGTTTCCAAAGTCAAGGTCCAAATATGAAATGAAAAAGATATGGAAAAATGTGAAATCAAGCATTGTCCCCTATCATATCTCCTTTCCTTCCTCTACCCACCACCATCCCATACACACACTCACGCACACACACACACACACACACACACCTTTCAGGAATAGATCGAAGTTGCCAGACTGGAGCAGGGGGAGGAGGGAGAGACAGAGGGGCTATGTCAATAGGGTGCAATTCACAGGACTCAGGGACTGATCAGAGGCAGAATTCAGAAACCCAGCTCCCTCTACTCAGATGAGAATCATCCATCTGTAACAACTTGGGAACCCTGTATACAACCAGACAACAACTCTTGGAGCTTGACATTTGGAAATGAACTCCCATCAGTAGCAGCCAGAGCACCACCTGTGGGTCATCACTCTTATTCCTTGAGTTCAGTCCTCATTTGATAGCTAGGATGCTGTGAAGCACCTGAGACAGAGTAGGGCCCTGCCACCCTGAAGGAAGTGAGAAGACCCAGGAGTATGAGAGATACTCCCACTTATTTCCCATCAGACCTGTCCTTAGATGAGCCTGAGTGGACCAGCTCAGGATCTTCCTTGCAAGGCAGGACTGTGGTGATCATCAGTGCTGTTCCTCCAATATTTCTGGTCCCCTCCTTCTGGTCCCATGGTAGAATTGCTCTTCCTGGCTCCTTGTGGTTGGGAGAGGCTATATGGCTAGTTCTGGCCCACAAATTGTGAGCAGAAGTGATGTATATCAATCCACAGCAATTATTTAATTGTTAGGACAAGACCTTCCAGAGCTCTCTCTTCTCTCTAGCAAGGCTACTGGCAACATTCTATATGGTGGCTGCTCCCCAGTCTAGGTCCATGAATGGTTGTGAGAAGCTGAACCCTCCATCAAACCTGTAATGATCACGGAACATGAACAAGAAATGACCTGTTGTAAGCCACTGAGACTACAAGTCGTTTGTTTCTGCAGCACAATATCCTAATTGATTATTACCTATTAGAATCCATCAAATGTTCTGGAAGACATCACAAGCATGTCTGGGAGCTGGAAGAACAAAGGAGGGACCCAATTAGAGGAGCATTTCCCATGTTAACCTGGAATCCTGGTAGTTCTCAAGATGTCCAGCTAGAAAAGTCCATATTGAAAAGCAATAAGAGTTGTTATTTACTTGCTCATTTAATGTTGAAGTATTTATTGAGGACCTAATGTGTGCCAACACTATGCTAGGATACAGCGGGGAAGGAACAGGTACTGTTGGGAGAAAGCTTTCAGTCTAGCAACATTCAGCAGTTAATAATGATTGAAAATGAATCATTTTCTATCATTAGGGCCCAGAGAAATTGAGAGATTGGCCCAAAGTAATACAATTAATAAATGGTAAACTGGGACTTAAACTTGAGTTTTTTGAATCCAAATTTTGTGCTATCTTCACTATCCCAAATGACTTTAAAGTAACAGCATCTGTATTGCTTCAAGTCTGCTCGAGCCGGCGAGATTTAATTCTAGGCTACCTTATGCCTTTCTCCGTAATGTTGGCTGATACCTGAAATGTCTTTAACAAATACAACTTTTTATTCCATAATTAGTACCTAGCACAAGGCCTAACAAATAATAGGCACTCTCTAAATGTTTTTTTAATGAGTGAAGCATGTTTGAATGAATAAATGAACGAAATAAGAAGGCTTAAATACTTACAACTATTGATCTAAATATTAGGGCTTCCCTGGTGGCGCAGTGGTTGGGAGTCCGCCTGCCGATGCAGGGGACACGGGTTCGTGCCCCAGTCTGGGAAGATCCCACATGCCGCAGAGCGGCTGGGCCCGTGAGCCATGGCCGCTGAGCCTGCACGTCCAGAGCCTGTGCTCCACAACGGGAGAGGCCACAACAGTGAGAGGCCCACATACCGCAAAAAAAAAATAAATAAATAAATAAATAAATAAATAAATAAATAAATAAATAAATATCAGACACACTCAGTCTCACTTGTACTAAACCACAGCCAAATAATCACTCAACATAAGTGTCATTCCTGATATGGAGGAATACTTTTTTTTGAAATATTGATGTGCTTTCCAATCCCAATACTTCCTGTTATCTTATCCCTTTTCTTTGATTTGGGAACCAATCATACATATGGCATCTATAGCCCAAGGAATGGTAGTTTCAGCAAAAGGGCAAAGAAAAGCTTTTGAGGCCTTGAAAGCTTGGACTTTTGAGTTTCAAATATCCAAGGGGACTCAAACTTTAGAAAGAAAAAAAAGAGGCAGAAAAAAATCTCCCCAACTTCTCAGAGTGCATAACATAACCCTAGGCTGCAGGCAGGGAGAAGAATGTGAGGAGGAGTGGGAGTGAATGGACATTGTAGGTCCCTGAGAAAGGGAGACACAATATCCTGCCCCTACAGTTTAACCAGAAGGAAGGGGAGCAAATTCCACTCCACATGGTACAGTAGTTTGTATTGAACCAACTCTCCTACAGATAAACTCTAGACAAGCTCTAAAAAATAACTCTCTGGAGGCAGTGGAAAGCAACTAAAAATAGGCATAAGCTGGAAGGGAGTCCACATTTGAAAAATGGAAACATCCGTGGGTGGGTTTTCCATTCTTTTATGGCTTTTCACCTGAGGCCAGGCCCCTTTAGTCCCTGAGAGGGCAGCCAAAACTTTGACAGAAACCCACAGTCATACCAGCTAAGGAATCAGAGGACAGAGGACAGAGTTCAGAGTGATCACAGCAGCTGGAGAGGGAGAGGCAGAATCCCCAAAATGAGAGAGCCACAGATGGGAAGCACCAGACTGTATAACCACTGGCTGACCCCTGAAGTAGACTCCAAGCAGTGCCCATTGCAAAGGTGACCAAGTCTGGAATTTTAGTTCAGCAAAGTTAACTGCCTGCTAACATTTGTAAAAAATAATATTCTTGAGAGTAAGATAGCAGAATCCAGAGTCTTGACAATATATCATTCACTAATGTCCACAATACAATCCAAAATTACTAGACATTTTTAAAAAGGAAAATGTAACCCATATCCAAGAGAAAAATTAATTAATGGAGGCCAACCTCAAGATGAGCCAGGTGTTGAAATAAGGTTAGGATGTTAAAGCATCTGTTATAACTATACTCAGGGATATAAAGGAAAATGTGTTTGTAATGAAGGAACAGATAGGAAATTGCAGCAGAGACCTAGAAACTACAAAAAAAGGAACCAAATGGAAATTCTAAAACTGAATACCTGAAATAAAAGTGAATAATATTGGTGGGTGGTATAATAGAAAACTGAGATGTGTTTGGAAGAACCCAAGTACAGAAGGGACTCATGGCTCCTTCACCAAGCAGAGCTCAGGGTGGCACCCAGCATGGTATGTCTGGACAGATGGATCTGAAGAAGACCATAACCATACCATACTGTGGAAGAAATAAAATGACTCCTGAGGACCTGAGGGAAGCACGGAAGTCATAAAATAGTCCCACAAAGATTCCTGTAGTGAGTGAAGGCACAAAAGCAGCAAAAATGCTCTCATGTACTGAAAGAAGCTGAGAGATCTGAACCAACAGGAGCCTTGTGACAAATCTTAGGGATAATACAGCAGAGAGCAGTACAAAACAATAGGCAACCAGAGGATCCGAAGATGTCCCAACAGAAGCCATCCTGGATGTAGATGACACCGATCGGTTTTGCTAATCCTGCTAAGGGTTTGGCACAATACGAGCCCCCCAGAGCTTATGCGCAAGTCTAGGGGAGCTGGGGCCAATCCTGAAACTGACTGGGAATTAGTTTCCACCATGTCTGCCCCCCTGAAACGTTGTTATAGGAACATAAGTTTTATTCTTAGTATATCTTAGTACCTACTATGCTAATAGGTAAGTGTCTGTCTGATATGAGAGGGGAGATTAGACACTTGAAGGATGACATTGACGATTAGCAAACAAACATAAGGTCCTCCTCCCACCCCTCCCTGTGCCGTATAGAAGAAAACTCTTAACAGTTAGCATATGGCTCAGGCTCTACACTGTGAGCACAGCTTCTCAAGGTATCTGCTTTTTAAAAAACCTTTCCAAACATGATTTCTTATAAAAGGGGTTTCCTTCAAGAGGTTTTGTTAACTGAGATTTAACTGCCTTGCCTGTTATGTAGCCATTTACTCCTCTCCTATTTCCCCAGCTGCAGGAGGGATCTCATGGTTCTGATCTAGTCATTTCTCCATTTCCTGGGATGCTCTGGCTTATAAACTCATATGATGAATGAATAAATAACAAAGGAATGAATAAGTGAATACATAGGATAAACAGGTGAATATCATTTGTCTTAGTCAGTCTAGGCTCCTATAATTAAAAACCATAGACCAGCTAGATTATAAACAACAAACATTGATTTCTTATAGTTCAGGAAGCTTGAGAAGTCCGTGATCATTCCCTGCCCCCCACCAGATTAATTGTCTGATGAGGGCCCACTTCTTAGATAACCAACCATCTTTTGATATATCGTCACATGGTGGAAAGGACCAGGGGCCTCTGGGGCCTCTTTTTTTTTTTTCTACCTTTTGGCC
Organism: Mesoplodon mirus; assembly: GCF_964341445.2. Lineage (NCBI taxonomy): Eukaryota > Metazoa > Chordata > Mammalia > Artiodactyla > Ziphiidae > Mesoplodon > Mesoplodon mirus. The sequence continues at coordinate 29,781,461 of NC_138982.1, read as the reverse complement.
GCATGGCATGCAGGATCTTAGTTCCCCAACCAGGGATCGAACCCATGCCCCCTGCAGTGGAAGCATGATGTCTTAACCACTAGATCGCCAGAGAAGTCCCTGGGGCCTCTTTTATAAGGGCACTAATACCATTCATGAAGGCTCCACCCTTATGAACTAATCACCTCCCTAAGGCCCTACCTTCTACTACCATCACCTTGGGGATTAGGGTTTCAAATATGAATTTTGAGGGGATGCGCACATTAAGACCATTCATACCAGGAGCTAATACAGAACTTATAAGTTGGATTAATAATGTCTCTTGAAAAGCCCACGCTTTCCCTCCTCCTAACTCATTCTGTTCTACCTGTCCCTTTGTGAAACACATTTAGGGGGTTTAAATGCCAGTGGCTCCAGGCCCACTTTCCTCCCTCCCAATGTCTGTTGTCTCTCTACTCAGTTGAAATGGGAGTTTTGGAATAGAGCTCTCCATTAGTCACCACTGAGGCCTTTTCTCTCAGCCCTAGTGTTCCCAGGCCCAAGTATCAAGAGTCAGGCTGACAGCCCTGGCAGCTTGGGGAAAGAGCATGAGAGACTTTTTAACAGGCCTAAGGCCTGTTTTTGGCATGCAGCCTCTGCTAAGCAACAGCTGGACCACAATAGGCCAGCTTCAAACATCTGCCTTCTTCTCCAAGCATTAGTATAAGCTTTGCTAATGCTATTATTAAGGAATTACCAATATTTTTCAAGTGTTATCAATTCCTGAAAAGACAGCTAGTAAAGTCATGCAGGACAAGACCTTGGTGGTCAAGACACCACAAGGCAAGGTCTTATTCTCACCTCTCCTCTCTTCAGGTCATTATACTGATCTGATTATCTTAAGGAGGGAAACTCTGGCTCCAAAAGCCACCTCACTCTGTCTTTGCTCTAATTCCAGTTAGAGGTTCTAACCAAGAATCTGTAAGTAAACTTCATTTTAAATAATTGAGAGGGTGCCAGGAAGGGTTCTTGTTGCACACTAGAGACCTGGGCTCTGATTACCTTAAAGTGTAAAGAAAATCAGAAAAAGGCTTTTGGGCAGCTCACAGAATCAATGGGAACACTGAAGAACCAGGCTTGGGCAGTGTAGCTAATTGTATCTTCCAAAGATGGCCTGCAGCAGTATCACCTGCCCTGTGTTCTCTTCCAGAACCTTACCATTCCCCCATCAAAAGAGGGGGTGTCTAATTTCCCTCTCCCTAATCTGAGCAGTTTGTGATGCACCTGTAACCAGTAGAATGTGGTATAAGTGAAGCTGTGTGACTTCTGTAGCTAGAAGGTAATGAAGCTTCCACTTAGATAGCTGGAATTCACTCACGAAACATATTGATAGCTACTGTGCAAGCAGTCCAACAGCTTTGAGGTCACCATGTTGTGGGGAAGCCCAAACTAGCCCTCACAGAGACCACACAGAGAGGACCTGAGAGCAGTAACATGAGGAAGAGATGCCCAGTCAGTCCCAGGCCACTCCAGCCCCTCACTGACACACCACCAGAACCACCTAGCCTTGACTTCCACTAATCCTGATTCACAAAAATCATGATAAAAACTAAATGACTGTTGTTTTAGTCACTAGGTTTGGGGGTTATTTGTTATGCAGCAATAGCTAACCAGAACAGTCGGGAGCAAAGGAGTGTAAGAAAAAGATCAGAAACAGTTTGTTTAAGCAGGATGCTCTCACCAGGTTGATTTCCTCCACCTGCCCCAGACTTTATATTGCTGAGTTCCTGGTGTTAGAGAGATAGATGAGAAAATGAGCAATGAATGAATGGAAACCTTGAAATTTCAGTGGCATACAGATTGTTTTCTTAAGTATAAAGCTAATAACCTGAAGCAAACCCCCCACAGTCTCCTCATCGCCCCCATGCCTTTCCTCCTCATCCCTACTACAAAACAAACCTAAGCCAAAGATATCAGGTGGTGTTTTGTCTGTGGAGGCACCTGTTTTTGTGACTCTATCTTCTTTTTAAAAATAGGGTTATAATTTTTAGATGCTCATTTTCCTATTTAAAAACACTGGTTAGAATATGCAAGAAAAATTCCACTAAGCCTTTTAAAACACACACATACATGCACACCTTGTGTGGACTCATGCAATCTTCAGATCATTTGGATAGAGAGCCCTTTGGCTCACAAAGGGACAATGACAATAAGCATTCCTGTTACTTTTAGAGAATGCCAAGTTTACCTCACCTTTGAGTTTCTATTTTTGGTTCTCCTTTTAACACTCAGAAGAAACTTTCATTAGCATTTTTACTTAAGCAAAACCAAGACACAATGAACTGCTGCTTCAGGATTTTCAAACCTTGACGTCTGGGAATTTCCCAGAAAGCATTATTAATATTACAAGTAAAATGTGTTCAGGAGGGAAAGTACAGCCCCTGACTCATCTGGTTAACCACACAGCAAGTAGCGCATCATCTATTCCTGATACATAAACCCTCCTGGGTGTTGGAATGACAACGATAACCCACAAATGACAGCATTGTCTCCCAGATGGTGGAATCCTGGAAAGCCAGAGCTTTTCCAGGCGTGTTTGCCAGGAGGACTACCAACGGATGTTTCCAGAACTTGGCTTGTCTGGGCTGCCAAACAGGACCAGGAAAGATGAGGCCATCATGCACATTTGCATAAAGGCTAAGGATTCATGATGTCTTAGGGCTCCAGACTCTGTCACTGAACAACAAATCACACCAAAACACCAGTGCTCCACTGCCTGTTATGACCTAAACTGGGAATCACAGAGTAACATTTCCACCATACTCTGTTATTCAGAACAGTCACATCCACCCAGATTCAAGGGGAGGGACATAGACGCCCTCCTCCAATGAGAGAAGTTGAGTTGTAAGAAGAGCACGTGGGGTGAGAGACATTATGGCCGCCATCTTTGGAAATTACAAGTTGCCACAGGTCAGGTTCTCTAGAAGCAGAACTTGAAATAGGGATTCTTGTGTAGTCACTTATTAAGGAACAGGGAAGGAGGAGAAGCTAAGTGAGATGTGGTTTCAACTGAGCTCTAGCCTCAGCCCCATCTCGGGAGGAGCTCTGGAGCATATATTGTTATGTAGCATCTGTCCTGCATTGAGGCAAAGAAGTAGGGCTCTTGTACACTGACATTAGTCAACCACTAGCTCAAAGAAGCCCCAGGTGATGGGTTGTAACTCCCAGGTACGTCAGAGAGAGTCAACTCCACTTTCCTAAGGGCACTTCTCAGGTAAGGACTGCCATGGGAGCCATTAGCAGCAGCCAGTAGAAGAACCACTGGGAATCTGGGTGAGGTGCAAGGGCCTCTGAGGGCATATTCAGGGGCTAATTTCTATAGGGACTGGCAGGTAAGGACCTGAGTCTCAGGTAAGTCCAGGAGGTCCATCCTTAGGACGAGAGATGCTAAAGTGTTGAGTGGGAGGTGCATTCATGGCACATCAAGGTGTCTAATCCAAATGGGATTTGGGGAACCACTCAGAAGACATGTAGGGTTCAGGGCAGGAAATCTACTTAAATTAGCTTAAGCTAAAAAGGAAATATTTTGGATCGTGAAATGAGAAAGTCAATAGAAAGTGCTGACCCAGGCTGGATCCAGAGCTCAAGGAGTATCCTCAAGATCTGGTTTTCAGACTTCCCTGGTGGCACAGTGGTTAAGAATCCGCCTGCCAATGCAGGGGACACAGGTTCGATCCCTAGCCCGGGAAGATCCCACATGCTGCGGAGCAACCAATCCCGTGCGCCACAACTACTGAGCCTGAATTCTAGAGCCTGCAAGCCACAACTACTGAGCCCACGTGCCACAACTACTGAATCCCACGTGCCTAGAGCCCATGTTCCACAGCAAGAGAAGCCACTGCAATGAGAAGCCCACACACCGCAATGAAGAGCAGCCCCTGCTCACCACAACTAGAGAAAGCCCACGTGCAGCAACGAAGACCCAACGCAGCCATAAATAAATAAATTTATATTTTTTAAAAAAGATCTAGTTTTCTCTCTCTCTTTCAGTTCTTCCCGCCTTTTTGTGGGCTCTCTTCTTGGAAGCCTCTCCTTTTAGGGGGCAAGATGGCTGCCAATAATGCCAAGCTCATAATCTCTCCTCTCAGCAGCCCCAGCAGGGAAAGGGCTTTCCTTTCTCAATCATTCTTCCAAAAAATTCCCATCACTGAGTATCACTGGCTTTGAGCAGCCAGACTTGGTCACATGACAATCACTGAACTGATTACTGTGACCAAGATGATGTGATGTTCTGATTGGCCAGCCTGAGTCACATGCTCACCCTTGAGCTGGAGTTGGAGTTAATTTCACTAGAACTACAAAGATCAGGAGTAAAGAAGGGGCAATGCTGCAGGAAAACCAGTGAACAGGTGCCAGAATAAGAGGGATAAGACCAGACAGGGAAAATACCCCTAACAGAGGAAATTAAAGAGCATGTGGAGAATCCAGTCACTGGTGAGCTAGGACAACAGGGTTAAATGCTCATGAAAGGCCCATAGACCCCATTCAGAGTCAGGAGTCCTTCAGCCTATGTTGCATCTGATTCCTCTACCCAGGGAAAATTTTGATTCCAGAATTTGGAGCCAGAGTCACTAACATGAAGATTTAATCACCCAGGAGAGGCTATGTGGCTCCAGCATTGGGGCTGGAGGGATTTGAAAGCAGGAAGCCAAAAAGTCTTTACAATTTTATTCTCCAGATAAACCAGAGATCCTAAGTGACCACACAAATATTTAAAAACTCTAACCCTACATTTTGTTTGATCAAATTTCACATAAAGATTAGAGGTTTGAAAAATAAGACCTATGAAGAAAGTCAAAGAAACCAGGGAAAACAAACTGAAACACGCACGTGTGCATGCGTGCGCACACACGCACATCACAGAGATGGAAGTGTATTTTTAATTAAGTCATCTTCCTTATTTAAAAATATGGTAACTAGCCATTCTTGAGCTCTACTGAGGATGAAATAAAAGCAAATGGGCTTAATTGCAGCATTGGGGAATTAAACATGAGAAGGAATTTTTTGTTCAACACTGGCCTAAATTTTAAGCTCTATTTAATTGTAAGCTTCCTCTGGGTAAAAGGACTGTGTCTTCTTCATCTTCCCCTAAGTTTGAAACTGAAAACTCAGAGTAAAACAGAGAGATACATAGACCTGTACCAGATTCTGTAACTTCTAAGATTTTATGTATGGCTACAAAGGAAACTCATTTATCCGTTTTATCAGTTAGGAATATTTTGGCTGCAAGAATCTGACAAACTGACTTGAGTGATTTAAACAAATAGGGGATTGTTTTTCTTATACAATAAAAAGTCTCAAGGCAACAGCTTGCTGGCCCTGGTTTGCAGCTTATGATTCTTTTGGCCTTTCCCTCATGTTTGCAAGATGGTTGCTGCAACTCCAGGTATCACACCCATCTTCCATTAGAAGAAAGAAGGAAGAAGGAAGAAACAACACCTATTTGGGGGAAGTGTTTGCTTTTCCAAAAACCACAAAGAAAACACAAACTTGTGTCTTATTGGTCAGAATTACATAACTTGGCCACCTCCAGCTAAAAAGTAGCTATAGATAAAGGGTTGAGAATGGGAGTTAGATCAGCCAGATCCATGGTATTGCATTATTTTTACAAATACATACCTGTGAACATGGTGTGGACAAGTAAATATTTGCTCCAGGAAAGGACTTCATTCCTGGAATTTAGGCAGACCATTTGTCTCTCGTATACGATCTCAGCTTTCTAAGTCAACTAACCATTTGTATTTGGCTCTGTATCTTGGTGTGGGGAATGCGCCTCCAAGACTTAATCATCAGATTCTAGTGGGACTGTTGTACCCAGGAAGGATGTCCTGGCCACAGGTGTGTAGGCACGTGACCTGAGCCCAGCCATTCATCATAACCCAACCACTTGGTCCCAGTGATTGGTCTACAAGTGGTCATGTGACCCTAGCAGGACCAATCAGACTTATCCCCCAGGATTGTTTATTTAGAGGTACAGAAAAAAAAATCATTTTTGGTGGTAGAACTGGAAATGGGCTGCTGGCAAACATCTTCCCCACGTGGAGAAAGCATGTCTTTAGAAGGAGAAAAGGAGACCACAACCACACAGGGACGTGCAGAATTTAGAATGCATGTGAGAGCAAGGGAAAAAGAGCTAATTACAATCTTGTTTAAGTCTCTGAATGTCATTGTGAGTGGACTTCCCCTTATGTGAGCCATAAATCTGTCTTTTTATCAAACTGATTTAGTTGACTTTCTATCCACTGTACTTGGGATTCTTGATTAATCAAGAGCTTAGACAAACACACCCAATAAGGTAAATGCCATTTATTTGTAATTAAGGAAGAAGTTTGCCAAGGGGAAATGGGAGAAATGATTCATGAACTTATATTGAGCTTAGAAGACTTTTAAAAGCACTTAGACATATCATAGTGTGCAAGTACTACGGTTAAACAATGACGGTTTCTATAATGGTTTCTTGGGGTTCTTTTTAGAGGCCATTTAAAAATCTCTCAGATGAGCTGTGTGCCATCTGCCCCTCTACTATGATTACTTTATATATTGGAAAATACTTGGAAGGGGGCTTAGGATGACAGGCTGGTCAGATAGGAATGGACTAAAATAGGAGTCAGACATCTGAGTTCCCACCTGTGCTGTGTGGCCTAGTAAATGTTACTTGGCCTCTCTGGGCTTCAGTTTCTTCATCTGTTCAACCAAAAACATGAACCAAAGCCTTCTGAGGCCCACTTTGCCTCTGCTGTTCTGTGTCAATGCGATCACTGAGACTGACACCTGATTTTACCCATAGGGCCCAGGGGCTTGCCTAGGCTCCACAGCAAGGACATAGTCTAGAACTGAGACCTCCCGACTCCCAGACTGTCCTCAAAGTCAGACTAACCTCCTTACCAATTATAGGAGAGCGGCAGGGGCCGGTGGGCTGATAGAACCTACTTTCATTTGTTGGAGAGCATCTGACTATTTTAACTCCGTATCGCCAAGCATGGGAATGAGGCCCAGATCACAGCTCAGTCCCCATGTGGACCACTAACTTCCCTCTCTTCATGGCCCAGGGGTTACCCCAGTGAGAGGCCACCATCATGCAAATGCATGCACTTGGCACAGAAGAGTGCAAATGTATCCTGGGGGCCTATGGGGAATAACGGGAAAAGCCATTTGATGTCCACCATCTCTGAGTGGGTCTCTGAGTGTATGAAGAAGCTGCATACAAAATTATCATCCGAGAGGGAGGTGAGATGCCAAAGGGTGAGGGTCAGCCCCCGGTCCTACTAACAAGGACAGCGTGGTGAGGAATCCATGGAGCAGGGCATGAGCTGGGTCAGTGTCTCTCCACAGTCGCATCTAGGGAGAGAGACATAGGTGCTCCAGCGTGATTCAAAATAAAAGAGGGGGCTTCCCTGGTGGCACAGTGGTTGAGAGTCTGCCTGCCGATGCAGTGGACGTGGGTTCGTGCCCCGGTCCAGGAAGATCCCACATGCCATGGAGCGGCTGGGCCCGTGAGCCATGGCCGCTGAGCATGCGTGTTTGGAGCCCGTGCTCCACAACGGGAGAGGCCACAGCAGTGAGAGGCCTGTGTACCACAAAAAAAAATTTTTTTAATAAAAAAATAAATAAATAAAATAAAAGAGGGAGGAGGCATGCAGAGCTCAAACATGTTTGAAAAGTTCTACGTTCAATAGATTTGATGATGCAGACGCAGTCTTTAACATCCTTAACTCCTGTAAACCTCCAAGCAGGCTGAGGCTGCTTGAGGAGATTTTCTTTCTGTGAGTCAGCGGTTTGCTCCCAGTTGCCCTACCAATTTGCCTAGGAAATCTCTTTCGAAAGGATCACTTGGGTTGATAAGTGTGTCCTGGAGCAACGCTGAACTAGTCGATGCCAGTAGATCAGCGTTTTCTAAACATTTTTGACCATGACTCACCACCATTAAGAAATACATTTCAGCCCATGACTTGTTACAAACACACCTGTCTGTAAAAACTGAAAGCATTCAGGACACAAAACTGGCCCCTTCTTTCTGTGACAGAACCTGATACTTACACCTTGCTCTGTTCTACTCTGTTTCAGTTTCCTTTTTTTTTTTTTTAATGGTAGTTGAGACTCACTCAGTTGACTCAGTGATGGGTCACAGGCTACAATTTGGAAAATGGTGCTTCTCATCCTTTGAATGGCTATTTTTGAGTGCCTAGGACTTTGCTTCCTCTGTGTACAAGGTGTCTTGGGGGCTGCTTTCCTGTTCTGGAAAAGGCAGAAACTACACGAAGCACACCGCCATTCCTTCCCCCTTCAGGAAGCTAACGGTGGCGGCAGGGCACTGAGGAAACTCTGAACTGCAACACAGAGCAACGTAAAAGTCAGCAGCTAGGAGGTGCCGTCATCGTGAAGCCTTCAGGGTGTGACTGGGGGCTGAGCCAGGGCTGGATCCCTTCTTCACCACTTCATTCCCTCCCTCTCTGTGAGTCTGGATCTTCTGAGAAGCAGATGCCAAGACGGGATGCACCTTGCAAGGCTTCTATCAGAGGAGATTCCTGCTGGGGATGCAGGTCTGGCCCAGGTGGAGGAGTGAGGGAAGGAGGATTGGGTGGGAGCGTTCTAGACTGCTGTGAGGTCTGGCCGGTTCTGTTAGGGAGGCCTCGAGCCAAAGCTGGCCGTCCAGGGGTCCCATGTCTCCCAGGAACAGGACTGCCTCAGGGCTCTGCTGTGTTTGGTCCCTGGTGTGGCCTCCACCTCTGAGCACAGTCACAGGGCCCTGATCATCTGTGCTCCCTGTGCCTGGAGGTCAGCTGGGTGGGTCCTCATGGCCGCCACCCCCTCCTTCTCCTCTTTCATCCAATGCACATTAAGTGTCTCTGCCCTAAGCCAGCTACTGTGCTAGGGGCTGGGAAGATGGTGGTGAGCCAAACCTCGTCCCTGCCTCCTGGGACCCGCAGTCTGATGGGGCCACAGACAGGAGGACAGAATTCCACCAGATGTGCCGAATGACCACTGTAAGAAACGCTCCCGAGTGGAGGACCCTGGAACATTCCAGAACGTTCCCTCAAATCCCTTCTCAGTCACTCCCAGCCGCCACCCTCCAGAGGCAACCACTATTCTGTTTTTATTTCCACCACAGATTAATTTTGCCACAAAGATGTAGAATCGTGTATTAGGTACTCTTTCGTAGCTGGCTTCTTTTCACTCAGCACAATGGTTTGGGACCCATCCCAAGTGGCTGTGGAGAGTTGCTCGTTCCTTTTGTTTGCTGAGCAGTGTGCCTTTGTAAGAACAGGCAAACTTTGTTTATCCACTCTTATGTTGATGCACTGGGCTGCTTCCAGTTTGGGGTACTGTGAATAAATCTGCTATAAACAATCTTGTTAAGTACTTGCTTTTTATTATAACAAAAGCTAAAATGTCATGAACTTGAAGCCTCAGTAAAAATCTCCAACTAAGCCTGATAGTCTTTCGAATAGAAAAATAAGCAAGTAAGAGTTATCCTTTGTGGTGGGCGTACAATGTGCCAGGTGTCTGTGGAGAGTTTTTCTCCCATCAATCCTTCCATTTCATTCCCACAGTCTTGTCTTCCAGATCAGCAAACTGAGGCTTAGAGCGGGAACTGACTTGCCCAAGTACTAATAGCTTATATGTGGCAGACCTTATTCGCCTTTTGGAAAGTGGCATGAATATCAATAATGATCTCAAGGCCAAGAAGAGATGAGTATGGTGCTTTGCTTTTTCAGTTATCACACTTTATTATGACACTGACATCATTTTTATTTGCCTTCTGTGATGGGCCTTAATTACAGTAAGGGAAAGTAGAGAGCCAAGGATTACAGCATTAGAAAAAAAAAAAGAGCATTCCTTTACTAAGAAATCTTCAAGAACAGCAAGGAACTTAAAAAATTAATGATGCATTAAAAAAAAACTTTCCTATAAGAAAATTAGAAAAATTAGAAAAGAATAAAAGCTCCAGAAGACAAGGGTTTGATCAGTTTTTTGTTCATATCTAAAAGCAGATATGACCAAATTGGAATGGTTTGCAGGAATGTTTTATAGGAAACCTGTAAAGGAAGGAAAGAAAGATTCACAACTAGTGTTTATCTAGTATACCCTAAGTGCCAGGAAGGTCCTCTGCTGGATAACTTACCTACATTTAACTCATTTCATCCTCCCAGCAACCTCAATATCCATTCCCCCCCTTCTTTCTTAGTAATGGAACTCCTGATTTGTAGCTAGATAAGTGGCCTCACAGCTTCCTTTGCAGCTAGATTTAGAATTTGCTGAGTTCTGACCAATGGGATGTAAGCAGAAGGGGCATGTGCATCTTCCAGGAAGAGAGTGACCTTAAAGAGAAGTGCTCTCCTTTGCCCCTTCCTCCTTCCCAATGAATGGAAACAGATGTGATGGTTGGAGCTAGAGTGGCCATTTAGGACTATGAAGTAGAAGAAATGCAGTGAGAATGGCAGAACAAATATATAGAAAGCCTGGGTATTTGATTACCATGGAGCCACCATGTGAGTTCTGGACTGTACCTCTCCAGAATTTGTTTATGTGAGAGAAGAATGCACTTCTCTTGTTTAAGCTACTGTTAGTCTGTATTTTCTGTCATTCTAACTGAAGCTAATCCTGAAATAGGAGGCATTGCCATCCCCATTTTACAGATGAAGAGACTGAGCCTCAAGTTTACATAGCTGGGGTACACTCTGGTTCCTTGAGAATAATGCCTCACCCTTGAGGTTGGTTGATACCCTGACTCCTAGAGCTGATAACACTGAGGTGCAAAATATCCTCTTTGTGTTTCACTCACTGGGCTGTGTGCCCACAAATTTGGGGAACAGGCCACACATTCCTTAAAGGTTAGCTCTGGAGAGGCTTCCAATCACTGTGGGAGTGAGGCCAGGGTTCCAAGAGCAACAGACCTGGGTATAGTAAGTGACCCGTGTTCTGGGAAGCCCCAGAACTTGCTGTTGTAGAAGAAAAGGGGGGACTTCCCTGGTGGCGCAGTGGTTAAGAATCCGCCTGCCAATTCAGGGGACACGGGTTCAAGCCCTGGTCCGGGAAGATCCCACATGCCAAGGAGCAACTGAGCCCGTGTGCCACAACTACTGAGCCCGCATGCCACAACTACTGAAGCCCGCTCGCCTAGAGCCCGTGCTCTGCAACAAAGAGAAGCCACCACAATGAGAAGCCCGAGCACCGCAACGAAGAGCAGCCCCTGCTCGCCGCAACTAGAGAAAGCCTGCGCAGCAACGAAGACCCAACACAGCCAAAAATAAAAATAATTAATTAATTAATTTAAAAAAGAAAAAAGGGGGAGTTGGCAGGGCTGTGATAACCAAAAGAGTCCATTGAAAGAGCTAGTGTTCCAAAGCATGGAGGCTTCTCATTGGTTGAGCTGCTACAGTCTCTGATTGGCTGGGCTGCCCTGGGCAGAGGGCAGTTTTCTTCCGGCTGGATAGTAAGTAGAGGTACCTTCTGATGGATTCCTAGACCTGAGTCTCTTCCTGTTCAGAGTAATTGATGATGCATGGTGGGGTGTGACAGCTCCCCCTCTGGGCCTGGCTCCAACTTTAGCTGAGGTTTCTTTAATCAGTTCCACAGGGTCCATCCTCAAACAAGATTAAACAAACATCCCTTTTCTCCTTGCAGACTGGGCTCCCCACCCTCCCATAACCTCTGCCCACACAAATCTCTCATACAATCAACAGCACCTTAGACTCAGCCGGAAAACACGCAGGGTATGGTTGCCAAACCCCAGCTGTGGGCCCAGGTTTTCAAGCACAAGGCAATTTTAGCAAGAAATTTGGTGTTCTTAAAATCAGGACTTGTACTTACTACATTTCCACCACGCAGTCTCAAAGAGAGTTGGCTCAAAGAAACCCAAACAAGCCATAAAGCAGCAAAAATTGTCTTTAAAGCCACCCCTGCCCCCTGCCAAGTCAAACACCCTCTCAAATTTCCTGCAGAACCCATATCCTCTACAGGTCTGTCTGGGTGCTGTTCCCTGTGACCCCTGCTCTCTGATGAAAGAATCCTTCTGATGTGGTAACAAGTACTGCAGGGATTATTGGGCTGGTTCCCCACCTACAGGACAGGAGGCTTTTGGGGATGGGGGCACACATTTTGTGCAAGAAGACCCCCAAATCCACCTGCATGCTTTACTGTCCATGAACTCAATCTCTTATGTGTCTTGCATAGGGTTATACCACTATTATTTAGATGTATACATGCGATATTGTGATGAATAATATTTCATTCAAAAGCATTATATAAGCATTAGGTAATCAGTAGATGCTGAATACACACCTACTATCATGTAAGAGTTAAACCCCTAGCTTAATGCTATTCAACAAGAACTTTCAGAAACAGTCCCACAGCTAGTGGTTCTCATGGTAGAGTTTCAGACACAGATGCAGTTTGGGGATGGATACGTGGAGGCCACCAGACTATTTGGTCACCTTCAAATCACACTGAGATGGGAGCTCAGCTTGTATACAGTGCAGCTGTACTGAGAAACACAAACCCACGGCCTTGAACTGGGGCAGCTGTGCCCAGGGAGCATAGTATGCACCACCTCCTTCACTCTCCTTGTGTGGAAGAGAGGGTCAGGCCCACATGCATCATGCACCCAGTGCACGGAAATCGTAACCCCAGGCAGTAAGGAGAGGAAGCAGAAAGACTGAGGCAACAAGAAGTGGGAACGTGTGCAGGCAAGCTACTGACTCGTTTCAGCCAAGACTATCTAATTGCAAGCAACAGAAACCGACTCTGGACAACTTAGGCCAGAAAGGAAGTAATAGAGGAAAAGCTGAAGAACCAGGCTTTAGAAAGGCTAGAAGGGAGACCATAGGAGCAGATACTTTAGGAGAGCTCCAACCATTTTCCATCCATGGTACTTTACCAAGACTGGGATTCTTTGGGAAGAGCATAAGATCGGCTAGAAGAGAGCAGGATACCATGGGTGGTAGCCTCCCCTCAACTCCCACCAAGACTGGGGGAGGCATGTCCCTCAAAGAAAACCAGAAACAAAGGGGAAGGATGCTGAGCATGGAGGAAACAGCAGGTGTCTATTCTCTTTCTAAGACTCTATCTCTCCATCTTTAAAGTGGGAATAACCTTAACTACATTATGAAATTCAGACCGTCGTGTGGTTCATGGGACGTGCCTAATAAGTAATAATCTCCAAACGTTTCCTCCAGAAAATAAAGGTGTTGTCATTGGCTTTCTAAAGAATGTATCCGCAGCACAGATGGAAGATTTTTCATGGCCAAACCTGCCATTTTATAGATCTCCTAAACCTCAACCTACAGAAGCAGTGGATCTCTGCAGGTTGATCCATCACTTCTCGCCAGGGGAATAAAAACTAGAGTTTTGCATGAGTCCTTTCTCGCAGGCAGGCTGAGGCTGCCACTCAGGACACCACCCAATGGACGACCCACCTGAAGTCAGGGGCTATGAGAGCTGTTCCTTTCTGGCATTGAATATCTCCCTCTGGCTCCCTGCCAGAGGGGATACATGTGCACTGAGGAAGTTGTTGCCGCCTGAACAATTTCATTGTAAAATCTTATATTGTTTTATTTCCCACTGATACACACACACACACACACATTTCCCTTAAAGAAAAGTAACACTAGGTCAAAGGTACATTTTGTCCACATATTTTTCAACCTTTGGGATTGCCTGTTCCAGTCTGGATGTGGGCACTTCCCAGGCACTGCCTGATGGATGGGCTTGCCTGTTTTCTCCACTTTTTCTTGGCTCTAATTTTTGCCAACTTAAACATTTTTGCTTAGTTTCAACATCTTCTTTCCATTGAACCAGGCATTTCTGTTGCTTCACCATTTCAGGGGTTTTTTTTTCTTGTCAAAATTATGAAATTTGACAGATTTAATTTACTGATAAAGGGTTATTGAAAGATGAGGCCATTGCAAGTTATGAATTTTTAAAAATCCAGCTCTGGTGAATTTGTTTGCAAAGTATGAACTATAAGACCCTTTCATCTTTCAGGGTTTTTTTTTAAAAAAATTATTTATTTTTTAACTTATTTATTTTTGGCTGCACTGGGTCTTTGTCGCTGTGCACAGGTTTTCTCTAGCTGCAGCAAGCAGGGGCTACTTTTTGTTGCGGTGCATAGGCTTCTCTTTGCAGTGGCTTCTCTTGTTGTGGAGCACAGGCTCTAGTCACGCGGGCTTTAGTAGTTGTGGCACATGGGCTCAGTAGTTGTGGCTCGCGGGCTCTGGAGCGCAGGCTCTGTATTTGTGGCACACAGGCTTAGTTGTTCCACAGCACATGGGATCTTCACGGACCAGGGCTTGAACCGGTGTCCCCTGTATTGGCAGGTGGATTCTTAACCACTGCACCACCAGGGAAGCCCTCAGAGTTTTTTTTTTTTTTTAGTGCTAAAAGTACAGTGATACTGTTGGCCTTCTCGGTCTGTTAAGGATTTTGTTTTCATCCTAAGAACAATGAGGAGACATTGAATGATATTTGACAGAGGATAAAATGACCAGATTTGTGTGTTTAGCAGATTTCTCTAGCTGTTGAAAATGGAATGGGGATAGGAAGTGGGAGGTGAGAATAGAGGCAATGAAGGCAGATAAAAGGCATTAATATAGGTGGAAGGTGGCAGCAACCTGGACCAAGATGGTGGCCGTGGAATTGGAGAGAAGTAGATAAAGAGGGAAGTGATTGAATTGGGTGATCAGGACAGACAGAGCTGAATCAAAAATGAAGAAGGTAAGGTAAATAATTCCATACACAAAAAGGCAGACTTGCATTCCTAATTAGAGTCTCTTCTTCGGAGCAAATATCTCAGCCAAAACATAGCTATTGGGGTTATATCCATTTCCTTTGAATATAACACCAACATCAAGAAAGTCAACCTCCAAACACCTAAATTCTTAATAATTTCAGAATATAAATGTTAATTAAAATAGACAATGTTGAATAACTAGCCTCTCAAAAGTTTCAGGAAAAATCCATCCTCCCCCTTCTCCACTATATACACACTTTAAATTGAACAGTAAGCATATTTGGAAAGAAGCATTCTCTTTTTTTCTCCCAAGGTGGATGGTGTTCTTACTTGAGTCATAAGTGTCAGAATAAAGAATGCCCATGAGGTTTTTGTAAAGTGAGATAAACGTTCTCAGAAGTATGGTTGTGGCTTTAAAAAAAAAAAAAAAAAACAGTTTTCCATAGAGTTCTCCTTTGGGAAGAGAAACTTTTCTTTATAATTTCTGCAACCACACAGAGATGAAGAATATGATAAAGGTATAATAGATCAATTATGGAAACATGGCTACGTTTTAAGAGCACACAGACTTCTTCCAGATACATCTTAAATCTGCAACTCAGGAATTCTCGATCAAAACAGGATTGAGTGCTCTTGTTTCTAAAATCACTCTGATTTCCTTCCTGTTAAATACTTAGCACCAATGACACCCTAAATCATCTCAAAAAGTGTTTGCGGACGAAAAACTGTTCAGAAAAAGACATTGTAGTAGTTAGGCTATCTGTATTTACCTGTATTTATTTACAAATAAAAAAACTGATTCTGGCTCTCTTGGACAGAGCGGGGTGTAATTGGAAGGACATTTGGGGTTCACTGACTTGACGGTAGGTTACGATCCCAGAACCAAGGGGGTTGTGAAAAGGACCACGTCCTAGGAATGACCTGCACATCCCTCCTTAGCCTGTGAAGAACCGGGACCACCACTGCCCCATGGTTTTCAGATTTTCAGAGCCTGGAAGGGAGGTTGAGCCCAAATGGCAAAGCCTTATCCCCTGACTGTATTCCTACCTCTAAGTCTCCACACGATGGAAAACCCCTCAAGAGGGGACAAGAGGGGAGAGTCACAGAGGGGAGTGGATGCCAGACAGCCTGGCACCCCTCCCCCTTCAGGGCCACCTCTCAAATCGTTCTTTCCTGGGTTCCTTGGATCTGATTGATTTATCCCAAACTGTTATAAAATCAGGTCTTACTAATTTGATATTATAAGAACTCATACAGGGGGTGGAGTGGGGTTTAACAATGGCATTGACAAAGACAAGAAAGATTTTTAATAAATGGAAGGTATCAATAAAACAGAAGATTGCTTAACTACTTAAGAGAATTAAATGTTTTGGGACCCTGATGAATTTATTGGTAGTCATACCACATAAATAGGTAAGCTACTGGGGCTGGAATTTTACTTTCAAGTGATAAATGATTCTTTACCTGTTAAAACTTAGCCTCTAAATGGCAGCGCTTAACTGCTTTTGAGCAAATAAAGTTTGATTTAAAAAAAGAAGAAGAAACTCGATTATTTAGACTCTCCACTAATTCAGGCTTTCCTTCTTATGGACAAGCCCCTTTGAAGATAATCCTTGAGTCATTAGTATTTTTGTAAATGTTACAATAATTAAGACTACTTCTATTTGTATAATAGTCCTTAAAGTATTTTCATGATTATTATCTTATCCAGTTTCCACTACCATAAGTTATACAAGGTAGCTAAATTATTCCCATTTTGCAGATGAGGAGCCTGACATTCAAGGAGCTTACTCAAATGACCAGTGAGTATCCAATCTTCTTTCCTTTATGCTTCCCATGGCCCCTTGCTGTTTTATATATATATATATTTTTCATAACCCACTTCTTATTACTGTTCCATAAGCAAATCCAGAATATGAAACTATAGAGGAAATCAATGCCAAGTCTATTCACCAACAAATGTTTACTGAGCACTACTGTATCAGTGAGGAAACAAGCTAAGCTGCTGTAACAAAGAGCCCCCAAGTACAATGGCTCAAACAAAACAGAGTTTGTTTCTCTCTCATAAGACCATCTAGGGTAGTGGGCAATGCAGGGTGGTTCATCCATAGGCCCACGTTCATTTTAGCTTGCCTACCTCCTAGGGCAGAGATGCCCCAGTTTTCTTGGTTCACAGCTCCCTTAGCATCTCAGGAATTTTTCATGGCACCTATAAGTCAAAAGAAATGCCCCAAAGATTTGTTTATTAATTAGTTTCAAATAATTTAATAATTATGTCTTTCTTAATGGCTTAGTACCTATGTGAAAAAAATATAAATAGATCAAAATAAGCAATAATATTTTAATTTCATTTTTAATACCACAGTTTCTTAATAGTAGTGCTGGGCAATGCATGACTTGGACTCAGATTGGATACCAACATCATTATTTCCTATTCCACATTGATATTTGCATAGTGCGTACTTTTTATCAAAGCAACCATCTGAAACCCAGCTTCACAAAGACATGACGTCATGACCTAATGTTCAAACATAAGCTATCTTGAGCTAGTAGTTTTATTCAGTATCTGAGAAGTTAACGCGTTTCCCTCAGAAATCTAAACTATTCTGCAGTGCTCCTATGTGTTCAGTGAGGCACCTCAGGGTGCCTCGACACACAGTTTGAGAACCACTGCCCTAGAGAGTTGTCCTTGTCCCCCTGGCTGTATGAGTCATTGCACTACACCAAGATATGACTTCTTCTGGAGGGGCAACGCCTGCCGACCTCTCTGGCAATCACTTCCTCAGCTCTTCCAAGACTCCTCACATTACATATCACACTAAGTTTCACACAAGTGTCACACCAGGAGGAGTGAGTGCTGATGAATTTCCCAGAAATGTCCTTGCTACCAGTCCTCAGCCAGTGGGGACTAAGCTTCCCCACCCGGCCTGCCTTACCCCAGTAAGAAGCCTACAGCAAAACTCACTCCATTTACAAAGTCACGGTGAGGATTTGTAGGCGCCTGCTTGTTCTCTGAAATGACCTACATCTCTCTAACCCTGTACTCACATGTGACACAGGTAAGACTTTAAACTGGATTGAATTGTAAGGAGAGAACGAGTTCTCCCTGCTTCGTGCATGGTCCATCAAAATACAGGAAATGGGGCTTCCCTGGTGGCGCAGTGGTTGGGAGTCCGCCTGCCCATGCAGGGGACACGGGTTTGTGCCCCGGTCCGGGAGGATCCCACATGCCGCGGAGCGGCTGGGCCCGTGAGCCATGGCCGCTGAGCCTGCGCGTCCGGAGCCTGTGCTCCGCAACGGGAGAGGCCACAACAGTGGTAGGCTCGCATACCGCAAAAAAAAAAAAAAAAAAAAAAATACAGGAAATGGTGTGTAGGTCTGAAATGGCAGGTTGTGGAGCAGAATCCATTCTAATCAGAGCCGAATGTCTTGGAAACATCCCAGGCGCCCCCCACAGAAGGAGATCTGAACCACTGGGCATTCCAAGAACTGCTTGGTGTCAGTGTGTGAGCAGTGTGGCCCCCAAGCAGGGGGCAGGAAATCCAAGTGTCTGTTTGACTGCCACTGAATTTGATTTCCATTTCAAGCTCCCGTTCTGCCGGGTGATAGAAACTAAACTGCAGCCAGTTCTGGGGTTCCTATGACATTACACTGAACAATATAAAATGGCTGCGGTTTGATCATTTCTAAGCAAAAATTGGCAACTGTGTATGGTTCCAGTATATTTCAGCTCCACTGCTCCCAGGGCTGTGCCTACACTTCAGGGGCTGATGTGGCGACGGGGCGTGCGGGGAAGGGCTTTCATGTGCGGGAGCCATCTGGTCCCTGGTCACTGCACACTCTGCCATGCCCCTGAGGTGTCCTCGCTGTCCTAGGCTTTCGTCCCTGGTCCATAAAGTGCTCCTTCTGTCTCCTTGCTCCATCTCCAAGGCTGCTGTGAAGCGTGCAACCCCCACACCCACCTTGGGTGCCTGTGAAATGTGTGTGTCATGCCCCCTTTCTCAGTGAGGTGTGTGAACACCCAGACACTCCTGGTCCCTAAGCCTCTCTCTTCTCCGCTCTCTACAGTTTCTGGCATAAACTTAGGGCTTTAATTCCTTTAGAGCTCCGATTTTTAAGCTCTTGTGTCTCTAAAGCCCTGGCGCAGAAGACAGAAAACATTTGCTTCCACTTTTATTTCTGAGCATCCCTCCTCTGAGCCAGAAGGGGCCTCCATTGTACTTTGAGTGGGAGAATGCCCTTGCGGTGAAATATTCATAAAAGTTAGTATTGATGTATTTATCCTGCTCTGTAGTGGGGTGCCTGGCCCCCTCATGCCCTGCCTTATCCAGGTGCACAGAAAGACACCTGTTGAGGGGTCAGGAGACTGGGCGAGAGTCGCGGCTTCACATTTCCAAGCTGTGCAGCCCTGGGCAAGTCACTCAACCTCTCTCTGAACATCGATTTCCTCAGGCCCTCAGAATCAGAAAACCTACCACCAACAGACCCAAACGTCATACTATGTGGTCAAAGATATTTAGTCAGAGGGAAAAAAATTCTTTCCAGATTCATTGAAAATGGAACTACTTCCTGGTGCATTAGGAGTATCAAGACTGGATATATATATATTTTTTAACCCAGAGCTATTATATTTGAAGCAATCTGTATATACTTTATTCCCCCTAATTTATCCCCACTGGCCAACCCAAATGAAAAGAGATACAAAGCGTGGCTTGACTATTGCCTGTTTAGATACAAGGTGTGGTGAAACGCCCACTTTCCCAGTCTGCTGTATTCCTGTTTATTCCTGTGAACACATGACCTCTAAAATTGGCAATGACTTTCTCTTTGTTACGTTTACCTTCCTTTCGGGGGCCAGCCCAGACTCCTGGGTGGATTCATTTCCCATTGAATTACCAGAATAGGGCAAAATCTGATAGGAAGAACAGCATGGTAGAAAGCTCGGTTCCCAGGCCCTCACACAAGGGGATTTGTCCTTCCATCAGCCAGGGCCTGGGGGCTGCGGGGGATTGATGCGGATATCCTGTCCCCTCCCCCGGCATTCTTTCCCCACCAAGCAATGGCATTGTCCTTTGTGCTCGCACAATCCGGGCTAGGTGGAGTGGCCAGGTTGGCATGGCTGGAAAGACCCCCATGGAGCAGAAATACCTCCTCCTCCCATGCCGAGGGCTGCCCTGACAGCTCCCTTCTTAGGGTGACTCTGCCTGTGGTGCTTTTAAAGAGGAAATACCCCAGGAATGGGCTGAAACACGGAGCAAGTTTAAACCCTGGGCTTCACAAACTCCACTTCTGAGGAGACAGGAAGGTCCACACTCTAGTAACCGACAGAGTCCCTAAGAGGCCCTGAGGACACACAGCTTCGCCGAGGACCATCCTGAGGGAGTAGGAGAAAGGGATGGTCCAGACCAGATATGTCTCTGGGTCTCAGCGTGGCTGCCCAGAGTCGATGCCTTAGTGATGGGCTGGCCTCAGGCCAACCCCTTGTCCTGAGAGTGGCCATATCTCTGACCCCGATGTCCTAAGACTATCCACTTCCCAAAAGTGTGAGTCTGGAAGAATTGCTTAACCTCTCTTTGAGCCTTGATTTCTCCATCTCTAAAATGAAAGTTATAAACCCACCCACGTGACAGAATTGTTTTGAAGCTTAAATGAGATAAAACATGTGACTAAGGGCTTTATGACTTGTAAAGCACCATATGAATATAGAGTTTTTTCTGACTCATCTTACAATCCTTTGGAAGAGATCTTAAATAAATTCTTTATGTTCAACCTCTCCAAATTCAAGAATCCTGGACAAAAGATCAACTACCCTCTGCTTGAATCCTTCCTGTGATGGGAAACTCCCTACCTTTCTCTAAGAAGAAATTAACTCCCACAAGCTTTCCCACTTGAGTTGGCTTTTTGTGAAATCACAGCCACCTTGCAGAAGCTCCAGAGTAATTGCAGAAGGACCAACATGTAGATTCAGCGACCATATACTTACAGATATTTGTCTCAGATTCTGAAGTGACTGGCATTCATTTGCCTTTTTGAAGGTTAAGTGGGTTTATTTTTTTTTCATTATCAGAAATACATTAAATTTGGCTTGGGGCAGGGTGCAGAAAAATAAAAGGAAAAGGTAAATTCACAGATGTTCCAGGCAGTGTATCCACCGTATGAACATGGAGTAAAATGATTTGTCCCAGGATTACTTCATTTTGGTCATTTGGAGAGGTAGCCTGTGACCCTTGTACATGTGGAAGAAAGCTTTGTCCATTTCTCTTTAATCAGAGCAGTTCAATGACACTTAAAATATCAGGGAGACCCCTAACTTAAATCTCTGCTATGAGGTGTTGCCCAGGACACCAGTGTGTGTCCCCAAAGCCAAGAGCTTTGTTTAGCTTTAGTTTCAGCACAAAGGTAAATCAGCTTTTGCTTCTGGATTTAGGATTTGGCAAGCATGTGAAATTAAGCGCTACTTCGGGGAATTTTTACATAGGGAAGCTAGGATTTATGAGTGTTGGTGCTTACAGTTTAAATCTGTAATCAGCGTGAACTCACGAAGGTCAGACTAAGGGAGCCCCTGTGGTCCACAGAGGGAAACAGCGGCAGGAAAGAAGTTGGCAAACGGGGTTTTGCAAATAGTTGTGCGACAGAATTTCAAATTCTCCTGCATGCATTGCATCCATGGCCTACAAGGAATCAGAGAGAGGACTTAGGAGAAATCAAGGGTGAGGAATCACCAGCCCATGGAGGAACCATCACTGACGTTGAGCTTTGCAGAGGCAAACAGCAATGTGGCAGAAGCTGTTGCTCACCAACCCAGTAGCCATGCCCTAGTCCTTGGTTAACAGAAAAGCGATTCTGTTCAGGAATTCAGCAGCAGGTGCTTCTGGGAGGGTGGACCCCACTGGAGTGTCAGAGTGAAAATCTTGATTTATCTCTGTCCCAAACTGTAGTTCTGCTTCCCTTGTCAGTGACTGGTTGAACGTGGGGCATGTGACACAATTCTGGCCAATGAGAAGTGGGCCAGAAAGACTTCTAGGAAAGTTTTCCTCATTCTTAAAGAAGAAGAAACCAAAGAGACCTTCTGCTTCTGGCATTTGGGTGTTTCTGGGAAAGATGCTTAGAGCTGTTGTAGTCATTTTGTGACCATGAGGGAACAATCTCGAGGCCAAAGCAGCATGCTTAGGATGAACTTTTTCATGTTAGGAAGAGAGAAAAATCCTGATTCATGAATTATATTTCACTCCTAACCCAATCAATGCTGGTAATGCCTCTCTAAGTACTTATTATTATGTAAGAAAATAAATCTTTCTTATTTACTGAGTCACACAGAGATGAGTCAGATATCCCAGGTTCAAAATTTTTTATACAATTTTACTGAAGTATAGTTGATTTACAATGTTGTGTTAATTTCTGCTGTATAACAAAGTGATTCAGTTATACATACGTATACACATATATATGTATATATATATATACACAATCTTTTTCATATTCTTTTCCACTATGGTTTATCACAGGATATTGAATATAGTTCCCAGGTTCAAATTCTAATTTTACCAGTTATGTGAATTTGAACTTCTCTGTGCCTCTTGTTTCTGATTTGTGAAGTGGAGATACTGATTAGAGTACCTACCCTGCAGTGTTGTTAAATTTAAATAAATTAATACGTGAAGATGCTAGAACAATACCTGGCATATAGTAATCACTCAAACATTTAAAAAAAATTTTATCATTTAAGTCATTTTGTATTGCCTCTAGTTTTTGCTTTTGAAAGTATTCTATATGAAATGGCAACTTTCAATTAGCTGTTTTTTCCTGTCCAAAAGTTAGGAAATCAACAACAAAAAGATAAACAATTTCTTAAAAAATGGACAAAGGAATTCAACAGACATTTCTCCAAAGGAGATATAGAATAGACCATAAACACATGAAAAGATGCTCAGCATCGTTAGTCATTAAAGAAATGCAAGTTAAAACCACAATAAGATGCCACTTCAATACCCACTAAGATGGCAATTAAAAAAAATAACCAGAATTAGTGAGGATGTAGAGAAATTGGAACTTGTACATTGCTGATGGGAATGCAAAATGGTTAAGTTGCTGTCGAAAACAGTTTGGAGTTCCTCAAAAAGTAAACAAAGAATTACCATATGACCCAAAATTCCACTCCCCAGGTACACACCCAAAAGAACTGAAGTCAGGGAGTCACACAAGCACAAGTACACACATGTTCACAGTAGCACGATTCACAAAAGGTGGAAACAGCCCAAATGTCCACCAAAAACGAATGGATAAATAAACGGTGGTATATACATACAATGGAATAATGTTCAGTCACAAAAATTGGAAAATAGAATGAGAAAAATATCCCATTCACAGAAGCAACAAAAATGATCCTATACTTAGGACCAAATACAGCAGAAATATACGACCTGGACAGAACAAGACTGAATAGTGCAGAGAAACATCATGCATCTGAATGAGAAGGCTAGGGCTGCTGACTTTACTTTTTTTAACTTGCCAAATTGATTTTTAAATTCCACTGGAAGAATATATTTGTGAGTAACTAAGATAATATTTTAAAATTAAAGGGGACAGGCTCTACCAGATGGTAAGACATATTTCCAAATACTCTAATTTAGGAAGTTTGTTACCAATGTAGGAATGAAAAGATAGATTCCTGGACCAGAAATCCAGAGATAAGAATTTATCATATATTAGATTGGCAATTGCAATAGATGGGGAAAAGATAGACTAATTACATAGTCTGTGAACAACTGGTTAAAAACTAATATACCAAAATAAATTCCAAGGGGATTAAATGTTCAAATGGAAATAGGAGACCACAGAAGAACTAGGAGAAAATATGAGCATATATTTATGTCATATTAGGATGGGGAAGACCTGGCTAAGCATGACTCCAGGGCAGAAATTACAAAAAAAAAAAGATTGCTAGGTACATTTGATGTTATAAAATATAAGATGTCTGTATATAAAAAATTAAAAAGCGACTGAAAAATTTGGGAAATATTTGCAAAATACATGATAAGAAGGAATTAATCTCCAAAATATGTAAAAGCTGTTACAAATCAACAAAACAGTAATACCTTAACAGAAAAATAGAACATATGAACAAAAAATTATTAGAATAAACGTATGAAAAAAAGCTTTACTAATAGCTTTACTAGTAATTTAAAAATACAAATTATTATTGTAATTTGGTAAAACAATGAGTTTTACCAAGTTGGAAATATTTTAAGATACAATACTCGGCAGGGAAATGGGCACTTATGTTCTCTAATTTGTCAGAAACTTTCTGGAAGGCAATTTGGCACTATGTATCAAAAGTCTTTAAAGATGTGTCTTTTCATTGACCCAGAAATTCCATGTTTGGGGATTTATCTTAAGAAAATAACAAAGGAGGGACTTCCATGGTGGCCCAGCAGTTAAGACTCCGTGCTCCAAATGCAGGGGGCCCGGGTTCGATCCCTGGTCAGGGAACTAGATCTCACATGCCGCAACGAAAGATCTCGCATGCGGTAACAAAGATCCCGTGTGCCGCAACTAAGACCCGGAGCAGCCAAATAAATATTAAAAAAAGAAATTAACAAAGGATACAATTCAGACAAAGATCTGGTAGATGTTTATGATATTTAACATGTATAGAAAAATGTTTAAATGATCAAATAGTCACAGAATGAGCTATTGTGTAGCCATTGTTATAGAAATATATTTACCAAAATGAAAAGATGTACTTCAATGAAAAAAATCTGCTTTTAAAATACATATAATGTGATACAATTTTGTAAAAATCATACTATCTTTATAGCCACACAGTAAGATATGAACCATGTTTTTCTCTGGGCATGGGGATTGTAGGCACTTTTTTCCCTCTTTGGCCTATATGTATTTTCTGATTATTCTTTAATAAGTACATCATGCTTTTGAAATAAGAAAACCATTATTAAACTTGAAGACATTTTCCTGAATAAAAGAAACAAAAATTAAATACTTACATGTATTTCACTTGTACATTTTTACCAATTCATATAAGACAAGAGAAGAAAAATTTGAAAAGAAGAGTTATTTATCAGGAAAAAAGAATGACTCCAGAACTGGAGAGAGAAATGACTTATGTTAAGCAGACGTCTTATTTGAAAATGGCAAGCCCCAACTCAAACTAACTGATCAGAAAGGAGAGTTTATTCATGAATACTGAAGTATTTCAAATAATCTAAGGGAAGACTGTCCAAATGAGTCGTGTTCAACAAGCATTTCTTTCCCTCGACTCCTTACCGAGGGCTCAAGGCTCCAGTGATCAAAGGCACAGTCCTACCTTCTAGGATGGGACAGGTTATGCTGAAATAACAAATTAAGCCCAAATCTCAATGGCTTAACACACCAAAAAAAGTATTTCTCTTATAACATGTCCAATACAGTCAGTGAAGGGGACTTTGCTTCCTATTCCCACATTTATCAAAAAATTTCAATACCCAAATACCCCATTCCACAACTGTAATATTTGGTTTTATAGGCAAGGTCTTGCTTTCTCATTTGATGGTCTTAGGATATCTTCAAAAGGCCAGATTGTTAACTAATACTTAAGCTGCATATTGGAATTATGTCTGCTCTCATTCTCTTTTTAATAATGAAGCTTGAATAATAGATAGGAAGGGCTAACTTTGGAGCGATTGGTTCCAAATTCCTTGCTAGTGTGAAATACAAAAGAACAAATGTCTATCGGTTTAAGAATAGATTTCACCATAAAATATGCTGGTGGTTAAAACTGACCTGGCTGCTCTGAAATTCCTCACACTTTCTTACACTCTGCAAAAAAAGGAGGAGGTAAGGAGCGGGAGGGCTTCTGGGCAGATCTGGGCAGAAGCAGGTCATCCCTGCTGTGCGGGCAGATTTGCCTGAACCCAGGTGCTAACCTCTCTCAGAGTCCAGGTCCATCGCCCTCCGCCTTTTCCCTCATTGGGGCTTTCAGCGGGGCTTGCTGGGGAAGAAAAGGTGCTTGTTTTATTTCTAATTGTACAGAACAGCTGAGCAGTGTCTGCACAACTTCTTGAACAAAGAATGTGTTTCAGACCTTCTTATTGCTTGCTTACTTCATTTTAAAATTTAACAGATGTCAATTGTGACATATAAACACTTTCTCCCTAGGCGATGGATTAAAGCAAATTTCATTTTACGCCTGGCACGAAAGCCATGCTCTATTTTGTGCTGAAAGACTTTTTTTTTTTTTTCTTAGAGAAAGTGGAAAAACCATTCTGGCTTAAAATTCAGTAATAATGGAAGAAAACCAATTTACACAAAGGCATTGTCCCGAAAAGCTTTGTTGGCTTAGGGCACCACCTAATGGGCACGCGGAAGATTACACAGGGCTGTTTTGTCAGGTTGCACCCACTGTCCTACAGTGGACAGAAAGGCAGTGTGTGGCTGCAAAGGCAATTTATGCAGATTTCCGTGCCGGGTGAGATGTTGTGTTCAAGTTTTATGTCTGCTTCCAGTTAGTTATAAAGCCTTGGGTAAGGGGCCTCCCTGGTGGCGCAGTGGTTGAGAGTCCGCCTGCCGATGCAGGGGATACGGGTTCGTGCCCCGGTCTGGGAGGATCCCATATGCCGCGGAGCGGCTGGGCCCGTGAGCCATGGCCGCTGGGCCTGCGCGTCCGGAGCCTGTGCTCCGCAACGGGGGAGGCCACGACAGTGAGAGGCCCGCATACCGCAAAAAGAAAAAAAAAAAAAAAAAAAAGCCTTGGGTAAGCCCCTCAACCTCTGAACCCCAGGATCCTCTCCTAAATGGTGGTTCTCCAAGCCTTCTTTGTGGGATTGTTGAGAGGGTGTATTTGAAAGCAGATGTAAATCAAGGCGCTCAGACTCAGATGACTACCTGTCATGATGTAATAAAATCATGAGGCCCTACATGTTTTGTGTTCCTCCTTTTGTTAGCGGTATGGGTTCCAAGGTATGTTTCTCAACAAAAAGAATAGACAGTGTGAGGGTGAAAGTAAACAGCAGGTGATGGCTGTCCTCGAGGTTGGAGAAGTGCTAGGAAATGGTGGGGACTGTGGTGACCTGGACAACACTTATCTGGTCTCAGGGGGCATCCAGAAGGGACTGTGGGCCTGGGTGGCCAGATTTCCCTCTTTGCCAAAAGAAATCAACTACCCACGTGGAGTCTCCTGCTCTGTAAATTGGCCCACATTTTAAAACCCTGCAGGGGCTAAATAAGTCATACATGGGGACTGAATTCAGCTTGTGGGTCTCAGCTTTCAGTCTCTGCTGTTCATTTTTATAGACATGTAAGAAGACGTGGATGCTAGGAGTGAGCCTGCTCTCTGGAGGAAGCTGGGTGTGTGAGAGGGGACCGTGAACGTCCAGCGACAGGAATGGGGTGGGGGGTCTGATGTCACCACTGTTTTGGCCCTGAGGTGAGAGTCACAGCCTGGTAGCGGCCCAGGTAGGCCTTCCCCTGGTATCAGCTGCCCCTTCCCACTCTCCCTCTGTTGCCTTCCTATTCCTTGGGACAACTCTCCCTGAAGCTGCCAGCCTTCCCTGCTGAGATCCCCCCAGAGCCGGGTGGTCACTGGCAGCCTTGGGGAAGAGCCCCAAACCTGGAGTCAGACCCTGCAGATTATGTCATTTGCGGTGTGACCTGGGGTGGGCACCTCCACCTTTCTGCGTCTTTGTTTCCTCATCTGTGAAGTGGGGAGGGGAACACCTTGTCTGGCTGCTTCTCAGGATGGTGCCCAGGTTGTATGAGATGACATGTGAGGTAGTGCTTTGCAAACTTGAAAGTGCTAAACAGTATTTGGTTACTTTAAAACTATGTCATTTTCACACACAGATGTTCATAGCCGCATTATTTACAATGGCCAAGATATAGAAACAACCTAAATATCCATTGACAGATGAATGGATAAAGAAGATGTGGTGGGGCTTCCCTGGTGGCGCAGTGGTTGAGAGTCCGCCTGCCGATGCAGGGGACACGGGTTCATGTCCCGGTCCGGGAAGATCCCACATGCCGCGGAGCGGCTGGGCCCGTGAGCCATGGCCACTGAGCCTGCACATCTGGAGCCTGTGCTCCACAGCAGGAGAGGCCACAGCGGTGAGAGGCCCGTGTACCGCAAAAAAAAAAACAACAAAAAAACCCAAAAGAAGATGTGGTATATATATGCAATGGAATATTAGTCATAAAAGAGAATGAAATTTTGCCATTTGCAGCAACATGGATGGACTTGGAGGGCATTATGCTAAGTGAAACAAATCAGACAGAGAAAGACAAATACCGTATAACATTACTTATATGTGGAATCTAAAAAATACAACAGACTAGTGAATATAACAAAAAAGAAGCAGACTCATAGAGAACAAACTAGTGGTTACCAATGGGGAGAGGGAGGAGGGGCACATAGGGGTCAGGGAGTGGGAGGTACAAACTACTGGGTGTAAGATAAGCTTAAGGATGTATTGTACAACACGGGAAATATAACCAATATTTGGTAATAACTGTAAATGGAAAGTAACATTTAAAAATTGTATAACAATTCTTTTAAAAATTAAAAAAAATGCCATCTACTTTGAACAGTTATTAAATGCTGGAAGTACAGCATTAAAAATGGGTCATTCAGGGCCTCCCTGGTGGCGCAGTGGTTGAGAGTCCGCCTGCCGATGCAGGGGATATGGGTTCGTGCCCCGGTCTGGGAGGATCCCATATGCCGCGGAGCGGCTGGGCCCGTGAGCCATGGCCGCTGGGCCTGCGCATCCGGAGCCTGTGCTCCGCAACGGGAGAGGCCACAACAGTGAGAGGCCCGCAAAAAAGGAAAAAAAAAAAAAAAAAAATGGGTCATTCATTCATTCAACAAATATCTACTGAGCATCTATTGTGTGTCTGACACTACTAAGCAACGACTAAGACAAACATTTGGATCTTTCTGTCATGCAATGCAAATTCTGGAGAAGGAAGGGAGAAGAGAATAAGAAAAGGGAGGGAGGAAAAAATAAAAGAAGGAGGGAGAGGAAAAAAGGAATGAAAGAGGGATGGGGAAAGAGAGGAAGGAAGGAAGGAGAGAAGGAAGGAGGAAAGAAAGAAGCTTGAAATCAGCCACTATGAGAGTATTTACACCACTGATAAACTACAAACAGCGTCCTTCCCGAGGGCTGATTGTTGAACATTTACATCAGGTATTGACAAAAGAGGTCAATGAAAAGGAACAGAGAGACCAGAAAGAGACTCACACATATGTGGACACTGATTTTCTTCCCAAAGGTACAAACGCAAGCAATGGAGAAAGGATGGTCTTTTCAACAAATGGTGCTAGAACAATAGGATATTCAAATTAAGAAATAATAATTCATACTTTACACCATATATAAAAATGAACTGAAAATGGGTCATGGACCTAAATGTAAAACCTAAAATGTTAAACCTTCTAGAAGAAAACATAGGAGAAAATCTTTATGACCTTGTCTAGGCAAAGACTTCTTAGATATGACACCAAAAATACAATTCATAAAAGAACAAACTGATGAATTGGATTTCATCAAAATTTAAAACTGGTCTTTCTGATGACACTGTTAAGAGAATGAGAAAACAAGCTAGAGATTGGGAGAAAATATTTCCACAGAACATATTTGATAAGAGACTTGCATCTAGAATATAGAAAGAACTCTCAAGTTTCAGTGATTAAAAAACAAATGACTTAATAAAACAATGGGCAAATGATTTGAATAGACACTTCCACAAAGAAGTCATATGGATGATAAACACATGAAAAGATGTCCAAAATCATTAGTTGTTAGGGAAATGCAAATTAAAACAACTACACATCTGTTTAAAAAGCAAAATCAAAAGAACTGAGTACACCAAGTGTTGGCAAAGATGTGGAGGAACTGGAACTCTCCTACACTGCTAGTGGGAATGCAAAATGGAATACAGTCTGGCATTTACTTAGAGTCAAACATCTATCTACCATATGATCCAGCCATTGCAGTCCAAGGTATCTACATGAGAAATGAAAACACATGTCCATACAAAGACTTATACAGGAATGTCTGTAGCAACATTTAACATTTGTTTGTAAAAGTCCCAAACTGGAAACAACCCAAATGTTGATCAACAGGTGAAGAGATTAAGAAATTTTGATATGGGGACCTTCAAGATGTCGGAGGAGTAAGACGCGGAGATCACCTTCCTCCCCACAGATACACCAGAAATTCATCTACACGTGGAACAACTCCTACAGAACACCTACTGAACGCTGGCAGAAGACCTCAGACCCCCCAAAAGGCAAGAAACTCCCCACGTACCTGGGTAGGGCAAAAGAAAAAACAGAGACAAAAGAATAGGGACGGGACCTGCACCAGTGGGAGGGAGCCGTGAAGGAGGAAAGGTTTCCACACACTAGAAGCCGCTTCGCGGGCAGAGACTGCGGGTGGCGGAGGGGGAAGCTTCGGAGCCACGGAGGAGAGCGCAGCCTCAGGGGTGCGGAGGGCAAAGCGGAGAGATTCCCACACAGAGGATCGGTGCCGCCCAGCACTCACCAGCCCGAGAGGCTTGTCTGCTTGCCCGCCGCCGTGGGCGGGGCTGGGAGCTGAGGCTCGGACTTCGGTCGGAGCGCAGGGAGAGGACTAGGATTGGCGGCGTGAACACAGCCTGAAGGGGTTAGTGGGCCACGGCTGGCCGGGAGGGAGTCCGGGAAAAAGTCTGGACCTGCCGAAGAGGCAAGAGACCATTGTCTCAGCCTCTCCTTTAACCCCATCCTGTCGGAGCAAAGAACAGACACCCTCAGGCAACCTACACGCAGAGGCGGGGCCAAATCCAAAGCTGAACCCCAGGAGCTGTGAGAAGAAAGAAGAGAAAGGGAAACCTCTCCCAGCAGCCTCAGGAGCAGAGGATTAAATCTCCACAATCAACTTGATGTACCTGCATCTGTGGAATACATGAATAGACAACGAATCATCCCAAATTGAGGAGGTGGACTTTGGGAGCAGCTGTAGACTTGGGGTTTGCGTTCTGCATCTAATTTTTATCTTAGTTTAGTATTTAGAGATTATTATAATTGGTAGATTTGTTTATTGATTTGGTTGCTCTCTTCCATATATATATATATATATATTTTTTTTTTTTTTTTCCTTTTTCTCTTTTTGTGAGTGTCTATGTGTATGCTTCCTTGTGTGATTTTCTCTGTATAGCTTTGCTTTTTGTCTTAGGGTTCTGTCTGTCCAGTTTTTTTTTTTAGTATAGTTTTTAGCACTTGTTATCATTGGTGGATTTGTTTATTGATTTGGTTGCTCTCTTCTTTCTTTCTTATTACTTTTTTCTTTGTTTTATTTTAAATAATTTAAAAAATTTTTAATAACTTTATCTTATTTTATTTATTTATTTTTCTTTCTTTCTTTCTTTTCTCCCTTTTCTTCTGAGCCATGTGGCTGACAGGGTCTTGGAGCTCTGGCTGGTGTCAGACCTGAGCCTCTTAGGTGGGAGAGCCGAGTTCAGGACATTGGTCCACCAGAGACCTCCCGGTCCCATGCAATATCAAACAGCATAAGCTCTCCCAGACATCTCCATCTCAACGCTAAGACCCAGCTCCACTCAACGACCAGCAAGCTACAATGCTGGATGCCCCATGCCAGACAACTAGAAAGACAGGAATACAACCCCACCCATTAGCAGAGAGGCTGTGGAAAACCATAATAGGTTCACAGACACCCCAAAACACACCACCGGACATGGTTCTGCCCATCAGAAAGACAAGATCCAGCCTCACCCACCAGCACACAGGCACCAGTCCCCTCCACCAGGAAGCCTACACAACACACTAAACCAACCTTACCAACTGGGGGCAGACTCCAAAAACAATGGGAACTACGAACCTGCAGCCTGTGAAAAGGAGACCTCAACCACAGTAAGTTAAGCAAAAGGAGAAGACAGAGAAATACACAGTAGATGAAGGAGCAAAGTAAAAACCCACCAGACCAAACAAATGAAGAGGAAATAGGCAGTCTACCTGAAATAGAATTTAGAGTAATGATAGAAAAGATGATCCAAAATCTTGGAAATAGAATGGAGAAAATACAAGAAACATTTAACAAGGACCTAGAAGAACTAAAGAGCAAACAAATAATGATGAACAACATAATAAAGGAAATTAAAAATTCTCTAGAAGGAATCAATAGCAGAATAACTGAGGCAGAAGAATGGATAAGTGACCTGGAAGATTAAATAGTGGAAATAACTACCACAGAGCAAAATATAGAAAAAAGAATGAAAAGAATGGAGGACAGTCTCAGAGACCTCTGAGACATTAAATGCACCAACATTTGAATTATAGGGGTCCCAGAAGAAGAGAAAAAGAAAGGGACTGAGAAAATATTTGAAGAGATTATAGTTGAAAACTTCCCTAATATGAGAAAGGAAATAGTCAATCAAGTCCAGGAAGCACAGAGAGTGCCATACAGGATAAACCCAAGGAGAAACACACCGAGACACATATTAATCAAACTATCAAAAATTAAATACAGGGCTTCCCTGGTGGCGCAGTGGTTGAGAGTCCGCCTGCCGATGCAGGGGACACGGGTTTGTGCCCCGGTCCGGGAAGATCCCACATGCCACGGAGCAGCTGGGCCCGTGAGCCATGGCCGCTGAGCCTGCACATCCAGAGCCTGTGTTCCGCAATAGGAGAAGCCACAAGAGTGAGAAGCCCGCGTACCGCAAAAAAAAAAAAAAAAAAAATTAAATACAAAGAAAAAATATTAAAACAACAAGGGAAAAGCAACAAATAACATACAAGGGAATCCCCATAAGGTTAACAGCTGATCTTTCAGCAGAAACTCTAGCCAGAAGGGAGTGGCAGGACATATTTAAAGTGATGAAAGGGAAGGACCTACAACGAAGATTACCCAGCAAGGATCTCATTCAGATTCGATGGAGAAATTAAAACCTTTACAGACAAGCAAAAGCTAAGAGAATTCAGCACCACCAAACCAGCTTTACAACAAATGCTAAAGGAACTTCTCTAGGAAGGAAACAAAAGAGAAGGAAAAGACCTACAATAACAAACCTAAAACAATTAAGAAAATGGTGATAGGAGAATGGACTTGAGGACACGGGGAGGGGGAAGGGTAAACTGGGACAAAGTGAGAGTGGCATGGACATATATACACTACCAAATGTAAAATCGATAGCTAGTGGGAAGCAGCTGCATAGCACAGGGAGATCAGCTTGGTGCTTTGA
Source organism: Mesoplodon mirus (assembly GCF_964341445.2). Classification (NCBI taxonomy): domain Eukaryota; kingdom Metazoa; phylum Chordata; class Mammalia; order Artiodactyla; family Ziphiidae; genus Mesoplodon; species Mesoplodon mirus. The sequence goes on along the minus strand of NC_138982.1, from coordinate 29,748,490 downwards.
GACCACCTAGAAGGGTGGGATAAGGAGGGTGGGAGAGAGATGCAAGAGGGAGGGGTATGGGGATATATGTATGCATATAGCTGATTCACTTTGTTATACAGCACAAACTAATACAACACTGTAAAGCAATTATACTCCAATAAAGATGTTAAAAAACATTTATATGAAAAAAATGAACTGCTGAAACATGTAGCGATATGATGACTCTCATAAACATGATGCAGTGACAGAAGCCAGACTGCTTGATTCTGTTTACAAGAAATTCTAGTGCTTACAGAGTCACAATTACAGTGACCAGCCAGATCAGTGGTTACCTGGTGATGGAACAGGGATTATTTTGGGGATGATAGAAACGGTCTATACTTGATTATAGTGTTTATAAGGGGATATACATTTGCCAAAACTGTATCTGTTCACCTAAAATAGATGCATTTTATTGTATGTAAATTACACCTCGAAAAAGTTGATTGAAAACTGTTGACACCCAGACTCCACCTTAGACCAATTAAATTAGAATCTCTGGGATGGAACCCAGACATTGGACCTACCCAGATAAGAGCTCTATCTTATCTGTTTGGGCAGCTATAACAAAATACAATAGACCAGTTGATTTATAATCTTATAAACAGAAATTTAGTTCTCACAGTTCTGCAGGATGGGAAGTCTGAGGTCAAGTCCTGGCAGATTCAGGTGCCTGGTGAGGACCCTCTTCCTAGATGGCCATCTTTTTTCTGTAACCTCACATGGCAGAAGGGGCAAGAGAACTCTCTCAGGCCCTTCGTAAGGGAATTAATCCTACTCATGAGGGCTTCAGTCCATTGCAAGCTCCCTGGGTGATTTTACGTGTAGCCAGAGTTGAGAACCACTGGCCCTAACTTTAATAAGAGTATATTGGGGGAAAAACAGAACAGCAGTAAAATATTTTTTAAAAGAGGGAATGGGAAGGATCACAGGTGACTTATTTTCTCCTTTAATCTATTTTGTATTTTCTGATTTTTCCATAATGAATTACTTGCATAATTTTTAAAAGACAGTGTTATTTATTTACCTATTTTATTTTACCTATTTTATTTATTTTACCTATTTCTCGATCTCTCAAATTTTGCTCTGTCATTCATTTTGGTGCTTAAATCATCATCACATTTGTTCAGATAAACCATTACCTGATATTCATTCATCCAAGGCGGATTAAACATCTTCCTTATACAAAGCACTGTTTTAGGAACTACAGGAGCAAAAAAGAAGAAATCTCCAGGCAATCGGAGGCACAGGTGAAACAGATGCTCTCATTTAATTTTATAACAACCTTCAAACATCATTGTAGCACAGACGTAACAGGAGAGATGATGATGCTACCTTATCCTTGCGTGTTTCCAGAAGACGGTCTGGAAGTTTCCTTACGAATTTAAAATGAACCTATCATGGGACGCAGCTCTTCAATTCCTAGGTGTTTATAGAAAAGAAATGAAAGCATATGTCCATACAAAGACTTGTACACAAAAGTTCATAGCAGCTTTATTGCAATAGCCAAAAACTGGAAACAATCCAATTGTCCATCAACAGAAGAATGGATAAACAAATGGTGGTAAATTTATATTATGGAATACAACACAGCAATAAATAGGAAGAAATTATTGATACATGCAACAACATGGATGAATCTAAAAATAATTGTGCTGAGTGAAAGAGCCAGACATAAAAGAATATATACACTGTATGATTCCATTATATAAAATTCTAGAAAGTACAAATCTATAGTGACAAAAAGAAGGTTAGTAGTTGAGGGTGAGTTGTGAATGAATTACAAAGAGGTGATGGAAATGCTACTTGTCTTGATTGTTGTGATGGTTGTGTATATATATATAATATATATATATGTCTATACTCATCAAAACTCATCAAATTGTTCAATTTAAATATATGTAGTTTAATGTACACCAATTATACAACTTTAATGTAGCTGTTAAAATGAAAGGAAGGAAGGAAGGAAGGAAGGAAGGAAGGAAGAAAAGAAAAACCAGAAGAGGAAAAACGAAATCATGGAACAAAATATAGAGCCCAGACAGAGAGTCATATAAGTATGTAGTCAACTGATTTTTAACAAAGGTGCAAAGACAATGCAATGGAGCAAAGATGGTCTTTTCAACAAATGGTGCTGAACAACTAGACATCCACATGCAAAAAAAAAAAAAAAAAAAAGAATCTAAACACCCTTTACAAAAATTAACTCAAAATGGATCATATAACTAAATGTAGAATGCAAAACTATAAAAATCCTGTAAGATGACATAGGAGAAAACCTAGATGACCTTAGGTATGGAGATGACTTTTTATATGCAACACCATGACCCATGAAAGAAATAATCAATAAGCTAGACTTTGTCAAAATAAAAAATTTCTGCTCTGCAAAAGACAATTTCTAGGGAATGAGAAGACAAGCCACAGACTTGTAGAAAATATTTTCAAAAGGTACATCTGAAACATCCTGGAGGAGAAAGTAAAAGTAAACGATACATCTGATGAACTGTTTTCCAAAATATATGAGGAACTCTTAAAACTCAGAAATAAGAAAACAACTCAATTAAAAAATGGGCCAAAGACCTTAACAGACACTTCTCCAAAGAAAATACACAGATGGCAAATAAGCATATGAAAAGACGCTCCATATCATATATCATCAAGGAAATGCAAACTAAAACAAGAAGAAGATACCACTACACACCTACTAGAATGGCCAGAATCTGGAATGTTGACACCACCAAATGCTGGCAAAGATGTGGAGTAGCAGGAACTCTCATTCATTGCTGGTGGGAATGAATGCAAAATGGTGCAGCCACTTTGGAAGACACTTTAGTGGTTCCTTACAAAACTAAACATACTCTTATCATATGATTCAGCAACTGTACTCTGGGAATTTACCCAAACGATTTGAAAACTGTCTGCCCAAAAACCTGTACATGGGGGCTTCCCTGGTGGCACAGTGGTTAAGAATCCTCCTGCCAAGGCAGGGGACAGGGTTCAAGCCCTGGTCCGGGAAGATCCCACATGCCACGGAGCAACTAAGCCCGTGCACCACAACTACTGAGCCTGTGCTCTAGAGCCCACGAGCCACAACTACTGAGCCCGTGTGCCACAACTACTGAAGCCACGAACCTAGAGCCAGTGCTCCACAACAAGAGAAGCCACCGCAATGAGAAGCCTGCGCACTGCAACGAAGAGTAGCCCCTGCTCACCGCAACTAGAGGAAGCCTGCATGCAGCAACAAAGACCCAATGCAGCCCCAAATAAATAATTTTTAAAAACCCCAAAAACCTGCACATGGATGTTTATAGCAGCTTTATTGCCAAAACTTGGAAGCAACCAAGATGCCTTCAGTAGTGAAAGGATAAACAAACTGTGGTACATCCAGACAATGAAATATCATTCATCAGAAATGTGCTATCAAGACATAAAGACGTGAAGGAAACAAATACATATTCGTAAGTGAAAGAAGCCAATCTGAAAAGTTTACATACTGTAAAATTCCAACTATATGAAATTCTGGAAAAGGCAAAACTATGCAGACAGTAAGATCAGTGGTTGCCAGGGCTTGGGATTGGGGGTAAGGTTGAAGGGGTAAATAGGCAACAGAAGATCTACGGGGCAGTAAAAATACTCTGTATGGTGAATTCACGTCATACATTTGTCCAAACCCATAGAATGTACACCACCAAGAGTGAACCCTAAAGTAAGCTATGGATTTTGGGTGATTATGATGTGTCGATGTAGGTCCACCCATCGTAACAACTGTCCCAACTCTGTTGGGGGATGTGGATGATGGCAGAGGCTGGCATGTGTGGGGTCAGGGGGGATATGGGAAATCTCTGTACCTTCCTCTCAGTTTTTCTATGAACCTAAAACTACTCTGAAAAAATGAAGTCTTTAAATAAAATCCTCAAAAAAGTGAAAAATTTAAAAGCATCTAAAAAAACATATGAAAAGAAACAACCAACGATTTAGTGGATAATTAAACCAAAATTCAATTTAGTGGTTACTTCTTGTTGAGGAAGAGGGTGTGATGAGGGAAGGCATATAGGGAATTTTTAAATTAATGGAATATTGCTATTTTTTTTGAGGAGGGAATTGTTATTCACTGGTAAATTATTTCTTATGCTAACTTGGGTATTTTATTATTCTTTAAAGGTATACTTATTTCTATACTCATTTTCACATGAATTATGGGTGAATTTTTTAAATACACACACATAAACACAATTCAGATTTCAGTATGCTCAAGACTGCCTCTGGAACTTGATTTTTTAACATATTATTTCCAATGTTGACGTGTTATTAATATTCTTGTTAAGAATGAGACATACTAGTTAATTCCAAGGCAGGAATAGGAGAAATGACAGGCCATACTTTTCTAAAATCCAGGTAATATGTTTTTAAAGTTAGCCAAGTGGGCCAAAGACCCTCCAGGAAGGAAGTATGGCATCTCAGCCTCCATAAAGTCCACTCTGCCCTCCAAGCTGAGCCTAGTCCCTCACACTCGGCCTACACTTGGCCTCAACATCCGGCTTTTCTCCTGCAGTCACTCTCTCTTACTATTCATTTTTGGTCACAAGTCTTGGCTTTCAGACTTCATTCAATCCACTTTCCAGCCTGTTCATGAGTCAACTTGGTCTGAGGACAACTGGCACTCCTGGGCACAGGCTTGGCAGGGAAAGATTAATTAAGCCAACAAACTCCCTTATGAAGGAGTCAAAATGGACTTGACAGCATTGTTCTCCAAATTCAGCTATCCTCAAACTAGGGGTAGCCTGAGATGCTGAGATCCCCATCTGGGGCAGTACTTCTCAAAGTGAATGTCACAGAGGTAGGAATCCCAAGGGACTTAAAAAAAAAAAAGCATATTACTGAGCCCACCCATGACTACAGAGTAAGTATATCTAAGCATGGGGCCAAGGAGTCTGAATCTCTGAGAAACACCCCAGGTGATGGTTCCGATTTTTTTTGACTTCCCTGTGAGATTGTGATCACTGAAACTTGACCTGTTAAATATGAGGTTGATCTAATCATTGATAAAACCTTGGATAGTGAGTGTATGGGTTTTTACTTTGTCCAAGACAGACACACCACCAATCAGAATAATGAGCAGCAACCACGCCCTGTTCAGAAAGAAAGTGCAGTTAAACTTTTCTCATTTACCAGGTATACTATTTTAACGTTGTTCAGACTTGACCGTGAAGGGGCTCTAGCTTAGGTAAAATCAAAGAGAAAATGGCCTCTGTATTTTAAATTACCCCTCCCCATTCTCACTGGTCCAGCCAGATTTATCCTGGGGGATGGGGCTGTTGCTAATATTAAAAATGTTTAACATGTGTGCATGGGCAGAGGGGACGAGCCCACTGGAAACAGCTGATCTGGCTTTACCAGCACAGATGTTGAGTGCCAGCCCTGCCTTTCTTCTGTAGTAAATAGTTTCACCCAACACTGAGCAAGAATACAGCGTGTCTCTATTCATTTTCTTTTGGAGAAAGACAACAGATGTGACTAGAGCCTTAATGTACTTTTGCTACATTTGCTTTTTGTAAAGAACTGATTAAGGATTAAAACCTTCAACTTTCTGAACTGCTTGAAATGTTACTGTTGCTTCAAATTTATAAAGAGCTTTCATGACTTCAATATCCCAGTAATGCAAGCATTTGTTCTATTGTTAGAGATCTAGTGAACTGGTATCTGGGAATTTCGTACGAGAAGAGGCAATTCCTGGCACGCAGGCTTAATAGAGGTGCATGTATGATACAAAGCCCCGTGTGCCTTGGGAAAATGAACTAGAGACTCAACTGGAAAGCTTTCAGACCAGTTAAAAACATAAAACATAGCTACCACAGAGCTTAATTGTACAGTGGCAGTTTCAGTTTCTGTATTGAGAGACAATTTTTTGCATTTTCTTAGGATTGGCCCACAGCTACAGCCATACTGGACACGTTTTTAATTCTAAATGCAATGCAGAATTACCTATCATTTCTTTGCTATACAGATTGAATATTCTGCATGAACATTCAAAAACGCATGTTTATAGTTTGAACTTATGTTTACTGTGTTCTACTACCAAATGTACTGTCTACAGAGTCTTCGATGATGGGTGGTGAGGAACTGCTCAAAAAGATTCAGTTACACACAGAGAAAACATATTACACATTATGTTGGGAAAGGCTAGATTATATAGTTATTGAAATATGTACAGGAGCAATCTTCATCTAGAAGTGTTACAGGGATTCCAAATGATCACACTCAACAGCTGGGCCTATTTGTAAGATTTGGTCAATGGGAAGCTTTTCTCTGCCTTATGGTCCCCCACCCTCTCCAATACTTCTTTGTGAAAGCAGAGTGGCATGCTGCCTTATCGCTGTTGCTAATTACCCTCAAACAATGGCAATAAAAGCAGGCAAAACGATTAAGCAATGTGGCAGCCCATTTTTATGAATTTACCTTTAAAGACAACCAAGAGAATTTTAGAGCAGTAGGTACAGGGCTTTCTTTATAAACTACAGGAAACTGCAGTGGAGTATTTATTTTTGAAACTCAATGACTTCCTTGCAATTTAAGGGTGCTAATCAATATTAAATAGTTATTTTGAACAATTACAAAGATAACATGCTCTTACTAGGAAAAGAAAAAAAAAGCATGCAGAATAAACTTCTTACAGAGGTGAGCAAACTTTTTGGAGTTGCTTGATTTTGCCGTAACTTGCAACTTTTTACAAAAAGGTGTTCTTTGAAATTTTTTTCAATCCCAAAGACTTGGCTTTGTGTTGAGAATTTTGTGGTAATCCTCAACTGCAAATATGCTTAAATTATCAAGTAGATTGAAAGCCACTGTTTTAAAATATATAGTTTTAGGATCTCAAAATGTTATAAACTGTAATTTAGCTTGATCAGAACTAATCAAATAATCTGGATAATGGTTAGTATATATGTATGAGTATACACAGACATTTAAGTACTACTAATCGTCAGCAAATTATACTTTAAACATTAAAATTTAATCTTTGGTGATTCAGAAAGCACTCTTTTTAATGAAATACATGCAATATGAAAAATCTAAGATCTATTATCGACAACTGCAATTCCCCAAAATAATAGTGTCACAGAGATGAGACCAAAAGTGTGCAACTAAGTGTTTATAAAGTCCAAGTTGTTTACAGAGAGGGACCTTGGCCATGGGACTGCAGTAATATCACATGACTCTCCAGCATTCCTACTAGGCACTGCTCTGCTGATGCACTGCATTGGAACCCACTGTTAACCATCTCCAACTCAACTAAGAGAAATTATTTTCTCATGAAAATCTCTTAATTTCATGAGAGAGGAGCAAAAATACAATGTACCAAAATGTGCTTTTATAAACGAACTCGGCCAGATTAAGAAACTGAACAATATTTACACTCCTGAATTTCAAGGATCTAAATCTTGTCACATACTACCCACCCAAATCCCCATTTTTTTAGATGACATGAGTAAGTAGGTTAAAACGCTTTTGAAAAAAGTTTTATTTGTTTATTCATTTATGCAAAGACAGTATCAGCATAGGTAACAGGAACACTTTTAAGTTTAAACTTTTAAGTTTAAAATTAATTTTCCATTTTGAAAGGTTCAGGATTTTGTCTCTTTGTACCTTACTCTTTTAAATACTTCAGTCCAACAAAACAGGAGGCAAAAATTTATTTCCTTCCTTTTCTTAAGGTCATATTGGGATAATCAGAATTGGCTCTTTAGAATTTAGGTATCATTTACAGTAACCTGGAGATTTAATCACAGAATAATACATGTAAGAATGTTATAGCACACACACAGAAAAGTACAAAGAATTTTAAAAAGAACAAATTTCAGGGCACTTTCAAATTTTGAGGCCTAAGAAAGCTCTCTTGGGGATCCTCAAGTTAAAAGACTCCTCCCTTCAGATTCAGAATGAAAATTATTAGGGATTATAAAACAATGGGCACTGATGATATGGCCCATGGAAGCTTCATTAGGATAAGGATAAATGGAGTTTCCATGTTTTAGTGAAGGGGCAGGCCAATGAAAGAAAAGCCAGGAAGCCACTTTAAACTCATGTCCATGGCAGGTCAAATGATGCCTGATAACAAGTGTTTCCCTTAGAAAGGTATTATCCCATTGCTACCTTTCCAAGGCTTATTAGCCCAAATACTGCTAATACTGCTACTTCTCTTCTTTACATCACCTATTCTAAGAGCAAACCTCCTTGAAGAATGGTGCTACAGACTGGAAAAGCAAGACTGTGGGTAGTGCAAAGGGGCTCTGGATCTCTAGTTTGTCACGATTTACAATGTCTAACCAGGAGCCTAGCTAATCTAAAAATGGATTGTTAACACTTAACGCTAGTATATTTTTGGGCTATGCGTATTACTCAACAACTTTTGTGGTTTAGAAATGTCAAAACTAATTCGATTCTCCTAGACATATTTTACTTTTAAAAAGGAAATATAAGAAGCTAAAAAACAAAAATAAAAATCGACCTGTTCTTTAACAAATAATATTTTAATGTTTTTATAAAAACAATTCCTTTCAGATACTCTGATTAACTTTTAAGTGACATAAAAAAGTTTCAGCCTTCTTTAATACCAATATTTTGCACAATTTAAGATACAGCCACTGAATTTATCATTTCACGGAAAAAAAAGTAAAAGAAAAAAAGGAGAATGGTAACTCACTGAGAAGCTTATGTACCTAGTAAAGTTTAGTTTGTTTTGGATTCTTTAAAAAAAAATTAGGCCCAGAATTTTAGTTATCCTAGTTACCATCCCAATTCGATATCTCTATGTGTGGATTCTAGATAAGATTAAATATTTTGAACTAATAAGTGTAAGACCCACTGATTGGACTATTTGTTTAGAATCTGTTTTACTGGGTTTAGATAAGGAAAACTTCAATAAAGCCAACTATATACTGAGTTCCACTGATTTAAAATGCAGTTTTAAAAACTCTGCTTTTGTGGTAAATTTCTAGACAAATCATAAAAGCACAGTATTGTAGATACTGTACTGTTCATAGGTACTTGTTGGAGAAGTGAAGTGCTTGTATTTAAACCATCAAAATTCTGACCTTTCAAAATAGGTTTTCTAAAACAATTTTTCTGAAAATCAGCATTTGCTTTTAAACTCTTAAAATGTCAATTAAAAAAATCCTTACAGATAAATCTTAAAGTTATTCCTTTCAGTCTCAATTTTTTTTACTTTTAACCATATATTCAACACAGAACCAGTTTCTAAGTAAATGTCTAATGAAAAACAGTTCTAATGTAAATAAAACTAAGCAATCTAATATAACTTGTATAGAAAGTCTGAGTATGATTTATCAAAATTCAGAATTAAATCTCTAAAATAGTGGAAAAACTTTCAGTCTCACTATTCAAAACCTCCAACTTCCTGTGAGACTAGAAAGTTAGCAGAGGATCAAACAGACTTAAGCACTGCCCGACTTCTTCTGAAGTGATGAACTCGTTTATCCTAGAAAAGACAGGAATACTCCATTTTACTTCACTGAAAATTCCTATTACCATTATGACCTAAGACAGTTGAAAAATATTGTACTTAAAGCATTTATTTTGGGTTTAAACACTATAAATAATGAAAGAAAAGTGATCCTTTTGGGGAAGCATTCCTGAACTTTGTGATAACCAATGTACCAATGACCAGTTTTATTCAACAATTTAGTTAAAAAAGAAATATCAGTAACTCAGAAAAAGAGGACTTAGAATCAATACCCTTTTATGTAGATTAACTCATGATTTGGCAGTGATGTCCCAAAAAGACAGCTGGTGAAAAGCACATGAGATTTTTTAAAGTCCTATTTTTACTAAAATACGTCTGACAGAAATCATGGCTTGAGAAGAGTAATCCACTTCAATCTGAAACCCTATGCTTTTAGGTTAAAAGACAAAAAGTTCTGGCATATTTAAAGGCATATCCTTAACCTGTAATGAAGATATATAATTTTTTAGGAAATGAATAGAAAAAGTATATGCAAAAATTTCCTTTCACTTTATGGTGCTTGCAGATGTGCAGATAGAAGAAATGAGGCCTTACAAAGAGGAATGGAGCTGAGTAAACCAGCAATAAAATAATAGTATTTTTTTTTTTTTTTTTTTTTTGCGGTATGCGGGCCTCTCACTGTTGTGGCCTCTCCCGTTGCGGAGCACAGGCTCCGGATGCGCAGGCCCAGCGGCCATGGCTCACGGGCCCAGCCGCTCCGCGGCATATGGGATCCTCCCAGACCGGGGCACGAACCCGTATCCCCTGCATCGGCAGGCGGACTCTCAACCACTGCGCCACCAGGGAGGCCCAATAGTATTTTTTTCTCTACACTTTTAGCTTAACTGTGCCCTGTTCCTAGGGATTAAATTCCATTGTCACATAAAGAAGGGTGACTTATGGAAATTATGTAATCTGTTAACAGGGTAATATCCTATTTAGGTTAAAGCCCAGAAAACTGGTCACAAACTCAAGTATCTTCAGAGATCAGGCAGGATATGAAAGATTATGAAGGAGCTGGAATTTATCATGGCAACAGTGTACATCCTGCCTCAGTGCATTCTAATTCAATTAAAACAACAGTAACAACATTTAGCTAATCAAAATAGGTCTAGATATGCTACACAACTTCTAACTCTTAGCTCAGAGGAGCAGAAAATTTTGTAAGGTTCAAAGGGAAACTTTTAATACCAGGTAAAAATTCAAGCTTAAAGACTTGCTGGTTAAAGATTTTCTGCTTTGCAAACAAATCCTTTAGCACTCCCTATTTAACCTGCAGAACCTTGGGCAAAAGTAAGCTGTCCTACAGCTCCCAGTTCTTTCCTTTTAAATTGTCCTATGCAGAATGAAACGAGAACAAAGATCAACTTTAAATGAATGGGTTTACTCCCCAATGAGAAGGGGGTTAAGAACTTAACTCTGCTACAGCTCTAGTCTTCTGCATTAAAGGAACTCCTAAGTATTCCTTTTAAAAACAGTTTAAGCTTTATCCTATTTCCATTCATAGATGGAAAAAGCTATTCTCCTTTCTGTTTTTTTTTTTTTTGGTTTTTTTTTTGCGGTACACAGGCCTCTCACTGTTGTGGCCTCTCCCATTGCGGAGCACAGGTTCCAGACGCGCAGGCTCAGCGGCCATGGCTTACGGGCCCAGCCGCTCCACGGCACGTGGGATCTTCCCGGACCGGGGCACGAACCCACGTCGCCTGCATCAGCAGGCGGACTCCCAACCACTGTGCCACCAGGGAAGCCCTCCTTTCCCTGTTTTAAGATACAAAGCAATGGCTTACAAATGGTTCCAAAATGGTGAATTTTGGAAAAATTCTGGCAGTTCCTTGGAAAGTTAAACATAGTTACTATGTGACTCAGCAATTCCATTCTTAGGTATATACTCAATAAAAATGTATGTCCACACAATAACTTGTACACGAATGTTCATAGCGTTACTCATCAGAGCCCAAAAGTGGAAACAACCCAAATGTCTATCAAATAAGTGATGAATGGATAAACGCAAAGTGGCAGATCCATAAATAAAAAGAAATGAAGTCCTGATACATGCTGTAACATTGATGAACCTTGAAAACATTTCGCTAAGTGAAAGTCAGTCACAAAAGGTCACATATTATACTATTTATATGAAATATCCAGAACAGGCAAATCCTTAAAGAAAGGAGGTTAGTGGTTGCCTAAGGCTAGAGAGTTTGGGGGAACAGAGAGTGACTGCTAATGGGTAGGGGCTTTATTTTGGGGGTGATTAAAATATTCTAAAATTGATTGTCGTTATGGTTGCGCAACTCTCTTAATATTCTAAAAAATATCGAATTGCACACTTTAAACGGGTGAACTGTAGGGTATGAAAATCGTTATCTCAATAAACCTGTTACAAAAAACAACAAAAACCTTCCCTTCACTAAAAAGCACAGTATTCTTCCCCCATTGAAGCGACCGGTTCCTTTCCATATTCAGAGACTCAGAACTTAAAGGGATCTTAGAGACTCATTTCAGACTTGTAAAAACTGGAGCCTTAATAAGATTTAAGTGATTTGTCCAAGGTGATAGAACCAGAATGAGAAACCAGAACTTTCTTAAATTCAAACACCCATATTCTTCTCCACTTTACCAACTCTGAATCAACTTCCATTTCTTTCTACTCAGCTCTTTTTACTACTTCATTTTACCTCTTTTCTCCCCCCAAAACACTGTTCAAGCATCATCTGAGTGATCGATTTCTTTTCTTCTCTTTAGTCTAATATCTACGTACTCTTAAGTTGTGCTTTCTGCTTCTAAAATTTTCTCTTTTCCTATTTGGTCAAGCCAATATTCTCATTCAACTCTCATGAACCCTATCAATTACAGTATAGGCTTCTGCTAAAGATATCTTCCCTAAGGGCAAACTACACTATATCAAGACTTGAGCAGCTAGAATACACTGCCACTTAAAACTCACTCACAGATTTACTGGGTTACAGTCAAAAGCTAACAGTTCAATTACTGATATATGCTCTATGTAGTATCAAAATATATATACCACAGAAAAAAGATACTTTATGGCTGACAACTGTGCTTTTTATCCTGTGTACTATTCCTTTCATACCTTGAAGTAGTCATCTTGAGTAACAAAGGAGTTTCTCAATCTGTTCTCTGGATTACATAGACAAGATACCACTGTCTGTATGCTTCGGTCCACAGATTTCTGAAACACAAAAGTTTTCGGTAAAGACTATTCCTCCTTTTACTCACTGGTAACAAGCTTTTTGAAAAAGTTTAATGAACACATACACTTATTTCTAAAGAATTCTCAGGTAATTTTGTAATACGTGCCACATGTCACTTAGTTTGTTAACTTTTGTACCAAATTTAAGAATAATTTCAGAAACTTAGTGATAGAGTACTGATTTAAAAAGCTCAGTTAGTCAAGCCCTAAGATATTTGCTTCAGCCTCTTTAATTTTTCCTGTTAGATAAAAAACAGTGAACTTCAGGCTCCCTGGTGGCGCAGTGGTTGAGAGTCCGCCTGCCGATGCAGGGGACACGGGTTTGTACCCCGGTCTGGGAAGATCCCACATGCCGCGGAGTGGCTGGGCCCGTGAGCCATGGCCGCTGAGCCTGTGCGTCTGGAGCCTGTGCTCCGCAACGGGAGAGGCCACAACAGTGAGAGGCCCGAGTACCGCAAAACAAATAAACAAACAAAAAAACCCAAAAAACAGTGAACTTCAACATTTCAAGAAACATTTAGGTTAAACTTTGGTAATGTAATTATACTGTAAGTTATTTCCATATTTTTTCAAATTTTAAGTTGTGTAACAAATCTGGGAATTTTTTCACCCCACAGTTCAGTAGTTCTCAACATTTTTCCACTGAGAAACACATGAACGAAGTACACATACTCCAATGGGAATCATCCAATGTTATGCACATTCCAATCACATCAATTACTTCCATATTCTCACCCATACAAGAAAACACAGAATTCAAGAGTGAGGGCACTGTTATAGGGATCTGCTCTAATGATAAAAAAGAAACAACTCTGCCTGTTTTAGTATTTCAATTACTAGTGGCTCCACCACTCTTGAGAGCTGCTACCATATATAATGTTATGGAGAGAATACCGTAAATAACTGTATATTACTATTTAGCTAAATAAATGTTTAAACTGGCAAAAGACAAAGTAGATATAATTCATACTAATCCCTCTTTTGAAGAGTAGGATTCTTGAGGAAACCAACCCATTGCACTCCACCAAATCACGTTAATATTTATTAAACTACGGTTAAAAAACAACCAAAAAAACCCCAATGAAAACAGAACAGAGGGAAGGACTAGTGAATCAGCAACTATATATACACACTGAAAGTTTGGGAATGCCTAAAATTTCATTAACTTTTACGTAAATTGCAAAGTTATTAGTCAATGACTCAAGCTCTGTAATGTATTTAAATTTGGGCAAAGATGCTTGCTTCTCAAACGGCCATTATTAAAACTTGAAAAAAATAAATATAAAAATATAAATATTAATAAGCAAAATTAGATGTTTGCCTTTTGTGGGCCATTTCCAGAGGATGCAGTAGCTTCATGAACTGAGCATTCACTTGGCAAAACTTCAACTCCTGGATCAACTTCATTACAGTGGTAGTTAACAGCTGTATAAGCCTACATTTAAAATGGTAAAAGTGTAATTAAAGAGATGTACATTAGATACATTTCTAAACAATCTATTCTTCAAAATGGTGAGTTGACACTGAAAGTCTAAATGTGGATTGTGAAGTTCAATTACATTATTTCAGAAACTATTTGAAACTGTAGAATTGAAATGCAATAAGGCAATTTTTATTTTGAAATGTCAACACAATCAGAATTAGGACAATTTCCCTAAGAAAAAGAAACTCCAACATATAGTAAGGGAATGAGAAGGGAATTTCCTAGTGCCTGAGAATTTCAGCTCATACTATATCCTTTGAATATCCAATCCTGATGAAAGACAGAAGGTAACAAAGGCTCAGGTGTTTTAGAGGTAGCACCCTCTCTTTTTTCCTTTTCTTATATGACATATAACAGTACTGACAGCAAAACATTTTTGCTTCTCTTCATCACATTTTTTTATGGCTAGAAAACTAGAGGCAGATTCAATACTAGTTCTAAATCCCTGGAGTTAGAATTAGCATAGTTATTAATACTACCTTTTTTGGTTACATATTCTATCAACAAGTAACTGAGCACTTGTTGTATGCAGGGCAGCCATTGCTTAAGTACACACACAACAACCTGAGAAACAAAAAGCACAGTTTCTCCCATGGGAGTATATACTTGGGTTGACAAGAAATAAAACATAACACAATGTAAAAGAGCATTTAAAATATTTCTAGGCATACTTGATATGGCAAAAGGTCAAGAAATATATAACAGCTGAACAATAAACTACTTTAAAATATATAATAGTTAAACAGTAGGAAGTACATGTTTCGCTAATTCACCTTACCGGAGAAATAACATAACTCCTTTGTTCCCCAACAGGCCACTGTGGTGGCATCTTAGGAAAAAAAAGGAAATAATTATTTCAATATACCTTCACGTTTTCACAAAGATATGAGATAGACAATGTTGAGGTATCTGTCATGCTGGCTCCTTGACCTTGTTATAATAAAAGAAACAAAATGGAAGAATAAAGTACTTTGTTTCTGATACCTAAGGATTTTATTGTTACTTTCATATATAAACTCCATCTTTTTCTCAATTTTCTGGAGTTGGTCTACAGGAAAACTCAAACATACAGTTCTTTGAATATATTACCATAAATATGGTCATATCCATGGACAGAAATTCAGAGAACTACTATCTTGTAGCAGCCAGCTAAAATAAACACTATCAAACATAACTGGAAGTCAATGCTCTTAAGAATTGAGTAATCATTTTATTTCAACCTATGCCATTATAAAAACTCATAAAAGTCAGCCTGGATGTTTCAGCTGTTTGACAGAAAAGATGAAGAATACATGTTGAAATATAGAAGGCGACACCAAATCTTGTAAGACAGTACGAGAGAAAGCTTCTTCCTAAACTCATTCCTGTCAAAAGCTTCTTGCTAAGCTCATTCCCTTATTTCTAAGTAATAAAGAAGCCCTAATTCTAGACTAATTCCAACTTATTTTTTAAATTTTAAGCACACTCAACTACTTTAAACGACAAACTATTAGGGAAATTTACATAAATAAAGGCCTCAATAATATTCCAATGTAAATCATTTTGATCCCTCTTAAATTACCTGATAATTATAAACAGGCAGCTGATATCCAGTGATAACCTGAACTGGTGAACTTGGATAAGGAGGATAAGCCTGAAAATAAATTTTACAGAAAGAATGAATGAATGAGGTATATTTTTAAAAATCAGAAAGAAGGAATATTATTCCCAATGTAACAAAAATATGAAAATAAGGAAATCTTAGTTTTTTCATATACAATGCAAGATTCTATTTGAGTGACTGGCTTCATGAAGAAATAAGTATTCTCTGTCAAATGTTAGTCTTTTGGGCTGGGAGAAGGAAGAGATAAATAAGGTAAGTGACTGATTTTGCCAGCCTAAGTTTACCTTATCTGTGTATTTATTCCCACCCATTAGTTCTTTCTTACATGATGATAAGACTATTAGAATAGATTTCCATGTTAGAGTTATATTAATACATGTGTTCTCTTTTTTTGTAAAAATACTTTTAAGCAGTTTTGTATTCCTTTGACAGTATTTCGGGGTAACATGGGATCCTGCTACAGACTTTCTGGCTCTTTCTGTATTTCACTTCTAAAAGTTAAGGGCAGTGTATTACCCCAAACTAGAAAAGAGACAATACAATGTCTTATATCTTTCAAAAGGTATTTATTGATTGAAAATATCTAGGTAGTAGCATACATAAATATACCAGAATAGGTAATAATACCTCATAGTAAATGTTAGGAACAAGTAGGGCTTTTCTTCTAGCTGTGTTTTAAGTAAGAAAAGTAAAAAAAGATATATCCTACACTTCAGGTAGATGGAAAATGTAAACAAATGAGAGACACTGCAGAACTATTTCACTATTATTTTGTTTCTTTCTTTTCCTAAAATGTCTTTTAAACTGAAGAAAGTAAACTGAACTAAGAAGAAAATAAATATTATCAATGGGAGGCAAGTATTCCAAATCCCACTTCAAATATTAAAGTAACCAAGACAAGACAAATTATATGCCAGAAACTCATAGAGTTTACAAATATAGTTAAGTCATCAGATATTTATCCATTCTAGAACCATAATACATCCAGAAATCAACAATCTATATGAGGAGGCATCTGGAAATCATTGCAAATAAAGAATAGCTGACCCTAGAAAAGAACAAACCAGGCAAACACATGAGGAAAGCTGCCTTCAAATATTCTAGGAGTTATCTGGGAAAAAGAAAAAAAAGATATATTCTATGTGGCTACAGCCATCAGTTCTAAGATAAAGGCTTGCAAACTATACAGAAGCAGATTTTAGCTTAGTATAAGAAGTAACACTAAGTATGACAGATTTCTAACAGAAGTAACAGATGTCCCATCACTCAAAAATATTCAAACAGGAATAATATTGTCACTTATTATGGAAATTGTTGACATAATTCCACAGAGGGTAAGAAGTGAGACTGGCTTAATTTTTAAAGTGCCCCCATCTCATTGTATAAGATTTCTAATAGAATACACACAAAAAAACAGGAATGTAGGTAATTCTTACCTGAACATACTGAGTTATAGGACTCATCACGGGTGGCGGCTGCATGTAAGCTTCCGTGTGTGGATTACTCCAGACACTCTGCAACTGTGGTGGAGGAGGAGGATTAAAAACCAAAGGACGTGGCTGCACATGATAAGCACCTTTTTAAAGAACAAAAAGAAAACAAAGCCTATTTTTAGTTCTCTGAAAAGCTACACGTGTCAACGAAAACAACTGCTTTCTTTACTCACAGAAAGTTTGTTTCCTGATGGCAGGGCCCAGTTTCAGCTTTTTACCATGGAAATTTACCTGTGACTGAAAATAAAACAGTAACAAAACTAGAATCAATGTCTAAATCTTTACTTCCAAGACTTTGGTAAACACCCAAGTTCTCTAAAATTACTACTATCGGAGAAGATCAGTGCTAAGAACATACCAAATCAAAATTTATCAGCCTGAAGATACCTTACTTACCTTCACTACTCTAATCAAATGTTGAGAGGTATTGTGGAATTTGATCAAAAACCTTTACTCTCTGGTCTCTAATCTTTCCTGTCTCTGGATCATGAGGCTGGATGCCCAATCAAAAATAAATAGGTTCTCACAAGTTATGTAAGATTATTCTAAGTCTGGATTTCAAACATAAAATATATTTATTTCTATACATTATACAAGACTGAGTAAATATTCAGGACTCAAAACAATACTGAACACTGCATCCATAAGGTAATTAAAGAGATTTTTTTTCCAAAAGATTACTTACTTCTACTATCTTCTGCACATCCACGTCATTATAAAATGAAACAAATCCATAGCTAGAAAGGCAGATAAATGAGTACAAAATCACTACCGTAACAGTACATGGTTTGAAACTTCAGTATTCCATGAAATAATTGACAGAATAATGATAAAGGAGGAAGAATATACTGAGATAAATAACTGTAAGATATACATGATAGATCCTCTATAAATACTGTTTTATTTTCCTACCGTCATCTGTATCAGAATGCACAAAGATTAACAGAAAATTCATACCTATGAACCTGAATTTAACTTACTATCTATGGTAAGATGGTTAAAATTTAAGATACTGTGAAATGTGTGAAGAAAACAATTCTTCAATAAAACTGATTAATCCACTTAAGTGAAACAAATGAAGATGGGAAACATTTCAACACAAACACTAGGCAAATGATTAAATAAAAGAGCTGGCAGCAAACTTTTATCCTCTACATGAAAGAAATTACAAAGTAACAAATTACATTTATACAAATGTTAGAATACCAGAATTGAAATTTTATTTTCTGAAACTCTATAGGTGCTATAGTTCAGGTATTTATTATAATTTATATTGAACATATGTTTCACTTACCCTTTGGACACACCAGTTCGATCCGTGATTATCTTCACTTCTTTTACTGAACCATATCTAGCAAAGAAGCTTCTAATTTCGGTTTCATCCATCTATGAAGAAAA
The DNA here is from genome assembly GCF_964341445.2 of Mesoplodon mirus. NCBI lineage: Eukaryota > Metazoa > Chordata > Mammalia > Artiodactyla > Ziphiidae > Mesoplodon > Mesoplodon mirus. The sequence goes on along the minus strand of NC_138982.1, from coordinate 29,729,764 downwards.
ATTTGACTTCAAGATTAAAAATTCAACATTCAAAATTTTCAAGTATACTATAAAGAAGATTTGATGATGTGGAAGTACCTCCTCCATGTATCCCCAAACTAGCTGTAGTTCTTTGTCAAAGATATTTTTAGTTCCTATTAGGTTAAACATACTGTAGTTCTAGCTGTAGTTCTTTGTCAAAGATATTTTTAGTTCCTATTAGGTTAAACATAAAAACAATCCCCCCCAAAAGCCTTATGTTTACAACAGGGCCCAAATCCCACTATTCACAGAATACTTTTAAAAATAAATGAAACATGAATACAATACCCTAAAATCAATTCCACCAACGAAAACAGTGTTCGGCATGATTCTGCCTTCTGGTAAAACATAGCCTTGGCTGGTGGCAGTTGATGAAGACTGGGTGCTGGCCTCTCTGGAGATGGTTGAGTTTGGAGTGTCAGGATCTGCAGCAGACTGTAATTTGGAAAGCAGATATCACCACTAGACATACAGGCTAAAATCACAGATGATATGAAATATAATTTATGTTTTTAAAATACAAAATATTTTCATATAAATTACTTTGATTGTATATTAGTCATCAATATAGCTTAGTTCAGGCTCAAGGTCTAGGGTAATCAGAGTAGATCATCATGAAATTTTAACAGAAGGGTATATAGTATTTTCTCAAACCCAGTGTCACTGACCACTATCCCTGGTACAGTGCTGTGGCAGAACACTGATTTTATATTGAGTTTGTGAAATACTACGTGAACTGGTTAAGTAATTAGAATTGTAAAAAGTAAGGTTACTAAAATCATCCTGTTGTACGTCAATAAGCAAATTCTCATTTTTCTGAGTACCTTATTCAAAAGTATGGTTTTAAAGATAACCAATTTTTTTTTAAGTTGCATCAAAAGGAAACAAGAAAGTTTTAAACCGATTTGTTTTGCCTCATCTTCCTATTCACCAAAACTAACACGGACTTTATAATTTTAACACTCCTTTGTTAGTATGCCTGCTTTACTTTGGAAATGGATCATGAAAACATCATTTGCTCACATATCATAGCTCCTGCTTAAAAAAAAAAGGGTTTATAATCCTTTCCCCTAATGATAGGGTGTTCATAGCATCTTTAAAATAATGTTTTTCTTCTTGAATAATACCAAATAAGTCCTACTGATAATTCTAATTTTCACAATGGGCTGATAGATACAAATGATATCATCTTTATTTTCAGAGACCCACACAAGAAACTTATTATTTTTCTGAATTCTGGTCAGAACTCTGTCTTTAGGCTTCCTACGCTAAGATTAATGTAGATTTTTCTGAATCAGGATTTACTGGTAATACATATTTCGGAAACAAAAACTGATTTAGCCAGGAGATCTAAAAATTGATTTAGTCAGACGTTCGTGTCCCTTACTAAGTTATAAATCACTTACTTGGCAGTTGTTTACCTCTTGGAAAACTGCTTTGAGAATGAAGTGAGATAACGTCTGTGAATTCATCTTGTAAACTATAAAGTGGTATGCCAATACAAGTTAGCATCCTGGTATCTGAATTTATTTTCAATAGGTTAAAGAAAGGTTTCTTTCCTGGTTTTACGATTTATGTACTTATTTTGTAGATACTCTACTAATTAACAACTAATTTGAGTTGGAACCTCAGGAAACTACTTTATGGCACATTTGCTCATTTGAAATTCATTTATGAAGTGCCTATTGATTATAAGTAGTAAATACAAAAGGCTGCAAGAGAGACATATAGCTATTACACTTCGGCTTGTGAAGGAAAACAAAAAGGACAAAAGAAACCAACTGATACATATTTTTTAAAAGATAAGCAAAATAATTTTTACAGAAATTAGTTACAATAATGAAAAGCAGGTAGAGTTCCTACTTTGTTAGGTGTTAGAAATTACTGATAAATTTAAGATTCTACAAACTGCTGTACTAATTAGCTATGAAATCAAAATTGTTAAATTACCAAATTTGAGTGTTTGGGCTTTTCTCTATTAATCTGTGTTCATACTTGCTATTCAGTGTTTCTGTTTGAATAGTTCCTGATTCTTTCTTTTAACTATGGTACAGTGATATTCCAAGAAAATAAAATCAGAGAAAGTAAAAACTATTTCTCAAGCTTTTCCATTTTTTAATGTTTTATAATTTTATTTTTTTCTCAATGGGACCATATTATGTAAGTCACATACCTTGAACTATCGAGAAATTTGACTATATTTCCCTTCGTGACAGACAATTTACCAATCTCTTTCAATTAGCTCACATTCAAAAACCCAAAACAGGAATAAAACAAAATAGTGGTTCTGAAATTCTTATAGACTTTTTCTCCTTCTCAATTTCCCCTTCATTTGTGGATGAACTTTGGATACCTTTTTATTTGACAAACTATTTATAGTATTAGCTGTCTGTGAACCACAATGGATAAATGTATTTTAAGTTAGAGGTATAACATTAGACCAGAAAACTGTACCAGATTATAAAGAGTTATGATAATATATTGATTTTCAACCAGGGAAGATTTTGTGGCCCAGGGGTAATTTTTGGTTGTCACGATTGAGGGGTGTACCTGGTATCTGGTTGGCAGAGGCCAGAGATACAGTAAGCATCCTATAATGCAAAGGAGAGCCTCCCACAACAAAGAATTATCTGGCCCCAAATCTGCACAGGGTCACAGCTGAGAAACCTGTGATAGTGTTGCCAGAATTGAAGAAGGAAGTTCTAATTTTTTTGTGTTTTTTTTTGCGGTACGCGGGCCTATCACTGTTGTGGCCTCTCCCATTGCGGAGCACAGGCTCTGGACGCGCAGGTTCAGCGGCCATGGCTCACGGGCCCCACCGCTCCGTGGCATGTGGGATCTTCCCGGACCGGGGCACGAACTCGTGTCCCCTGCATCGGCAGGCGGACTCTCAACCACTGCGCCACCAGGGAAGCCCGGAAGTTCTAATTCTTATATCCTATTTACAAAAGTAAAATTGATGTTTAAGACAACTAAACAGTAATTTGCGAAAAAGAAAAAAGCCATTAGATATTATAGAAAGTTTGGTTTCGGGTTGTACAAATTGACTGTCTGCTTAACTGAAGTATTAAGTATAAAACTGATCAAATCATTTCACTAGTGTCATTATGTCTTAAGGAAGGCATCGTTATGTCCGTCCTAGTCCTGAGCCAGCAGATGGTGCTCAAAGCTAAACTAAGGAAAGTACTCCCTTTTAAGACGCCTGAAAAACAGGGATTTTAAAACTTTGCCTGCGTGTGTATTTACATAGTTATAACTTATATATACAAATCCAGAACCATACACAACCTTTGGTTACTTCTAAACTATTGCCAGAAATACTTCACAAATGAATTCTTAGGCTAAAGCAAAGTTTGGTGAGGAATTCATCTTACCTACCAACAGCATGTAGAAAATAAACTGAATGTAAATTAAATGAAAGAAGTAATTATTTTTCTTAATTACACCTTCAGGTGAGTTGATGGGTTCTGAAATGAGTAATTCTGGAATATTAAGTAGGGGTGAACTTGGAGGCCATCATATACACAATTCTCATCACTGCTATTCACAGTAATATATTCCCTTTTATATCTGGATGACCAAATGACAAAGATAACTAAAAGCTGGAAAAAAAACTTTATCATTACTAAAGCTTCTCGGATGTCAGCTCTTTGACATTTTATTCAACTATTACACCTACATGCAAGCAAACTGAAATAATTTGCAGTCATCAGTGTCATATCCACAGAAGGAAGTAGTTATTAAAGAGAAAAGGAAATTCTATTAAGGAAATAGTAAATGAAAATCAGAATAAAACCCTTTAAGTAAATCAAAGAATGGACTCGGGGGGACAGGGGGAATCCAACCAATAAACAAACAATCCTGGGAAAGCTAAGCAAGAAAAAGGCAAGAATACAAAAATACACATTAGTCCTGAAAAAATGGGATATGAGTACAGATTAGAATGCTCTGTAGGAGTAAGTCTGGAAATCTTGATATGACTAACTTTCCAGAGAAATGTAAACTTTTAAAGACAAACTTAAGAAAGAGCACTCAATTCCTGGGTCAGTTTCATTGGGAGTTTTCCCAAACTATAAAGAAACAGGTAATTTTTGTGTGGAGGGCAAGCGGGGTGGTAAGAGGGGGCGCACCTAGACAGAAACAACGGTAGACAGGAGAGAGAGTGGAAGAGAAGGAAAATTCAAATATTTTAAAAATTTTTTCAGAGAAAAGAAGAAGAAATAATATTTCTCAATGCATTTTATAAAACTAACACCATTTAAATAACAATACCTGGTTAAGATGGTCCACCCCTGCCCCCAACACTGAGATGCAAATTTCTAGCAGCATACAAAAAAATATACAATTAAGAACAGTTTACACTGTAAATTCAAGGATGGTTCATTCTTAGGAAATTTGTTACTGTAATTCACCACTGCAAAAGCATTTGATAAAATACAGCATCCATTTCTTAATTTTTAGAAAACCCAAGTAAAATAAAAACATCTTATTTTCTATTGATCTAAGTCTAGGCTATCATCAAGCTTAAAGTGAAACATGGTAGTAATTTACATTAAAATTAGAAATAAGGGTCTCTCATCACACCTATAATTTTTTTCCTATACATGACTAATATGTTAATATAGAGTTGTTATAAATCACCAAGAAAAGATAAATATGCAAATAGAAAGGTGGACTAAGAATTAAAAAAAAAGAAATGGAAAAAGCTAATGACAAACTTCAACTTCACTAATGATAAACAAAAGAAAAAGTACATCAACACAGTAAAATATTTTCCAGTTATTAGACTGGCAACTTTAAAAAGTGCAATACCTTTCATTGGAAAGTGTGTGGAGAAGGGGTCACACTACACACCATCAGTGGGAATATATACTAGTGCATGCTTTATCAAGAGGTACTAAGAAAAACGTATAACTCAAAATTGTTATAAAATGGGCATAACCTTTTCACCCAGTGATTCCACTCCTGGCAATTTATTTCAAGTTATTAACAGATAAGCATGCCAAAACATTTGCACAAACATACTCATTATGGTATTGTTTTAACATAAACAAATTATTCATTATAAGAGAAGTGGTAAAATTAAGTAATGGTAATATAGAAATATATAATTTTTGGTAAAATAACTAAGTATATATTCAAAATTATTTTAAATTTCTCTTGGGAATAAGGCCCACTACACTAAATGAAGAATACAGGTTGTAAGATAGTATTATATAGCACAGTAAAATTTTTATAAAATAAAATGTACCTATATATATGCAATACATGCTTGAAAACAATCTGGAAGGGCATACGTACATCTAAACTTCAATAGTGGTTAAATGCTGGGATTAAGATGGACCTCTACTTTCTTACATTGATTACCTTCCAAAGAGTTAATGTATTAGTTTTGTATCAGAAAAAAAAATCAATAAAGTTATTAGCATTTTCCCCCCTTTTCATCTAAAAAGAGAAGACAAAGTTGGAAATAATTACAGTAACTCCGATGATTATTGATATGGACACATACATGACATAATTATTACAAAGTTACATTCAATCACAAATTTTTACTTTAAAATTTACATGTTCTAATAAATTGTATATAAATTTCCTCCCTTTACCTCTATAAAAACAGAAAATAGTACACTACAGACAACTACACATATATAATACACCTGTGACTTGATGGTTGATCAAAAGTGTTCTCAGAGTTGTACCTTGAGGTGGTGAAATCAACTAAATGCACTTAACAAAACTCACATGTCACCCAACAGAGCATGTAATACTCTAGGGACATTTTGTTGAAGGTTTCTGGTTTCTCTTGGGGAAAAGTGTTCTCTGGGTTAAAAACTGCTAGACTTCCCCAACCTGCGGCCGCTCAGAGGCATGGACAGGGCCGACCTCGTAGGGAAATGATGGCGTCGGGTGAGCTTCCGCCCCGAGGTCCCCGCGGCCGCCACTGCGCAGGCACGAGGCTGCCCCAGGGGCATCACAGGCTCGAGCTCTCCAGGTCCCGCCCCGCCCCCACTCCGGGCTTGGACACGCCCCCAAAGGCCCTGCAGGAACCCCGACCCCCGCCCCGCGGCGGACCCGTGGGGCCCCGCCTCCCCAGGTGGCTCGGGCCTGGCTTCCGCGTCTGCACGCAGGCGCCCCCGAGGCCACGCCACGCGGCGCTCAGCAGGCACGACGCCATCTCGTGGCGGCCGCACCGCCTGGCTCCTCAGAGTAAGCGCGGGAAGGGAGGCTTCTGGGGTGGGGTGGGGGTGGGGCGGAGCAGGGTCCCCGCCCCCCAGTCTGGCGGCGGAGGCCGGACGCTCCTCCACACCCTGGCTGCGGTGGGGGGATGGCCGCAAGCCTTGCATGTGCTAGGCGGGGCCCCGGGCACTCCCTTCCCACAGCCAGGCCTCCCGCCCCTCCACCGGCCCTCAACGCCCTGCAGGCCGTGCTGGACCGCCTCCCCTTCGCCCTCAGGCCGGGCCCAAGTACAGGAAAGCCGGGTAGCCCCGCTCTCGGCTCCTGTCCCCCGCCCCCTTCAGCGCCCCGGCCGCCCTGAGGACCCCCTCAGGCCTCCTCCACTCACCATGATGGCGGCAGCCCGTGTTCCCACAGAGGGGCTCGAGAAGAAGCTGAGGCTGGCTTCAGGCACCGGGGCTGCTGTTAGGCCTGCTCGTACCCACCGCCCGGATTGACTGGGCAGAGGAAGCAGAGGTGGACGAGCGAAGAGAAGCGGAGGCTGCTGGCGAGGCCGAGGGGCGCAGGGCGACTGAGGCGTGGCCAGCGGAGCGTCCGGACGTGGCTCCTGCGCAGGGTGAGGGGGGCTCGTCGTAGAGGTGCGTCAGCCAATGGGCGGCCACGCTGCCGCCCCCCATGGCGGGAGGCGGGGTGGGGGGGCTCGCGGGGCATGACTGCGCCGGCCGGGGGGCACGCAGGGGGTGCTCGCGGGCCGGCATCATGCCCCTCTCCCCCTGCCCCAGGCACCGGCCCCAGACGAAGGGGCCCACCGACCCACAGAGACAGGCATCACCCCAAAAGTGCCTTAGAGGCACGCCTGAAATAAGTATGCATTCCCAAATATGTGTTAAAATTAAAAACAAAACTTTAATGTGTCCAGGCACTGGTATCAAAATGGCGTCCTGAAGTTACAGGATTAGCATGATCGATGGCGATTATTCCTATCATCGGCCGCAGAATCAATTGAAATGCCAACAGAAATAGAAAATAGAAACACGTATATGGAGAACAGGTAGGGAGACATCAAAAGTCCAGAAACTTGGACGACTTTCTGTCAAGTCTGAGGGAGATGGGGTTGGATTGGAAGGAACACCAGTTAGGGCAGGCCAACTTGGTGTTCAAGACGTTCATTCTTTCAAGAAATAGTTATCTAGGTGTGCGATTTGCCGGATACCCAAGGTGTAGGAGTGAACAAAACAGTCAAACATTCCTTCGCTCTGGGAGTTCAAGTTGTGAGGGGAAGAATTTTTCTTCTAGGCCTTACAGGAAGCTAGGCCTGTCTAGAGAATTCTAGAACTTTATCAAGGTCGGAGAAACAGGGCCTAGAGCAAGGGAGAGCTGTGGGGCAGTTGGTGGAGCAAGTCACATAACTTTGGGAACCACTCCAGCACCCTGTATCCACAGGGGGTAACAGACTGTGACTTTTATCCTCTAACTTCACTTTGGTACTGATGAAAAGTTAGAAAATGTTACTTTGTGAGCTGGCAAAATGGTGGTCATCTGTAACCGGAAAACTGACCACAAACAGCTAGCATTACTGGATAATATAATAACTTCATGTCTTCAGTTCAATGTGCAGTTAAATTCAAGAAATGAAGGGAAATCCCAAGAGGCCAGAAATCAAAATAAACTGAAAATCAGAGAGCAGTGACTTGTTGAACAGATTCTTCTCCGCCCCTGGGTGTGAGGGCTGGAGTGTAGGGTGACTAATCAACTGGTTTGACCGGGACCTTCCTGGTTTTAGCCCTGAAAACACCCAAATTCTTGGAGACCAGGTCCAAGGCAAACCAGGAGAGTTGGTCATCTTAGGTGTGGGCAAAACGTTAGTTTCTGTAACTTGAGGCCTGAAAGTATAGGGACAGGAGGTAAGGGTCTGGAATAGCTCAGGGTGAGAGCTGGTACTGAATACGCTACAAAAAGCCTTTGTCCCAGAGAGACATCAGCTCAGGAGAAGGGTGGACTAGGGACAATGTAAAACACCCAGTGGACAAGCAAGTGAGGAAGCTTATCCCATTTCTGGGTGAAAATGAAAATTATTTAACTCCAATGAAATTTTAAAATCCTAGACCTGCATTTCATGAGTTTGGAGTTTGGAGTTTAAATCTGGAGCACTTATGTGGCGTTGGGATTTCAAAAGCTAGAAATTGATTCCCCTTAACCTTCGCCTCCTCCCCACAAAAAGATCCCAGACAGGGTGCAACTGGAATGCCTAGCAGAAAAAAATGTAAAACCAACCTGGAGGGATGCTTCCATAAAAGGCTGAAAGGGATTCTCATGAGAAAAGAACCCTTTAAAGTTAAACTCAGAGTGAAAACTTATAACATACCATTTACCATGAATAAGAATGGCAAACGATGAAGATTAAAATGTGAAAAACTTAACAAAAGAAACTTCTTTTGGAGTGTGTGTGCATACGCCTGGGCACATGTCTTTTTCTCTTATTTGGAGTCATACACTCTATGTATATTGTAAGGTGATTTTTCTACTATGTTATAACTTGTAAACAAAGTCTCAAACCAGTAAATATCTTTGCTCTCCTCTCGATAATTCAAAGACCTTAGGATGTTTTAAGTTGGCACACCCCTCCCAATTTATAAGCTATTATTAATCACTACTTTAGTTCTATCCTGTTTTCCTTTGAATTAGACATCATGTTTTTTAAAGCCACCTGCATGTGTAAAAATATTTTGCTTACCATTTCTTTGCATATCTCAGATCTTTCTTCTGCATTGTTTTCCTTGTGCCTGAAGTAAGTTCCATAGAATTTCCTTTAATAAGTGTGATGTGTGGTAAACTCAGGTTTTTTCCCACCCGAAATGCTTTTATTTTGCCCTTGTTCATTGAAGATAATTCTACTGGATATAATTCTAGGTTAGCAGTTGTCTTTTTTCCTCAGAATATTGAACATATTATTCTGTTATCTTCTGGTTTCTGTTGCTACTGAGAAATCTGCTATCAATCTAATTGCTGGTTAAGATCTGTTTTTCTTTGGTGTTCTGAAATTTCACAGTGATGTGACAAGGTGTACAGTTTTAAAATTTTTTTCGCCTTAGGAGTTTTTGGGCTCTCTGGATTTGTAGATTAGCTTTCAAGAATTCTAAAAAATGTCACCCATTTTCTTGTCAAAGATTAACTGGTTAGGGAATTTAACCTATTTTTCATATTCCATAAGCAGTTCTTATGGTGATTTTTGTTTAGCTCATGACTTTTTCAAAGGTTGATAGTATTTTCTTAAAACCTTATGGAATCGTCACGTAACATAGAGAAAAAGAATTGATTTAAGATTAAGATTGACTGTTACTATTTCTTTTCTTTTTTTTTTTTTGCGGTACGCGGGCCTCTCACTGCTGTGGCCTCTCCCGTTGCGGAGCACAGGCTCCGGACGCGCAGGCTCAGCGGCCATGGCTCACAGGCCCAGCGGCTCTGCGGCACGTGGGATCTTCCCGGACCGGGGCACGAACCCGTGTTCCCTGCATCGGCAGGCGGACTCTCAACCACTGCGCCACCAGGGAAGCCCGACTGTTACTATTTCTATGTGTTAAGATTGGTAGCATAATTCACATAAATTCAGAAATAAATCTCTATATTGCTTCCTTATCCTCCAAGACTGATAGGGAAGTGAGAAGAAAAAAGACTGATTTTTAAACTCCTCTGCCAGTTCTTTTGTGCTCTTAAAGCCTGTGGCTTTGGCTAGAAGGCTTACAATTAGCAGTATAAACACTCTTAAACTTCATTCATTTGCAAACCATTTTCATATTTTAAGTTGTATCTGCTCTGAATCTCTATTTCATTATTTTACCTAACTTTTTAAAAACTGACTTGTCATAAGCAAAAATATTTATGAAATCACATTTATTGTGTTAGTTACTTTTTTTTTAGCAATGCATGTTAAAATATATAATTATTAACATTTAAAACAATATTGGTCTGTGGATCACTTCAGATCACACTTTCCCAGAGCAATAGAAAAAGACTGGATTAGGAGAACTTTTTATCCAGTCTCTGGATATGCAAAGTTAGGTCCCAGGAACTAGTGGGTGGAGTGTCATATTGTCCTTCATAATAAATGGGAGTAATTCGATCTGAAGAGGGAAACCGAGCAAGGCTGGAAAAGTGGAAATCTGGGAATTTGGAAAAAAGGAATAAGCTTGCAAAGTGAAAAGTTGGAGCCTGCAATGAAAGATGTTATCTGAGTACATTGGAGTCATCTGGAGGCTTTTAAAAGTTCACATTCCCAGGCCTTACCCCAGACCAATTAATTCAGGATGAGACCCAGACATTAGTATTTCTTAAAAAAAAAAATGTTTTCTCGAGTTAATCTAATATGCAACTAAATTTGAAAATCTTTGGTATAGAGCTTTGCTACTCAAAGTGTGGTCCTCACACCAGCAGCTTTGCATAATCTGGGTGCTGTGGAATCTCAGGCCCCACCCTAGACTTACTGAATCAGAATCTGCAGTTTGATAAGATCTCCAGATGGCTCACAAACACATGAAAGTTCAGGAAGCACTGACATAGAGAATATTTGCCCTAAACAACTTGCATTCTTGGATTTGAGAATCCCTCACTTTACAGGGAGAGACTGCTTTCCCAGCCTCTCTTTCAGCTAGACCTGGGCATGTGACCTAAACAACACCAATGAGAGGCACCTACCCTAAATTTTGAATAGGGGACTAATTATGCCACAAAGCAGTGACAGCAGCAGCAGCCCTGGCATCAGTCAGAGCAGCGATATCCACTGAGGTCAGCTGTGCAAGCTGTGATGCCATTCAGTAGCCAGCAGTAGCAGCTGAAGCTCCTTCACTGGACCAGTTCTGCAACATGATTCCATATGTTGTTCCTGCAGACACAGACTTCCAACCTGGTTCTTCAGTCCTTTATGAGATTCCTTTTCTATTTAAATCAGCCAAAAGTACTGTGGCTATAGCTTGCAACAAAAAACCTTGACTGAAATAGGTGGAGAGTGAGGTCAGCCAAAGTGCTTTTAAGTAGATGGTTAACAGCCAAAAGATTTATGGCTTTTTACTCTGACTCCATAACACAGTACCCCTCTATTGCTTCCAACGTTTAATAAGGTTCTACTACATACACAAAGGCTTTGTGCCAGTGGCGTTTTGTGAGGGCCGTCAAGAAAGTGTCTCTTTTCCCTCTCCGGAGCAACATAGTATAGACAGGGACTGCACGGTCTGCAGCAGGATGATCCACAGATGAAATAATTCATCAGGAACAGAAGCTTGGAGCCAGAAGTGACCTGGAAACCATAAATCATACTTTCAGAATTCCCAGAGATATAGAAAGAGATGTGTGCTATACCAACTGCACGCTGAACTCTGAGCCAATGCCATTTAAATCTCAAGGTGTGGTACCTTAGCTTCTATTGGGCCTATATTCACATGGCCCAGCATAGCAACACACATCTCAAGGGCACTTATGTGTACTTGCAGAGATGTCTGTCCACTGAGCAATGTTGCTTAAGCCCCATTTATTCACCTTTAACCCTAGTACCTGCATAATAGTTTGTTCATTTAACACTTAATCTCATAAGCAGGTTGCCTGAATTTGGGGGTTGGCCTGAGCCACGCTGACCTAATCTTCACAGTGGCTTCAAAAGACCTGCCTAAACAGATGACCGTGAAAGTGACTGACTTATTAAAAGTAACAATAATGACAAAAATCACTGATGCTGATATGGTGCTTACTACGTACCAGGCACTATTTTAACCGTCTTACTTCTGTTAATTCATCCAATCTTTATAATAATAATAGGTACTATTATTATCATCCCCATTTTATACAGAAGGAAGCAGAGGCACAGAGAGGTCAAATAACTTGCCCAAGATCACACAGCTGGTAAATATCAGAGTGGCAGTTTTGAGCCAGTCTGGCTTCTGAGTCTGAATTCTTAACCATCACGCTGTGTTAGCAAACTTCGTGAAAGATGAAAGGGCTGATGTAGTGGGACAAATTAAATCCCTGACTTCCATGAGAGTAGCCAAGTAAAGAGGAAGGTTGGGAGTCTTTTCTCACTTTAAAAAAGGTTTTTTAGTCATTTCTGATATATTCACATTAATAAGTAGGGCCAGGGACCAGGACAGTGGTTCCATCAAAATGAAGGAAAACCCCCAAATCTACATTCAAACCAACCTACACCATTGAATTGCTCCAACACAATTGGCCCTTGAGGAGGCTACCCGATTAACAGAAATTTCCCTCTGAACTTTGCCGGTCAGAAAACCTTCTAGTCCTTTTCCCAAGTATTGGGGTCACAACTATACTGTTTGACAACCTCATCTCCAGCCCTGGCTCACACTGCTGGCTGCCTACTCACGCTTATACTCCTCGCAATCGCTTTGAAACTGTTTTTTTCTGAGTCAAGAGGCATCACTGAGCAGACATTTGCAAATCAGAGAAGCAGAGGCTGTTTTACACCGTGGAGGAGCAGGGAGAAAAGGCTGGTAGAACTCACTCTTCTCATTTTCCTCAGGCCTAGTCAACTTCACCTTCATTTCCATAGTTTTTCTGTATTTAAATGTTTTCTTTTCCTTATCCATTTTTTTCAGAATACAAGAATACATTTCCCTTTCTAAAGAAATGAAAAACATTAAAGGTAAGGTTTAAATTCCCTTTGACCACCAACTCTCCATCCCAGAGGTAATAACCACTGTTGGTAGTTTGGTGTGAATACTTGCACACCTTTTTCTAGGCTTTCCCTTTTGTATACTTATATGCAATATTTTTTGTTTGTATTTATAGAAAGTACTTATGCTAATGGAAAATATGTACTTCTTTTAGTATACTTGTAGAAAATATACACTACTTATGCATTATTACTATACATAGTTTATATAGGACATATACTATATGCTGTAGTATATACTTATAGACTATATATGTATATTTGTAATATGTAATACTTTATTGTATGTTGTTAACACAAATGGTATCATACTGTACACATCTTGCAACTTGATTTTTTTCCTTTAACTGTATGACTAAGAGACTTCTAATGTCAGTATATGGATCTACCTAATATCTTTTAACAGTGGCATAATTTTACATAATATGGATATACCATAGTTACTTATCCATCCCCTGGTCAATGGACCTTTAAGTTGTTTTCACTTTTTCATTGCTACAAATATACACAATGAGCCTATCTAATTGGAGCCACATGAGTATTTTTCTGCAGTGAACACCAAAAAGTGTAACTGCTGGGTCACGGGATATGCACGTTTCAAATTTTAATAGGTAGCAGGAAACTGCCCTTTAAAGTGCTGTGCCAGTATATACCAGTTTACAGCTGTGAGTGTGAGTCAATTCATTTGCCAATATTGATACTATTACACTTGAATTTGCCAGCCCAATGGCACAGAAACAGCATCTAATTTTCATTTTACTTTGCATTTCCCTAATTGTTCATGGAATTAATTGATTCTCTTTTTTGCTGTCTGTTGACTGTTCAGTTTCTTCTTCTGGCCTGTTCTTAGCCATTGGCCATTTTTCTTTTGGGTTGCTTGTCTTTTGTATATTGTTTTGTGGGAGTCTGGCTTCTTTCTTTTCCTTCTCAGCCCCTTGGGCAAAGGTTGCAGTGGTATTGGCGCTTCCTTGAAATTCTAGTCCAGTGTAATGCATTAGAGTTACCTTCATTTCCAAGAGTTTCTTTCCCTAAATCAAAGAGATGTAAGCCACAAACAAGAGACGAAAGGAAATCTGTGGTGTAAACATCAACTGTTGAAGCTTTCAGTGCCTTTGAACATCAACCCGTTCCTGGACATCCTCCTAAAAACCCGATAAGAGCTCTTATTTAAATCAGTTAGTCCCTCACTTTCAAAGAAAGTGCCTAAAAAACCCCGGAGAGGGCTTCCCTGGTGGTGCAGTGGTTGAGAGTCCGCCTGCCGATGCAGGGGACGCGGGTTCGTGCCCCGGTCCGGGAAGATCCCACATGCCGCGGAGCGGCTGGGCCCGTGAGCCATGGCCACTGAGCCTGCGCGTCCGGAGCCTGTGCTCCACAATGGGAGAGGCCACAACAGTGAGAGGCCCGCGTACCGCAAAAAAAAAAAAAAAAAAAAAAAAAAAAAGAAACCCCCAGAGAAATCTGCTCAGGGCAACAACGTACTAAGATCCAACAACTTTGGAAGTTCTGTTCTTGCCCCTGGTCCCCTCTGTTTAGAGTGAGAGTACCTGTAGAGAAGAGAAGTGAGACTTCAGATGAATAAATACATCGTTCACAGGACCAGCATTTAGAGCCTAGCAGGAAAGGCTCAGAAAGCAACTTGATTAACACAAACATAAATTAATCTCTGATCACCCTAAAAAGGAGAAGCTGTTTCCTTTTCCCTACTAAGGATTTTTCCTGTGTCCTATGTGGAATTGACTGAAAAAAAAATCTGTCTTTAATTTTAGAGCTCCCTTTTGGCAAACATTTTGTGTTTTGTAGCTGTAGCTAGCATTTCAGCCAACCTGGACAAAGAAACGGAAGTGAAAGGGCAGAACAGAACCCAAATTGAAAGAAAATCAGAGAGTAAAGAAAGAAAAGACATAGAAAAGGAGAAGATGCACATACTTAAAAAAAGAAAGGAAATAGTTGAGGGAAACATTCTTTTGTCATTTTCCCTATCTGGTCAGTCAACAAGTTCTGTCAGTTTTCCTTCAAATTGATTCCCTAACAGAGCTTCCTTTCTGTTCCTACCACTTTCTTTCAGACCATGAGACATACTCTTGGTTAAAAAAAAAAAATCAGGTCATGTTCTCTTCTTTTTGTGCCTGGATGATTCCAATAGCTCTGTGACTGCAATCCATGCCACCTAAATCTCCATCAGACGCTACTGTCAGTGTATTGCTCTCTTGCTCTGCTCACAAACCTTCCAGCATTCCCTAGTGCTAGCTTTATTATATTAAATTTTACCTTTTCAGCCTGGCTCTTAGATCTCTTTACTATACGATCTCGCCCTACATAGCCCTAATCAAACTGTCTCACCAACTCCCTTCTCATTCTGCCTTTTCTGTATTCCTTCCTTTTATTTTTTTAATAAATTTATTTACTTTATTTATTTATTTTTGGCTGCATGGTGTCTTCGTTGCTGTGCACGGGCTTCTCATTGCAGTGGCTTCTTCTCTTGTTGCACAGCACAGGCTCTAGGCGCGTGGGCTTCAGTAGTTGTGGCTTGTGGGCTCTAGAGCACAGGCTCAGTAGTTGTAGCTAACGGGCTTAGTTGCTCCATAGCATGTGGGATCTTCCTGGACCAGGACTTGAACCCGTGTCCCCTGCATTGGCAGGCGGATTCTTTTTTTTTTTTTAAAACCAAAAAAAAAAAAAATTATTGAGGGTCAGACACTCTACCTACCTTATTACATGTATTATCTATTTCAGTACTGATAATACTCTGTAAATAAGTACTTTCATTTTATGCATGAATAAAGTGCAGATTGCAGAGCATAAATGACTTGCCTGGGCTTATGTTATTACTAAATTAGTGAAGCTAGGGTGACATGAGAACTTATACTCTGCACTACCTGATATCGGAGACACTTTAGAATCACAAAATCTATATGATTTCTATTATTTAATTTGTACATGTGTTTACATACATCACTGGCAAAAATATCCATTTTTGTTCATTTCTAAATAGCACCGTGTATGCAAAAGCTCACTGAAATTTTTATTCTGTTCCTTTAAAATCCGTTGTTCATCTTGCAGTTTTCTTTTTTAAATATCTTCATTGGAGTATAATTGCTTTACAATGGTGTGTTAGTTTCTACTTCATAACAAAGTGAATCAGCTATACATATACATATATCCCCATATTCCCTCCCACTTGCTGTCTCCCTCCCACCCTCCCTCTCCCACCCGTCTAGGTGGTCACAAAGCACCGAGCTGATCTCCCTGTGCTATGTGGCTGCTTTCCACTAGCTATTTATTTTACATTTGGTAGTGTATATATGTCCACGCCACTCTTTCACTTCGTTCCAGCTTACCCTTCCCCCTCCCCATGTCCTCAAGTCCATTCTCTACGTCTGCGTCTTTATTCCTGTCCTGCCCATAGGTTCTTCAGAACCTTTTTTTTTTTTTTTTTAGATTCCATATATATGTGTTAGCATACAGTATTTGTTTTTCTCTTTCTGACTTACTTCACTCTGTATGACAGGCTCTAGGTCCATCCACCTCACTAAAAGTAACTCAATTTCATTTCTTTTTATGGCTGAGTAATATTCCATTGTATATATGTGCCACATCTTCTTTATCCATTCATCTGTCAATAGACACTTAGTTTGCTTCCATGTCCTGGCTATTGTAACTAGTGCTGCAGTGAACATTTTGGCACATAACTCTTTTTGAATTATGGTTTTCTCAGGGTATATGCCCAGTAGTGGGATTGCTGGGTCGTATGGTAGTTCTATTTTTAGTTTTTTAAGGAACCTCCATACTGTTCTCCATAGTGGCTGTATCAATTTATATTCCCACCAACAGTGCAAGAGTGTTCCCTTTTCTCCACACCCTCTCCAGCATTTATTGTTTGTAGATTTTTTGATTATGGCCATTCTGACTGATGTGAGGTGATACCTCATTGTAGTTTTGATTTACATTTCTCTAATGATTAGTGATGTTGAGCATCCTTTCATGTGTTTGCTGGCAATCTGTATATCTTCTTTGGAGAAATGTCGATTTAGGTCTTCTGCCCGTTTTTGGATTGGGTTGTTTGTTTTTTTGATATTGAGCTGCATGAGCTGCTTGTATATTTTGGAGATTAATCCTTTGTCACTTGCTTCATTTGCAAATATTTTCTCCCATTCTGAGGGTTGTCTTTTCTTGTTGTTTATGGTTTCCTTTGCTGTGGAAAATCTTTTAAGTTTCATTAGGTCCCATTTGTTTATTTTTGTTTTAATTTCCATTTCTCTAGGAGGTGGGTCAAAAAGGATCTTGCTGTGATGTATGTCATAGAGTGTTCTGCCTGTGTTTTTCTCTAAGAGTTTTATAGTGTCTGGCCTTACACTTAGGACTTTAATCCATTTTGAGTTTATTTTTGTGTATGGTGTTAGGAAGTGTTCTAATTTCATTCTTTTACATGTAGCTGTCCAGTTTTCCCAGCACCACTTATTGAAGAGGCTCTCTTTTCTCTGTTGCATATTCTTGCCTCCTTTATCAAAAATAAGGTGACTATATGTGCAAGGGTTTATCTCTGGGCTTTCTATCCTGTTCCGTTGATCTATACTTCAGTTTTTGTACCACTACCATACTGTCTTAATTACTGTAGCTTTGTAGTATAGTCTAAAGTCAGGGAGCCTGATACCTCCAGCTCCATTTTTCTTTCTCAAGATTGCTTTGGCTCTTTGGGGTCTTTTGTGTTTCCATACAAATTGTGAAATTTTTTGTTCTAGTTCTGTGAAAAATGCCATTGGTAGTTTGATAGGGATTGCATTGAATCTGTAGATTGCTTTGTGTAGTATAGTCATTTTCACAGTGTTGATTCTTCCAATCCAAGAACATGGTATATCTCTCCATCTGTTTGTGTCATCTTTAATTTCTTTCATCCATGTCTTATAGTTTTCTGCATACAGATCTTTTGTCTCCTTAGGTAGGTTTATTCCTAGGTATTTTATTCTTTTTGTTTCAGTGGTAAATGGGAGTGTTTCCTTAATTTCTCTTTCAGATTTTTCATCATTAGTGTATAGGAATGCAAGAGATTTCTGTGCATTAATTTTGTGTCCTGTTACTTTACCAAATTCATTGATTAGCTCTAGTAGTTTTCTGGTAGTATCTTTAGGATTCTCTATGTATAGTATCATGTCATCTCAGCAGGCAGATTCTTAACCACTGTACCACCAGGGGAGCCCATGTATTCCTTCCTTTTAGAAAGCCCTTCCAGCTGTGCATTTCCTCCCTGAATTCCACCTATACTTGAAGGTCTAGTCAAGTTTCCCCTTCTCTCTGAAATTTTCTGTCAATTCCACCATTATCTTCCTCTTCTAGACATTTCAGTGCCCAAATTGTGTAACATGAAATTTTGGATGGCAAAACCTCTGAAACTGGGGAAAGAGTATAGCAAGTCTTTGGATTTACATTGGGTTTGCATTATCTCTTAATGATTGGGGGTGGGGGGAGCTCTTTACCCTCTCTGAAGCTCTGTTGTTGTCTGTAAAATGGGGTAATATTGTTTTACCTTAGAGGATCAGTGGAAGGAGAGGGCAGGTGGAAGGATAGGTATCTGGTGCTTAACACCATGCCTTGCCAATAAAAAAAAAACACACCAGTTAAGCCAATATTTTGCTTCCTGTTCTCATACCCCCTTCTGAGAGAACCTTTTCCTACCACAGCCCCAGAAGAGATACCCACTCTTTTGGATGCTTTTTGGATATAGGTTAAAAAATGCCTGATAAAAAGTGATTAAATAATACTGATTTTAAAAAAACACCTAATAAATATGAAGTCTAGATATAAGCAGTTCTAGCATTGGTGTTGAGGCTCCATGATGTCAGGACTCTGAATTATCACCTCTGGGATTCTTTGGTTAGTACCGTAAAGCATGACTTACCTCATGGAAAGAAGGAAGGAACTTTCTTACATCTCTCTTTTATCTGGGAGGAAAATCTTTCCTAATAGACTTCCTTTTGTACCTTATTGGCCAGAACTGTGTGATGTATCCCCTTCCAGCTCAAAGGGAGTCTGGATAAGTGCAT
The DNA here is from genome assembly GCF_964341445.2 of Mesoplodon mirus. Taxonomy (NCBI): domain Eukaryota; kingdom Metazoa; phylum Chordata; class Mammalia; order Artiodactyla; family Ziphiidae; genus Mesoplodon; species Mesoplodon mirus. Next base: position 29,710,852 of record NC_138982.1, on the reverse strand, counting down.
ATCTGGCCAAAGGGAAATGCATTTATAATAATTGACCTGAACTAGTCATGATTCATCCTCTGGGCTTGCGCACATTCCTGCTTGATACCAGAAGTGGGTTCTATTGTCAAGGAAGAAGAGGGAATGGCTATATTTTAGGTGTCAACCATGAGTGTCCTTTGGGCAACTCAAGATGCCACCTGAGTTCTTCCGGCCACGACTGATTGTATGGAAATGAACATTGACCTAACCTGGATCAATCGGATTCTCTCCCTTTAGCATTTGAATTAAGAACTCAAGAATCAGTATTTCCTGATTCCAGCGCCTTACATTCTATGATAGAGCTTGGCATCTTTCCAATAAGTCTCCTTTTAGTGGGTTTCTGTTTCTTGAAATCAGAGAGCCTGATTAAGCCAGAGACTCAATTAAATGGTCTCAATTAATAATCACTAAGATAATTATTATAACATTTACTGTCCTATTTTGTTTTTTAATGGTTTCATGCATGTTAGTCTCATCTTGCACATAGCCTATAAATCCCTCAAGGCAGAAATCAATTGTGTATTTTATTTCCCGTAGTATTAACCACAAGGGGTGATGAGCTCCCTTAACACTTGTTGAATAATTGTTTGGTTGGTTTCTACTCTTTTTTAGTTAATATTTTTAACTGTTCCAGAAGTAGATAAAAAGAAAAACATGGTGATATATAATCCATCAGATTAGCAAAATGCAGTTCCAGATTGCTGGTTTGATGAATTTAAAATCTTTTAAAATATAGAAAATTGACAAAAGAACAAAGAGACATAAACCAATACGAAAACAGTAGTAGTTATCTCTAAGAGGTAGTATTATGGATCTGTCCTCATCATACTAATCTAAATCTTTCAGATTTTCCATACCAGCCATGAATTACTTTCAGAATCTGAAAAGAAATGTTAATTTCAAAAGAGGCAATCAGGAAAAAATATATTTGGCCACTTAGTACATGTTTTTTAATTTCCTTCTTTTGTCTAAGGGTATGCTACAAATAAACTTTAACATTAGAGACACTTTGATCTTCATTGAATAGTGTAAAATTTGGATTTTGACTTCCTTTTAACTCAGAATAACATTAATCTCATAGAAAAGTTTAACACAATTTAAAGCACACGATACCAAGTCATAAGTTTTCCCTTAAAGTACTTTTAAAAATTCCTATTTAATTGAAAGCAATTTAAAAAATGAACAAAAGTCTGCTTGGCTATGTTTTAAGTCTAAAATCATTTGAGTTTTCTTGACATCTCTGCTCATTGTTTAAAAGGAATGCTACTTTGTTGTCAGAGCATCCAAATGTTTAATGGGCATTTGTGCAAAAGTCTGACAAGTAGAAACAAAATTTCTCCAGAATTCAGTATCACAAGAGCTTTTGTTTCAAGCCACAAATTAGACAAATCTGTTTTTCTCCTAACACTCTGAATATTTTATATCATACAGACCCCGTGTAAGTAAATATCCATGTTTTTAAAAAACAAAATTAATATTAGACTTCTTTTTGTTTGTAAAAAGAGCTGGATTCAACAGGTTCCAGATGTCGCAACTGGACCACAGATGTATCCACAATAACAATAAGGGGAATACATTTTTTTGGTTTTGATTCTAGGCAGGAACAATCTCCACTTATGAATTCACATTAGGGCCACAAAAAAAGTACTCTTTTACCCAGTAAATAAACGCTGTTGTTTTAGCAAAGTGCTTCAAGACGTGATGTTATATAAGGACCACACCTTCCTATCACAGGGTTGGCAGCAGATACACAGGCTCCTCATCTTTAAAAATCCACTGCTGTTGATGTTACAAGAGTCACCAGGGTCCAGTGTTCACCCAGGCTACATTCAGAGGTGCAGAGAAAAGGCAGCTTCTTTAACTTTCTCCGGTAGAGCCCTCAGAATGGGACAAAATATTTGCAAATGAAGCAACCGACAGAGGATTAATCTCCAAAATTTACAAGCAGCCCATGTAGCTCAATATCAAAAAAACAAACACCCCAATCCAAAAATGGGCAGAAGCCCTAAACAGACATTTCTCCAAAGAAAATATACAGATAGCCAACAAACGTATGAAAGAATGCTCAACATCAGTAATCGTTAGAGAAATGCAAATCAAAACTACAATGTGATATCACCTTGCACCAGTAAGAATGGCCATCATCAATAAATCAACAAACAATAAATGCTGGAAAGGGTGTGGTGAAAGGGAACCCTCCTGCCCTGTTGGTAGGAATGTAAATTGATACAGCCACTATGGAGAACAGTATGGAGGTTACTTAAAAAACTAAAAATAGAACTACCATATGACCCAGCAATCCCACTACTGGGCATATACCCTGAGAAAACCATAATTCAAAAAGAGACATGTACCAAAATGTTCACTGCAGCACTATTTACAGTAGCCAGGACATGGAACCAACCTAAATGTCCATTGACAGATGACTGGATAAAGACGTGGCATATATATACAATGGAATATTACTCAGCCATAAAAAGAAACGAAATTGAGTTATTTGTAGTGAGGTGGATGGACCTAGAGTCTGTCATACAGAGTGAAGTAAGTCAGAAAGAGAAAAACAAATACCATATGCTAACACATATATATGGAATCTAAAAAAAGAAAATGGTACTGATGAACCTAGTTGCAGGGCAGGAATAAAGATGTAGACATAGACAATGGACTTAAGGACACGTGGTGGGAGGGGGAAGCTGGGGCGAAGTGAGAGTAGCATCGACATATATACACTACCGAATGCAAAATAGCTTGCTGTTGGGAAGCATCAGCATGGCACAGGGAGATCAGCTCAGTGATTTGCGATGACCTAGAGGGGTGGGATAGGGAGGGTGGGAGGGAGACCTAAGAAGGAGGGGATATGGATATATATATATATGCACGTGGCTGATTCGCTTTGTTGTGCAACAGAAACTAACACAGTATTGTGAAGAAATTATAGTCCAATAAGGATCTATTTAAAAAAATACAAGGATAGTGAAAATCAGGTCATATTAATACCAACTAGCATCTCTAATGTATAACAGAAAACAAGCATCTATTTCTTTGTATAATTTTGATCACCCAAGATTAATATGGTTGTACACACTTGGATGAAAACCAAGTGGCATTAGGGTATTTACCAAGGAAGGACTGCAGAGGCATCAAACAAGGAAGCTGGGGACACCAACCACTCCCAGGAATATAATCATGCGGTTTCTCAGGAGATAACTGTAATCTAATCAAATGCCTAATAAATGTAATCTAATCAAATGCCTAATTTGGGCACAGAAGTAGGTGGCATTGTGGAAATTGTGCAGCCCGGACGCAGCAGACGTTGCAGACTGGCTGACTCAAACTCAACCTCCAACCCGCTTCTCCCTTACGTGTCTCAACTACAGAGGCTGTAAAAGGTGAAATTTTTCTTTTCTAGCCTCTATTATGGGCAGTGGAGCAAGTGACACACTTCAGGTCAGTGAGATACAGGCAGGAGCTCTTGAGAGGGAGCCCCTATTGTGTCACTTCCTATATAAAAAGGCACAGCCTCCTGAAGAGAAAGCCCCTTGCCCATCATTCTTGCTCTTTTCCCTCTTGGACACGGTTACGTGGCTTGGAGGGGCAGCAACCATCAGAGGACCATGAATTGACAAAGATAAAGTGAAAATCATTATATTAAAGATGAAGTAGTAGAAAAAGAGAAAATGCCTGGGTCTCTGATAGCATCATGGAACTTCAGTACCACCTCTGCTTAACTTAGAAGGTCATGTTAAATGAAATAAAAACATACTCCCTTAAGGGAGTTATTTAAGTCACCAGTGTGTGCGGGGGGAGGGGGGAGGGGGGATCTGTTATTTGCAGTGAATGCAATCTTAATTGATACAGCGATCAGAGAAAGGGAGGGTTTTAGATTTAGGATAGTAAAAACATGCACGTTTGAGAGAACTTGTTGAGTGTTTTCGACTTGTTACGTCTCCTGCTGACTTTAGTTAATTCATTGTATGGTTTTATATCCAAGATGTGGTACTTATTCTATAATGAGTCAATGTGACTGTATGAAGGAAATCACGAACAGGGAAAATTGGTGGCTCAAACTTCCAGAGCCCTCCACAACTTGGCCTGGGATTGGAGCTCGCTATGTAGCCCATTCCTGAGATGGCTCCCCTGCCCCTGACATCGCCTCTGAGGAGGGAGTAGAACAGGCAGTCAGCAGAATGCTGTGCCCATTGCCAAGGAGGAAGGAGCCAAGGGCCTGCTCAGAGGGGAGAGTCTGAGACCCCAACCCCTACTTTCTGAGATTCGAGGTTAGAGGCAGATATAGAGATGGGGTAGAATGAGATGGCTTTGACCAGGAGGTGTGATCCCAGTACAGAAGGACTCAGATGATCTCAAAGAACTCACTGAGGGGAATGGAAGGTGTGGCTTGGTGACTTAGGCCCTACACGAGGGTCCAGATTTTGTGGGGCTTTCTTGTTCTGGTCCCATAGTTGACTTATTTATTGTTCACTGAAATTCAGGGCCCTTCACTGTAGTGCCGCTCCCCATGAGAGGGCTGTACATCCCCACCCCGTGAATTTGGTCATGGCTGTGGGACTTGATTTGCTCTGGCCAATGAAATGTAGGAGGAAGTAATGTGTGTCACTTCTGGGCAAGGCAGAGAGCCAGGGTCTGGTTCAGCCTGCTCTCGCTTTCCTCTTGCTGGCAACGTTCCAAGAGAGTGGCTGCTTTCCATGGGGATCCTGGAGTGAGGATGACACAGAACAGAGCCACAGCAGACCCCCGTGGGCATATAACTATGTGAGAAATAAACCTGTGTTATTGTAAGCCAGTTCAAGTTTGGGGTCTTTTGTTTCTGCAACATACCTAGCTATCCTAACTCCTCAGTTGGGACTAGTTGAGGACATCTAGGCTCAAAATAGATCCTTTGTGTGGCCGCACGTTCTGGGGTGCTTCATTTCCAAAACTGGGTTCCATAAAGGGCTAAGGTTATGCCAGGTGGGGGAAATTCACAGGGATACTAGTGGATATCTTTCTTCTTAAATGTCTAAGAAAAGTATCAAATCTATGGTTATTCTTAGTCTCCTGGGATAATTTATCGTTAAGAAACGGTATGGCATTACTGAGCGCACTGCTATGTGGGATAATGTTGAAAATGATCAGTTCTTCTTCCTCCTTCTACTCCGAAGTTGTATATAAAAATGAGTTTCCTTTACTTGGGCTTTTCACCTCCTCCTTCCCCCTACCCAGGTAGCCAGACATGGTTACCCTCTCCTCTGGGTGGAGAGAGGCCCCGAAGACAGGAAAATACAGGTGGCATATTTGAGTCTTGAATTCAACATATGTTGGTGAAAGGTAGACAGTTGCAGAGGTGGTGAAAGGCAGGATAGTTTAAAAGAACCCAGCGGGGCTTCCCTGGTGGCGCAGTGGTTGAGAGTCCGCCTGCTGATGCAGGGGACATGGGTTCGTGCCCCGGTCCGGGAAGATCCCACATGCCCCGGAGTGGCTGGGCCCGTGAGCCATGGCCGCTGAGCCTTTGCGTCCGGAGCCTGTGCTCCGCAACGGGAGAGGCCACGACAGTGAGGCCCGCGTACCGCAAAAAAAAAAAAAAAAAAAGAACCCAGCAGGTGGGAAGAAATATACTGGGAAAGATTGGGAGGAAGAACCTGAAAGGGGTGCAGCATACAACTGAAGGACCATGAGCTCCCACCAGAATTGGCATGGTATGTTTCCCATGCCAGGAGGCTCTCTCAAAGCCGAGCACAGGCCCATCCATGCCTCCTATTGAGGTCCAGAGAGTGCACAATGCTCATCAGTCATCCGACATCTGTGCTCTGAGATTTTGTTCAGGGCCCCCTCCCCAACTCACCACAAGTGGACGACAACCAGGATGCTCAGGAGCCCCCTGGAATACAGAGTGGGGTGTGGATACCTAGTAGAGGGTGGTGGTGGTAATGGGGGCTTGAAGAGAAAGCTCCTGCCTGTACCAGCTGGGTCCAAAACAGGCCAGCCGGCCGTCTCCCAGCATGCCTCTATTCCCCAGAAAGTCACCTGGCCTGATGCACAGATGCAGGACATTTAATCTGCACTTTGCTATAAGGACACCCAAATCTATGCTACTCATTGTGTCTTAAAAATTATCAAAATTTTAATTTGACCCAAGATAATTAAAAACATTTTCACATAAAAGCCTGTATAGGAATGCTCCTAACAGTATTATTCATAAGTCCAAAGTGGAGGCAACCCAAATGTCCATCAACTAATGAATGGATAAACAAAATGTGATAATTCTCCATACAATGGAATATAATTCATCCATGAAAAGGAATGAAGTACTGACTCATGCTACAGCATGGATGAACCTTGAAAACATTATGCTAAGTGAAGGAGCCAGACAGAAGACACATCTTGTATAATTTCATTTGTAAGAAATGTCCAGGAAAGGCAAATCCATAGAGACAAAAAGTAGATTAGTGGTGGCCAGGAGCTGGGGGGGAGAGGGGAAGTACTGAGTGACTGCTCGTGGGAATAGGGTTGCTTTTTGGGGTGATAAAAATATTCTGAAATTAGTCGTGATGGTGGCATGACTTGTGAATATACTAAAAACCACTTTAAGAGATTGTGATACATTATATCTCAATAAAAAATTAATTTGTAATAATATTTAGTACTGATTTCATGTAAAAATATTTATACTACATAAATTTGCTCCCTGTGGATCTGAGATTGAAAGAAGAAAGTTTTAAACAAAAAGCAGTCTTGATAGTTAGCAAATTGTATCAATCTAAAACAAGCAAAAAGTGAATCCTTCAAAGTAAAAATGAAAAATCACAGACTTTGTTTTCTAAAAAAAGAAGGACGTGAGCTATTCGGGATGAAATAATTGAATTTTGGAGAAGCCCGTTTCAGCAGTCCCCAAATATAGCAGAGCATACTGATCATATTGTTCTCCATTTTCTGGAAAAGTGTTATTTTTTCAAATCATAATGTAGTAAAGACAAAATTTAGGAAACAGACTAGGTGCTATCCTTAATCAGCAATCGTGTTTCTGATATTGACCAGGCTCACAATTTTTAAAAAGTCACAAAATATTATTCTTATTAAAAAGTTTTGATGAAATTTAATGTATTTTAAAAAGTAAAATAAATGATTTTGATTTGTTCATTCTTAACATAAAAATGATTAATTTTTGGTTTTATTCTAAGACTAGTAAGAAATGCAAGTCAGATTTTGATCATTGGCTCAATTAATTGATCTGTGTGGTCTATTTTTGCTGTCTTCACAAATCTGAGTATGCATTCGATCTCATGAACTCTAATTACTATCCTGTCAATAAATCACACCTTAAAGTGCTCTGTGGTTAAGCAAGTTTGGGAGAACGCTGCTGTGGCATAGTTCTCTGTACACCTTTACACTAGAAAGTTATATTTAAGAATATGTTAGCTGATGCTACAGGAATGAACGATCCCCAAATCTCAATGCTGATTTTTAAAAGTTGATTTTGAGCTCACATTCCATATATAAGGCGAGTCAGTGGGAGCCTCAGCTCACCACAGTTTGACTGCGATCAGTCTCCACATTCACGTCCACGATTTCCTTGGAAGGCGTTACAGTGTCCTGCACGGGCAGTTAAAGGCACTGCCCAGAAAAACGCATGTCTTCCACTCACGTTTCATTGACCAAAGCCAACTACATGACCACACCTCATTTCATAGCGGGCAGGGACCTGCAATCCTAGTGTGTGCCTGGAAGGAAGAGAACTTGACTATTGAGTAGCCCTAATATCCACCCTCTACCAACCACAGTCCAATAGAAGGATAATGTACACCCCAAATGTAATTTCCTGTTTACTAAACAACATTAAAAAAAGGAAAAAAGCAGGTGAAATTACTTTCAATAATGTATTTTATGTAAGCCAATTCATCTAAAATATTATCATTTCAACATGTAACCATAAGAAATTATTGAGCAATTTTATTCTTTTTTGGACCTGCGTCTTTGAACTCAGGTGTGTATTTTACACTTACAGCCTCTCTCAACTTGTACCAGCCCTATTCCAAGTGCTCAATAGCCACACGTGGCTAGCGGCTACCATATTGACAGAGTATCTGTAGTGTTTATGGCTTGGGAACATAGCCTTAAACACCACCACAAGCATGGAATTTCCTTGAAGAGACTTGTTTTAATTTTTTAAAAATTAACATGTACCTTTTAGTATAAAAATCATGTGTTAATGAATTATTATTGCATGAAAATTGCTCTGACAGGATGGGCTGTGTTAAGCCCATTGCTCTGCTTCTCGCCAGCATATCACCTTCAACCCCAGAAGGACCAGACCAGGACCTGGAGATTTCTGTTCCAGTTTTAGGGAATTCGTTGGAGGGCCTTGAGTAAGTCATGTGGACTGACTGAGCTCAGTTTCCTCATCTGTAAGCTGGTATGCTTAGGTGAGATCATCACGAAAGCACTTTTTAAAATCTCAGTGTCTAAGATTCTAGTTAGGATAACATGGGCTATCATGACAAGGGCTGGATTTTTTTTTTTTTTTTAAAGAAAAATCGGCCTTTTGTAGTGCTTTTAGAGTAACCTGTTTGGGACCACTTAAAAAATTATTTTATTGATGCGTAGTTAATTTACAATGTGTTTATTTCTGCTGTACAGCAAAGTGATTCAGCTATACATATATATACACATTCTTTTTCATATTCTTCTCCATTATGGTTTATCACAGGGCCTGTAGTCCCCCAGGCTGTGTGGCACAGGCAGCTTCTGAGAGTTGCTTTAGGTTTAGGGATTTTAAATCAAGACCTTGTTGGCGGTGGGTACCCATAAAATTCCCTCTTCCGGCATTGCCACTGGAGTCCCACTGGGCATTTCACCTCAAGACAGGGAAAAAGTTCAGTGTCCATAACTGATTAATGATCCATAGGGTGTTTGCAGGCCCGAGTACTTATTTGAACAGTAAGGGGGAGGAGAGTGAAACCTTCCTGCTTTGCCTGCGGGCAGTGAACTAGTCTGACTGAGGACAAAGGGGCCTGCTCCTGTACTTCCCAGGGGCTGTTGTGCTGGCTTCAGGTACACTGTGGACAGATCTCAGTGCAGGGAGATAATGCTGGGAAGGGCCTTGGGCACAGAATTTGCACATCCTCCCGTTGCTGCCCGAGGTGGTCTTCAGCCCCTTGCCTTTACTCCTACAAATTTTGAGAGCAGCAGCGGAAATAGAAGTGTCTTCCTGTGGTCTGCTCTGAATTCACTCACAAAGCAAATTTTAGTTTCTGTATTCTAAATCTCATCTCAGACAAGGCACCGGGATTAATTAGCAGAATTCACTTACTGTCACACATGCACTTGGGAATAAAGAATTTAGAACCAGGTGACTAGTGAGTACAATTCATTACTAGCGTGTCAGGAAAAATCATTTATTTAGAAATATTAATAATGGTTCTTTATCACATGTAATTGAAGACATATGGTATTTTCTAGTTTCTTCAAGTCCATGTAAAAATATACATTGTTTTTATGAGAATCTCGGATTTAAACTGTTGGGCCCCCTTCTGCTCAAGGAGGTAAGAAATTAGGAACTGAAAACTGCCTGCTTAAATAGGAATATTTAGACTCCAGAATTTGGGCTAGGATATTGATTTCTGACGCTTTATGCAGAAGCTAACCTTCAACATTTTTCTTACCCCTTTGTGTTTCCCCTTAAGAAACGGCCCTCATGTTTTAAAAAATATGATAAAGGAGGACAAAAGAGCCTGCCGCTTAGCTTTCCTTCCAACTGAGACATCTTATCAGTAAATTCCTACATTCCTGGATCAATTTCCAGCGAGCAGGACAAAATGAGAGTTATGTGAGTTCAGGTCAGGTGAAGTGAGGCTGTTTACTTGAAAAAAATACCCGTGTTTTGGTGATGTTGCAGCTGGATATTTATTTCTGGCTCTCTCTGCCAAGCAGTACTGTTGAGTGGGCTGGTGCTGGGCTGAACGTCTGTGAGTTGACCTGTTCTCATTCTTGCTCCATCACCCGTGGACAACCTTATGAGGGGGATGCGTCAGGGCCTCCTTCAATGGAAGCAGGGTTGAAATCATTGAGGGTGACTTCCAGTCTTCTGCAGGCCTGGCCCCTCTTGATTCGGGTGCCTTCCCAGACTGTCGTGGGCTCCTGACCCCCTCCTGCCTTTCCTGTCTGTCATGCCCCTGGTTTCGGCTGCCCGCCACCTCTCACACCTGTGGCTGTCCCGAACACGCTGTGCACTTTCTCACGCCCACGCCATCACTCTTGATGTCCCCTCTGACTGAGATCATCTTCCACTCTGTCTTCGCTTGCTTGCTTGTTCTTGTCCCTCAAGACCCCACCTGAGTTTCTCTCCCTTTGTGAAGTTCTTCTAAAATCCCCTGCTCCCATCCCTACCACGCTTGTCAGAGGTAACTGCCACCTCTCCTGTGCTTTCAGAGCAGACTCAGCATCTTTCTCTCCCTAGTATAGCATTTATCACCTGGTTTTGATGAGGGAGCGGGTGCTGGGGGGCGTTCAGGACACGCTACCCCAAAATATGGCAACTTGGTGTATCAAATATTTAAAGCTGAAAGACTCTGAGAAATGGCAAATGCAAGAACTCTTTGACCTTCCCCTGAAGGAGGTCATAAGCCCCGCGTGTGAGAGGTGTCCTCCCTATACCTGGAAGAAGGGAGAATCCTTATCTCCAAGACACAGGGACTCCAAGAGGAATCTGAAAGAACAGGTCTTACTAAGTTTCCCTCAGTTTACAACTTAGCACAATACTGGCTCTATTTTCTTTCTTTTTTTTAAAGGACAAAGCAACAACCAACTCTAAACTACATAGACAGAGTTGAGAAAGCCTAACTATGGCTCAGGAACACGTATTGAGTTCCTCTGAGGGTTGAGGTTATGCTACTGAGTGACCAGGTGTGGTGGAAAGAACAGATACGAGTTGAAATCATGAATCTGATTTTAACTTTAAGCCTCAGTTACCCTTTCTGCAGAAGAGGGGTAACAGTTCCTAATGCATAGGATTGTTGAGAAGATTAAATGAGACAATGCCTGTAAAATATCTGCCGTGCATGACACATTGCAGCCACGAGGTAACTGTCTGTACCCGCCTTTAGCTAGGTGTTGGTGGTTTCACGTATGTTTTAGGTCAGGTTCCGAGAAGCGAGCCTGAAATGGGAATTCTCAGGAAAACGATTTATTGAGGGAATGTACTTCAGGACAAACCTAGAAGGGAGGGTGTGCAGTAGGATAAGACAGGGGAAGAAGCCACTCGAAGACGTGGATTCAGCAGCCTTGGCCTGACTCATGGGGGCTCTGGAGTATCCACATCTCCACAGAGTTGTTCCCCGCTGAGACAAGGGGGCTGGCCCTTTGCACCTCATATTAGTCAGTTGTTGGCTGTTGGCTGCCCCTTAGGACTGGGGGAGTCACTTCCAGGGACAAGGGGGATCCTGCCAGCTGAGGTCTATTCTCAGCACAGGGGAGGTGTCTGTGAGCCATTTGCAGTCAACCCTCAGAGAAGCTGGGACATGGGTGCACGGGCCTGGCAGTGGGCATCTGGGGGTGGAGGGCACAGCATTTCCTACCACAGAGCCAAAACAGACACGGATCTGTCCCTACAAAAGATAGCATACTCGAAGGGAGATGAGATGCATGAGTCGTTAGAGAAGAGGAGCCTTCTGCCATTTCTAGCTGGAGGGATTTTGTGAAAACAGACTCCATGGAGAAGGAAGCATTTGAGCTAGGACTTAATCAAGGAGGTGGAAACGTATATGAGGAGATGAAGGAAAGTCATCACTGGTTTCCAATTGGAGGAACATCATTGCCTAAGACTTGGGAGGAAAACTGGGGTTCTTTCATTCAGTGTGTCAGATACTTTGCTAGGTGCTGGAGACACCACGTGAGTATGTGGGTGAGCATACTGTTTGACTTGAATTTGGATAATGTGAAAGGGAAGCAAGAGAGATGAGGATGGAAAAGTAAATCCAAAGCAGGTTGGATGGGATGTTTGGGTGCCACCATAAGGATTTTGGAGTTTGTTGTGTACAATTTATTATATAGGAGCCACTGAAAGTTTCTGAGTAACAGTGACATTATCAGAGCTAAGCCAGGCTTATAATCCTTAATGGTGGCTTGCTGTTACAGGGCTGAGGGCCAAACTCCTCGTCCAGACTTGCCACGACCTGACCTGCCCCTGTCTCATCTCCCCCGGTGCATCCTGAGACATGCGCTCAGCACTGCACAGCCACTCGAGAGAGGCGGGTGGTGTAAGCCCCAGCATTCACATACTGTAGCATCCTGGGCAAGTCACTTAGCCTCTCTGGGCCCTCATGCTTCTCATTCATCAACTCCTCATTATAGACTAGAATGCATCTTACAATGACAGGGCCTGAAGAGACCCTTGAGGGGCATGGCCATCAGAGGGTTCCCTGACAATTTATCTGGGGTCACAGCATACAAGCAAGGTATGACTTAACAGCACATGATAAAGCCATGCCTTGGAGCACATATTCATCCAAGGGCCAGGCCATGAGATGGGGAGGAATCGTCAACCCTGGGAAGGGCAAATTCTGGAAGGCCTTCAGGAGGTGACCTTTGAGCCATGTTAAAGGTAGAGAGGGACCATGCCTTTGGCAGAAGCAGTAGAGGGGAAGACATTGGTCCCTGGGAGACTGGGTGAGTGCAAAGACAAGGAGAGTGCTGAGGAACCCAGAGCCTTCTTCAGTCTGCTCCATGGGCAGTCAGGCTGGAAGAGGCCTTGACAAGTGGACAGAGTGTGACAAGTGGGCAGAGTGGATGGGCTTGATAAGTCAGCACTAATGGATCAATGCAAGGTACTCAGGCAAGAGGAAACACTGTAAGTATGGTGCTTAAGGTTTTTGGTCTTTGAACAAATAAGTGGGGAAACTTTAACTTTCATTGATTACCCCTAATGTTAACATGTTACATAGACACAGTACTATTATTAATACCAAATTAGCACTGGTAAAATATGATTAAATAATCTACAGGCATTATTCAGATTTTTCCAGTTTCCCTACTAATGTCATTTAAACTGTTCCAGGACCTCACTTTGCATACAGTGGTTATGTCTCCATGGTCTCCTCCAAATCTGTGACAGTTGCTCAGTCTTTGTCTTTCATAACCTTGACACTTTGGAAGAGTCCAATGCAGTTGTCAGTTATTTGGTGGAACAGCCCTCAATTTGGGCTTGTCTGATGTTTTCTCATGGTTCCAAGTGAGGTTATGGCTTTTTGGCAAGCATACCACGGAAGTGATGATGTGCTTTACTCAGGGCATCCTGTCATCGGGTACATGATGTTGATATATCTTATTACTGGTGATGTTAATTTTGATCACATGGCCAAGGTAGATCTGCCAAGCTTCTCCACTGTAAAGTTATTATTAGGAAGAGAAAATGTTTTAAATCATATTTCATGGGATCTTATTAGGTTCTTACACTTTGAACCTAATTAATTATGTGTTCTTTTTAACAATGGGCTGTTTGTTCATTAATTCAGTTTTTATTTACTGAGGACCTACTGTGTGTCGGGCACTGTGCTGGATCCCACTGTGAACATGACAGACACAGTCCCTGCCTTGTGGAACTTGGTGGGAGGAAACATGAAGCGGAATATTGCCAGAATGGAGTAGAAGCACATAACAAGGGGTTGTACTAGCCTGGGAGGAGGGGAGCGTGGTGGCCAGGTCAGGGGGAGATGGTTATGCTGAGACCTGAGGGGCAGTAAGAATTTTCCAAAAGGGGGGTTAACTCTTTGGATGGAGCCCCTCTCCTTTTCTTTTGGGCTCCCATTTTTAATTGTATAAATTTATATTATTAGAAGGCAATGAGATTGAGAAGGCCGTATTTTGCAGTATCTGTGGTGATTGATAACAGATAATTTAATTGACAAGTTTTATAATACTCTGTGTTGAAGAAAGGTATTCTGAATAGATACAATAAGTATAAAAATATTTGGGCTGAAATATGTAAATACTTACATTAAAACATTAGAACGGGGCTTCCCTGGTGGCGCAGTGGTTGAGAATCGGCCTGCCAATGCAGGGGACACGGGTTCGAGCCCTGGTCTGGGAAGATCCCACATGCTGCAGAGCAATTAGGCCCGTGAGCCACAACTACTGAGCCTGCGCATCTGGAGCCTGTGCTCTGCAACAAGAGAGGCCGCAACAGTGAGAGGCCTGCGCACCGCGATGAAGAGTGGCCCCCGCTCGCCGCAACTAGAGAAAGCCCTCGCACACAAACAAAGACCCAACACAGCCAAAAAAATAAATAAATAAATAGCGTTCCCTTTAAAAAAAAAAAACAAAACACATTAGAACGAGAGTATCTTCTATGTGGCAGAATTTACTGTGAGTTTACCAGGTACTTCAGTATCTATTGGGAGAATATTTTCTCAATAAAAAATAGCGTGGTTTACAGCAAAGGAGCATTGAAGGTGTCAACAGTTTCAAAATTATTAACTACAAGATTCATCTTTAAAGAAGATTACAGGTTATTTTATGAAAAGAGTGAGACTACCTTGGAAAATATCAATGGTAGTATTAGAGTCAGCTAAGAAACTCATTAAAGTAGATGAGCATATATCAAGAATAACCTTTCTACTTGGTTATATTTTAAAACTGAAATAATCACTATAAAGAAGCTTTAAATTTTGCTTTAGTGAACAAAATATATGATGCATTTATTTGGGAGAAATTATTTTTGAAAATAGTTTTTGAATAAAACTCTTTTATAGATCTATTAATGTAATGAAATCAAATGGTTGCTTTAAAATATTTCACAAAATTACCTAATATGGACTCTTTTGCATTCAAAAACTATAAATTACATGATCCCTTTACCCATGGCCCCAGCCAGCAAACCAAGCGCTCATAGCCTGCGAAGGGATGCAGGCTTCTGTCTCCCTAGAAGGCAGGAAAGGGCTGTGAATCCGCATTTCTGTTCTTTGTTCTTATCATCCATCTTTTTCTTGCCACTGGCAACTTATTCGTGAGGCCACATAAATTGAACACTTATTTTGTGTCAGAAGCTGCCCTAAGCACTTTACATGGATCAACTCATCTAATTCTTAACAGCAGCCCTATGAATTAGGTATTGTTATTATCCCCATTTTACAGATAAAGAAACTGAGGCTCAATTACGTTAACTTACCCAACAGTTCATAGTTCATAAATGGCAAACCCGAGATTAGAGTCGAGAATCTGTGTCATTAACCACCTTCTATATTTCCCTGTCTCATTCTGCTTTGCCTGCCAAATTTCCAGATTTCTAGTAACTGTTACAGTCATTCAAGGATCTTCTCTCACCCTCTTTCTTTTTTTTAACTTTAATTTTTATTTTTTTATTGTAGTTGATATACAATATTACATAAGTTACAGAGGTACAATATAGTGATTAACAATTTTTTAAATGTTGTATCCCATTTATAGTTATTATAAAATATTGGCTCTATTCCCTATGTTGTACAGTATATCCTTGTAGCTTATTTTATACCTCTTAATCCCCTACCCCTGTATTGCTCCTTCCCGCTTCCCTCTCCCCACTGGTAACCAATAGTTTGTTCTTTATATCTGTGAGTCTGCTTCTTTTTGTTATGTTCACTAGTTTGTTGTATTTTTTAGATTCCATGTATAAGTGATATCATACAATATTTGTCTTTCTCTGTCTGACTTATTTCACTTAGCGTAATGCCCTCCAAATCCATCCATGTTGCTGCAAATGGCAAAATTTCACTATTTTTTATGGCTGAGTAGTATTTCATTGTGTATGTGCCTGTGTGTGTCTGTGTGTGTCTGTGTGTGTGTATACACACACAGACACACACACACCCATCTTCTTATCCATTCTTCTGTTGATGGACACTTAGGTAGCTTCCATATCTTGGCAATTGTAAATAATGTTGCTATGAACATTGGGGTGCATGTATCTTTTTGAATTGGTGTTTTTGTTTTTTTCAGATATATACCCAGGAGTGGAATTACTGGGCCATATATGACAGTTCTATTTTTGTTTTTTGAGAAACCTCCATACTGTTTTCTGCAGTAGCTGCACCAATTTACAGTCCCACCAGCAGTATACAAGGGTTTCCTTTTCTCCACATCCTGGTCAGTATTTGTTATATCTTTTCTTTTTAATAGTAGCCATTATAACAGATGTGAAGTGATATCTCATTGTGGTTTTGATTGCATTTCCCTGATGATTAGTGACATTGAGCATCTTTTCATGTGCCTGTTGACCATTTGCATGTCTTCTTTGAAAACATGTCTATTCAGTTCATCTGCCCATTTTTAATTGGGTTGCTTGGTTTTGATGTTGAGTTGTATGAGATATTTGTATATTTTGGATATTAACCCCTTACTGGTCATATCATTTGCAAATATTTTCTCCCATTCAGGAGGCTGTCTTTTTGTTTTATCAATGATTTCCTTTGCTGTCCAAAAGCTTTTAAGTTTAATTAGGTCTCATTTGTTTATTTTTGCTTTTATTTCCTTTACTTTAGGAGATGGATCCAAAAAAATATTGCTGCAATTTATGTCAAAGAGTATTCTGCCTGTTTTCCTCTAGGACTTTTATAGTTGTATATGGTGTTTAAAAAATATATAGTTTTATTTTTGTATATGGTGTTAGAGAGTTTTCTAATTACATTCTTTTACACGTAGCTGTCCAGCTTTCCCAGCACCACTTATTGAAGAGATTGTCTTTTCTCCATTGTGTATTCTTGCCTCCTTTGTTGTAGATTAATTGACCATAAGTGCGTGGGTTTATTTCTGGGCTCTCTATTCTGTTCCATTGATCTATATGTCTGTTTTTGTGCCAGTACTGAGTTGTTTTGATTGTGGTAGCTTTGTATTATAGTCTGAAGTCTGGGAGTCTCTCACCCTCTTTCTTAATCTGAATACCTACACTTCTTACTTGTGCCAGAAACAAATCAATACCACCCACCATATGAACACTGAATGGAAGAAGATGGTGGGCAAGCTAGGGAGAAAAGTTCTTATGTTTGTGTAGAGCCTTCATCATACCTTTTTGCTGTATTGTTAAAGTTGAAAAGATCTTTTAAGATCAGAGTGGGAATACTGCTGGATTTGTTGTCAGAAGACCTGGTTTTCTAGTTGTGGCTTCCAATTCCTCATTAACAAGGTGAGCATACTATCTGTTTTGTGTATCTAATACAGTTGTTTTAACCATCGAATTAAAGTGTTAAACTGTAAAGTACTCTACAGATGTTGATTACTTTTATATAAGTAATCATGGAACAAGACCATGCATTTGTGCTATCTGAAGTTTATTAAAAACTCTCATGATGTATTATTTCATTGACTCTCTCAATAACGCTATGACTTAGGTACAATCATCTCCATTTTACAAATGAGGGACTGAAGCTCAGAGAAGTTGAATGCCTCCCTGTAACAGTCAGCTTGGGCTGTCACAACAAAATACCATAGACTCGGTGGCTTAAACAACAAATTTATTTTCTCACACTTGTGGAGGCTGTAAGTCTGAGATAAGAGTGCCTGCATGGTTGAGTTCTGGTGAGGTTCTCTTCCTGGCTTGCAGACAGCAGCCCTCTTGCTGCGTCCTTACATGGCAGAGACAGAAGGAGGGGGAAGGAAGGGAGGGAGAAAGCTAGAGCAAGCTCTCTGGTGTCTCCTACAAGGGCATTAATCCTTTATGACCTCATCTAAACCTAATTACCTCCCCAAAGCCCCATCCCCAAATATTGTCACCCTGGGGTTAGACCTTCCACATAAGAATCTGAGGATCTATAGCACTCCTTCCCCCTTTCAAGGTCATGTAGCTCACAAGTGGCAAAGCCAGAAATTAAATCCAAGTTTTCCAACTCCAAATCTTGAATTCTTTCCCTAAGGCCAGAGGCATCTAACATGATGTTGAAACTAATTCTGTCAGGGCCTTTACCTGGTTATATCAGATACTTCTTATGATAGATTCCCTTTAAATGGAGATTATGGTGTTTTCCTGTTCACTTACCTGCCTCTTGTGGAAACTGGATTCGAGAATATTTCTTCCCTGGAAGTGATTTCTTTAAAAAAAAATACTAACAGGGGGCTTCCCTGGTGGCGCACTGGTTGTGAGTCTGCCTGTCAATGCAGGGGACATGGGTTCGTGCCCCGGTGCGGGAAGATCCCGCATGCCGCGGAGCGGCTGGGCCCGTGAGCCATGGCCGCTGAGCCTGCGCGTCTGGAGCCTGTGCTCTGCAATGGGAGAGGCCACAACAGTGAGAGGCCTGTGTACCGCAAAAAAAAAAAAAAATACTAACAGATTCTGGGCTGAGCCTACTTGGAAACTTAGGAGTTGCCAAAGGACCTTCTGGTTTTAAGGCTCACAATAACTTCAGAAATTATTAATATCATGGAAAGATGAAGTTTACAGAGATTGAAGTTTTGGCCCTTTAACCTATTTAACATAATACGATTTTTAAAATCCTCTTTGATATAATGTGCTTTTTCCTCGTGACCAGTGAAGTTCAGAAGAGTTTCATTATTCTCCTTCAGAAAAAGCGAGGAAGCAATGATTTTATTTTCCTCAGGACTCTCACATCTATAAGCTTATCATTTCCTGTTGAATGTGGTGATATTTGCCGTGGTTAGGGTAAAAATGGAGGCTGTCTTTTGCTCCTTTTACCTCCTATGGATTCTCACTGCTTCAGAGTTTAGGATTTATTGTTTTGCTGCTTGATTGTCCTGTTTTGAAGGTGAAAAATTATTTCGAAGAGTTGATTGCACTTAAAGTGTTAGCTCTTGAAAATTTTATTTCTATATTACTTTATTCCCAAAGAAAGAAATGACTAATTTGTGTTTTACTTTAATACAACATTCTAGTAGGTTATTGTGGAAAAACCCAGGGAAGATTTAAGAAGATATTGCTATAGGAGAACTAGAATCTTTTTCAGATGTCTGGTGACAACAACACAACTCCTAAAACAAAAATTCTTTGTGAGGACCAAATCCACCTAATGTAAATTATTATTTACAATTTTGTTTGGGTTTCTTCTACCTTAAAAGCAGGCATTCATTTAACCAATATCAATTGAGCACCTACTATGTCCCAAGGCCTTTGCTAGAAGCTGAGGATTAAAAACTGAGTACAACAGATCTGATAATAGTTGAACAGCAGTGAGAGGCAATGAAAAAAAGTCAATAAATGGTATACACTCAAGGTTCTACAGAAAGTCTGAAGAGAGGCACCCCTTATTCAATTCCCCGTGTTTACTGATACACAATCTAGGAAATGCTTTAAGCAATTTGAGATGGGTTATTTCATATGTCAACTTGACTGAGCCATGGGGTACCCAGATATCTGGTCAGACATTATCTTGGTTATTTCATATGTCAACTTGACTGAGCCATGGGGTACCCAGATATCTGGTCAAACATTATCCTGGATGTGTCTGTGAGGGTGTTTCTGGGTGAGATTAGCTTTTGAATTTGTAGACTGAGTACAGTAGATTGCCCTCCCTGATGTGGATGGGCTTCATCCAATCAGTTGAAGGTCTGGATAGAATAAAAAGGCTGAGTAAGAGAAAATTTCTTCTACCTGACTGACTTTGAGCTGGGACACTGGTCTACTCCTGTATTCAGACTTGAACTGAAACATAGCTTTTCTTAGATCTCCAGCCTGCCAGCTTTCAGAGTGGAACTACATCACTGGCTCTTCTGGGTCTCCAGCTTGCTGAGGATCGACCTTGGGGCTTGTTAGCCTCCATGATTGCATGAACCAATTCCTTGTTATCTATCTGTATATGTAGTCTATCTATCCATCTATCCATCCACACATCCAGCTGGTTCTGTTTCTCTGGAGTACGCTTACATAACTCTTCCACGTATATCCTGCAGTGGCTTTATTTTATTATTATTTTTAAATATTTATTTGTTTATTTGGCTGTGCCAGGTCTTAGCTGCGACACGCGGGGTCTTTGTTGCCACGTGTGGGATCTTTTTTAGCTGCGGCATGCGAAGTCTTAGTTGCGACATATAGGATCTAGTTCCCTGACCAGGGATCAAACCCTGGCCCCCTGCAATGGAGCGCGGAGTCTTAACCACTGCAGCACCAGGGAAGTCCCCTGTGGTGGCTTTATAAAGTGTCAACTTGACAATGCTGAACTATATTTTCCGGAATTGTCTTCCCTCTATGTTGAAGGTGGGCCACAAACACGTTTTGCACAGGATTTGGAAGCAGTGGCCACGTTGCTTTTAGGTGGAGGGGTGGAGCCGGGGGATCGTGGGGGTGGTGGGAGCAGAGACCCCAGGTGCTGTTGTAGGTCACATACCTTGTTGCTATGGGCGGGCCCACTTTGCTGATTAAGAGCTCCAGCTGGGCCTGCAGCGTTTCCACCTGCCCCTGGAGTTGTCTTTGGCTTCCCTGACACGTGAACCAAGTGCATGGTTAGCTCTGTGAGACAAGGCACCCGCTGCTACCACAGGGCGCCTGCAGCCCTGAAGCTTTAAGAGGTAAGGGACATTGGTTCTAACGCATCTTCCTGGGCTCCAGGTTACATGCACGTGTTGCAGTTGGTCCTCACTCTACATCAGAGTTTCTAAATCTTAGTACTATTGACATTTGGGTGAGATAATTCTTCATTGCGGGGAATTTTCCTTACATTGTAGGATGTGTATCAGCATCCCTGGCCTCTACCTATTGGATGCCAGTATCCTGTCTCCAAGTTGTGACAACCCAAAATGTCTCCAGACATTGACAAATGTCAGGTGCACGGGGGTGGGGAGGATAGGCCCTAGTAACGAACTGCTGCTTTATCTCCATCTTCCCTTCCCAACAACCTGCTGAAGTCTTCAGGTTCTAACACCAGACGTGGAGCCTTACAGAGACCGTAGAACTAATCCCCAAATTGCGAAAGGTCATATCCCTAAATAAACTCCTTACTGGTTATCTCTCTCCCGGTGGTTCAGCTTCTCTGATCAGATCCTCATTGGTGGATTAGTGGTTGAATCTTCCTGAATCTCTCAGACCACTTCCCTCCCTTTCCACCTCCCTTTACACCAACAAGCTCCCATGCCGACCCCATCCCTCTCCCCAACCCCAAGTGAGAAAGCACAACTTTGAAAGACTGACAGTTGTATGCCTGCACAGAATCTATGTGTAGCCCTGCCGTAGGGACATGTAAACTCTGACCTCCGTGCTGTCAGGGCCTCTGAGGAGCTGGCTGAGCTGAGGCGGAGCTGTGGACGGTCTCAGTGGGATTCAGAGCCACTGGGGATTTTACTGCTTTGTTGAGAACCTAAGCCTAGAGAGAATAGTCACAGGCTTTGTTTTTTTTTTTTTTTTTTCCTTTTTTTTTTTTGCGGTACGCGGGCCTCTCACTGTTGTGGCCTCTCCCGTTGCGGAGCACAGGCTCTGGACAGGCAGGCTCAGTGGCCATGGCTCACGGGCCCAGCCGCTCCACGGCATGTGGGATCCTCCCGGACCGGGGCACGAACCCGTGTCCCCTGCATTGGCAGGCGGACTCTCAACCACTGTGCCACCAGGGAAGCCCACAGGCTTTGTTTTTATAGTCTTCCAACACATTCTGATTACATATCTTTTTCAGAATGATTTTTGTATAGAAATATATTGTATATTTGAACCAATGAAAATAATTTACTGTTCACCTAGTCTGTAGTTCCATAAAACCTAGAATGTTTTATATAGCCAAGTAGAAATTATCAGCAAAGCCTTTATTCCCTGGTAGAAGAGTAAGAAATTCTTGAAAACTTGGTGAGAGTAAGACTGAGCTATGATCAATCTTAATTCATTAAGATTTTTTCATTTTTTAATAAGTGTTATGACCCTAGCACTGTGTCTGATGTTGGGTGTCTGGTGGTCAACCAGACAACCAAGATCTCATGGAGCTTAAAATAGAGTAGAAAAAACATATGTTACACAAATAATCACATGGTCAAGTCTATAAACAATCAGTACAGAGTCCTAGGAAGAGGCCAAATATAGACGGAAGGGGTGGTGAGGGGTGGCTCTACTTAGGGGATGACGGCTCTGGTGAGAAGTAGATGGAAGAGAGTTATAAGCAGGGATGGGAAAGAACTTGGCCCACTCAAAAAAAATGGCAGGAATGCCGGAGTGGCTGGATCATGTTGAACAAGGAGGAGGGGAGGAGGGAGATGAGGCTGCAGAGGAGGGAAGGGATTGGATTGCTCCAGGGCTTGTAGGCCAGGTAAGGAGCCTTAAGGCAGAGTCATTGAAAACCTTAAAGTTAAGAAAGACCACAATCTGATTTAGAAGTTTAAAAGATCCCTCTGTCAGCCATGCGGAAAACAAATTAGAAGGAAGCCAGTATGGGGGAGGCTGTTGTGATGGTCCAGGGGAGTCCAGAGGAGAGATGACAGAGGCCTTGACAAGAATGGTGGCAGTGAAGGTGGTACAGAGTGAATGGGTTAGAGACCTCATCAGGAAGTAGGGTGGATACAACTTAGCTTTGTCTTCAAGGTCAGAGATGCGTGAGAGGAAGACTCCTGGCTTTAGCAACCCAGTGGATGGGGGGACAAAGAGGGATGGGTGCTCTTCGTGTCCTTGCTGCCTCCACAGGACATCTACACCAGGACAGTTGGAAAAATGAGCACTCATTCGTCCAAACTCAGTATTGAGCCACTCATGCTACAAAATGGCACTTTACATTATGGACAGAATATCAAGAATAACAGTGGAACCATTTGTTCTTTTTCTTTGTTGATATTTTTGGGGTTGATTCTATTCAATGAGCATTTTAAAATTTTAGTTTAGGCTGTATCTGGCAGTTGCACTTTTTCAGCACTAATCCAAAGATGGACTTTAGTAAAAGTCAGTTTTGAAAGGTGGACACCTGAAAAGTGAGCTTCAGGTAAGGCTGGTTCTAGGAAACATGGTAAAGTGCATTTGCCACATTGGGGGTCCTCTTTGTGGTGGACCTCTGTGATATGCTTGCTCCCACAGGGTGTCCACTTCCCTTATCCAGCCCCTGTTATCCCAAAGATTGAAAGAAGAGTGTCCAGAAGAAAACTGGAACTGTAGATGAGCCTTCCAGCTGCAGAAAGTGAAAAGCAAAGGCATCGCCAAGTACACCACACAGGTGCTAAAACACCAGAACAAGGTGAACTTGCATGCATAATCATTTTGTACAATTTCGTACAATTTTTTGTAAAGTGGTTCAACAAGTGAATAGTTTGTACAACAAAGTTTTCTCATGGGTACTATGGTTGGACCCATTTGCCCAATGTTTATGCTAGATGTACTGGTGAGAAAAAATGAAATCTCTCCAGAGAAGAACAAAAAGGCTAGGACACAGAGGCAGAGTCTGAGAGACAACATCCCTCGCCATCCCCCGAGCTGGGGTAAGGATTTTTCCTTACCCCAAATCCTACACTAGCATTTCCCAAACTTTAACCACAGATCACCTGCATTAGAATCATCCCTAGGTGCTTCTTAAAAAATGTCGTTGCGTTAGTTGGGTGCTCCGGGAAGCAGACCCTAAGGAGGAATTAGGAGCATGAGAGGTTTATTGGGCAGCAACGCCTGCGAGAGACAAAAGGCAAGGCAGCGGTATTGGGCACGGAACCTTCACACCACAGTGCCCATCTGACACCCGCGAAAGGAAGAGGGAAGGAAGTGGAGGTGGGCAGAACGTGCCCAGAGTGTGACACAGATCTGACAAAATCTCAGCCAACCCAGTGGGGAGTTTCAGAGCAAAGACTGCCCATTAGAGCCTCACTATGGGCAGAAATGGCCATGTCCTAGTACCCCCACCATACTTAACTGGTTGGGGGGAAGAGTGTGGCTTTGGCTCAGAAACTAAGGTGGATCCGGCAGGTGCTAACCCCTGGAGGTCGGTAGCTGACTGTGCTCCTCACAGCTGAAAGGCAAGCTCTTTTTTGGAGGGCATTGGAGTGATTCTCCTCTGTGGCCAGTGTCCCCCGGCCACCCTGGGCCTCCTGCCTTCAAATTTCTGAAGGTGGGGCCCTGGAACCTGCACTCTAACAAGCTTGCCAGGTGATTCTGATGCACCCTGAGGTTTGAGAACCTTTGTGAATCTGCGTACATTCAGTCGGTATGGTGTCCCTTGATGTCACAGTTCACCCCAAGATTCACCTAGGTCTCTATCCATTAGGCATGCTTTTGGCTAAAAACAGCAGAGGCTTAAGCAAAAAGATATTTAAGTCTTTCACAAAACAGGAAGTCTGAAAGTAAGTATTTCCAGGATTTGGTCTAAAGGCTCAATAGTATCATCAAAGACCCAGGCTCTTTGTGTCTTTCTGCTTTGCCATCCTCGTAGTGAAGGTTTGCTTTCTTATGCTTGTCAATGTACAGTCACCAATTGCTGCCATGGCTTCAAAAGTTATATCCCCAAATATCTGGAGATTCAGAGCAGGAAAGAAAAGGATGAAAAGAACTTTGATTTTACCGGAGAGGAGAATGTTTCCCAGATGTGCTCCAGCTAACTTCTTCACGTTTAGTAAGAGTACATAGCCACCTGTAGGTGCAAAGTGACTAAAAAAATGAGTTTCTAAAATTGCCAGAACTGGCTTAGACCCATTGTAATTCAACTCCTGGAGGTAGGGACATGCATCCCGAACAAAGTCAGAGTTGTATTAGCATAAAACAGATGGAGAGGGGAGAGAGGAGAATGGCTTTTATAGGTAATGTATAATATTTACTACAATTCCTTTAAATTTATTTCTTTAATTAGAATGATGTGCTTAGGTGTATAATAGGTTAAAATTCCCTGAATTTTTTAACAGCCCAGCTTCTGATGGAGAAAAATCTTTTTATTTATTTTTTTAAAGATTTATTTATTATTTATTTTATTTTATTTATTTTTGGCTGGGTTGGGTCTTAGTTGCGGCACGTGGGATCTTCACTGAGGCATGCGGGATCTTTTGTTGTGGTGCGCGGGTTTTCTCTTCTCTAGTTGTGGCGCGCAGGCTCCAGGGCGCGTGGGTTCTGTAGTTGTGGCACGTGGGTTCTGTAGTTGTGGCACGTGGGTTCCAGAGCGCGTGGGCTCTGTAGTTTGTGGCACGCAGTCTCTCTAGTTGAGGCGGGCGAGCTCAGTAGTTGTGGCACACGGGCTTAGTTGCCCCGCAGCATGTGGGATCTTAGTTCCCTGACCAGGGATCTAACCCACGTCCCCTACACTGCAAGGCAGATTCTTTACCACTAGACCATCCGGGAAGTCCCGGAGAATGATCTTTTTAAAAAGAGCCACACATTCATTCACACCTGACTAATATTTTCTGAGCACCTTAGATTCCAGTGAATGCAGATGATATACAAAATAAATACATCTCATAGTCTTTTTAAAAGCTATAAATCCTATGGGAAACAATCAGGCAGGGAAGTAGAATAGGGAGTGATGAGGGCATGTGATTTTGAGCTGAGTGACTAGGAAGGATTCTGTGGGGAAATGGCTTTAATAAGGGAGCAAATCACATAGTTATATGAGGCGGAGGGAAAGGGAGAGGGAGCAGTTGTGGCAGAGGGAATAGCAAATCCAAAGCCCTGAGGCGGTGGCATGCCTAGTGAGTTAAAAAAGACTCCAAGGAGGCCAGTGTGGTTGGAGTGGAGAGAGCAAGGGGAGGACAGTGGGAGGTGAGTGGGAGCTGGAACTTCGAGGGCCGGGTATGCCCTTTAAGGACCTTGGCTTTTACTCTGAGTGAAATGAAGAACCACGGAGTATACAAGGGACATAATTTGACTTGGGTTTTACAGGGACTACTCTGGCTGCTGTGCTGCAGTAGACTGCAGAGATGGGACCAGGGTGGAAACAGGAAGAACAGTTAGGAGGTTCTTGTAATAACTGAGGCCAGACGATGGTGGCTTGGACCAGGATGGTAGCAGTGGAGCTGGTGAGAAGTCGACAGAGCCTGGAGATACCTTGAAAGCCAAGTTAAGGATTCGAGGTAGTTGGGATATGGATAAGAAAAAGAGGGGAGTCAAGAATGTTTGCAAGCATTGCAACTATGCGATGACTAAGCAACAAGGAGATGGACCTGCCATTAACTGAAATGTGGCAGACTGTGGGTAGATCAAGTTTTGAGAAGATCATTAGCTGGTTTTGAACACGGTGGGTTTTGAGATGTCTATCAGATGTTTAAGTGCCTGTGTCAGGTACGTGGCTGGCTCTGAGTGTGGGGTCCAGGGGAATGTTAGGTTTGGAGATACACATTTGAGCACCACCACTATGTAGATGTATTTAAAGCCATGAAAGTGGATGAGCTCATTCAGAGGGGAGTGTAGATAGAAAAGACGTGAGGACCAAGGACCGATCTGGAACTTCAGTGCAGGAGGAACTAGCACAGGAGACTGAAAATGGCCAATGAAGTAGGTAGAGAACCAGGAGAGTCCTGAAGGTCAAGTGAGGAAAGTGCTTCAAGGACGATGGAACAATTAATTGGTATGCAAAGTAATATTGGGACTGAAAATGGACCCTTGGATTTGCCAGCATGGTGGTCATTTGGTACCTCCACAAGGACAGGTTGGATTAGGGGGTGGAGTCAAAAGTCTGACTGCAAAAGGTTAAGAGAGAATTGTAAGAGAGGACTGGACACAGCAAATCAGGTTACTCTCCTGAGGAGTTTTGCTCTAAAGGGTAACAGAGAAATGAGAGGGTAGCAGGAAAGGTCAGTGGGGGTCAAGAGAGAGTTTGTTGTGTGTTTTTAGGATAAGAGAAATCATGCAAGCTTTTATACTGCTGGGAATGATGAGGTAGGGGACTGGGATTTTAGACACAAGTGGAGGTGCTGGCCTGGGATAGAGTTCATGGGGCATGAGGATGGAAGACAGAGGACTTGGGGACATGGGCTGTGGGTCGGTAGCTGTGATGGAGGGAATTTGCAGAACTTCTCCTCTGGTTGCTTCTATTTTCTTGGTGAAAAAGGTCATTGGCTACAAGGGTGAATGGGAGAGGGGGGCCCAGAGTTGAAGGACAAAAAGGTGGGAAATTGTCATGTGGGAGAATGAACAGACCAGGGAGATGTTGTACAACTGGTGGGCAGCATGACGGTCCTACTGGTAGTATATTTTCTCTGGCCACTTTTTTAGCTGCATGGATGCAGGTGCAGAGCATGCAGAGAGTTGGATTTAACCCAACTCTTTCAAGTTTTGCCAGGTAAGAACAATGAAGCAAGAGAGGAGAACAAGGGAGTTGAAGGTGTATGAAAGACACGATTTTAATAACTGATCATGGAATTCTGGCTGGGAAAAGACAGAAGTGATGATATGAAGCAAGGTGACAGAAAGTTCTCAGCCATGGGAACAATGGATCTTAGGTCCCAGAGGGCAGAAGGATTCCTGGAGTTGGGATATGTGGTAGGAAGAATAATTCCTCCCATCATTCCCATCCTGAGATGTCCACATCCTAATCCCTAGAATATGTTAGGTTACCTGGCAAAGGGGGATTAAGGTTGCAAATGGAATTAAGGTTGCTAATTAGATGATCTTAAAATAGGAAGGTTATCTGGGGGGGGGCCTGGCAATGTAGTCACAGGGCCCTTAAAAATGGAAGCATGTAGGAGAAGAGTCGGGCAGATGTGACTATAGAAGGTCAGGGTGATGTGATTTAAGAAGGACCCGACTTGCTTATGCTGGTTTTGAAGGTGGCAGAAGGCGGATCTGAGCCAAGGAATGCAGGCGGCTTCTAGAAGCTGGAAAAGGCAGGAAGTAGACCCCACCCAGATCCCACCAAAAGGAACACTGCCCTGCCAGTATCTTGATTTGAGCCTGGTGAGATCCATCAGTGTCCTCATTGTTATTCACCTCTTCATAAAGATGTGAAAATGAGGGCTTCCCTGGTGGTGCAGTGGTTGAGAGTCCGCCTGCCAATGCAGGGGACACGGGTTCGTGCCCCGGTCTGGGAAGATCCCACGTGCTGCTGAGCGGCTGGGCCCGTGAGCCATGGCCGCTGAGCCTGCGCATCCGGAGCCTGCGCATCCGGAGCCTGTGCTCCGCAACGGGAGAGGCCACAACAGGGAGAGGCCCGCGTACCGCAAAAAAAAAAAAAAAAAAAAAAAAAAAAAAAGATGTGAAAATGATACTCCATCCATAGTTAAGAGCAACAAAGAGTGTCCCACCCTCAAGCATCCCACCCCTGCTGTGAGCTTTCCTTCTCCACCCAGCAGGGGAGCCCCAGCACTTTATAATTACATGTTAATGAAGAACAGAATCCTTCCTCGTTTTATTTTGCATTTCATTTCCAGAGGAATTTGATGTGTGTGTGGAGAAGGCCGGGTGTGAGGAAATGTAAACAGTGCTCATTTATTACAGCTTTAATTTAGACCAGATCTCCCCCTAATCCAATTCTGAGTAGCACAGTTTATACTAGTGAGCAGTAAACACTAATAAAGATCAGCTGCAGGAAAGGGGAGGGCCACATCTTCTGCTGGGTATGCCTGCTAGTGAAAAAAACAAACAAAAACCTCGAATACATTCACAATTTGCCACATCATTTTGACCTACATATAGAAACCATGACAAAATTTTGGTTTTATCTGACTAGTTCTGTGAGGTGTGTTCTTCCAACTATCTGGTTGACTACCTTACCTCAGACTATATACACAGGGCTTTACCTTTGACCTTGTCACTACCATCTAAGCCCTACAAAATCTCAAGTTCACCATCTGAATGTCTAGCTCCTTCCCTCTAGTATGCTGTGTTACCGTTCTATTGTGCTGTGGCTTAAACAGCAACGCTGGGAGAGGAGTGTGGCCAGCCTCCAGGATTAGGCAGATAGCATCTTAGGCCAGCTGTGCAGGGAGTTGTACCCTGAGAGTCCCCATTCCTCCATCTGTGTAATGAAGATGGAAATAGTTTAACCAGCCTCACAGGGTTTTTGTGAAAACTTGATAGTTGATTTCTTTTTAAATTTTTTTCCTTTAATTTTCAGCTCTGCTTCTGCTATCACAGACTCTTTCATGTATGTTTGTATGTATTTATTTATTTTGGCTTCACAGCATGGCCTGTGGGATCTTAGTTCCCTGACCAGGGATTGAACCTGTGCCCTCAGCAGTGAAAGCACAGAGGCCTAACCACTGGACCACCAGGGAATTCCTGAGATAATTGATTTTAAAAAGTGCTTGCACATTGCCTGGTACAGTGCTTAAGGAAGGAAGGTTATTATTATTGTCATCTCTGTTCTTGGCAGTGAAGCATGGAAGAGATGGGAGGAAACCTCTGATTCCATTCCATACTCCCTTCCCCCCAATGCTGGCCATCTTGGGTTTAACTCAAAACTTTGCATTTGATTTAAAATTTGACTCTTAAGCCATGTCTTCCTATAACACTTTCCCAAATCCTTAATAAAGAGGAAATACTCAGGATATAAGATTAACATACAGAAATCGGTTGGATTTCTTTACACTAACAGTGAAATATCAGAAAGGGAATGTAAAAGAGCAATACCTTTTAAAATCACACCCCCCCCAAAAAAATTTCTTAGGAATAAACCTGACCAAGGAGGTGAAAGACTTATATGCTGAGAACTATAAAACATTAATAAAGGAAACTGAAGATGATTCAAGGAAATGGAAAGATATCCCATGATCTTAGATTAGAAGAATTAATATTGTTAAAATGGCCGTACTACCCAAAGCAATTCACAGATTTAATGTGATCCCTATCAAATTACCCAAATTACATTCTTCACAGAACTAGAACAAATAATCCTAAAATTTATACAGAACCATAAAAGACCTAGAACTGCCAAAGCAATCCTGAGGAAAAAGAACAAAGCAGGGGGCATAACCCTCCCAGGCTTCAGACAATACTACAAAGCTACAGTAATCAAAATGCCATGTTATGCCGTTTGTAATCAAAACAGACATATGGGTCAACGGAACAGAATAGAGAGCCCAGAAATATACTCACACACCTATGGTAAATTAATCTTCGACGAAGGAGGCAAGAATATACAATGGGAAAAAGACAGTCTTTTCAGCAAGTGGTGTTAGGAAAGCTGGACAGCTGCGTGTAAATTAATAATGTTAGAACACACCCTCACATCATACACAAAAATAAACCCAAAATGGCTTAGACTTAAACATAAGATAAGACACCATAAGACTCCTAGAACATAGGCAAAACATTCTCTGACATAAATCATACCAATATTTTCTTAGGTCAGTCTCCCAAGGCAATAGAAATAAAAGCAAAAATAAACAAGTGGGACCTAATCAAACTTACAAGCTTTTGCACAGCAAAGGAAACCATAAACAAAACAAAAAGACAATCTACAGAATGGGAGAAAATATTTGCAAACAATGCAACTGACAAGGGCTTAATCTCCAAAATATACAAACAGCTCATACAACTCAACAACAACAAAACAAACTCCCCAATTGAAAAATGGGCAGAAGACCTAAATAGACATGTCTCCAAAGAAGACACAGAGATGGCCAAAAGGCACATGAAAAGATGCTCAACATTGTTAATTATTAGAGAAATGCAAATCAAAACTACAGCGAGGGGGCTCCCCTGGTGGTGCAGTGATTAAGAATCCGCCTGCCAATGCAGGGGTCATGGGTTCGAGCCGTGGTCCAGGAAGATCCCACATGCTGTGGAGCAGCTAAGGCCATGCACCACAACTACTGAGCCTGCGCTCTAGAGCCCCGAGCCACAACTACTGAGCCTGCATGCCACAACTACTGAAGCCCGTGTGCCTAGAGCCCATGCTTCACAACAAGAGAGGCCACCACAATGAGAGGCCCGTGCACCGCAATGAAGAGTAGCCCCCGCTCGCTGCAACTAGAGGAAAGCCCACGTGCAGCAACGAAGACCCAACACAGCCAAAACTAACTAACTAACTAACTAACTAACTAAATAAATAAAAACCAAAAAAACCAAAAAACTACAGTGAGGTGCGACCTCATACCAGTCAGAAGGGCCATCATTAAAAAGTCTACAAATAACAAATGCTGGAGAGGCTTTGGAGAAAAGGGAACCCTCCTACACTGTTGGTGGGAATGTAAGTTGGTGCAGCCACTATGGAAAACAGTATGGAGGTTCCTCAAAAAGCTATAGGGTTGCCATATGATCCAGCAATGCCACTCCTGGGCACATATCTGGACAAAACTATAATTCAAAAAGATATATGCACCCCTATGTTCATAGCAACACTATTCACAATAGCCAAGACATGGAAACAACCTAAATATCCATCAGCAGAGGAATGGATAAAGATGTACATATATACAATGTAATACTATTCAGCCATTAAAAAGAATGAAATAATGCCATTTGCAGCAACATGGATGGATCTAGAGATTATTATGCTAAGTGAAGTAAGTCAGAAAGAGAAAGACAAATATCATATGATATCGCTTGTATGTGGAATCTAAAATATGGCACAAGTGAACCTATCTACAGAAACAGAAACAGACTCACAGACATAGAGAACAGACTTGTGGTTGCCAAGGGAGAGAGGGGTTTATGGAATGGATGGATTGAGAGTTTGGGATTAGCAGATGCAAACTGGTATATATAGAATAGATGCACAACAAGGTCCTGCTGTAGAGCACAGGGAACTATATTCAGTACCCTGGTAAAAACTATAATGGAAAAGAATATGAAAAAGAATATATAACTGAGTCACTTTGCTGTACAGCAGAAATTAACACAACACTGTAAATCAACTATACTTCAAAAAAATAAAACTAAAAGAGGAAACACTGATTTTCTTGCTAATTCATATAATGATGAATGCGTAAGGGCACTTTGTAAGAAGATATATTTTTCCTCAAAGAGCTTATACATGTTCTTTAAAGATGTAGCTGTACTTTCCAATATGGTAGCCACTAGCCGCATGTGGCTATTTAAATTTAAATCAATTACAGTTGTTTCTTAATTAAAACTTCAGTTCCTTGCCTGTGCTAGCCACATTTCAAGTGCTCAATAACCACTTGTGGCTGTTGGCTACCACACTGGACAATAAAGATATAGAACATCCATCACTGTCCTGTTGTATTCATGCTAACTGGCTGAAACTGGTGTTCAATAAACACAAAATTGAAAGTCAAGGAGATGGGCACACAGTATTGAAAAACAAGGTGGGAAGGTAAAGAGAAATTTTATTGATTCCGTAAATTTGTGAAGAACTGGTCCTGCATTTTTCTGTAATAAAACCACTAAACACTGAACAAAATTGCCCATAACTTTTCTGTGGAGGATGTGAGAAGGAAAGCTCAATAGGTATTTTTAAGCTTTTGACAATTCTACTGAAGTACTTTATTTTGCCTAACAGAGATTCACTCGTTCATCCCATATTTACTGAGTGCCTCCCCTGTGCCAGGTGAAGGGTGAGTGAGCAGTGTGGATACCTGTGGGGGGAGGGTTGAGGGGCTATGGAAGAAGTAGGTCAGGCTGAGGAGGACCAGGAATGTGGAGGTGGGAAATAGACTGGAAAGAGAGGGTAGGAGGAAGCAGATTGGTCAGAGAAGGCACCCCTTTAGAAGACTTGAAGCCGATAAGGGGTTGAGCCACGTGGCCACCTTGAGGGAGAGAGCCTGCAGGAGCACAAGTCCTGAGGCAAGGGCACACCTGGCATATCCAAGGAGGCCGACGTGCCTGGAGCAGAGAGAGTGAGGCGGGAATGAGGGAGACAGGTCTGAGAGGTAATGGGGGAGGGGCAGATCACATTTAGTTTTATAGGGCATTGTTAGTACGGGTTTCTACTGGGTGTGAGACAGAGAGTCAGCAGAGTTTTCAGAGCAAGACAGCTGGATCCAACTTGGGGTTTAGAAAGAGTCTTCCGCATCCTGAGTTGAGAGGGTGGTTGCTTAGACCAGAGTGGTAACGGTGAGAAGTGGTGGTTTCTGGATGAATTTTAAGGGACAGCCAACGTAATGTGTTGATGGATTGGACGCGTGGCGTGAGAGAAATAGAGGAATCAAGATGACTCTAAAGTTTTTGGCCTGAGTAACTTCAAAGATTGCCATCAACCAATGCTGAAGGCTGTAGGTGGAGACGGTGTTTTCCTTTTTGGTGGGGAGGGGAGGATGGATCAAAAATCCTGTCTTGGATGGAAGCAACCTAAATGTCCTTCAGCAGATGAATGGATAAAGAAGATGTGGTGTGGGCTTCCCTGGTGGCCTAGTGGTCGGGAGTCCGCCTGCCGATGCAGGGGACACGGGTTCATGCGCCGGTCCGGGAGGATCCTACATGCCGTGGAGCGGCTAGGCCCGTGAGCCATGGCCACTGAGCCTGCGCATCCGGAGCCTGTGCTCCGCAATGGGAGAGGCCACAACAGTGAGAGGCCCGCGTACCATGAAAAAAAAAAAAAAAAAAAAGATGTGGTGTGTATATATACAATGGAATACTACTCAGCCGTAAAAGAGAAGGAAATAATGCCATTTGCAGCAACATGGATGGACCCAGAGATGATCATACTAAGTGAAGTAAGTCAGACAGAGAAAGACAAATATATGATACTGCTTATATGTGGAATCGAAAAAAGTGATACAAATGAACTTATTTACAAAACGGAAATAGACTCACAGACAGAAGACAAACTTACAGTTACCAAAGGGGAAGGGAGGAGGAATAAATTAGGAGTTTGGGATTATAATGTACACACTGCTATATATAAAATAGATAACCAACAAGGACTGACTTACGGCACAGGGAACTATATTCAATATCTTGTAATAACCGATAATGGAAAAGAATATGAAAAAGAATAGATATATAATGAATCACTTTGCAGTACACCTGAGACTAACACAACATTGTAAATCAACTACATTTTGATAAAATTAAAAAAAAAATTCAGTCTTGGACATGTTGAGTTTGAGATCTTTAAGTGGAGAGGTTGGATATAGATGGCTGGATATAAGTGTGGAGATCCCTGCAAAAATCAAATGTTTGGAAATAGAGTAAGATAAAATTTGACAAACAGACTAGTAATTGGATCTAGAAACCATAAAACCAGATAAGTCTAATCATCATAAATTATTAACATCACTTACAAACAAAGAAATACACAACTGGCTATGGGTTGGATCTTTTCCTCCAAGGTGTCTGCAGTTTGTTTGAGAGCAAGTGGAAAGATTAGTACAGTTACCTGTCCTGTTTTTACGTGAATCTTGAATTTTATTAAGATCTGCTTAAAGCAACGTATACATGGATGGACACATATAGATTCAGCAACATCTATATCCACCTAGTTCAGAACAACAGCCATGAGCAACATGCTCCTCAAAGAGCACTTGAAATGTGACTGGTCCCAATTGAGATGTGCTGTGCTTGTAAGATACACATCTGAGGTCAGAGATTTAGTATGAAAAAAAGAACACAATAGCTCATTAGTGATTTTCAAAATATCGATTACATGTTAAAATGTTGTTTGGGGTATACTGAGTTAAATAAAACGCATTATTAAAATTATGCACCTATTTATTACCTATTTCTTTTTACCTTTTTTAACGTGACTACTGGAAAATTTGACGTGGTCCCCATTACATCTCTATTGACCAACACTGGTCTAAAGTATGTCTCTTAGGCTTAAATTTTTGAAAACAAATGGCTTTTCTTAGGAAGAAAGTACAGGCGAACCTGGATATGCCTGTAGTTTGTAATGCTTTCTCCATTGTGAAGAAGAGGATCCAGAAATCATCAGTGACATGGGCTGTATCCTCCAGGAGGCTCTGAAATCAGTCCTAATAGAGAAGCCGAATTACAAGGTCTTAAAATGCTAGTCCTCCCACCCCCAACTTGAAATTAAAAGCGGTGATTGTGTCCACATTGTCTGACTTTATGCTGCTGGTGTGTGACACAAGAGCTGGTTTCAGGCAGCTCAGCCCCGCGCTGTCCTCCCTGAATGGATAATGAAGGCTGGGCTGAGCCCCCCACCGCTCTCCCGTGTGGCTTGACACCTCGTGCCAGCTCAGACTTGCAAGATGAGAGGGAAGAATGGTTCTGAGAACCCCTGGGAAGTGTGGGGGGACCCCTGCTGTTCTCTAAAAGGCATTCTAAGGGAAGACTTCACAGAAAATCAATTGCTATCACTTAAGACCTTTTCTTTAACTCACTATATTCCACTGCAGGCTTATTTTTTTCTTAGAAGGGGACAAAGCGATGTGTGAAAAATTGTATACTTCCTGTGGCGTCTTTGAAAGCAAGTTTATAAATTCCTAATATGCATTCCTATTAGTGAGGAATCTCAGAGAGAAGAGGGTGTCAATAAAAATCATCCCCTAGGACAGATGACGGCTTTTGAAACAGGGAGAAAGGGCATTGTTGGAACAGATTGGTGTGGGTTCAGGAAAGACAAGTGAATTTGAAGAAAGGAAAGGCGTTGAGGTGAGACACAAAGCTCCCTACCCCCTCCCGGCCCTTTCATGCCTTTGCTTCCCTGTGGGTTGAGGCTTTCATTCTCAAGGGGAATCAGGGAGGATTTCTGCTGGAAAGACCGGATCCCCATTAGCTCAAGGATTTCCTCCTTTTGCTCTCTCTGCCCCTAATACTCTGTATTTTTATTTTATTTATTTATTTGTTTGTTTATTTATTTATTTTCTTTGCGGTACGCAGGCCTCTCACTGTGTGGCCTCTCCCGTTGCGGAGCGCAGGCTCTGGACGCGCAGGCTCGGCGGCCATGGCTCACGGGCCCAGCCGCTCCGCGGCATGTGGGATCCTCCCGGACCAGGGCACGAACCCGTGTCCCCTGCATCAGCAGGCGGACTCTCAACCACTGCGCCACCAGGGAAGCCCCAATACTCTGTATTTTTAAATCAACATTTTAAAGTATGTTGGCTACTTTTACCCCAGTGTGCTGCGTGGTTAAGAGCACGGGTTCCGGAGGCTGACAACGCCGGGTCTAACGCAGGTCCGCTACTTCCTAGCTAGGGGACCTCAGTGAGCCGCCTCCGCGCCCCAGCCCCCTTCCTCCTCTGTTAGTGAGAGCACTGCCGATGGTCTCTGCCCTGGGGGCTGTGGGAGGGAGTGAGGTAGCATCTGTGTGATGGGGTGAGGGTCTGGCACATGGCCAGTGCTCAGAAATGTTAGCTCTTTTATCATTTTAAAAATCAGGTACAGTTTTAAGGAACAAACTGTAAAGTAAGCATGTCTGTAGTTAACAGACAGCAGAATGTCACATCACTCAGTTGGACTTATTTTGGTGCAAGGCACTCAACAGTGTGTATCAGGTGCTTGGCTGTTGGCCATGGAGACCAATCAATGGGTCATTTCTTAGGTGTGATAACCAAGAACAGGGACAGCGTGCTTCTTAATACACACACACACACACAAACAAGATCCCCTTCCCCTACTAAAATAGCGAGCATTAATATAATAAATCAGTGATTCCTAACATTTGTATATAGTATAAAATGTGGCTGGCTGCTGCTGTTTGGATCTAAAAGTCAGTCCCCCTGTGGAGCCGGGGATGGGGAGAGCTGTCCAGGCATCCATTCGGAGTAAGGCCCTCTCTGTTTCTTCCTCTGTGACAGTGCTTTCTAGGACTGTTGTGAGGATTAAAGGGTTAATGCATATGAGCCTTAGCTCAGTGGCTGGCATATGATATCCATTATTCCTAATATTCTTGCTATTGGAAACCCTTGACTGATCATAACTGGTGCTTTCCAGCTGCATGGACTTGATGGCCTCTGGAATGAGCATCTTTGGTGTTGGGTCATAGTCCTGATGTGGCCCCAGATCACCCATGAAAGCTTGGGTCTGAAGATTTCATAAGCTCTGTGCCTACTTCTAGAATTCCAGAATGTTTGTGTTGAAGGGAACCGGAGAACATTTCCTGCTTGCCTAACCCAGGCCCCCGGAGGTCTAGCAGTTTGAGGTCCCACAGTCTGTGCCTGCCAAAGTCAGGCCTAGAACACAGTGGAGTGGGTTACAGTGAACCCATTAAAACCGTTGCTGTGACTATCCAGGGATCTTCCTTGTTGCTGTATAAAATTTACCAGGACAGGGCTTCCCTGGTGGCGCAGTGGTTGAGAGTCCGCCTGCCGATGCAGGGGACACAGGTTCGTGCCCTGGTCCGGGAAGATCCCACATGCCACGGAGCGGCGGGGCCTGTGAGCCATGGCCACTGAGCCTGCGTGTCCGGAGCCTGTGCTCTGCAACGGGAGAGGCCACAGCAGTAAGAGGCCCGTATGCCGCAGGAAAAAAAAAATTTACCAGGACATTTCCAATGTGGCACACTGGAACACTGCCAGGCCCAAGTCTTCAGGCTTTGGACAAGGGAGAGGGGAACTCTTCATTCCTGAGCTGGCCTGGAACAGGAGTCCACGGAGGGGCTGGGAGGGGCAAGAGTGATGGTCAGATCATGTGTGGCCCAGGGGAGCCGAAGAGCATGCTCGTGGGCCCTGAACTGAAAGCTCTTCGCTCTCCAGACAAGAGATGCTGCAAATTGAAATGGCTGAGTTTGAAGTCAGGCTGCTCTGGGGTCCATTTCACTCTTGCTCTAGCACCTGCTTCCTCCCTTCCTCAGGAGGGCACAGTGGGGGCCATGGGGAGGAGGGGAGGGGTGGGCAGGAGAGGAGGAAGTGGAGGTGGGGCAGTAATGGGCATAGGCTGGCAGTTCCATGTGGATAGAGAGGTTAAGAGGCAGGGGATGGGGAGGGAACACACTGGAGTAACAATGACCATTTATTAAGGTATTTGTTGGAGGAATCAATTCCCAAAGCACTTCCTATGTATTTTCCCACTCTGTCTGGGGCTGGAGCATGGATATCCCCATTACACAGATGAATGAAAAGAGTCTCCCTGAGCTTAAGACTGGAGAGCTAGGATTTAAACAAAGCCAGGCAGTCTCCAAAGCCACAATGAGCTCGCACTCATCCACCAGTCCTTCTCCCCTTAACCCCTTCAGAGAAGTGGAAATATGTCCATTCAAAACCAGCAAATAGTGGGTGGGCTAGGCTGGGGAGAGAGGAGCATGTATCTTGCTTGGTAGCAAAAGTTTACTGAGAGTTTGAAGAAAGTTCCAGAGAGTAGATGCAATAGAATATAGCGTATGGATCTCCCTCTGAGAAGTGAGGGGATCTCTCAAACCATTCTAGGGGCTCTTGCTATGAGAAAAGGAGAAAAGGGAGTAGAGGGTAGCAAATTCCCTGGATTCCTGGGGCCAGACCATGGGGGTAGTGATGGAGTCTACAGTCATGCAGCTGCAACTTATTCCGTGCAAAACCCTGTGGTGAGTCCTGTGAGAAACAGAAAGCTGTCACAGCCATATCTCCTTTTCAAGAAAATTATGGTCTCCTGGGGGATGCACATTGACACAAGTCACAAAAGATACTTAGAAAAAGTCAGATCAAGTGTCATTGGCATTAACTGGAGAAAGAAGTTACTTATGATAGGTTTACAAGGAAAAGCTTCATGGATGAGGTGGCATCTGAAGAATGGGTGGTATCTTTACCCAAGGAATTGGGAAATATTCCAGGCAGAGATAAAGGCTGGAAGCTGGAAAGTGTGGAGGGTGTGTGAAGAGAACTGTAAACAGTTTGGTTTGGCTTGACCATCAGTGAGGGGAGAAAAGTGGGAAACAACGGCAGGAAGACAGGTTAGGTTGAAACTGGAGGACCTTGTGAGTCACTTTATTTTGAGGCAGTGGAGACTCATTGAAAACATTTCAGTAAGGGATGGCATGAAAAGTCCTTTGCAGAGGAGGATTACTCCTACCCTTCCTAATCTTTTGCAGTACTGGACAGACAGAGGGAGAAGGCAGGACCATAGAGGAGGCTTCTGCAGCAGTTCTGGGAAAGAGGCAATGAGGTTCTACACTGGAGTTCCTTTGCCTGGAACATGTTCCCCACCCTCCTTTCTTCTCCATTATAGCCTGTATTACAACCATAACTACATGATTTCTTGTATAGTCAAGTTGTCACCATTCCAACTGTAAGTTCCATGAGGCCAGTGCTGGGACTCTGTCATACTGCTGTATCTCCAGAGTCCAGTTTAGTTCCTGGCACACGGTGGGTATTTATACCTGTTTGTGGGACGAATGAATAGGAGTGGGTAACTTAGGTCAGGGTATAAGATAGGATTCAAGCACTGAGGTATAAGAGGCATATAACTGGCTGGATGTGGCAATTGATTAGCTGTGCAAGGGCAAGGAGACGGCAAAGACAAGGCCAGGTTTAGAACCCATAGGTTTTTCCTGGGACAAAACGCAGTAGTACAGACAAAGGAAGAAAAGGGAGCTTGATGGGGGCATATTCAGGTTTAAAAACAACATCTAGAGGATCTTCCAGGTATAAATGTCTAGTAGGCATTTGGAAATACAAGTCTGGATACCAGGGTAGCAATCAGGGCTGCAGGTAGAGGGGGAGGCACGGGGCTGCTCTCTTGAAGTCTCGTTCTCCTTCCCCGCTTGCAGTGGTAGTGCTGGGTATGTAGGAAGGGAGCACTTCCTACCCCTCTGAAGTCAGACACGGCAATGTGACTGGATTGGCCAGTGAAATCCGAGCCAGATATGTGCATTACTGCTGGGTGGAATCACGTAAGAGCTGGTGTGAGCTTCTCCACGTGCCCTTAGTCCTGCCGTCTCACCAGTAGCATTCCACATGGTACAGGTGTCTCAGACCGGGTCCTGAAGTGAGCGCAAGGATGGCACCCTGCCAGCCTGCAATGGACATGCAGTGCAAGTGAAGTAAACCTTTGACGTCTGAGCCACTGAGACTCGGAAGCTATTTGTTACAGCCGCGTAACCTGGTCTGTCCTGACTGATACGAGAACCACGTGT
Source organism: Mesoplodon mirus (assembly GCF_964341445.2). Lineage (NCBI taxonomy): Eukaryota > Metazoa > Chordata > Mammalia > Artiodactyla > Ziphiidae > Mesoplodon > Mesoplodon mirus. The sequence continues at coordinate 29,671,148 of NC_138982.1, read as the reverse complement.
GCAAGGAGGTCATCTGGTTGGTTCAGCACTTATTTATGGGTCCTTGTTCTGCAGGCACTGCATTAGGTGCTAGGGTCACCGTGGTGAGCAAGACAGACATGGTTCCCAGGGAGAGAGAAGGAGAAGAGGAAAGAGAACAGGAGTGGGGTGAGAGGAGTTTCTGTCAGGGAACCGGAAGAGGACACAGATGGTACGAGGCTCCAGGAAGCCCCTAGGAGCAGGAGAACACAGCAGAAGCCACAGGAGAGCAGCCTGGGCCCTGCCTCAGACCCTCAGGAGAGGGGAAAGGGCAGGAGGAAGTGGCTGCGGGGTAAGCCCTCCCCGGCTTGCTTCCCCAGTGCAGATGTTCTGAGCTGTGGTCCTGGACCAGCAGCACCAGCACCACTTGGGAAATGCAGACCTTCTGAATCAGGGTTGGGCCCAGCAATCTGTGGTTTAACCGGCCCTCCAGGTGATTCTGATGCTCACTTAAGTTTGAGAACCACACTCTGATGTAGCTCTCCTGAGAGCACCTGATGAAGTTCCCTAAAAGAGCAGTGACGTGCCCCTGAGGCCACCAGAAAGCCTAGCTGTGCTCCCTTCTAGTGGCTGTGGTGAGAATTACTGTGAGTAATGAACCCCTGTGGTCATCTGAGAGGACAAGACCCCAGTGGGGTCACAAGGGACGGCAAGGATACTCTGCTGTGGTGACAAAGGGCAACACTTCAAGTGAGGAGCAGCTGCAGAGCTGGTCGGGAAATGGGCTCCTCTTGGGAGCACAGACCATGCATCAGGCTGGGAGCCCTGACTGCTTGGAGGTTTCTGCCTCTGTCCCCCACCATGAGTCCACTCAGGACGGAGAGGGTCAGCTCCATGGGAGAATGGGGAGGGCACAGAACTACGGTGTGACAGGCACTGCCGGGCTTGCTCCTCTCAGGATCTCATTTCATCTTCATAATTGCGCAAGGAAGGTAGATGCATTGTTCTCGCACCTTGTAGATGAGGAAATGAGGCTTAGTGAGGGTAAGGAACTGGCCCCACTGGGGTCACCAGGCTCTGTGATTGACAGTCATCATTTGTCCAGTTCCACTCATCTCTGGATCTGTCAGCCTCTCGGTACCCACATACCCTGGGTAGGAGCTAAGCTGCATTCTGGAGGATGTGTAGTTGTTAGCAAAGGGCGGGGAATGTGGAAGAACATTCTAGACACAGAGTAGAGGCCTGGAAGGAGCAAGTCTTGCTTGAAGCCTGTCAATGTTAAACACACCAGTGTGCACTGAGCACAGCTCATGAGTAGCTGTGTGTAAGGTAAGGCGGTAGCAGATAGGAAGGTGCTAGATTGTGCAGGCCCACATAGGACATACAGTGTTCAGAGGGTACACTTGGGGAAAGTGGGGTAACTGGATGACAAGCAATACTTCTAACTTAGTGTAGAGGGTCTGTTACATTCAGGACATGAGTTCCTTCTTTCTCTCCAAACCTCACTTTGTGGCTCCTATACCAATTTAAAAATGGACCGAATACTGCAATTAGTTAATTCCCTAGGAATAAAAGTCTATCATCATCATAATAATATCATGATAAAATCAACAGCAACAACAAGGAAATGTTATATCCTACAGCAAAGACAAAATCAAACCTGAATCACGTAAAAAGTAATTCTTCAAAGAGGTAATTGCTATCATTTATTGAAAGCTTACTACAAGGTAAGCAGCACTTACTAACTGTAGGCAATTTACATGCAGGATTTCATTCATTCTTTATAACAACCCTATGAGGTAAACAGTAGTTTCCATATTTTAAAGATAGGAAAGTGAACCTCAGAGAGGTTAAGTCACTGGTTTAACCATCCAGCTAAATGATGGCAAGGAGTCAAAACCAGCCTTCTGATCCCAGCATCCAGGCTTTGAACCCCTGGGCTTTTTGTCTCTGGTGATCCGTGGAAGACACAGCCTGCGGGTCTGGAGTTGGCAGGGGCACGAAGGGACGAAGTTCCCTGGTGTGGAACAGGGCTGGGGACCCCTTCTACTTCATTTTACAGCAAACTTAGATCTGATCAACCTGTGAGAAGTTACGCCAGGGTCACCTATCATGGCTTTTTAATTATGTAACTGTGGCATCTTTACAAAAATGAAAGGCCTCATACATACCAAAGGATTATTTTCATCAATGGGGCTAAATATCAGAATGGAATATTTTACAAATCTGAAAGGCTCTTCAGTGCCTTGGCTTTTCCTGCGTAATATTGTTAGGGAAACGTTGACCAAAACTGCCCACCTTAGCCAGACACAAGGATAACCGCTTGCCTGAGTTGCCTCACAGCGGGAGGTCCCGATAAGGAACATCGTGCTGCCACTGAAAACTAACCGGGAGAATTCGGGAGGGGCCAAAAGCAGGAGGGAGGAGACGATATGTCCTACCAACCTCCCAGAATCCTTCATGCTGGAATCCATCTTGGCTGATAGGTGCGTGAGCCACCAGGAAGGACCTTGAGTCAGACCAAATATGGCCCAAGCAAGATGATTGGGAACTAACCAACCCATTTGGGAACTAACCCCATTACCGTAAATCCTGAGACTGTGAGCCACGTGGCAGAGCAGTTCTCCTGGGTTCCCTTACCCTACTGCTGTCTGCCCTGGTGCCCCTTCCCAATATAGTCTTTTGCTTTGTCAGTGTCTCCTTGGACAGTCCATTTCTGAGTGTTAGACAAGATCCCACTCTCAGGCTCTGGAATGGGTCCCCCTTCCTGCAACAATATCATTCTCTCAGTTGAATCTGGTGTTGCCCAAGAAAAACAGAACAACGTGCTGTGAGGGACAAGCTGAAGTCTTATTTCAGTGGAGACTGTTGCAAAAATAGAAAGCATACGCCAATGCCCTTAGATCACATAGCCTTTCCCCATTTGCTGACTCCACCTCTGTATTCCTGCTCTTCCTCTATCAACGGGGCAAAACATTCTTTCCTCTGGTCCCATGCAAAGCCATCACATCTACACCCAATCCCTGGGGTCTCCTCTGACACCTTAAGGTATGGTGTAGTTAGAATGGGCTAAGTTATGCTGTGGTAAAAAACAACCCCAAAGAGTAGTGCTTTAAAACAACAAAGGTTATTTCTTGCTTATGATATAGTTCATTATGGGTCAGCTGGGGGCTTTGTTCTACATCATCTTCCCTCAAAGGCCATGAGCTGATGGACACTCCACTGTTGAAAATGTTACTGTCAACATGGTGGGGGAAAGAGAATGTAACTAAATTGTTTCCTGGTTCATAAGGTTCTCCATGGGTCACTTCCACTCACATGTCCACACCTGACTTCAAGAGGGGGGTGGCATATCCTGCCATCTGCCAGAAGGAGGAGAACCAGGAACATCAGTGAACAGCACACACCCCAAGAACTAATCAAACTATTTTCTCAAACAAAAAGATAAAATTATTTTTCTAAGATGAATTCTAGTTACCAGTGGCTGAGAGAATGCAATTTTCTCATCTGTCTACATATATATTATAAAATACTCAAGATGGACTCTGCTTTTCTTTCTTTCAGAAGTGCCCTGGGCACGCAGGGGAATGGAAGAAGGAAAAAATGGGAGCCAGAGACTGTGCCAGGAATGTCCCCTAATCCTGACAACAAGGCAGCAAGGTCAGTATTTTACGTTCCACTTCCCGATGAGAAAACTGAGGTGTGGATAGGGAAGCATGTAGTGAAGACTTGGCCTTACCCAAAGAGCGGTCTGGCTTTGTCTTAGCTCCTGGCAAGATGGCAAGTGTATATGGTTTGTATACACTATATGCCCGGATTGCTTCAGACCTTTGTTTTTGACACTCCAACATTTTGTAACTCAGAACTATTTTCTCTCTCAAAAAGCACAGCTTTTGTAAATGAGAACCTCTGTTTTTCTGTCATGGATTTGAAAGACCTGCTTAGCAACTCAAAAAGCCCAAAACTGGATTGGAAATACTCTGCGGTCTGCCTTCTCAGGCGGAAACCCACAGGCCTCTCAGCCTGCCCTCACCAGGCAGTGATGATGGGGGAAATTGTAGAGTAAGAAAAAGAAGTGTCAACTGAAAAAAATTACACAACCTAAAAGTTGAGAATTATGTTTTATTTTGTGGACAAAACTGAGGACTTAAGCCCAGGACACAGCCTCTCAGATCACTCTGAGGGACTGCTCAGAAGAGGCAGGTGGGGAGCCAGCATACACAGGAGTTTTTGCCACAAAGACCAGGTAGTCGGAACATCAGAAGATTGCTATTAATTAAAGAAAACCAGACATCGCAAGTTAATGAATTTAGCGCTTTTCTACATATGGGAAGATGCGAGTCTGGGCTCACTGAAATCATTCCTTTGATATGCACCTCAGCTCTCTGGGGCCAGTATCCTGTGCTTTTTCATCCTGAGTCTCCTCAGGGTGCACTGTCGGGGTGGCTGCAGCAGTTGACTGCTAAATGGCGGGCATCCTGTTTCCATCCTGAGTTCCGTCAGGACTCACCATTGGGGCAGCTGTAATGTGATGGCTTGATGGCTGCAACATCATTTGTTTACTGATATGGCAGGCAACATTTTTTCACTGACAGAAGTCATTACTGGGTATGGGAGACAGCAGTTAATATATGAAAATATGACCACGCTGACCCTTACCCCCACTCCTGTATCAGAAAATATTCCAAAGAAGACATTTCTCCTCACATCCTCCATGTTATGGCTTCTGTAGCTATTGAGATACACGAAAGAGCAGACTTCTAATTCAAGAAGTCACATCCACAGATTTTCTGATCTCACTCCCTAATGGACCAAAAGGCCCACAGACACTGCTTGTTTTCTTAATTGCCCAATGGTATTCCCTATGAAAATAAGAATTTTCTCATAAAGGTGGGAGTGGGATATCGTTCTTCTCAAAAGTAACATCAATTTTTTTCCCCTGGCTTTTTTCCGTTGAAGTCAGGATAGTTATCAATTTTCAGAGTATATCTTGTAGTTCAGGTTTGAGAAATTACAAGCTGGTTCATTTGCAAACCCGCATGTTAGCATTCCATGGGGTTACGTACCTTTTTCCTCAGGCTAGTTAACCCAGTTGATTACTGCTTGTTGCTGTTGATGTCAAGGTTAGATCTTCAGCCTCCACAGGGTCTGATTACCTCTGTTGTGTTGAGGCCCTTTCTAAAATATGAGCATCAGGGGGACCAGGCAGTGTAAATAGGTAGAAACATAACTTCCAGAGAAATTCAAGGCCTTTGTGAGAGAAGAGGCAAGGAGAAGACAACATGTTTTTCCTTTCTGAAAGCAAAATAACAGAAATTTTGGAAAAATCATAATATCTACCTAATTTTATTTTTTTGCTTTTCCCCAACATCTTATTTTTTTAAATTTGAAACACAGAGAAAAAGTTGAAAGAATTTTAAGTTAGTACCCACATAACCACCACCTAGATTCTACCACTAACATTTTTCTCTTTGCTTCATCACACATCTAAGTATCTATCCATCCCTCTGTCTGTCCAGTAAAGCTGTCTTTCATTTTTGATGCATCTCCATCTTCAAAGCCAGCACTACAGCATCTTCAGACCTCTCTCTGATCTCTGTTTCTAACCTCACATCTCCTCTAACTCCAACCCCCCTGCTTCTCTCTTAATGAGGTCCCTTGTGATTACATTGGGCCCATTTGAATATTCCAGGACAATCTGTGATGTCTAGATCCTTAGCTTAATCATAGCTGCAAAGTCCCTTTTGCCCTGTAAGGTGACTATCCATCTGCTTGGGCCACTATAACAAAATACCATAGATTGGATGGCTTAAACAACAGGAATTAATTTTTTCACAGTTCAGAGACTGGGAAGGCCAAGAGCAAGGTGGTGGTGGATTTGGCTCCTGGTAAGAGTTCTCTCTGACTTGCGGCCTTCACGCGGTGTCCTCACATGGCTGAGGAAGCAAGCTCTCTCTTCTTAAAAAGATACTAATCCTGTTGGATCAAGGCTCTACCTTATGATCTCATTTACCTTAATTACCTCCTAATAGGCTTTATCTCCAGATACAGTCACACTGAGGGGTTAGGGCTTCAACATATGAATTTTGTGGAGGGGATACAGTTCAGTCCATAGCAATAACATACTTATAGGTCCTGAAGATTATGACAATGAGGGGGGAGCATTATTCTATCTACCACAGTATACATAACTTTTTCATTTTTAGCATTCTCTAAAGACTTACAGTCAGGTGAAAAGTAGGGAGTCAACATATAGATGGCAACAAATGTTGATACAAAAAGAAAAGTCTAAGAGACTTCCGTAGTGGTCCAATGGTTAAGACTCTGAGCTCCCAATTCAGGGGGCCCAGGTTCGACCCCTGGTCAGGGAGCTAGATCCCGCATGCCGCAACTAAAGATCCCACATGCCTCAACTAAAGATCCCACATGCTGTAATGAAGATCCCTCATGCCTCAACTAAGACCCGGCTCAGCCAAGTAAATAAATATAATATATATATATATATATATATTTTAAAAGAAAAGTCTAAGGACTGAGCCCTGGGGCACAGCTGGAGATCAGGGAGATGAGGAGGAACCAGCAAAAGAGCCCCAGGAGGAGCAGCCCGCAAGGCAGGAGAGGAGGAAAGGCAGCAAGTGTGGAATTCCAGATGGTCAGCTGGATGTCACTGCTGCCAACGGGTCAAAGAGATGAGGGTTGAGAGTTGGCCACGGGTTGGGTTTAGCAAAATGGAGATCACTGGGTATACTGTCTGGTGGCATAGTAGTGGGGAGTGCCTGGCCGGAGTGGCTTCAGGAGGGAAGGAGAGGACCAAAAGAAGGTTAAAGTAAGAGGCTGCAAGTGCTTGTTGGAAACTCCTCCTAACCACGAGGATTCAACAGGGCCACTCCTGAAGGCATCTTCATGGCACTGATGTCCGGAATCCCGATAGTACTACCTGCACACTTCCCTTCTTCCTTCCTTCTTTCCTCCTAATCTTTCTTTCTTTCTTTATCTTTTTTTTCACTTATTTACTTGTTCTTTCCCCTTTCATTCCACAAACACATATAAGCCCCCATACATTTAAAACGAGGATCCAAAAAATGGTAGTGTGAATTAGCCAACAGGAAAATTCTTTCCCTTTCTTAATAAAATTTTTCATTTTATCTTCTCCTATACTTGAAAATGGAAATATTCTTAAATTTCAAAACAAGTTGGTTTTATCTGCCAAAAGCACAGTTAGTTGCAGACATTACTGTAAATAGTTTTACATGGAAATATCCTTGTTATATAGCTTTTTTTTTTACATCTTTATTGGAGTATAATTGCTTTACAATGGTGTGTTAGTTTCTGCTTTATAACAAAGTAAATCAGTTATACATATACATATGTTCCCATATCTCTTCCTTCTTGCATCTCCCTCCCTCCCACCCTCCCTATCACACCCCTCTAGGTGGTCACAAAGCACTGAGCTGATCTCCCTGTGCTATGCGGCTGCTTCCCACTAGCTATCTACCTTACGTTTGGTAGTGAATATATGTCCATGCCACTCTCTCACTCTGTCACAGCTTACACTTCCCCCTCCCCATATCCTCAAGTCCATTGTCTAGTAGGTCTGTGTCTTTATTCCCGTCTTACCCCTAGGTTCTTCATGACATTTTCTTTTTCTTAGATTCCATATATATGTGTTAGCATATGGTATTTGTCTTTTTCTTTCTGACTTACTTCACATTGTATGACAGACTCTAGGTTCATCCACATCACTACAAATAACGCAATTTCATTTCTTTTTACGGCTGAGTAATATTCCATTGTATATATGTGCCACATCTTCTTTATCCATTCATCCGATGATGGACAGTTAGGTTGCTTCCATCTCCTGGCTATTGTAAATAGAGCTGAAATGAACATTTTGGTACATGACTCTTTGAATTATGGTTTTCTCAGGGTATATGCCAAGGAGTGGGATTGCTGGGTCATATGGTAGTTCTATTTGTACTTTTTTAAGGAACCTCCATACCGTTCTCCATAGTGGCTGTACCAATTCACATTCCCACCAACAGTGCAACAGTGTTCGCTTTTCTCCACACCCTCTCCAGCATTTATTGTTTCTAGATTTTTTGATGATGGCCATTCTGACCGGTGTGAGGTGATATCTCATTGTAGTTTTGATTTGCATTTCTCTAATGATTAATGATGTTGTGCATTCTTTCATGTGTTTGTTGGCAATCTGTATATGTTCTTTGGAGAAATGTCTATTTAGGTCTTCTGCCCATTTTTGGATTGGGTTCTTTGTTTTTTTGTTATTGAGCTGCATGAGCTGCTTGTAAATTTTGGAGATTAATCCTTTGTCAGTTGCTTCATTTGCAAATATTTTCTCCCATTCTGAGGGTTGTCTTTTGGTCTTGTTTATGGTTTCCTTTGCTGTGCAAAAGCTTTGAAGTTTCATTAGGTCCCATTTGTTTATTTTTGTTTTTATTTCCATTTCTCTAGGAGGTGGGTCCAAAAGGATCTTGCTGTGATGTATGTCATAGAGTGTTCTGCCTATGTTTTCCTCTAAGAGTTTGATAGTGTCTGGCCTTACATTTAGGTCTTGAATCCATTTTGAGCTTATTTTTGTGTATGGTGTTAGGGAGTGTTCTAATCTCATATTTTCACACGTACCTGTCCAGTTTTCCCAGCACCACTTATTGAAGAGGCTGTCCTTTCTCCACTGTACATTTGTGCCTCCTTTATCAAAAATAAGGTGACCATATGTGCGTGGGTTTATCTCTGGGCTTTCTATCCTGTTCCATTGATCTATCTTTCTGTTTTTGTGCCAGTACCATACTGTGTTGATTACTGTAGCTTTGTAGTATAGTCTGAAGTCAGGGAGCCTGATTCCTCCAGCTCCGTTTTTCGTTCTCAAGATTGCTTTGGCTATTCAGGGTCTTTTGTGTTTCCAAACAAATTGTGAAATTTTTGTTCTAGTTCTGTTGAAAATGCCAGTTTGATAGGGATTGCATTGAATCTGTAGATTGCTTTGGGTAGTAGAGTTATTTTCACAATGTTGATTCTTCCAATCCAAGAACATGGTATATCTCTCCATCTGTTTGTATCATGTTTAATTTCTTTCATCAGTGTCTTATAATTTTCTGCATACAGGTCTTTTGTCTCCTTAGGTAGGTTTATTCCTAGGTATTTTATTCTTTTTGTTGCAATGGTAAATGGGAGTGTTTTCTTAATTTCACATTCAGATTTTCTATCATTAGTGTGTAGGAATGCAAGAGATTTCTGTGAATTAATTTTGTATCCTGCTACTTTACCAAATTCATTGATTAGCTCTAGTAGTTTTCTGGTAGCATCTTTAGGATTCTCTATGTATAGTATCATGTCATCTGTAAACAGTGACAGCTTTACTTCTTCTTTTCCGATTTGGATTCCTTTTATTTCCTTTTCTTCTCTGATTGCTATGGCTAAAACTTCCAAAACTAGGTTGAATAAGAGTGGTGAGAGTGGGCAACCTTGTCTTGTTCCTGATCTTAGTGGGAATGGTTTCAGTTTTTCACCATCGAGGACGATGTTGGCTGTGGGTTTGTCATATATGGCCTTTATTATGTTGAGGAAAGTTCCCTCTATGCCTACTTTCTGCAGGGTTTTTATCATAAATGGGTGTTGAGTTTTGTGGAAAGCTTTCTCTGCATCTATTGAGATGATCATATGGTTTTTCTCTTTCAACTTGTTAATATGGTGTATCACATTGATTGATTTGCATATATTGAAGAATCCTTGCATTCCTGGAATAAACCCCACTTGATCATGGTGTATGATCCTTTGAATGTGCTGTTGGATTCTGTTTGCTCGTATTTTGTTGAGGATTTTTGCATCTATGTTCATCAGTGATATTGGCCTGTAGTTTTCTTTCTTTGTGACATCCTTGCCTGGTTTTGGTATCAAGGTGATGGTGGCCTCGTAGAATGAGTTTGGGAGTGTTCCTTCCTCTGATATTGTTTGGAAGAGTTTGAGTAGGATGGGTGTTAGCTCTTCTCTAAATGTTTGATAGAATTCGCCTGTGAAGCCATCTGGTCCTGGGCTTTTGTTTGTTGGAAGATTTTTAATCACAGTTTCAATTTCAGTGCTTGTGATTGGTCTATTCATATTTTCTATTTCTTCCTGATTCAGTCTTGGCAGGTTGTGCATTTCTAAGAATTTGTCCATTTCTTCCAGGTTGTCCATTTTATTGGCATAGAGTTGCTTGTAGTAATCTCTCATGATCTTTTGTATTTCTGCAGTGTCAGTTGTTACTTCTCCTTTTTCATTTCTAATTCTATTGATTTGAGTCTTCTCCCTTCTTTTCTTGATGAGTCTGGCTAATGGTTTGTCAATTTTGTTTATCTTCTCAAAGAACCAGCTTTTAGTTTGGTTGATCTTTGCTATCGTTTCCTTCATTTCTTTTTCATTTATTTCTGATCTGATCTTTATGATTTCTTTCCTTCTGCTAATTTTGGGGTTTTTTTGTTCTTCTTTCTCTAATTGCTTTAGGTGCAGGGTCAGGTTGTTTACTCGAGATGTTTCCTATTTCTTAAGGTGGGATTGTATTGCTATAAACTTCCCCCTTAGAACTGCTTTTGCTGCGTCCCATAGGTTTTGGGTCGTCGTGTCTCCATTGTCATTTGTTTCTAGGTATTTTTTAATTTCCTCTTTGATTTCTTCAGTGATCACTTCATTATTGAGTAGTGTATTGTTTAGCCTCCATGTGTTTGTATTTTTTACAGATCTTTTCCTGTAATTGATGTCTAGTCTCATAGCATTGTGGTCGGAAAAGATACTTGATACAATTTCAATTTTCTTAAATTTACCAAGGCTTGATTTGTGACCCAAGATATGATCTATCCTGGAGAATGTTCCATGAGCACTTGAGAAAAATGTGTATTCTGTTGTTTTTGGATGGAATGTCCTATAAGTATCAACTAAGTCCATCTTGTTTAATGTATCATTTAAAGCTTGTGTTCCCTTATTTATTTTCATTTTGGATGATCTGTCCATTGGTGAAAGTGGGGTGTTAAAGTCCCCTACTATGATTGTGTTACTGTCGATTTCCCCTTTTATGGCTGTTAGTATTTGCCTTATGTATTGAGGTGCTCCTATGTTGGGTGCATAAATATTTACAATTGTTATATCTTCTTCTTGGATTGATCCCTTTATCATTATGTAGTGTCCTTCTTTGTCTCTTCTAATAGTCTTTATTTTAAAGTCTATTTTGTCTGATATAAGAATTGCTACTCCAGCTTTCTTTTGATTTCCATTTGCATGGAATATCTTTTTCCATCCCCTTACTTTCAATCTGTATGTGTCTCTAGGTCTGAAGTGACATCCTTGCCTGGTTTCTGAATTCGAATGTTGGTGTGTTTAATGTTGTCCCAGAGGTCTCTGAGACTGTCCTCTGTTCTTTTTATTCTTTTTTCTTTATTTTGCTCTGCATCAGTTATTTCCACTATTTTATCTTCCACCTCACTTATCCGTTCTTCTGCCTCAGTTATTCTGCTATTGATCCCATCTAGAGTATTTTTCATTTCATTTATTGTGTTTTTAATCGATGCTTGATTCATCTTTAGTTCTTCTAGGTCCTTGTTAACTGTTTCTTGCATTTTGTCTACTCTATTTCCAAGATTTTGGATCTTGGAAATAGAATCTTGGATCAGCTTTACTATCATTATTCTGAATTCTTTTTCAGGTAGACTGCCTATTACCTCTTCATTTGTTAGGTCTGGTAGGTTTTTATCTTGCTCCTTCACCTGCTGTGTGTTCTTCTGTCTTCTCATTTTGCTTATGTTACTGTGTTTGGGGTCTCCTTTTTGCAGGCTGCAGATTCGTAGTTCCCGTTGTTTTTGGTGTCTGTCCCCAGTGGCTAAGGTTGTTTCAGTAGGTTGTGTAGGCTTCCTGGTGGGGGGGACTAATGCTTGTGTTCTGGTGGTTGAGGCTCGATCTTGTCTTTCTGGTGGACAGGTCCACGTCTGGTGGTGTGTTTTGGGGTGCCTGTGGCCTTATTATGTTTTTAGGTAGCCTCTCTGCTAATGGGTGGGGTTGTGTTCCTGCCTTGCTAGTTGCTTGGCATAGGGTGACCAGCACTGTAGCTTGCTGGTCGTTGAGTGAAGCTGGGTGCTGGTGTTGAGATGGAGATCTCTGGGAGATTTTCGCTGCTTGATATTATGTGGAGCTGGGAGGTCTCTTGTGGACCTGTGTCCTGAAGTTGGCTCTCCCACTTCAGAGGCACAGCACTGACTCCTGGCTGTAGCACCAAGAGGCTTTCATCCACCCGGCTCAGAATATCAGGGAGAAAAAGTAGAAAGAAAGAATTAGTAGAAGAAAGAAAGAGAGAGGGAAAGAAAGGAAGAAGGGAAGAAAGGAAGGAAGGAAGAAAGAAAGAAAGGAGGGAGGGAGGGAGGAAGGATGGAAAGAAAGAAAGAGAGAAAGGAGGGAGGGAGGGAGGAATGAAAGCAAAAGGAAGAGTGAATGGAAGAAGGGAGGGAGGGAGGGAGGAAGGAAAGAAAGAAAGAAAGACAGGAGGGAGGGAGGGAGGAAGGAAAGAAAAAGTGGAAAGGAGAAGGGTGGGAGGGAGGGAGGGAGGAAAGAAAAAGAAGGAAAGGAGGAGCGGAGGGAGGGAGGGAGGAAGGGAAGGTAGGAAAAAAAGAAAGAGCAGGTAAAGTAAAATAGAATAAAGTATGAAATATAGTAGCGTTATTAAAATTAAAAAGTAATTATTGAAAAAAAAAAAACGGACTGATAGAACCCTGGGACATATGGTGGAAGCAAAGCTATACAGAGAGAATCTTACACAGAAGATTACACATACACATTCACAAAAAGAGAGCAGGGGGGAAAATCAAAAATCTTGCTCTCCAAGTCTACCTCCTCAATTTGGGATAATTCGTTGTAAAAAGAGGAAAAGGGGGGAAAGTCTTAAATCTTGTCCTCAAAGTCCACTTCCTCAATTTGGGATGATTCGCTGTCCATTTATGCACTCCACAGACGCAGGGCACATCAAATGGACCGTGGAGCTTTAATCCGCTGCCTCCGAGGCTGCACAGAGAGATTTCCCTGTCTCTTCTCTGCTCTCACAGCTCCCGGGTCTCAGCCTTGGGCCTGGCCCCGCCTCTGCGCGTAGGTCGCCGGAGGGCGTCCGTTCTTCGCTCACACAGGACGGGTTTAAAGGAGCCGCTGATTCGGGGGCTCTGGCTCACTCAGGCAGAGGGGAGGGAGGGGCGCGCAGTGTGGGGCGGGCCTGCGGCGGCAGAGGCCGGCGTGACGTTGCAGCAGCCCGAGGCGCTCCGTGCGCTTTCCCGGGAAAGCCGTCCCCGGGTCCCGGGACCCCGGCAGTGGCGGGGTGCACAGGCCCCCCGGAAGGCGGGGCGGACAGTGACCCGCGCTCGCACACAGGCCCCGCGGCGGCGGCGGCGGCAGCAGCAGCAGCCCCAGCGTCCCACGCCCGTCTCCGAGGTCCGCGCCTTTAGCCGCGGCTCGCGCCTGTCTCCGGCGCTTCCCCAAGCAGCCCTCTTAATGCCCTCTCCTCGCGCACCAGGAAACAAAAGGGAAAAAAGTCTCTTGCTTCTTCGGCAGCTCCAGACCCTTTCCCTGGACTCCCTCCGGGCTAGCTGTGGTGCACTAACCCCTTCAGGCTCTCTTCCTGCCGCCAGCCCCAGTCCTCTCCCTGCGCTCCGACTGAAAGCCGATACCCGAGCCTCAGCTCCCAGCCCCGCCTGCCCCGGCGGCCAAGCAGACAAGCCTCTCGGGCTGGTGTGTGCCTGAGGGCACCGATCCTCTGTGGCGGAATCTCTCCGCTTTGCCCTCCACACCCCTGTTGCTGTGCTCTCCTCCGCTACTCCGAAGCTTTCCCCCTCCGCCACCTGCAGTCTCCGCCCGCGAGGGCTTGTAGTGTGTGGAAACCTTTCCTCCTTCACGGCTCCCTCCCACTGGTGCAGGTCCCGTCCCTATCCTATTGTTTCTGTTTATTCTTTTTTCTTTTGTCCTACCCAGGTATGTGGGGAGTTTCTTGCCTTTTGGGGGGTCTGAGGTCTTCTGTCAGCGTTCAGTAGGTGTTCTGTAGGAGTTGTTCCACGTGTAGATGAATTTATGATGTATCTGTGGGGAGGAAGGTGATCTCCGCGTCTTACTCTTCCGCCATCTTCCTCCGGGGCGCATAATCAATTTTTTAAAAAGCTTTTTTCGTCCTTTGTGCTTGGTTTCACTCGCTCGTATGCGGAGGTACTGCACCGGGCACTTCAGACGAGAGTTCCTAGTGCGAAACGACTGCGCCAGCACCTCAGCTTCAACGCTGCAGACGACTCTGTAAATCAAAATCTATCTATTTTAAATATAGTAGTGTGTACATGTCAATCACAAACTCCATCTTTAAGAAATGAGTTCTACATCAATTAAGAATAGGCTCAGCAGAGACCGGCAGGAAGTCTAAATCAGAGCAGCTTGGATAGGTGTGTTATTCAGGGTACTTTTGTCTGACATAGTAGAAGCCCAGAGGTATCCATCCATGGCTAGTGTGACCCCTCAGGTGGCAGGCGTCTGGGCTTTTTCACCTTGCAGCATTGCTATCCTCAGTGTGTGGCTTCCGCCTTCATGGTCCCAGATGGCTATTCAAACTTCTGCCATCACATCAGCATTCCCACCTGAGAGAAAAGGGAAGACTACACCCTCTTCTTTTTTTTTTGCGGTATGCGGGCCTCTCACTGTTGTGGCCTCTCCCATTGCGGAGCACAGGCTCCGGACGCGCAGGCTCAGCGGCCATGGCTCATGGGCCCAGCCGCTCCGCGGCATGTGGGATCTTCCCGGACCGGAGCACGAACCCGTGTCCTCTGCATCGGCAGGCGGACTCTCAACCACTGCACCACCAGGGAAACCCCACCCTCTTCTTTAAAGACACTTACTTCCCAGAACTTGCTTCTACCACTTCTGCTTACACCTCATTGGCCAGAATTCAGTCACATGGGAGCCTAGGAAATGTAGTCTTTATTTTGGGCAGCTGTGCGTCTGGCTAGATTCTGGGGCTCTGTTGCTGAAATAAGAAGGCTTGAACAGATATTGTGGGGCAAATAGGTTTCTTAGCCACAATTTCCCATTGCTATTTGGATAAAGTATAAACTCATCGTTCTGACATTTCTGATCATCACTGCCTGGTCTCTGGCCTCATCCCTGGTTACTTATTTATACTATTTTAGCTCTGTTTTCCTACTTTCATTTTCTGTGAAGGACTGGGCTCCACTCCACCTCAGCACCTTTGCACATGCTCTCATCACTGGGATTTAGGAATCCTAGATTGGGTTTCTCTGTCCCCATGATACTTTCTCATAACATCTTGTACTAGCTCTTTGTAACGCCTGCCACAATTACAATTATAAATTATTTATGTAATTATTCGTTTTATCTCCATCTCTCCTGCTAACTGTAATGCATCTGAGTGCAGGGACTTTGTTCATGGCTCTATTTCCAGAATCCTAAAAGCATTTGGCACAGATTAGGCACTTAATAAGTCTTTGCTAAATAAATTCATAAACTTTCTAATGGAATGTTCTCACTTTACAGATGAGGTAATAGTTTAAACATGAATTGAGGAGTCTGGATTCTAATTTCTTTGATCAGTTGGTTAAAATGAAGGTTTCAGCTAATGTTGCAAATCTTCCTGAAGTGTTCCGCTCTAATTTCTTCCTTTGGGAAGGTCAGTGCATCAAACAGTATTTATTCTTCCTTTGACGGTCAGGGTCTTAGTGTGCCCAAGGGTCAACACTATAACCATTGATCAACACTGACCGAAACCACAGGTGCAGAATGAGAAAGAAGTTGCATGGGGTCTGCCTGACTCTGGGATACAGCTTGGAAAGTTGCTTTAAACAGATGTGCTCAACATTTGACTCTTTTCTTCTCAGTCACCTCTTTCTCCCAAATGTAGTGTGCCAAAAAATTCTAGTGATTGTGTTTCCCAGTTGATGAATTTATTTTATGCAGGAATTGTCACCCTTGTTTTGAAAGAAAAAATAACTTTGTAAAAAGTGTCAGTCGCATATTGGGGCTGTGAGTGACAGTCATGTGTGAGTTCAACAATTCTTAGTTTAAAATAGCAGAGGAAAATGGCATTATTTCTTGTCATCCTTATCTTTAAACATCAACTGCTAGAATCAACACGAAGGAGGGAGGCCAGGAAGAAGGAAGCCGATCTTTGGAATACCCTGAATCCCGGTGATGGCCCAGAGTTGTCACAGAATGTCATGATTTAAGAAGGTAAGTTGATTGGAAAGCTGTGAGTCTCAGTTGTCCTGGGATATGGGACTTTGATAGATGGAGGAAACAGAACCTTTCCTCAAACTACAGTATATTTATGGCATTTGTCCCAGATCTTAATTTAATAAGGTATGTCTTTCATTTTAAAAAGTTTGTACTTTTAATCTTTTCCTCTAATTCCCTGTAACTAAAAATGGACGTTTTCTTTCTAAGTGTTTAAAATAGCTTTAACCTGCTCGGTATTTACCCCGAGGTCAGAGGCTCCTTTCCCTTCCCCAGCACCTCACTGCCTTCCTCAATGCTGGCACCTCTCGCCTGTGAAATGCAGAAGAATAAACAAATCAAGGAGCTAAAAGGAGGAGATGAAAGGGTGTGGAAGCAAAGTGTATGATGGTGACAAACTTAATTTGAACAGAAGCCAGTTCTAGAGTCCCAAACTGTTCTCAAAATAATTTATCTTCTAGAGAAATTTAGTCATCAAAGTCTAAATACTAACCAGGAGTAAAGGCTAAAATGTTACCCATTTAAAAATGCTACTTCACAGTGTATATCAGCAATTAACACTTCAGATAGGGTTGGTGTAGTTTAAAATATGCACCCATCTATTCTAGTTAAGAGAAAGCCTGTGGACCTAATCTTAGTAGCTTTAAGGGAGGTTTGAATTGATGGGGATTCAGGCAGGCTAACTGTCAGTCAATGGTATTCAGTATGATGTGATCAAGTAGGGATGCAGTCAATCAAATGGGGCTCCAGTTGGGGGCAGAGTGAGGGGTGGGGAGAAGGCGTTTCCAGGGCAATGACAGGATACAGGTAGTGTCATGGCCGTAGCATGTCTGCCCAGTGGGGAAATCTATTCTCGGCTTGGATGCCAATGAGGAAGTGATGCTTCCTGTCACACAGATGTTAAACAGCCCCTCCCTGTGCCTTGGCTAAGTGGCAGACACCACCCAAACGTAGGCGGAGTGCTCAGAATAGAAAAAAGTCTAGTACGGTGCTGCCACTCTTGGGAAAGGAGGTAAAGTTAGGGACTTGGTATTTTTGGTAGGCAGAGCTTATCAGAGAAATCAAAACCTCCTTAACAATATTCTGATGAGAGCTCAGTTCTGCTTCACACCTAGAAATAAGGAAGGAATCAAGGCCAGTACTGAGAGGATGGGAGAGGAACACAGCATGGAGCACACAAGAGGAAACCAGCACACCTTGGAAAACAGAGAAGGAGGATCTCTATGAATGCCTCCCGGAGTGAGGATTGGTGCTGGTCTGCGGACTGTTGGCTACTGGTCTGCAATGTGAGAAACACGGAGATTTAGAGAAAGCATTTAGAAAAGATGGTAAGAATTTGATATTGCTGCAATGTCCAAGTGTGGTCCTAGACTCTTGTAATTTATCTTGTACCAGAGCTGTCTTTTTGTCTGGGTTGGAAGCAATAAGATAACATAGGAGACATACACCTAAGATCACTTAAGACACAGAGAAAGCCATGAGGAACGGGTGGGTATTTATTTATTTTTATTTTTATTTTATTTTTATTTTTTATTATTTTTTTACATCTTTATTGGAGTATAATTGCTTTACAATGGTGTGTTAGTTTCTGCTTTATAACAAAGTGAATCAGTTATACATATACATATGTCCCCATAGCTCTTCCCTCTTGCGTCTCCCTCCCTCCCACTCTCCCTATCCCACCCCTCTAGGTGGTCACAAACCACCTAGCTGATCTCCCTGTGCTATGCGGCTGCTTCCCACTAGCTATCTTAGGAATGAAACTAAAGACAGGCCTGAGCCCAGGGGAGCAGAGGCGGGACGGAAGCAACAGCAGGCTTGTCTCATTGAATGGGGTATGGACCACTTTGAGCAAATTCACATGGTAAGACATGTGTGGTGTGATAGTTTAGTTTGCCAATTTTAACCCAAAAGTGTATAAAATCGAGAACCCATTGTTCATCATAAGATAATTTGAATTTATTATTTAAATGGTTAAATGTTAAAACTGGCTACAGATGAATTATGATGGGACAACAAAAGTTTTTGAGTGTAAGAGTGATTCTTGATATTAATCACCTACACACATACTTCCGATGAAGCATGTGTACAATTTTCATAATTCTTTTCTTTTATCATTGATATATTTGTTAGACAGTTATCTGAATCATAGGGCCCCACTGGAATATCAGACAAAATGCTGTTGCTTAGAATGGCTACAACTGGGTGTGCCAAACCTTCTGGAGTATTTCTCAAACCAGTGAGACTGGGTTCTCCCGGGGTATGCTACAAATCTTTCCAGTCCTCTGCATTTGAAAGGCTTACATTTCCACTTCAATAAGTTAACAGTTTATAAAAATAAACAAAAAACACACCTACATTATCAAAATTTATGTCCTGTTCCTGGATTCTTGTAACTTATCATGTACCAGAGCTATGTTTGTTTGGGTTGAAGGCAACAAGAAAAACATGAAGATACACACCTAGAGTACTCACACTCTACAGAAAGCTGCACAGCAATTGAGGGAGGCCGTTGCCTGACTGGATAACTATTTAGGAGTTAAGCCAAGGACAGGCATGATGGAGCTCAAGGCAGCAGAGGCTGGGTAGAAAAAACACATAGACACACAGTCAGGAGATGTGGATTTGAGTCTTGCCTCTGCCTCTTAACCAGCTGCGTAATCTTGGGCAAGTCACTTAACCTCCTGTGCCTTAATTTTCTTATCTATAAAGTGGAAAACATGACATACTTTTCTGGGTTCTTTTTTTTGTTTGTTTCTTTTTTATTTTAATTGTGCTGAAATACACATAACATAAAATTACCATCTTAATCATCTTTAAGTGTACAGTTCAGTGGCATTAAGTACATTCACATGGTTGGCTACCATCACCACCATCCACACACACAACTCTTTTCATCTTGCAAAACTGAAACTCTGTACCTATTAAACAACAACTCCCCACTTTTCTGGGTTCTTGTGCAGTCCGAATGACAGATTGTATTGTGACTACAGATGGTGGGAGAGTTAGGCCTGGGGGAGAGCAGAAAATGTAAAGGGCCAGAGAGTAAACATTTTGTCTTTGGGACTGTCTCTGTTGCAACTACTCAACTCTGGTATTGTAGCTTGAAAGAAACCATATAATAATATGTAATTTAATGTCCTAATATACGTTTACTTATAAAACTAGGCAGGCAGTGGGCTGAATTGGCCCAAGGGTCAAAGTTCATCAGCCTCTGAGCTAGGAGACTAGAGACTTGAATTCGAGTCCTAGCTCTGTTTTTATGTCGCCAGGTGACCTCGTTATTTCTAGTTTTTCTATCACCATGGGACTCTCCCAGGTCTGTTCAATTCTATGCCATTTGGAAGAGTAAGGCAGATGACAAGGAAGCTTGCGAGAGTGAAAGGATTTTAATGAACATTTTGATTGAAAACAAAAATTATAGCAGTACCTAAGATGAAAAATTAAAGTGTAAGTACAATCTGAGTATGTCTAGGAAGAAGATAGTATAAAGCTTAAAAAAAGACGACAAAGAATTGGGTGACTTCTTCAGTGCCCCAGGAGATCAAACAGACTGAAGATGATACAGGATTGACCTCAACCTCCCTGCCATCAGGGAATCCCCCCTCAGCCCAAGACCAGATGGTGGTCTGGAACTCAGGGGCCTGATCTCCTCTCTCCCTGAGCATGTGAGCACAGCTTAGGGCCTGAGTGGGAGGGAACCAGTAGCAGATGTTATCATTGCCAGCCCGTAACCCCTCGCTTCCTTTGCCTGCATGTGGGGCAGGCCAGAAATGCTGGCAGTTAACTTCTCAGGAGCTTTCCCCAACCAGTGAGAGATGGGAGGTGGTGGGTCAATACTCCTGCTCTCTCTCTTCTCAGATGAGCCGACTCTGAGTTGTTTTCTACACTGTTTCCCAGAGGTTCACACAGGATGGAGCCCTCGGTTCCCACAGCAGTAAACTCATCAACACATCCTTTATTGGCTTCACTCCTTGCCTGTCTCACTTCCCCTGTCTCTTACCAGTGATTCCTGGGATCATCTCTCCAATGAGCTACTGATACCCAGCTTTTTGTTTTAGGGTCTGCCTCTTGGGAAACTCAGAAGAAGACAAAACCACATGGATATGCAGTCATTAGGAGAGAGCCAGAGGCTTACACAGGACCAACACTCAGGACCACAGGGAAATTCCCTTCATTCAGTCTGACCACCCTGGAGCACAGCGTCTTCTAGAAGAAAATTGGACCTTGCTCATGTGTCAGGGGAAGTTTTAGGTGTGCAATAGGTGCTGAGTTCCTTCTCTGTGCAAGAAAGCTACTCCTCTGTGGCCACCAAGATGAGAAAAGCACAGTCCTACCTGGCCGGGGGCTTGTCATTTGGTTCTTTCAGGACAGCAAAAAGGCTTTTTAGCTAATAGTCCTTTCTTTCAGTTCTAATCAAAAGGGATCTTCGTGGAGTCTTCACACTTGCTGATGGCTCAAGCTTTGGTCCCAGAGTATGTCTCTCAGCTTCTGAAACTCTTTTAGCTTTAGCTTGTTTCTGGACTTTTGAACGTGCTCTTATTTCTTCCTGGAATACTCATCCTGTTCATTGTTCCCACTCCTCATGTCCTTTCCTATGGGAAAACTTCCCTGATGTTCCCTAGGTCAAGGTCGATATCTGCTGTTATTATGTTCCCTCAGTGCCCTGTTCTTCCACCATCATTGCACATATGAAATAGTATATGATTGCTTATTTAATTATGAGAGGTCAGGGTCACAGCTTGCTTATATCCTTACCTCCAGTGCCTAGCACAGGGGTGGGGTGCTCAATAAATATTTATTAAATGAACAATATGCTTAAAAGGTAAAGGACCCATCCTAGGGCTCCCCGGTGGTTTATAGAGCAGCTGTAGGGAGGAGTAGAGGCAGAGGTGATCACTGATAAAAGTCCAGATTTCTTTGCACTCCTCACCTAACCATCTCCAAAGGCTCTGGGCCAAAGTTACTCAGTAACAGAATAGCAAGCCCACACTTGGGTGGTAAGGTTGCCAGCCTTCAAATATCTCAGCCAGCCAGCCAGCCATTCCCTCTATCTACCCATTCATCAAAAAATTATTGAGTTCCTGTTCTCTTTGAGGTATTATGCTAATCACTAGAGACATGAAGATATCTGATCCTTGCCCTTTAGAAGTTAAAAGTCAGTCCGATTGAAAAAAAAGTTAAAAGCTATTGCAAGAAATTCATCAGTAGAGATATTATTAACTATCTGGAGAACTTGGGCAGAAGCAGGTACTTTCTGCTGGTTGCCTTTACCGCCCCCCCCCCCGCCCCGTTCTTCAACAATGTATCATTTGTTCATAAGCATGGCTCCCGGAGTGGGGTTTACCTCTTCCCTGCGGGTAAATGCTTGGCTGTGGTGTCACCTGCTTCCACATGGCTTTATTTCTTCTTCCACACTTTTCCTCATCTTTGCTAGGAGTAATTCCTTGAGGCCTGGAATCTGATGCGTGACTGAAGGTTAGAGCAGGGTGGATGGAGTAATGGGCATTTATCTTGCCCCACGAGGGGGTTCCAGTTGTGCCTCTGTTAAACCTATGAGAATAATTTAGCTTCCTGCCTCAACTTTCAGCTTCCCACAAATTCGTATTAAGCCTCTTCTTATTGGGCCCATAGCATATGCATTAATAACAGTACATACTTCTACATAGTGTTTTACACTTTTCT
This sequence comes from Mesoplodon mirus, assembly GCF_964341445.2. NCBI lineage: Eukaryota > Metazoa > Chordata > Mammalia > Artiodactyla > Ziphiidae > Mesoplodon > Mesoplodon mirus. The sequence continues at coordinate 29,649,257 of NC_138982.1, read as the reverse complement.
AAGAACTTCATAGAATTTCAGGACTGAGAGGAACGTTAAAGGTGGTCATCTAGTCCAGCCACCCACCCATCTGATGTCCACAGCCTCTCTAGAGCATATGCAGAAGCCCCCCACTGCCTGCTAATATAGCTCCTCCACTTGGCTGATCTGGAGCCACTGTTTGCTGCAAAGCAAACCTTTGTAAAGTAAATGCCTACTTAACTGCATGCCTAGAGTCCCCAGTTCTCAGATTTAGTTCCCCAAGCCCTTGATCCCATCTGTTCAATACCTTGTTCTCTACTCTCCCAACACCCTGGCCTGTCTCTTAATACCCCCTAGCCCCATCCTTCCAGTCCAAACCATCATTCAGACTCCCTCTCCCTCTTCCTGGATAGGGGACCGTAGATAGTAGTCCTTGGGTAGGACTCCTCTATTACAGGCGCTTCGGTTGCTATAACAAATTATCCCAAAGTATCGTAACATAAACATCATTATCTGCTCATGGATCCTCAGGGTCGGGAATTCAGACAGCGCATAGCAGAACTGGCTGACCCCTGCTGCATAATGCCTGGGGCCTCCACTGAAAAGTCTAAAAGGATGGGAGATTATCATCTCAAGTTTCATTTACTCACATGTGTAGCGGTTAATGCTGGCTCTTGGCTGAGTAGACTTAAATAGCTAGGAAATAGCTAGAACACCTGCATGTGGCTGCTTGGCTTTCCCACAGCATGGTGACTGGGTTCCCAGGACGAGAGTAGAGAGAGAGAGAGTGAGAGAGAGAGAGAGAGAGAGACAGAGAGACAGAGAGAGAGAGAGAGAGAGAGAGAGAGAGAGAAAGAAAGAAAGCGCCAGGCAGATGACCTATCCTCAGAAGTCACATAGGATTATTTTCTCTACTGGTCAACATAGTTACAAAGATGTGCCTACGTTCAAGGGGAGAGAATATAGGCCCCCATCCCCGGATGGAGGAGTGGCAACATCACATTGTAAGAACATATGGGATAGGATGTGTATTGGCATGACCGTCTTAGGAAAATACATCCTCCTAAGTGTGCGCGATGGCTATCCTTCTATGCTCTGCCCCCAGGGAAGCCCTGTGACATGGACAACATCATGGACACAGTTCTGTAGTCAATATTCCTTGCTCATGAATAAAACCGATTTCCTTGGAACTCTGACACTTAGACCTTAATTCTCTGTACTTGGGGCAGTCTGTTAATTCCAGTGCATTAAGGAAATCTATTTAGTACTCCAGTGGTTTTTGGCCCCTTAGGCTAACCATTACACTTTTGGGGTTCTCATTGAATCTTGTTCATTCTTCTCTGAACAAGCTTAAGTTGTTTTTTAAACCCCTTTAAAGTGTCGGGATCCCAAATCAATGAATATATACCTCAGATGTGATTCCTCCGTTTCAGTTTAGAAAAGGATGAGCACCCCTCTCAATTGAGATCTTGATTCCATTTGATCAGCTTTTATTTTTCATAGTCACATGGTAGTGTTGACTCATACCCAGCCTACAGTCAACTAAAACTCCCAAATAATTTCATATGTGTTGCTGCTAATCCCTGTTCCTCATTCTGTACTTGAGTTGGGCTTTAGTAGGCCAAAGTTCAAATTTCTACATTTTCTCTGTTCAACTTCATCTCATTAAATTTATCTCATCATTCCAGCCTGTTAAATCTTTTTGGATATTGAGTATTATCTGGTGTAGTAGCTCCCCCTCCAAAGTTGCACGTGGCCTGAAAATTCCTGTTATACCCTCAGGGCTCACATTCCAAGTCATTGATATAAAATGTTGAATAAACATGTGATTTTTCATTTGCTGTGGACACTGGCCATCAGAAAATCAGGCAAAATCATTTGAGATGAGGGAATCTGGACTGAGAGAGGTCCAGGGAGGTACTCAGAGTCACATTATAAGAGATGGGACAAAGGAGGAACTTGAACCTGTGCTTTCTGGTCTTTCTGCTATGCTGAGATATTCATCCAGCCCTGGACACTTGCCTAAGGAGGGGTCGAGGGAAGAGCAAACAAAAAATAAGTTGTGACTAAATACAATGACAATAGAATGAGAAAAATGAGATCTGACGGTGACTTGTGGGAAAGATAGCACAAGACATTTTTTACTTAACCTCTACTTAATACCACTGTGTATCTTTTTCTCCTTACTTGCAAATGCCTGTATGTTTTCCAACCTCAGCTTCAGAAAGCTGTTTCCTGAGCTGTCTCCTTAGCTACAACCCACATGAACACAAATCTCCTGCAAGATGACAATAGCATACAAAGATGGGAAGAAACTGCTGTGGCTGTTAAGATTATGGTGGTAGGAATGAGCTGAAGAGGCGGGTTGATCAACTGACTGCATTTGCCTGGGATGGTCCCGGGAAATCCCTCAGTCCTGGGAAAACCATACGGTTGGTCACCCTATGACTAGTACACTGCAGCCTTCTCTCCAGTCTCCTTTTTAGTGCTGCAGTGGAGTAAAGATGGCCACAGATTCTTTGACCCCTTTCCTATTGAGAAGTGGGGTCTGTATTCCCTACCCTGGAACCTGGGCAGCTCTGTGACTATATAGAATACGGCAGAAGTGATGCTGTAGCAGTTTCCCAGCTCAGGCCTTAAGACGCTGGAAGCTTCCACTTGCCATCTCTTAGAACACTTTCTCTTGGTGTGCTGAGCCACCATGTAAGAAGTCTCTGTGACCGCCAAGCTGAAGAGGTCACATGTGGGCGCACTCGTCAACAGCTGGACACAGCCTTCTTTCCGTCACCGTGGCACCAGACATATAAGTGAAGCTGTCTTGGATCCTCCAGACCAGCTCATGTGCCAACTGAATGCCATCGCTGAAATCACTAAGTGATCTTAGTTGAGGCCATATTGAACAGGAGAATAGCCCAGCTGAGTCACATTCAAATGCCTGGCCCACAAAATTGTAAGGTATAATAATGAAATGGTTGTGTCCTCAAGCTGCTGCATTTGGGGTAGTTTGTTATGAGGCTAGAGCTATCGGAGGTGAATGTGGAAACTGACCTAAGCCATCCTAATCTTTTTACTCACCACTATAAACAGTAGCCCATCACCAAAGAAGTGTTCCACACAAGATCTATGCCACCCTTGCCTAGTGTCAGCAGGCCTCTTCTGGATGGGCAAACAGTGCAAGGTGAGCTGAGATGCTGCCTCTGGATCCCTGCATCTGTTCTCCTGCATCACCTTGGCAGTGCCGTGTTGACACACTTCCTTCCCTCTGAGCTGGCCCATTTCTGTGCCGTGTGCTCCAAAGACTCCTTCTTGATGAGATTTACATCTTTCATTTCAGTCTTTGGCATGTTGTTGGCAATAACAGACTCCACCTCTGTAGGCTGCAGACTCCACCAAGTGAATTCTCACGCAGCCTCACATTTATCTAGAGCAGCAAACACTCGACTGCTCCTTTCCAATTTGGCTCCATGATGGAAAACCTGATTGATGAAACTATAGATTCCTGGAGGGCAAGCATTGTGTTTTAAGTGTCCTTGGGTCCCAACAGCTTCTCTTTGGATGGATGAATACATTCTCACCACTCTGGCAACAGTAGTTAGCTTTACTTCCGCTACTTCCCTTGCCTAATCTTTCCACTTAAGCCCTTTCAGTGTCTCCTCATTCCTGGAGAGGATAGGTCTTAAGAAAGAACAGAGCCTACTGTTAGCAGGGAATTGTAAAATAAGAAAGGAGCAAAAGGATTCTGCCTCATTTGGAGACTCCTAAGCTTTCAGTTCTCACTGAGTAATTTGCTACTGATTTTGTTTCTGGTTGAAATCTTTCAAGGTTCTTGGACAGCGGGAAAAAGACAAGTGACACATATATTCATTTGTGATGCATTGGGGTGACAGGAAGAAATGTCAAGGGTATAAGGCTCATAGAGTCAGCTGGTAGGGGTCAGCTATATGGGAATGTGTTCTCTAAAGAATCTTGAATATTGGAGCTGTAAGGGGCTAATGAGGAAAAGGAGAGTAAGAACATGGTGACAGAGACGATGATCAAATTAGGACAAGGACTCTCGTCTCTAACCTCCTGGTCAAGTGCCCTTGACACTACATTATGTTATAATAATGCAGGTTTCTAGGTCAAAGTGAGGGGACCACATGCAGTTGTCTCCCCATTCTCTCTCCAAATGCCATTGGAATGATGACTCAGAAGTTCCACAGGAAATAAACCCCCAAAAGTGTGGAGACTGGGAGCAGGTTAATCATCCCATGAGAGTTATTAATGACTGTCTGGACGGCAGACGGCAAACGGGAGCACACTGACAGGTGAGCATATGGCGAAACCCACCACTGCTGGGCTGAAGACTGCATCTCAGCCTGGAGCCCTTCTCCCCAGGAGCCCTGGGGATGCTGGAAGCCTGCAGTCACCACGTAGAGAGAGTTAGTCTGGGAGGTGGGATAGTAAACGGTGGAGGAAGACAGCCTGTGGCAGAGCTGTGCCAATTGCCCCCCTTTACCACTCTCAGGCATCCGTGCTCCCCTCACCTGCCCGTGGAGCTGCAGGAGAGCCAGCAGCCATGGGTTCATCCCTGGGCCAAAGCTGGGAGCATGATCAGCTACCCCTGTCACAAGAGCTGCCTGGGGAGAGAGCGAGGGCTTACCAGGTGGAGGGCTGGAGTCCCAAAGCAAAGGCCTCTTGATGCTGGCGTGTTTTTTTTTTCCATTTTTAAAAAAATTATAGTTGATTTACAATATTGTATTAATTACTGCTGTACAGCAAAGTGACTCAGTTATATATATATATATATATGTACATATGTATATACATAATATATATATATATACATTCCTTTTCATATTCTTTTCCACTGTGGTTTATCACAGGATATTGAATATAGCTCCCTGTGCTCTACAGTAGGGCCTTGTTTTTTATCCATTCTATATATACCAGTTTGCATCTGCTAATCCCAAACTCCCAGTCTTTCCCTCCTCCACCCACCCTCCCCCTTGGCAACCACCAGTCTATTCTCTATGTCCGTGATTCTGTTTCTTTTTCATAGATAGGTTATAGGTTCATTTGTGTCATATTTTAGAGTCCACGTATAGTGATATCATATGATATTTGTCTTTCTCTTTCTGACTTCATTTAGTATGATAATCTCTAGATGCATCCATGTTGCTGCAAATGGCATTATTTTGTTCTTTTCTATGGCTGAGTAGTATTCCATTGTATATATGTACCACATCTTCTTTATCCATTCATCTGTCGATGGACATTTAGGTTGTTTCCATGTCTTGGCTATTGTGAATAGTGCTGCTATGCGCATAAGGGTGCATATATCTTTTTGAATTATAGTTTTGTCTTGATATACATCCAGGAGTGTGATATATGGTAATTCTATTTTTTAGTTTTCTGAGGAACCTCCACACGGTTTTCCACAGTGGCTGTACCAATTTACATTCCTACCAACAGTGTAGGAGGGTTCTCTTTCCTCCACACCCTCTCCAGCATTTGTTATTTGTAGGTTTCTTAATGATGGCCATTCTGACCAGCATGAGGAGATACCTCATTGTGATGCTGGCATTTTGAGGGGATTCTCAGCAGTGACCAGCTCCCAGGCTCACATCCTGGCTGTGTCCTCACATGGCCTTTTCTCTGTGTGCTCGCCTCTTTGGTTTCTCTTCCTCTTCTTCTAAGACACCAGTCCTATTGGATTAGGGCCCCACACTTATGACTTCATTTAAGCTTAATTACTTCTTTGAAGTCCCTATCTCCAAATACAGTCACATTCTAAGGTACTTGGGGTTAGGGCTTCAACAGACGAGTTTTGGGGAGACACAGCTAAGCCCATTATGCCCATGCATAGGAGAGTGTTTGAATAGACCATGAGATAGCCACATATTGGAGTACCATGCAGATGTGAAAAGAAAAAGTACAAGGATACTCTCTCTGAACTGATGTGGGGCAATATCCAAGACGTATTCTTTTTTTTTTTTTTGCGGTACATGGGCCTCTCACCGTTGTGGCCTCTCCCGTTGCGGAGCACAGGTTCCGGACGCGCAGGCTCAGCGGCCATGGCTCACGGGCCTAGGTGCTCCACGGCATGTGGGATCTTCCGGACCGGAGCACAAACCCGTGTCCCCTGCATCGGCAGGTGGACTCTCAACCACTGAACCACCAGGGAAGCCCCAAGATGTATTCTTAACTGTTAAAGAGCAGGGTGCAAAATACTCTGTGTTATCTAGGAAAAATACCTACATGCTTATATATGTATATATATAGTACTATCTTCAAATAGTCCCTGAAAATTGACTATTTTCATATTGGATTACTGACTTCTAATACCTGTCCTTCAACCTTTAGTTCTTCCTAATTAATGAATCAACTAATTGCCATACTTTCTGCCACTTAACTTTGATCAGTGGATCTTCTCAAAACTGAGTTAAATTCTAATTAACCAAGATTGTATTGATCTAATGATACTTCTAATTAGTTGTCACTGTCACAAAATCACATGTAAGAGTATTTTTTAAAGGACTTGGGGATTTAACTTGACAGAGAAAATTTTTAGGATTTAGAAATGCTTTAGGCTACAAGAAGCCGAAAACTCAACTACAAGTTGCTTAAACAAATAGAGGTTTATTTTTCTCTGTAGCAGATGTTGCATATATCAGCAGCCCAGGATAATGCTTAATGCAGACAAGATCCTTCTGACTTTCTTTTCTATCCACTCAGTCATTCTTAAGTGTGTTGGCTTGTTGCCTCATGGTTGCAATGTGCCTGCTGCAGTTCCAGGCATCACATCTGCATTTAACTCACAAAAAAGGAGGAAAGAACAGGGATAACCTATTCTGTCTCTTTTTATTGGGAAAGCAAAGCCTTCCTCAAATCCTGCAGTGAGCTTTTCCTTACATGTCACTGGTTAGAACTAGTCACATGGCAACTTTTGGCTGCACAAGATGAGTAATAAGGAAACAGGATTGTCACAGTTGACTTAAATCAATCAAGATTCATCACCTGTGGCTGGACATATCACCCCTGTAAAAAAGATGAAATTTTGTCAGCAAGTAAAAGTAACTAACGTTTCTGCCATGCTTCTAGAGAAGGGATAACTGAGAGACTGTTCTTGTCTCAGTGAAAATCCATCTTTACTTATCTCTGCCTGTCACCTTCTTTTATCTGCCATGTTTTAGCTAGCCAGTGAGCCACTTCTAATTCCCTTTACGTCTGTCTTCCCATATGCGTTTCTGGGGACTCTCTTCCCAATCAGTCCTGCAGGAACTCTGCCCTCCCCACTCACGTCCACCTATTCAACACATTTTTATTACAAAGGTAATAATACATAAAAGTGGGGGCAAAAGAGAAACTCAGATGTAACCAATGAAACATCAAAATGATAAACTCAAAACTAATTCTCCCCCTCACAAAACAAAGCATTGTGAGAGCTGGCACTAAAATGAAAAAATGGTTGGTGAATGTTGTCTAAATTTGGGTTCTTAGGAAACCGTGGGACCAGGAATTGAATGCAAGTAATTTATTTAGCAGATGATCCCAAACAACATTGGTAGGGGAATGGAAAGTGGGAGAGGAAGGGGATGGCTCTGATGAAGCTACAAAATGAAGCCAGGGCTTTCTGGGCAACCAGAGCTTAATCGAACCCCCAGGACTCAGTGTAGAACAGGCATCTCTGAGCTGTCACACTTTAAGGGAGAGGGAGCTGAGGCATTTACACTTCTACTTTCATTTGTTGTTGGCTGAGGACTGCTACGGGGTGTGGGCATCAATTCCCTGTACTTGTAACCTTCTAGGTTTGGGCACAGTGGGCTCCGACCACCCAAGTAAGCCCTCAGGTAATTGGAGGTCAGGCAGTTGTACACGATGATGGCAAGGCAAAGGGTATATGGGCAGGTCATTGACAGCAGCTGCTGTAGGTGTACTCAAGTCCCATTGCTCATTGGAAATGAAAACCATAAGCAACTACTGAAAGGAGTGGAAAAGCAGAAGAGCTTGAATCATCTGGAAACAGAATCATTGAGCATTGGCTGCTATTTTGGGATCTTCAGAGTTTCCTAAGACCTCAAGAGTAGAAGATATCATCGAATACTCCCCACAGTCAGGACACCAGTCCACAGATTGCCTGGCACAAAGATCCACTCATGGAATCAGATGAGAACCAGGAATCCAGCTAAGGTAAAGGACATTGGTGTTTAATCTGCACTAAATAAACACATTTTTATTTCTGGTGATTCACAGAAGACAGTGGTTGTTGACTAAAAAGCCAAAAGCTTTCTGTCACCTGTTGCTGGGTTGTTCCAGCCCTTAAGAGAGGCAAGATGTCTCTGGAATCCTGGGATCATTAGGACTGAATTGTCCTGTCCCAGGAGCAGGACTCAAAGGAATAGATCTTGATAAGGCATTGTGTTTCTTTTCTTTCTTTTTTTAAATTTTATTGAAGTATAGTTGATTTACAATGTTGTGTTAATTTCTGCTGTACAGCAAAGTGACTCATATATATATATAATATATAAATATATTATATATTATATATAATATATAAAGAATATATATATATATTCTTTTCCATTATAGTTTTTACCAGGGTACTGAATATAGTTCCCTGTGCTATACAGTAGGACCTCGTTGTGTATCCATCCTATTTATAATAGTTTTCATCTGCTAATCCCAAACTCCCAATCCATCCATTCCGTAAATGCCTCTCTCCCTTGGCAACCACAAGTCTGTTCTCTATGTCTGTGAGTCTGTTTTTGTTTTGTAGATATGTTCACTTGTGTCATGTTTTAGGTTCCACATATAAGTGATACCATATGGTATTTGTCTTTCTCTTTCTGACTTGCTTCACTTAGTATGATAATCCCTAGATCCATCCATGTTGCTGCAAATGGCATTATTTCATTCTTTTTTATGGCTGAGTAATATTCCATTGTATTTATGTACCACGTCTTCTTTATCCATTCATCTGTCAATGGACATCCAGGTTGTTTTCATGTTTTGGCTCTTGTAAATAGTGCTGCTGTGAACATAGGGGTGCATGTATCTTCTTGAATTATAATTTTGTCTGGGTATATGCCCAGGAGCGGGATTGCTGGATCATATGGCAACTCTAATTTTAGTTTTTTGAGGAACCTCCATACTGTTTTCCATAGTGGCTGCACCAATTTACATTCCCTCTAGCGGTGTAGGAGGGTTCCCTTTTCTCCACACCTTCTCCAGCATTTGTTACTTGTAGACTTTTTGATGATGGCCATTCTGATCGGTGTGAGGTGACACCTCATTGTAGTTTTGATTTGCAGTTCTCTATTGATTAGTGACGCTGAACATCTTTTCATGTGCCTGTTGTTTCTTAAATAGATCTTATTGTGCAATGAAGGAATGTTTTTTATTCTTTGACCCACTCTGCAGGCAGGGCTCTACTTCAGCTGCCCCTGGACAACCTCTCAGTGCTGCTGGCTGTCCCTGCCCTCTGTGAACCTGGGGCAACCTCTGTGAACCCCAGCAACCCTGGCATAGTCCAGACTCCACATGTCCACAGGCCTCCATGCCTTTTCCTGTTTGTGTTCCTGGTTCAGGCCTTTCCATCTCCCCACCTGCTGGACTCCTAACTGTCTTTCAAGGCCTCCCTCAAACGTCACTTCTTTTCCATAGCTTCCTTCCCCATCTCCAATTCCTTGAAGTTTGAGTGTCCTCAAAAGCAAAACTTGTGACAGGACTTGGGTGCAGATAGTTTATTTGCACAAATAAAGGAGTGGAGATGTGAGATGGGGAAGGGTGGGTGCAAAACCATTGAAGATGGGTAAACAAACCAAAGGGTCTCTGCTGGGGGTACCTGGGCTTAGTCCTGCTGGGGCCTCTGAGAGACTGTGTGCCTTGGAACTGGCCCGCCATGGATTAGGGAGGCTGGATATTTATCTGCCGACTCCATCCCTCCTTGGCTGGGGGTTGCCCCTGGGGGCAGTCAATCCCAGAGCTTCCCAGCTACCCCAAGCACAGGTTCAGTGAGACCCACACTGATGCCACAGAAAGCTCTTACTCAAGCATAGAAGCAGAAGGGCTCAGGGCTTGAGGAGAGAAGTTGTCCGCATGCATAGAAAACATCCACCTGGCATCAGGTGGACTGACCCACACTGCATCCTCCACCTGACCTCTCCCACTAACCCCTGCCTTGCCAGTGCCCACGTGGCACTTGATGAAGCCCTTCACAGTAGCCGTAATGGCTCCATATTTGTTTGTTTTCTAACATCTATGAAGCACATTTTATGTTTCTGCTTTACATTTCAACCCTCAGAACAACTCAAGAGGCAGGTACTATAATTACTCCCATTTAATTACAAGAAAACTGAGTCACAGAGAGATTAGCTAATTTTGTGTTTATGTGCCTACCTCTGCTTCCAGACCATGAGCCCCTGAAGGGCGTGGCCTTTGTGTTATGCTGTTTGTACACTCACTTCCAACACACTGACTGGCATATAGTAGGTACTCAATAAATGTCACGTGGATCAGATTATTCAGAAGATTCAAAGTCACAGTGGAAAGTGGAAAGACATGCCTCGCACTGAACAATGTCATTCTCAGAACAGCTTTTCAATAATCAACAATGCCGGAATGATCAGACTGTACAAACTGAGTCTGTCAGGAAATCATCAGAAAGAAAGCAAATCATGTTGTGTGACTACTCACATGCCAACTACCTGCATTCCCTTGTCTTGGGATTAACCATGAGTTTTAATAACTCTGTTTATACCTGTGTCTTATACAAATAATTGCAAATGGAATTAGTATTCAGTCCTTACCCTTTGATGCGATGCTAAGGGACTACTCGGAACACGATTTCGTCTCTGCCCAGCATATATTGAAAATAGCCCAAAGTCACTGTCAAGGCATAAATGATGCAGGGGGAAAAGCATTGCTGCGGTTTTACTGAACAGATGGTCTGATGACGTTGGTGTCTCTAAATTACCTGCAGCCAAAGCAGATGGAAAAATTAACATCACAGCCCAAGCTTGACGGCAGGCAGGGAGTCGCAGAGAACTTCAGTCACGTGGGATGCTTTCTTTGCTTTATTTTCAAGTCCACTGGGGACCTTGTCCTCTTCACAAATTCCTCTAATAGCAAGAATTACTTCAGCCGACCCCACAACCACCACCATGAAGGCAAGGCTGGAAGGCATGGCATTCAGTAGTGCCACTGCCACTAAAAACTGAGGTTGAGGCTAAAAAGAAGTTATTAAATGAGTAAAAGTATTATGTGGATGAAAAGAAACGTCTCAGAGCTATAACTGAGTATGATGGCCCTTTGGGAAAAAAAAAATCATCATAATGGCTGCATATTTAACCCTCGGCACATTGTAGTTTGTAGGATTTTTCATTCCATCTTGATCCAAGAGGCTGCACTGTAATTAACATTTTCACCTGGGACTGACTGCACAGCCCTTTATCTCTACCCATCTTGTTTCCTTGTTTACTATTGTGCCTTTTCCTGCCTGCCGGTGTCCAGAGCCTTTATTTCCTTTATGCAAAGTTGGCAGCTGTGTGAAATGAGGCCTTCCAGCCTTAACTGTGGGTCTGTCAATCTATGCTGGATTACCTTGAGTCCAAGATCTAAAATCTCAGTCAGAGTCACAGAGCTTTCTCTTTACTGAGGAAGAAGTAGGCCTCTGGAGTTTCCACACTTGTCTGAGGACACAGAAGTGGCTGAAGACAAAACAAGAACCCAGAGGTTTAGTCTACAAAGCCACATGGACCTAAGGGTTCTACACACCCCCAGTGCCCCAACTCGCCTCTCTCACTCAAGGGGTGCAGACCTTAAAATAACTGGTTTATAGAGTTTGAACTCAAAGGGAACTCAGTAAGCCCTGAGAAACAATTTTTAAATGTATTTTTCTACAACATTCCAGTTCAGTTTTTCATGGCAATATAGCATGGTGCGAGGTTATCTTGGTTTAAGTTCTAGGCAACAGACCCTGAGACAAGTATCTGAGTGCAAGGAGTTTTCTTGGGAGGTAATCCCATGAAGTGAAGAGAGAGGAGAGAGAAAGTGAGTCAGGGAAGGGAAAAGACATGCCTCAGAGTATCCCAACCAAGAGGCGAGGGAGTTGGGGTGTGTATCCTCCAACTCCGATCTGTTACTATATGTGAAAGCTGCTTCCAGGGGTATTGACTTCTCCATACGTCTGGAACTTCTGCCACTGGGGCAAGAGAAAGCCCTCAAGTGGAGAGTGACCTATTGTTGCAATAGATACATCAGAACAACGCGTGCTATGGGGGATATGGGCAGAGCACAGCAGCAAATGGTCAGGTTTGGGTTCAAATCGGAATCCATTGACTTGCCGGATGAGCTCAGACAAGTTACTTTCCCTCTCTAATCCTCAGGTTCTTCCTCTGTGATGTGGAGAACAACACCATCCCGAGACTCTGTGAGTCGTAAATGAGATGATAACACAGGTGAAGTGCTTGGCACAATGCTTGATACACAGGAGGCCCTTGATATATGGTGGGGTTGCCATTATCGTTGTCTTTTCCTGTGTCAAGTGCCTGGGGAAAACATGGCACTGAGAATCCCAGCGTGTTACAGCAGATTGGGACCTCATCTAGCACTTAGGTCAACATCTCCATTTCACAGAAGAGGAAGCTTGAGGATGAGGAACGTGGCTGTCTCAAGGAAAAAAAAATCCTCTGTTAGAGGGTGGCAAAGGCAGGCCTGCACTGGGGCATCTGGCTCTATGTGCAGTGCTCTTTCCATCTCCCTGGACTGTCTCCTTCAGAATTATTCATAAATTATAGATCTAGAAGGAAGAGTGAATCTTCATCACAGCCTAGGATGGCAAACAGGTTTTCTCTCGCCACTTTGATAAATTAGCAGTGGCTGTCTGTGGGGCTGTGTTAAGAAGGATTCTGATGACAGGGTGCATCAGGCCATGGGTGTGATTGATTATCAGTGTGCACCATTGACCTGGGAGAGCGTGTTGGCTGTGTGGGTATTAATTCTGTTGAAGTAACTGAGAAAGCTGACTGCTGGACTTGGGAGTCATCGTCACAGGAATGCGATAATTATTTTGTTTGTTTTATTGCAATAATAAGGCATATTCGTTGTAGAAAAACTCTACAAATATAAATGAGAAAATTAAAATTGCCTCTACAGCAAAGAAGAGAAGTGATCCCTGGAACTGATTCTGGGTCTCCGAACTCAGAATCAGATGACCTGGGAGTGAGAAAGGAGGCTAAAAACAGAAATTATTTGAGGGTTTGTATAAGGAGTCATGGATTCCCCACATCTGGATACAGAACAGCAGGCAGCCGGGCGTTTAATCCCAGGACCACCCCTCCACCCTCCCAAGAAAGTGAAAGAAAAAAAAGTCACATTTCCCCACATTGGTCTATAGATTCAATGCAATTCTAAGCCAACAAACTTCATTAGGGTTTTTCATAGAATTAGCAGGCTGATTCTAAAAGTTATCTGTAAGAGTAAGAGGCTAAAATAGTGAAGGCATTTCTGAAGAAGGAGAAGAAGAAGGGGAGGCTTATCTTACAGATAACCAGACTTATTATGAAGCTATTGTAATTAAGACAATGTGGCACTGGCACCACAGTAGATAAACTGACAGATAGACTACAGTGCAGAGCTCTGGAACAGACCCGGGTACCTGTGGAACTTTGATGTGTGTGTTAGGATCAGCCTGGCGGCAGGAAAAGGAGGGACTCTAGTAAGTGGAGCTAAAAACGTGCTTGTCCACATGTATAAAGACGAAACTGGCCTCCACACATACCAGAGCCCACAATACCTCCAGATGAACTGAAGTCTGTAATTATAAGAGCAAAATATAAAGTTATTAGCAAGAAATACAGGTTAATGTATTTTTCTGACCTTCGGGGAAAGAAAGGACTTCTTAAATAAGACATGGAAAGGACAGATCTGAGAACATCTCAGCCAGGCCTACGGGAAAGCCCGGCACCGGAACGTCCCGGTTCTGACACCCCTTCCACTCTCAGTCTCTGCCTGGAAGGAGCCCCAGGGGGAGCACAGCCTCAGCGAGGACACGTGGCACGTTCACCCCGCGAGGTTCTCTCTGTGGGTCGATCTGGGTGGCACGTTCCCGTGGCTGCCACCTGCTAGGGCTGACCTGACCTGGTTTCATGTGTACTCTGATAAAGTCCAATCAAATGTCCTGAGCAGGCCACTCTCGTGACCAAACTCCCTAGTTAGACAAACGTACCAGGAAGGGTTTTCTTCACAGAGTACAGAACGTTTTTAGGCCCATTAAGCAGGCATGGAATTTATTCAAGGAGGTAGAGGCAGCTCACCGAATGGCTAGGAGGACTAGAGAGTCTAATGCAGTGGCCACACAGTCTGCACAGCCCCCAGACCACCCCTCAGGATTGCTGCAGTGGAAATCACAGCAGGCACAGATACCACATGCTACCCCACTTGTTTCTAGAATTTCCACCCCTGCAGGCTCTGGCAGCTGGATATCTTCACCAGCAAGACTTCTGGGTGGTTCTACCTCCTCAGCATCACCAGCCTACACCGTGAAGTCTCCACAGGGTCCTCTGATAAGGGAAGCCTGGGTCCCATGCCTGGCCCAGCTCAAGGAGGCTGAGAAAGCAATTTCTGCCTTATTTGTCACCACCTCATCTCTCCCTTTTTATTTCTAAAAACGTTCGTGCCAGGTTCAATCTGCAAATGTATAGATTATTTTTTAATAACTGCAGTTTTGCTGGTTACTTTTCATACCAAGAGCACTGGGTGACTCCACAAGTAAAACAACTCTGAAATCCAAAGTCTGGATTATTTCAGGGAAACTAGATGGCCCCGACCATGGCACACGGGTTCCTGGCTCTTTCTGAATTTGTCCCTAGGTTTGAGTGTCCCTAGATTCCACCATACTCTGGGATGCAAGCTCTTTGTTCACTGCCTTGCTGCGTGATTCTCCAGCAGGAGCTGGCTACATGACAAGGTTATTTTACCTCATGCAGTTGATTGGGAGATTTGTGAAGTGAGCGTGGAGGATTGGGAAAGTACAGTCCAAGAAGAGGTACCTGAGGCCAGTTGAAGGGATGACATGGCAGATTGTGTTACCAGCACAAAGTCATCCCATTCCCACTGCATGGCTCTTTGCAATGTGACTTTGCTGCTCCCCCATCCAGAGGTGGAGTCTATACCCTCTTAAAACCCGGCTGGCCCTGGAACCCTCCTGCACTGTTGGTGGGAATGTAAATTGGTGCAGTCGCTATGGAGAACAGTATGGAGGTTCCATAAAAAACTAAAAGTAGAGCTACCATATGATCCTGCAACCCCACTCCTGGGCATATATCTGGAGAAAACCATAATTCAAAAAGACACATGCGCCCCTATGTTCCTAGCAGCACTATCTACAATAGCCAAGACATGGAAGCAACCTAAATGTCCATCGACAGATGAATGGATAAAGATGGAATATTACTCAGCCATAAAAAAGCATGAAGTAATGCCATTTGCAGCAACATGGATGGACCTAGAGATGATCCTACTAAGTGAAGTAAGCCAGGCAGAGAAAGACAAATACCATATGATATCACTTATATGTGGAATCTAAGAAGTGATACAAATGAACTTACATACAAAACAAATAGACTCACAGTCATAGAAAACAAATTTATGGTTACCAAAAGGGAAAGGTTGGGGAGGGATAAATTAGGAGTTTGAGATTAGCTGATACACACTACTATATATAAAATAAATAAATGACAAGGTCCTACTGTATAGCACAGGGAACTATACTCAGTATCTTGTAATAACCCTATAGTGGAAAAGAATCTGAAAAAGAATATATATATGTATGTGTATAAGTATGTATGTGTTTATATATGTATGTGTCTATATGTATGTGTATATATGTATTCATATCATATATGTATATATAAGAATATGTATATGTATAACTAAATCACTTTGCTGTACACCTGAAACATTGTTAATCAACTATACTTCAATTTTTTAAAAAAAGAATAAAAAGAAACTGGGCTGGCCCTGTGACTTGCTTTGACTAATGGAATGTAGTGGAAGGAATGTCATGCAAACTGCAGAGCCTAGACCTCAGGAGGCCTTGCAGCTTCGGCCTTTGGACATCTGGAGCACTGCCCTGTGGCTACTGTGTCACAGAGAAGCCCAGATGGAAGGCCACGTGGGGAGGGAGGCCAACAGCCTAACTATTCCTGCTGGGTCTAGTCTCCAGCTGATTTTCCATGAGTGAGCCCAGCAGAAACCACCCAGTCAATCCCCAGAATCATAAAAAATAATGCATTTTTATTATTCTGAGCCACTAAGTTTTGGAGTAGTTTTTTATGCTGCAATAGACAACTGAAATAGGTATAATCAAGGTCTTGAAGGCACTCTGATGGTTGAGGAGTTAGGTAACAAGTAGATGGAGAGTTTATTTATCAGACACCTTATGTGTATAACTCATTTAATCTTCCTGACACCGGTATGCTATAGGTACCACTGTACCGCTGGGGAAAACAAGGCACAGAGAGGTGACGTAACTTGCCCAAGGTCACGTGGTTGGTAGGTGGCAGGTCTGAAATTTGACTTTGTGTCTGCCTGATTCCAAAGTCCTTGCTCAAGACCACACCGCCACACTGCCACCAGCACTAAGAATGAACCAACACAAAGTAATAAAGGATAAACAGAGACGGGGAAGTAACACTCAAGCTTTATAACTCTTGCTTTCTGTGTTTATTTCCTAGTTAAAGATTACTTTCTGCAAGAAGGGAGGAATGATTTTTGAAATGATGACCTGCATTCCTATTCAGAATGCATTCCTTCTGTTTCAGTAATTCCTTCCTTGAATTATTATTGTATAAAAGATGGATATTCTGAGATTGACTTGGGTTATAAGAAGTATGAGGATGGGAAAATTCAAACCGACTTGTGAAAAATAAACAGACTTGTGTTGACTAATAATTCCTGTCAAGGCAGAATGCCTTCTAAAGCAATGACTGACGTTCGTTCATTCAACACAAGCATGTTGAGTAATTACTAAGTGCCAGGCATTGTGCTAATTTCCAGGAAGACAGATATGATCTTTTCTAACACTCAAGTACTGTGTAGTCTAGTTAGAACAGAAAATTAAACAAAATCCCAGCATATGAATTTACTAGTCGTTTTTCCAAAATTAAAAACAAGTATCAATGATCTGAAGAAAAAGTTGCTTTGAGGTGATTTTCTAATTAAAGTGATAGAGCTGCAAAAATTAAGTTGTAATCTTCTGTATGACCAATACCTATGTGATGACAACCACACATTTGTTTCATTTCCAGTAAATGCTAATAACCCTCCAAAGTTTGTAATCCAGAACTTGGTAGGAACTTATCTCTTCATGGAACCATAAAGAAGATTCAAATCATAGATGAACCTAGAAGAAAATAATTCAAAATTTCCTGGAAGGCAACAGGTTTCCTTCAACCTCTTGTTTTTTTGCCTCTTGGATTGTGCAGAAACAATCTAGCTTAGAACTATGTCCGTATTTGATGACTATCATTTTTTTAATAAGAACCATATTAGAAAATTGCTTTCAGAGGAGTGTTTCACAATAATGGAGGGAATGTTCTAGCCCCTGCTGCATGAAGCTGGACATGTCCCTTGCCTTCTCTGTGCCTCGGTTTACCTATTTGTAAAGTAAGGCCGTTGGATGAGATGATAACTGCGATCTTCCCCAGATGTGAATTTGTGAGGTTCTAGAAAGAGCTCTTGTTGGTTATTGGCTGTTTTCTCTAGCTACTGACTACATCTTCTTAAGAAATCAAAGACAAAATTCCTCAGGATTCTTCACATCAACTTGATTTCACTTTTCTCTCTTGATCTTCTGCTGGAATTTAGAAGTTTTTTAAGGCTGAATTTCCTATATTGCTTTCTAGGCTAAGGCATATAGGGTGTGTATAGGTTGTGTGTTTGTGTGTGTGTGTGTGTGTGTTTTGTATTGTCGCGGTTTCCCTTTTGAAGGTTCAGTAGAAGGTGGGCACAGTTCACCATAATGAGACTGATGCTTACTTACTAAGACTGGGTGATTTTGAAAAACTGCTGGCTTCCGTGTTAGCCATCTGCTGGGCTTATATAAACCACCCAGCAATAAAACGCGAGGCTCTCCATATGCTCCTCTCTGGCCCTGGGTGAAGGAGTAATGGGCTGGGAGTTCAGTTATCCGTGTTGTCGTCCTGACTTGGCACCCAGCCCAGCAAGCTGTGTGATGAAGAACAGCTTCCTTGATCGGGACCTTAGTTTCTTCATCTGTACAATGAGCTGCACTAGAAGATCACATTTACCTAGAATGTCTGGAACCTATTTAGGTGTATCTAACACTATTTTAGGAGTTTAGATAAACTGAGTTCAAAATAGCACAATTAACCCCGAAACGATTTTAGCATGTATAATATGTATGTGTTCAACTGCACTTTGGTAATTAAAAGAGAAGCGACCTGCCCAAGAATCATCACAATTGGCGCCTTGCTTCTAGGACCTCAATAGTATCCCTGAAGTTGCCAATCATGCTCCACGCTGCCCTAACTAAATGCCAGCTCTGAGCCCTTTCGCATTTGTAGCTGCAGGAGCCACATCATCATCATCCCCCAGAAAATAACTTCCATTATTACAAGCAGAGGGGGAGCTGAGATGGCCTGGACAGTTCCCTTCTATGAGCTCATCCTCCAATTGTGGGGGACTTTCCTATGCATTGTAGGTATTTAGTAACAGCCCTGGTTCCTACCCATCCCATGCCAATAGCACCCCAACCCCCAGTTGTGAGAACCAGAAATGTGTCCAGATTTCCCCCCGGGGGCAAAATCAGCCTCTGGATATATGGACTTTCACATTGTCGAAAGCAGTCCTTGAGACAAAGAACTGGGTACAGGTAGTTAATTCGGGGAGTCCTCTCAGGAAACACCTTGAGGGATTGGGGAAGTGAGTCAGGGAGGGAGGAGAGCCAGTAAAGAGTGTGCTAATGAACCGGTTACTGCTACTCCGGGTGGAGAGGGGTCAGCCTCACTGGGGGCCTCCGGGACTGTGCAGAACACACCTACACATGGTCCCATCGAAGCTGTGGTATTTCTTGTGCATCACACTGTGCGAGGGGCCGTGTGTCAGCCTCCTCGCCTGACTCACCCCATCCCCAGATTTTTCCTTTGATTCAGATCATTTTTAGCTTTTTGATAGCAATGCATATCTTTTTTTTTTTTAATGCATGGTTAATGTAAGTATTTGTTTTGAATAATTCTGTCTTTTGGATGTTCAGCTCTACTGTAGCTAGGCTAGGAAATTTCCAAAGTCCTCCCAGCACCAACATTCAAGGACTCTACCTGGGGATCTGAGGCCAA
Source organism: Mesoplodon mirus (assembly GCF_964341445.2). Classification (NCBI taxonomy): domain Eukaryota; kingdom Metazoa; phylum Chordata; class Mammalia; order Artiodactyla; family Ziphiidae; genus Mesoplodon; species Mesoplodon mirus. The sequence goes on along the minus strand of NC_138982.1, from coordinate 29,629,956 downwards.
CCCTGAGGAAGCTGAAGAATAAATAGAGCACAGCCTGATCCAAGGTAGGGGGGTGGGTGGAGAGGTGCTCATTCTTAGCCTTGCAAATTGAATATGGAAACAATTGCCAGAGAGCAGGGAAGCCTTCCCACACTGTCAATTCTCACTAAAGGCACTTTTGTAACTGTGACTTCACTTCTGCATTGACAGTGCGGTGGCTTCGCTGACAGCCTTCAAGAGATACCATCAAGACTTTGTCACATAAATTGAACCATTTAGACAGAGCTTAGGCGACAATAGAATGAACTTCATGTGGACCGGGGTGGGGGCAGAGGAATAAATCCTCAAAAATCAAGTCTGTGCCAATTCAACCTTCCTTCATCTTCTTCTCTCATAATCTACCTTAAACCTGTTATTGAACCATTTATCCATTTGGGGCATAAGGAAGACATGTTGGGAAAAATCAAATTTTAGTATGAAAGAGATAAATAGCTGTCAGTCATCTCAGCAAAAGATGGACTGGTGAGTCTCTTCCTTTTTTCTAATGGCATTTGTTTTCTTAACATCAAAACTGTTTAGATAATCCCTTGTGAATCATAAGATTGTATCACTTTCTGGCAAAGAAAGCTTTGACATACAGCCACTGACTTGGCCATAGCTTTTGATTTTCCTCCAAGGAGTTCAAAGCACTTTCACTTGGGCAGTATCATCTTATTTAGCTTTGTGAAACGGAGGCAAAAGAAGAGAGGGAGAATGAACACATATGGGCCTTTATTTGACCAATAGGAATGTTAAAGTGCAGAAGATACCTACGTGGCTTGGCCAAAGTAACCCAGAGAGTTCTGAGCTCTCTGACAGGAGTCTTCCAAATCTTAGGGCTGTATACATTCCCCGGATCTGGAATATGACCCCGGCAAGATTTTCTGTTTGAGAAACCTGCATGTAGGAAAATATGTCCAGGATTCTGAACAGAAAGCTCTGCCTAGCAACTTGAAAAATGCACCCTAGGCCAGATTCAAGGTCTGTGGCATGACTCGTATCCTGGCCAGAACAAAGAGCAGAGATGTAACACCAGCTGAGCCTTTTTTTTTTTTTAAATATTAAGAAACAGAAAATAATCATCCCCTTTCCTGCCAAGCAAGGCAGTGCAAAGACCAGCCAAACCCACCTTTCTTGAAAACCCGTGATCTGCTTTTCAAGGGGAAGACAAAAGCGCCAGGAGTAGACAATGGTTCTAAAACACTGACTGACTTTTGAATATTCATGACTATTCTGATGCAAATGAATATTTCAAATTGAGCTGTTTTTGCAGAGGTGCTGTTGGAAATGTGTACTCTTATGAAATTGCTTTTCTAGTTCCCAGAGAACTATTTCCTTTGCTTATTTATAATTCTCCTAGCAGGTTTCCCAGGTGTCAGCCTCTGGCTGGAGATTCAGCTGGTTTCTTTTCACCCAAAACTAGGGCTACGGTTTAGCCTAACCCACAAGGAAAAGCCCAGCTTTGTTTAATTGGAGCCAGGTCCCTCCAATAGGCCCTCCTTGTTCTGCCAGCGGCCAGAGTTTTATCACACATCAGATTGTTTTTCTTTTGAGGTAACCTCAAACCGAAGCTCACTGTTCCCTAAAGAACAAAGAGAGAGTAAGAACAGTGTGCCCGTGCCTGGGAGCACTCAGATGGCCAGCAAGTCAGGAGGCCTGTTTGGATTTTGCAGACTTGGCATCAGAAGGGTCTCACTTCGATGGGCGTTGGGTGTGGCATGTACTTTTGCCAGGTCAAAGGACTTTGAAGAAGACACAGAGACCCCATGGGCTGATGGAGATTTGGAGACCTCCAAAGCACAGTGAGTGTTCAGAGCCCCCTCGAGGCAGCCATGGGATCGCCTACCCTCTTCAGCAGTGAGTACTTGTCACGCCCAGGAGGAAGATGGGGGGCGAAGGAGGTGGTCATTGCTGGAGGGAAGAAATGGGTCCTTGTGAAGCCAAGGTCAGTTTCTGAAGGGAGAGGGCGGTTCCTGAGCTCTGTGCAAGGCCAGTGAAGGAAGCGGCCATGGAGCTTCCTACGTCTCTTGTAGGTGGAGTAAGCCTCTGTGTTTTAGACACCTGCTGGGACAGGGCAGGGAAGACCTTGTCCCAGGCCAGTAGGGTCCCATTGGAGGACAGGATGCTCTCTGCTAGGCCTTTGATCCACCTCGGCTTCTTGCACAGCCCCCAGTGACCCTCCTGGAAGGACATGCACGTGGCCTCGGACATCATTCCTTGCATAGTCCTTGGACGTACATCCTTGCCGGACAGTCTTCCTCTCTCCTATCCAGCCCTCCACCCACAAATACTCCATGAGTCACTCTTTCCTTGTACCCATGGAGAGGACCCTGACTCATGTTTATTCAATGGGTACCACCCTTACAATGTGCCAGGCCCTGTGCTGGGCCGGGGACCTGAGGTGAATCCAGCATGGGCTCTGTTGAGTTCTCTGGTCTATAGATCGAAACTTATTTCCTATCCCCAACCTGTCTCTCTGTCCCATGACTACTGTCACCACCGTCTCTTCCTATGGTGTTTTCTTCACCCAGGGTACCCTCTCCTCTCAGCTCCAATTTTGCAAAACCTATGCTCACTTCTGAGGTTTGCAAGAGTTGCCTTTTCTATTCCGCCTCCCCTGGTTTTTCCTTTTCCTCCCAATTTCTGTAACATACCAGTTCTGTGCAGCGTAGCATGTAATTTAAATGGCCTTACTTTGGTGACTATTTTGGGTGTGTGAACTAGTCTTCTTTGAGAGTTGGAGTGTATTTTACCCTGAATCTCTTCGTAACCCCCCCTTCCCACCTCAACACTGCACCAAACTGAGCACATGCTAAATGTCCAATAAATACTTTTGGTTTTTAGAGTCAGGGTGCTCTGATGAGGACGATATGTTGGTCCTGACAGCTCCCCAGTAGGGGTGGAGACAGATGAGGAAGCCCATCTGTAGCCCAAGCTTCTGGTCAAGTAGAGCAGCTCTATTTCTGAAGTAGACCCTGAATATACAAGGAAGTTATCAGCAATTCATAACCAAAAGGTAGAAAACACATTTATATAGAGAGTAGGGCTCATTCATTTGCTTCCAGATCAAGGAAAGGTTCTATTCTATTTTAAAAAAAGTTGTAAATGTCATCAAATGTCTCCGGTGACCTTTGGCACGTTACTTAACCTTTTTGAGCTTCACTTTCCTCATCCACAGAATGGGAATAATGACAGTGCCTACCCAATAGGGTTGTTGGGAGGGTTAAATTAAATTATGCATATAAACCATTTAGCCCAGACTCTAGAAAAGAGTAGATATTCAATTAATGATTGCTATTATACTTCATATCATTGTTATTGTCCCATTAAACCAGTATTTCCCAGAGTCTAGGAAGTGGATTATTTAGGTAATTTTAGGAGGTACATTGATTGACTTTTTAAAAATTTTAATGCGTGCTAGGAAAAATATTATTTTGTCACATTCATGATTTCATGGATATTATTTCTATTTATTTATTGCTGTATAACACACCATCCCTAAACTTCGTGGCTCTCGACAACAAGAACATTATTTCTTTGGGTTTGTGAACTGTGCTAGGCTCAGCCAGTCAGTCCTCCTCATATTCATTCACATGTCTGGCACCTGAGCTGGGATGGCTGGAACAGCTGGGGCTCGTTGGGAATCTCTCTCCTTCTGCATGATCTCAGCCAGGCAGCTGGACTTCTTTACATGGTGGCTCAGGGCTCCAAGAGCAATTGTTCCAAAAGGACAAGTCCCATTGTGCAAGTGTTAATTCTCTGCTTACGCCATACTAGCTAGTGTCCCGTTGGCCAAAGCAAGTCACGTGGCCAAGTCCAGTGTCAGTGTGGGAGGGACTGCACAAGGGTGTGAATGCTGGAAGGCACAGTCTACTGGGGGCCACCAGTGTAGCAATATTCAACAGTCATGGTATACCCATGGCCTCACAGCTAGTAAGTGTCCACACCGGGATCTGGAGCAGCCTGGCTCCAGAATCTGTGGTCTGAACCACCAGGCAAATCTCCTCAAGCAGAGTGTTTCATTTATCTATCTCCAAACTTAACGACTTAAAGCAACAAATATCTCAGGACATTCGTTGATTCTGTGGGCCGTGAATTTAGGTAGGTCACAGCAGAGAGGTGCTCATCTGTACTTCACCGTGTCTAGGGCCTGGCTGGAAGGACTCAAATTGCCGAGAGCTGGCTGGGATTGTTCAGCTGGAGTCATAGGTCTGGGGGCGTGGTTCTAACCATATGCTGGGTTCTTCTGTTCTCCCCATGTGACCTCCCATGTGATTAACTTCTGGGCTTCTTCACAGCCTGTTGGACTCAGGGTGGTCAGACTTCTTACATCATTTGCTGACTTCTCTTCAGTGAGCAAGGCAGAAGCTGCCAGGCCTCTTGGAAGGTAGCCTCAGAACTGAAGCCATTTCACCCCTGCCATATTGTCTTGGTGAAAGACAGTCCCAAAACCTGTCTAGATTCAAGGGGAGGAGAAATGGACTCTACTTTTGGTGAGAGAAGCAGCATGAATGTGCAGGCAGGGAAGGAACTGATCGAGGCCACATTTGGATACTTTCTACCACAGTATGCTTAAAGTCTAGAATAACACTAATTTAAGGTTTTGTTTTGTTCTTAAATAGACAGGGTTTTTTTAAAAGAGCATTTTAGGTTCACAGCAAAATTGAGAGAAAGGTACAGAGGTTTTCCATATAGCCCCTGCCCTTGCTAATACATCGCCTCCCCCATTATCAACATACACCACACCCCCCAGAGTGCAGAGTGGTACATTTGTTACAATTGATCAACTTACACTGACACATCATAATCACCCACAGACAATAGCTTACACTAGGTTTCACTCGGTGTAGTTCTGTGGGTTTGGACAAATGAATAATGACACATATCCATCATTATAGTATCATACTGAGTACTTTCACCCCCATAAATCCTCCATGCTCTGCCTATTCATCCATTCCTCCCCCAACCCCTGGCAATCACTGATCATCTTACCGTCTTCATAATTTTTCCTTTTCCAGAATATTGTTGGAATTATATAGTATGTAGCCTTTTCCGATTGGCTTCTTTCACTTAGTAAAATGCATTTAAGTTTCCTCCATGTCTTTTCCTGGCTTGATGGCTCATTTCTTTTTAGCACTGAATAATATTCCATTGTCTGGATGGACCATAGTTTATTTACCCATTCACCTACTGAAGGACATCTTGGTTGCTTTCAAGTGTTGGCAGTTATGAATAAAGCTTCTATAAACACCTGTATGCAGGTTTTTGTGTGGACAGAAGTTTTCAACTCCTCTGGGTAAATACCAAGGAGCGCAGTTGCTGGATAGAATTTAAGGTTTTAAAGTTCGAAAAATCTTAGGGAAAAAATATTAGATTGAACCATACGATATCTCTGATTTTGTAGCTCATGCCCAAATTTTGGTAATTTTATATAGTTTAACCTAATAGTATAGCAGTTCTATAATATGGTGAAAATTTCTAATGTGATATGCTGATAACTGGGAACTATCTCACTGAAGTATTTTATCTTCTTGTAGTTTTCATTTCTTCATGTCTTTGTTTGACCAAAATATGGAAGACGCTTATTTGGACAGTTTGTCTTGTTGTTGGTGGAAGTGGTTTGGAAAACGGTTGATGTGAGCTACAACATGTCAGGTGTCTGTTGCATATCCATTCATCAACATTCCTTGGCCCAAGGGATCATAGACTTCCAGGTTTGCTGCAAATCAGATACTTGGGAGAGCTGGCAGACCTTTCTTTGGTCTTTGTAGGGAGAACGTCTCTGGTTCTCTTTGATTCCCAATAGCAAGAGTATTTTCCACATTAGCAGATATACTGACAGAAACCCCACCAGCCTGGTGGGACATTAAGACCATTTTCTGGCAGGAGCTGGTGCAAAAGATTGGAAAACGAATCATTGGAACATTTGGTTATACGGAATGTACATCCGAGGAGGTCGTTCTCCAAAACAAACGGCCCAACAATTAAAGAGGCTTTGTCTTAGGCTGGGTTCTGATGATGAATCAGGACTTCAGAGATGTTGAAGATCTGATTTAGACAGTTTACAGAATATTATTTTGTATTTAGTCTCTGCCAGATCAAAAAAAAATTTTCCCATCACTGCTCTGGTTGTTTTTCAGCCTGACAATCCACTGCGGTGGAAAGATTGTAACCAAATTGGGTAATGTTGCCCTGTGGATCTCCAATAAAAATATTCCAATGTTGTTTGAAGGTTTGGAATTGGTAAAATAATTTTGGGCCTCCTTCCTTTCATCTCAACTCTTTCTGATTAAATTTGCAGGAGAAAATTTTTGTTCAAAAATAGCATCCAAAAGATTTAAATGTTCCAAATGGAGTCAGCACCGAGTACAAAAAACAAAACAAAACCCCCCAAACTATTTTCCAATAGGATTTCCTGAAGGAACGCTTCAAAAGGTCTGGAGGTATCCAGGGTGGCTTAAGTCACATGCCTCCCTTAAGCCTCAATAAATGTAGCTGCCTCACACCCTCAGTAGCTTCTCAAGTTATTTTGGCTGCTCAATTATTTTGGCCTGACCATTAAATAGAAACTGGATGATAGAAGAGGTTTCATTATGGGCACGAACGTATTTTCTTCAGCTAATCAGTGAATGGCAGACTCGAAGGTATTCAGAGGCCCAGAACAATATCGTCAAAGCTAATGCAATCCCTCACAGGTCAAGGCTTGTGATGAGGGCTCTAGCCTTTATCAGACAAACAAATGCATAGCACTTCCGTGTGCATCTTTTCTGCACATAAAATCGTACCTTAAAATAAATGGACATTGACTTCTCTTGCTCCTGTCTGCGTTTATCTTCGGCTCTGTCTCTGGGGCTAATGCAGAAGTAGTGTTGCCCTTGCCTGGCCAACAAGTCAAACACACTTCTTTCTGCTACAACATTTCAATAGCACAAGCCCACATCACAAGCTTAGTACTCCATCGTGATAGGGTGAGTTTTAACATCACATCACTCTTCTCTTATTTGGATGCCCCCAAATATCAGTGTGTTCATTTAGGGATCATTTTTTCAGAAACATAAATTTATACTTAAATTTTGGATCCAGTTATTCTTAATTTTTCTTCTTCTTGATACAAGTTGAATAGAGCTGACAGATTTGATTCCTTTGGACTATCAAAATCATCTTAGTTTAACATCTTCTTCATTCGGAAGGACGTCTACACACATACTTATATAATATAACCAAAACAAAAATGTGCAGAATAATAATAACGATAATCCTTCCTCAGAAATTGCATGACTGCTTTTTTTTTTTTCCAGTTAATGGCGAGTAGAACTAAAATTGCCTAGTGAACAATGGTCCTCCTCTATCATAGGCTTGATTGATAAACCTTGTAAACCTAGCAGAGAAAAATATCTGTAATTTCTTATAAACATATAAGGTGAAGTGACCTTGCGTGCTAAATTTCCAATTAAAAGATGCAAACAAATAGTCACATCCTGTTTCACCAATATCAGCCATCTGTTCTCAAAGCCTTGAAGATTCTTCTTCACTGCAAGAAACAGTTAAGTGAAAGAGAAAGTCTAAAGCAAATTTTAGGTTTTATAGCCAGTATCGGATTAGAAACCACACCACATATATTTTAATATTATTACTTCCAAATTATTTTATTGCTTTTCAAAAATGATTGCAAAATGTTCTTTGTTTAATACTCAGAAATCATAAAGTAGAGAGTGAGAGTACTCTGTCATGTCTCCATCCCCACACCCACCTCAGAGATAGCCAGCTTAGACTGTTTGGCATGTAGGGATGTATGTATATTTATTATTCATTTGTGTCTCTTATGTAAATTTACTGTTCATCTCCTTTGCTCATTTGAAAAGATAAATTGTACTTGTTTCTTACTGATTTCTAAGAGCTCTTTATATGTAAGACTTAGCTGCATTAGATTTGTAGGTGAGAGAGAGACTGTCATGAGCAGTAAACAAGCCTTGTGTAAACAAGAATAGGAATAGACCCTCTACTGAGCTGTACTATCTTTTGTGCACGCTGCTCTGTGGGTGCTAATCTGAGAGAGCAGTTTGCCCCCTTTGTTAGGGAATGCCTCTTTCAAAGGCCTGATACAAGGATTACCTTTCACCCACATCTTGGCTCGGTCATTTTGGGGCAGTAAGGTTTAGCGTTGAATCAGTTCCCTAGCAGAAATTGCCTGTCTGGATGTACTTTACAAAAACGCCTGCTCCCCCATCAAGGAAGTGGAGTACACGTGGGCTGCACCTAGTGACTTCCTTCCAAAGAGTGTAGTATGGAAGGGAGGGAAATGACCTTTCTGTGGAGAAACATGGCAAACTCTACCTCAGTCATGGGATCAAGGGTTACACCAACAGTGATAAGTCATGTTGACAGCATGCACCCTTGAACTGATGCGACGAGAAGGGCACTTTATTTCTCTGGTCTTCCTCCCCCAAATGGATAACCACAGTCTAACCATGACACCAGACAAACCCAAACTGAGGGACGGTCTACAAAACATCCAATCAGTACTCCTTAAAACTGTCAAGGTTATCAAAAACAAGAAAATTAGAGAAACTGTCGCAGTCTAGAGGAGGCTACGGAAACATAGATGCTAAATGAAATGAGGTATCCCGAATGGAGAGGGCATAGGCAAAAATGAAGGAAATAATAATAAAGCATGGCATTTAGTTAACAGTAATGAATCACTATTGGCTCATTAGCTGTGCAATATGTACCATAGTAATATAAGATGCTAATAATAGAGTAATCTGGGTATGGGGTATACAGGAACTCTCTGTATTAGCCTTGTAAGTTTTCTTTAAATCTAAAGTTAAAAGTTTGTTAAGAAAAAAATGAATGGCGAATATTCGAATTGAACCATTTTCCCAGTGGAGCCATAAAATTCTCACCTGATTTAGACTGGTTGTGACTATAGTATCCCTAACACTGACCCTGAACGTTATTAGTCTAAAAGCAGCTGAAACAAACAAAATCTAACTTGGGGTGATTTTCCAGGGAGGTTGATGTTGGCAGTCTCAAGGGCTGCCTAGCTGCATGGGTGGAAATACTGAGTTGGTAGAAACCATAGAGAGGGCACCATCAAACCATTTCACTTTACAGAAGAAACCAAGGCCCAGAGGGAAGGAGGCATTCACATCAGGTCTTGCGAATACCAAGTTTGGAACCCACATCTATTTTCTAACTCAGTGTTCGTTCTCCTACCTCTTCCTAAGCCTTTCTCCTTAATTCAAAAGCCCCTCTGGTTACTGCCATTCTTTGGTTTTACAGTTTTGTCCAAAGAGTGATGGGAGCGCCACTATCCTAAATACAGTATAAAAGACAGCGAGAGGACGCGGGAAGTTTGGGATCAAGTTGAGTTGGATCTGAATCCCAACTTCCTTGTTGTTTCTGGACCTCAGTTCTCAGCTACAAAATGGCTCTGATAATCTCTGTCTCTCAGATTAAGTGAGATCCTGGATATAAACAGAGTACAGAGTCTGTGGCCATTATGCGCCCTCAAAAATTGAGTTTCCTTTCACAAGGATATATGCTTGTATACACCAATGGCAGCAGCCAGGATGTCACGGGCCCTAAAATAACACATATGAATTGCGTAATAATTATATCCATGGAAGATTTCCCTGACCAGGGCTCCTCCACAGAATCAGCCACTTCTGCCGGCCTTCCTTCTCACCACAAATTGTTCTCCCTTAGCAAGTGGGGAGATACTGCCCTTTTATATGGCAAATGAGTTCATGGGTTCAAGGGACAACCCCCTGCCGCAGGGGCCTGGGAGACAGCATCCTGATTGAAGGCATCACCATTAGGATACATTTTTTAAATTACAGGCTGGGAGAAATGGAATTTGGAGCTTTGAAATGTTTAGCTTGATCTCTAAATATTACATTGGGATTGAATTGTCTCTTTCCCCCAAAGCTGATAAAAATTAAGATCTGTGTTTCAGATGGCGTTTAATAAGGGTATGCTGTCTTTTGTTTGCATTTTAAAGCCAAAGGCAGGTGGTGCAGTCTGTGAGTCCTCTTGTGACCTGCCTTTGGTAGCCAGCCCCCAGCATCCTCGCCTGTCACAGAGGCAGGCTCAGAAATGTGGAAAGGCAAACCATTATGGGACAATTGGTCAAAGTTTAAAAGATTTTTCAAAAGGAATGAATTAGCAGCTTTCATTGTGGGGTTCTTAGGGAATGAGAACCCTTCATCTTAGTTTGGATTCCTGCTGAAAGCACTCTGCCGCCAGGATTGGGGTGCAGGTAGCTTCTGTGGGAGGTGATCCCAGACAGCAGAACTCAAGGAGGAGAGAAAGTGAGAAAGGCCAGTAAAAGGCGTGTGAATGAGCGGTTTCATTTCTCTAGCATCTCTCTAAGAAACCGTGTCAAACAGGTCTCAGATTTTTCCCACAGGATGACAGGGAGGCTGGGGCAATGCCCCACTGACTTCGGTCCTCCACTGTTGAAGACTCTCTCTGGCAGCATCACCTCGTCATCACAGCTCTGAGCTTCTGGGTGTGGCTGTGTGGACCTGACAACCTCAAAGAAGGCAATGGTACAGATGAACTTATTTGCAAAGCAGAAATAGAGAACAAACATATGGATACCAAGGGGGGAAGTGGGGGGATGAACTGGGAGATTGGGATTGACACACATCCACGACTATGTATAAAATAGATAACTAATGAGAACAGATTGTATAGCACAGGGAGCTCTATTTAATGCTTTGTGGTGGCTTAAAAGGGAAGGAGATCCAAGGAAGAGTGAGTATACGTATAGCTGATTCACTTTGCTGTCCAGTAGAAACTAACACAACACTGTAAATCTACTATACTCTAATAAAAATTAATTTTAAAAAAATAAATAAAAATTAAAAAAAAAAAGAAGGCAGACAAGAGGGTTACAATTAGTGTCCTTGATGGGGACTCAGCTCCTAGGGGTGGAACTGTCCACCACAGCTTCACTGGGTCACATGGAAAGAGGGGCTTTGGCAGGCTGCATTATAGTGTCAGCTACCATGGTAGATTCTAGAACTATGCTCTCCAATACCATAATCACTAGCCACATTTATTTATTTATTTTTTAACATCTTTATTGGAGTATAATTGCTTTACAATGGTGTGTTACTTTCTGCTTTATAACAAAGTGAATCACTTATACACATACATATATCCCCATATCTCCTCCCTCTTGCGTCTCCCTCCCACCCTCCCTATCCCACCCCTCTAGTTGGTCACAAAGCACCAGGCTGATCTCTCAGTACTATGCGGCTGCTTCCCACTAGCTAGCTATTTTACATTTCATAGTGTATATATGTCCATGTCACTCTCTCAATTCGTCCCAGCATACCCTTCCCACTCCGCATGTCCTTAAGTCCATTCTCTACGTCTGCGTCTTTATTCCTGTCCTGCCCCTAGGTTCTTCAGAACCATTTCTTTTTAGATTCCATATATATGTGTTAGCATATGGTATTTGTCTTTCTCTTTCAGACTTACTTCACTCTGTATGACAGACTCTGGGTCCATCCACCTCACTACAAATAACTCAATTTCGTTTCTTTTTATGAGTGAGTAATATTCCATTGTATATATGTGCCATTGTATATATTGTAACTAGTGCTGCAATGAACATTGTGGTACATATCTCCTTTTGAATTATGGTTTTCTCAGGGTATATGCCCAGTAGTGGGATTGCTGGGTCATATGGTAGTTCTATTTGTAGTTTTTTAAGGAACCTTCATACTGTTCTCCATAGTGGCTGTACCAATTCACATTCCCACCAACAGTGCAAGACGGTTCCCTTTTCTCCACGCCCTCTCTAGCATTTATTGTTTGTAGATTTTTTGATTATGGCCATTCTGAATGATGTGAAGTGATACCTCATTGTGGTTTTGATTTGCATTTCTCTAATGATTAGTGATGTTGAGCATCCTTTCATGTGTTTGTTGGCTATCTGTATATCTTCTTTGGAGAAATGTCTATTTAGGTCTTCTGCCCATTTTTGGACTGGGTTGTTTGTTTTTTGATATTGAGCTGCATGAGCTGCTTGTATATTTTGGAGATTAATCCTTTGTCAATTACTTCATTTGCAAATATTTTCTCCCATTCTGAGGGTTGTCTTTTCATCTTGTTTATGGTTTCCTTTGCTGTGCAAAAGCTTTGGAGTTTCATTAGGTCCCATTTTTTATTTTTGTTTTTATTTCCATTTCTCTAGGAGGTGGGTCCAAAAGGATCTTGCTGTGATGTATGTCATAGAGTGTTCTGCCTGTGTTTTTCTCTAAGAGTTTTACAGTGTCTGGCCTTACACTTAGGACTTTAATCCATTTTGAGTTTACTTTTGTGTATGGTGTTAGGGAGTGTTCTAATTTCATTCTTTTACATGTAGCTGTCCAGTTCTCCCAGCACCACTTATTGAAGAGACTGTCTTTTCTCCACTGTATATTCCTGCCTCCTTTATCAAAGATAAGGTGACCATATGTGTGTGGGTTTATCTCTGGGCTTTCTATTCTGTTCCATTGATCTATCTTTCTGTTTTTGTGCCAGTACCATACTGTCTTGATTACTGTAGCTTTATGGTATAGTCTGAAGTCTGGGAGCCTGATTCCTCCAGCTCCATTTTTCGTTCTCAAGATTGCTTTGGTTATTCAGGGTCTTTTGTGTTTCCATACAAATTGTGAAAGTTTTTGTTCTAGTTCTGTGAAAAATGCCATTGGTTGTTTGATAGGGATTGCATTGAATCTGTAGATTTCTTTGGGTAGTATAGTCATTTTCACAATGTTGATTTTTCCAGTCCAAGAACATGGTATATCTCTCCATCTGTTTGTCTCATCTTTAATTTCTTTCATCATTATCTTATAGTTTTCTGCATATAGGTCTTTTGTCTCATTTAGGTAGGTTTGTTCCTAGGTATTTTATTCTTTTTATTGCCATTTTATTGGCATATAGTTGCTTGTAGTAATCTCTCATGATCCTTTGTATTTCTGCAGTGTCGGTTGTTACTTCTTTTTCTTTTCTGATTCTGTAGATTTGAGTCTTCTCCCTTTTTTTCTTGATGAGTCTGGCTAATGGTTTATCAATTTTGTTTATCTTCTCAGAGAACCAGCTTTTAGTTTAATGATCTTTGCTATTGTTTCTTCATTTCTTTTCATTTATTTCTGATCTGATCTTTATGATTTCTTTCCTTCTGCTAACTTTGGGGTTTTTTTGTTCTTCTTTCTCTAATTGCTCTAGGTGTAAGGTTAGCTTTCATTGTCATTTGTTTCTATGTATTTTTTGATTTTGTCTTTGATTTCTTCAGTGATCTCTTGGTTATTTAGTAGTGTATTGTTTAGCCTCCATGTGTTTGTATTTGTTACAGTTTTTTTTTTTTTCCTGTAATTGAGGTCTAGTCTCATAGCGTTGTGGTCGGAAAATATACTTCACATGATTTCAATTTTCTTAAATTTACCAAGGCTTGATTTGTGACCCAAGATATGATCTATCCTGGAGACTGTTCCATGAGTACTTGAGAAGAAAGTGTATTCTGCTGATTTTGGATGGAATGTCCTATAATTATCAGTTAAGTTTGTTTTGTCTACTGTGTCATTTAAAGCTTGTGTTTCCTTATTTATTTTCATTTTGGATGATCTGTCCATTGGTGAAAGTGGGGTATTAAAGTCCCCTGGTATTATTGTGTTACTGTCAAATTCCCCTTTTATGGCTGTTAGCATTTTCCTTATGTATTGAGGTGCTCCTATGTTGGGTGCATAAATATTTACAATTGTTATATCTTCTTCTTGGAGTGATTCCTTGATCATTATGTTGTGTCCTTCTTTGTCTCCTGTAATAGTCTTTATTTTAAAGTCTATTTTGTCTGATACGAGAATTACTACTCCAGCTTTTGATTTCCATTTGCACGGAATATCTTTTTCCATCCCCTCACTTTCAGTCTCTATGTGTCCCTAGTTCTGAAGTGGGTCTCTTGTAGACAGCATATATATGGTTCTTATTTTTATATCCATTCAGGCAGTCTGTGTCTTTTGGTTTGAGCATTTAATCCATTTACACTTAAGGTAATTATCAATATGTATGTTCCTATTACCATTTTCTTAATTGTTTTGGGTTTGTTTTTGTAGGTCTTTTCCTTCTTTTGTGTTTCCTGCCTAGAGAAGTTCATTTAGCATTCGTTGTAAAGCTGGTTTGGTGGTGCTGATTTCTCTTAACTTTTGCTTGTGTGTAAAGGTTTTAATTTCTCCCCCGAATCTGAATGAGACCCTTGCTGGGTAAAGTAGTCTTGTTTGTAGGTTTTTCCCTTTCATCACTTTAAATATGTCCTGCCACTCCCTTCTGGCTCACAGAGTTTCTGCTGAAAGGTCAGCTGTTAACCTTATGGGGATTCCCTTGTGTGTTATTTGTTGTTTTTCCCTTGCTGCTTTTAATATATTTTCTTTGTATTTAATTTTGGTAGTTTGATTAATATGTGTCTTGGCGTGTTTCTCCTTGGATTTATCCTATATGGGACTCTCTGCACTTCCGAGACTTGACTGACTATTTCCTTTCCCATATTAGGGAAGTTTTCAACTATAATACCTTTAAATATTTTCTCAGACACTTTATTTTTCTCTTCTTCTTCTGGTACCCCTATAATTCGAATGTTGGTGCATTTAATGTTGCCCCAGAGGTCTCTGAGACTCTCCTCAATTCTTTTCATTCTTTTTTTTTATTCTGCTCTGAGGAAGTTATTTCCACTGTTTTATCTTCCAGGTCACTTATCTGTTCTTCTGCCTCAGTTATTCTGCTATTGATTCCTTCTAGAGAATTTGAAATTTCATTTATTGTGTTGTTCATCATTGTTTGTTTGCT